>NC_086327.1:28317380-28917380 GCF_036172605.1 Pelobates fuscus
TACGGTGTAAATGAATAAAAAGAATGTGTCCAACATCAAACTTTCAGAAATCATTAAAGGGGCACTCGAAGCACCATAACCATCTACGTTCCTTACGTAGGTAACACTGTGTAGAGTATCTGGTCCATAAACCTATAAACCTATTCATTATAAATGGTCGAAACTCACTGCACCAAAAATCCTCACCTGGTTTATAAATACATGTTGACCAATTTATTTATGAGCAATAAGAACCTATGAATGAGAGGCACTGGTATGAGTAAATGGAAAACAAGGCTAATGAATCTTGTGCAAAAAAAAAAAAAAAAAAATGAAACTAAAAGCAAGCATAACCGAAATCTAGACTATTCATTTGCAAGGTGATTGCACATAGCACAGGAGCTCCAATTTATTTGCACAGATAGATGTTGGATCTTTTTGGAAGCCTCTCGTTGTTTTCATACATCGTTATGGGATATACAACAGTCGGGCCTTGGTAACAGTCACAATTACAGCAGAAAAGAAATGCAAATTTTGGAGGCATATGGAGAAGGCCTACCTTGTTCTTTAGAACATTTCCTGTCGGTTATACAAGTTTGTGGTCCTCTCCCAAGAATAACTTCAACACCATCGGGAAGAGGAATGGGATCATGTCTTCCATCAACACTTTTCAAAAAGCACTTCATAGCCAGACACTACAAAAAAAAAAAACACACAAAAAGTAAGGTGGCTGAATGAAGAACAAGTTAGCAAATAAATACCATGAAATGGTCTTGCCTACTAATTGATGCTCACAAAATCTGTATAAATAATAATTTATATAATAATACATATTTTACAAATAACAAAACAGGGCTTAATATTATGTACACCACACAGCCACTTGAATCTTAGGTTGAGGAGATCATATAAATCACACAGTATAAGTAGAGCTCTTTTTTACAGTGAACATTTTTCATAACGATATTTGATAAATGGCTTCTCTGCTGCCTGGACATATTCCTTATGGGAAGTTGTTCCCCTGCCTCTGGGTAGAACACTCCAACATGGATGGAGTGGCTAAGAAAATAGGATGGACCACATGGTATAGTTGAACAACTTACACAGTTAGATGCCGAGTCAGACAGGGAATCAGCCGTATAGCATCTCTGGCAGTTGGTCATCCAAATACTTTTTACAATCTGTACTGCCTTTAATTATTATTATTATTTATATAGTGCCAGCAAATTCCATAGCCTTGTACTAGCAGACACGTAATTGTAACCAAACAAATGGACGCACAGGAACAGAGGGGTTGAGGGCCCTGCTCAATGAGCTTACATGCTAGAGGGAGTGGGTTATAGTGACACAAAGGGTATACGTAGGGGTAATGAAATAGGTTGCTAGAAAAGTATTCACTGGATTCGTGCATTCGAGGATTCGTGAAAATCCGCTAACAGTTTAAATGATATGCTTTCCTGAAGTGTTTTCAAAGATTTTTTTTTTAAGGAGTGGAGACCGGGTGAAAGTCTTACGGAGAAGGGAAGGGAGTTCCACAGAAAAGGTGCAGCCCTGGAGAAGTCTTGGAGGTGAGCATCAGATGTGAGTGTACAGACAGAGGATAGATGTAGGTCTTCGGCAGAGCGCAGGGGCCTCGACATGACATACTTGTGTATTAGGGAGGATAGGTAGGTTGGAGCAGGACTGTAGGGCAGGACTCGACAAATCCTAGGCGCCAGGGCGACTAGAAATTTTTCCCTGGCACCTGGGATTTGTCAGCCTTTTCCCTAAAGTGGCCAGCTGGGCAAACAACGGAGCCAGCCGGCTGCCCGCCAGCGGGAGCATGGAGGCAGCTGGCTCAGGGAGCTTTGTACCCACTCGCCCTGGGCTGTATGGAGGCGGCCGGCTCAGGGAGCTTTGTAGCCACCCCCCCTGGACTGTACAGAGGCGGTCAGCTCAGGGAGCTTTGTAGCCACCCCCCCTGGACTGTACAGAGGCGGTCAGCTCAGGGAGCTTTGTAGCCACCCCCCCTGGGCTGTACAGAGGCGGTCAGCTCAGGGAGCTTTGTAGCCACCCCCCCTGGGCTGTACAGAGGCGGCCGGCTCAGGGAGCTTTGTAGCCACCCCCCCTGGGCTGTATGGAGGCAGCCGGCTCAGGGAGCTTTGTAGCCACCCCCCCGGGCTGTATGGAGGCGGCCGGCTCAGGGAGCATGTAGCCGACCGCCCTGAGAGGCATAGAAGCGGCTGGCTCCCTGCACCCAGGAAGATAACAGCCCCACTGGACACCAGGGAAAGTCCACTCAGCTCTCCCAAAGGTAGGGAGGTTGGGTGGATTAGAATTAAAAATATAAATTTGTTAGTGTTAGGGACAGTGTGTGTGTGTGTGTGTGTATATGTCTGTAGGCCTCTGTCAATGTGTGTGTGGGCGCGCATGTGTATGTCTGTCTGTTAGTGTGTGCGTGTGTGTGTGTGTGTCTGTTTAGGTACCTGCCGCCCTCCAATCACATTATTTGTGTTTTTAAATCACATTTTTTCCCACGCCGTGCTGGTTTTGTCGTGGCTTGTCCCGCCTCCATAGCTGATATCTTAACGATCTCAGCTAGCCAATGATTTTCCATTGTAAAAGCATTGGGAGGATATTACGCATGTTCTCTATGCAGAGCACTGACACAGGACTCTCTAGTGGCTGTCTGAGTGACTGTCACTAAAGGTCTTAGTAGGTCTGAAAAGGCAGCATTTACATTTAAAAGGCTAAAGGGACAGGCTATACACACCAGAATAACTTAATTCAGCTGTAGTGGTTCTGGTGACTATAGTGTCCCTTTAAAAAAAAAAAACTGGCTCCAATCATTTTTAGCTACCTCCTAGATTCCAAACTAATTTGTCAAGCCCTGATGTAGGGACTTGTAAGCAAGCACCAGAATCTTAAATTGAACCCTATTTCTAACTGGAAGCCAATGTAGGGACTGACAGAGGGGGGGAGGTGCTGGCGGACGGGAAAATGAGCCTTGCCACTGCATTCATTATAGATTGCAGCGGTACAATCTCGGAACACGTAAGACCACTGAGAAGGGGATTGCAGTAGTCAAGGCAGCGACCTGCGAGGTAGAGGTGATGGTGGCACCGTTGACTTGGAGGGAGACAGACATGCTAGTAGCAACACTTGAGGTAGGAAAGACCACAAGTTCTGTTTTGGACAGGTTGAGTTTAAGGAAGTGAGCAGCCATCCAGTTGGAAATCGCAGAGAGGCAGTCAGAGACACGAGTCAAGATGGGCGGAGAGAGATCAGGACAGGTAGATTTGTGTGTCATCTGCATATAAATGATAATGGAAGCCAAAGTAGCTGATGAGTTTACCAAGGTAGGCAGTATCGATAGAGAACAGTAGGGGACCAAGGACAGAACCGTGGGTAATGCCAAAAGGGATGGATTGGGGAGAAGAGGCAGGGCCAGAGAAAGAAACAATGAAAAAGCGCTGGGAGAGGTAGGAGGAGCACCAGGAGAGAGCAGAATCTCGTAGACTGAGATTATGGAGAATGAGAAGATGCTGTTGATGATCAACAGTGTCAAAGGCAGCAGAAAGATCAAGGAGAATTAGGATAGAGCAATGGCCGTGAGATTTAGCAGTGATTAAATTGTTGGATACTTTGGTCACAGCTGTTTCAACAGAGTGACGAGCGCGGAATCCAGACTGAAGCAGGTCAAGCAGAGAGTTGGATTCGATGAAGTGTGTCAATCTCGCATACACAACTCTCTCAAGGATCTTGGAGGCAAATGGCAGTAGCGATATATAGGGCAGTAGTTGGATGGGGAGTTGTGGGTCAAGGTTGGGCTTTAATGTTCTAGAGTCACAAAGAATGAAGGGTAGATTAAGAATAAGGGGACAATAAATTCCAAGTCAAGTCATTAAAACAAAACAAAGCTGTGGCAGGAATGCCCTGAGAAAAAAGACAGAACATAATAAGAAGTTATGGTCACCAAGTGCAAACAGATGTAAGGGATACTATAATTAATCAGACCATAAGAGAAGTACTAAAATTATTTTACCGTTTGCTCAAGTCTTAGAAACTCATGAAATATATATATACACACACATATTTGATTGCAAACTCTCTAGATACATTAGGGTAACCCATTAGGGTAATCAACTTGTAAGAGGTGCTTAACATAGGATGGCTCATCTCTGCTGCCAAACTTGGGAGGAGCACAACAAGATTTGTGACAGATTTTAAAGTTGGGCACATACGTCCCTTTTTTCCTTCTGTGTTTAGAAGGCTTACTCAGTAGGTTGCCTGTCAATTTCTTACTAGCAACTTGGATGCATGCATTCGGGAACATAGCGGGGAATGATACCTCAGTTAGCACCAGCTGCCAGTCACACTGTCTGCTCTAGGAAATCATATGACTGCACTAGGAATCCCATCTACTTAAACATTTCATGCCATAAAACTATTGTCCTTTATTTCCAAATTGTTAAATGTATTATCCATATATTTACGTATTCCAATATGAAGTGTGGGGGATAACTGAAATCACTCACATTTATCAGTCTGGGCTCTCTAGAACAGCAGATTTAACTCTAGCTAGAGCCCAATAATATTAATAACGGATGGGGAACATTTCATAAACAGTAAAATACACAGCATGTTGGATACACAGTTATAATTAATCTAACAATGCAAATATGCAAAAAACAGAATATTACTTGATATTTTACACAAGAGTACACAATGATGATTTCAACCTCCCACTTCCCTCTCTGCAGAATTGAGGTGACCAAAACAATGTCTAGCTCTAGCAAAATCCTAGGAGTCCATCTTTGTGGCTACTGCAGCAGCCAGGTGGCCATCATTTGACTACCCCCATGGCAAAACTCTAATAGATAATGTTTTAGATGACCAAGTGTAGCTTACCCAATACCCATGCTGTGGAACTATAACTCCCATGATGCTCTGCCAGTCTTTATAGAGCAAATCATCTAGGGAGCTTAAGTTCCATAAACCCTTGGTATCTAGATGACATCCTGATTACAGGAGTTTGTAAAGTTTCTTAGCATTGACCTCAATGGGCATTCCTGTAATGTAATAGGCTATTAAGGTGCTATAACATTTGTAGTTGCATCCTAATCCAGGATAAATGCTCTGAGACTGGAGGCTGAGCATTGCACATCCCCTGTAAACAAACTCACAAACCAAGCCAAGGCTGCTCCACGCTACTTCCGCAATCTGCTGCTGCAGCTCGGTGTCACTCGCATAAGATTCCGGCTGCGCGTGAAGCCGCGAATATGGTTCCGGGTGACGGCTGGGTTCACATTAAAAAAAAAAAAAAACATTAAAAAAATAACCTGAATATTTCGGTCACTACGTGATTGTTATACATGCTTACATACCAGCAATGGTTTATGGAGAATTAATGCAAGAGCAGAAATACAAATGATTGTAAACTTCAATAATGTTACAAATTATATATAATATTTATATCTATTGACCACAAGCATTAGGAGAGTTAGAATTAAAGACAATACAATGATAATAGAAAACAAATGCTGTTCTTGTATAAAATAACGTTATTAAACTTTAATGTTTTTTTTTTTTTACATCAAACCACATGAGTGACAAATTGTTATAATGTTTGTAAAATTGATAACTTTCTGTCACTGAGTGCAAAACTCCTAACCTGTCAAATGGACAAAACTTTATTTTAGGGGTGCGAGTGGGGGTATGGCCAAGGGCGGGGCTGTTCCAAGAGGATTTAGGTCACTTACTAATAACAATTTATTCAGCTAA
This sequence comes from Pelobates fuscus, assembly GCF_036172605.1. Taxonomy (NCBI): domain Eukaryota; kingdom Metazoa; phylum Chordata; class Amphibia; order Anura; family Pelobatidae; genus Pelobates; species Pelobates fuscus. Next base: position 28,323,123 of record NC_086327.1, read on the forward strand.
AATATAATTTCAAACAAGAACGATGTATTGTTGTTCGGATTGATTTCTAAACACGTGTATTGTAGTTTTAAAGGGTTACTCCAACAACCATGACCGCGTCTGTTTTTAGAAGTGGTTGTGGAGGAAGGAATCTTTATGTGCACATACAGGGAGATTTGCCGTTTTGTGTCGGAGCTAGTTGCACCCCTTGGCACAAGTGACTTAGGCAGCCGAGAACTCTGTTTCAGGATTCCGTAATGTCAGTCCTGTGCAAAAATTCTGTTTTGTTTTTTTTAGATTTGATTAAAAAAAAAATCATAATTTTTTTTTTAAATCTTTATTTCCCTTGGCAGCATCAAATACAGAGAACACAACTCTTTACAAGACAAATCAAATATAAATGCACATATTCAACTAAATTAAGCTCATCAATCGCATTTCTAAAACACAAATTAATAAAGAACAAAAAATGGTGATCAAAAATTTTATGTCACAGGTTGGAAGGGAGGAAAAGGAAAAATACAAAAAAACTTAAAAAAAAAAACTGAAGGAAAAGTGAGAGAGTAGGACCCAGGAGAATAGAGCCTTATTATCTATTTATCCCTAACAGTCTCCCTACTTTATCCCTCTCCTGTCCCTATTACTAACTCAAATTAAAACGCACTCTCTCCCTACTCTGACCCCTACACATCCCTACCCTAACCCCTACTCTAACCCTAATCAATCCTATTCTGTCCCTCGTAAAGAGCATAGTGGGGAAAAGTGGGAGGGAGATCGGTAGAAAACCAAGAGGAGAGAAGGAAAAAGGAGAGAAAGAGAAAAAGAAAAATTATAAAAAAAAAACAAGAAAAAAATCTATATATACGCAGCGGCGTCAAAAGGGGGTTGCGGATCACACTCGGGTGTGCATCACGGGGGGGGGGAGGGGGGAGGGTGACACCAAGGCCAGAGCGACTTTTAAGGCGCACCAGCTCTGGGGGCGCAGGATACAAGTGACCCGGCAGGAGGGAAGCGCACAACGCTCGCTCCTGCCAGTCACTCTGAGTAGGAGTATAGGAGCTTCCTGTACCCGGACGGACTTACAGGAAGTGCTCTCTCAGTGAGCAATAGCCTGTTGTCAATAGCCTGTTCCTGCAGGCTTTTTAATGTAAACACACTGCCTTTTCAGAGAAAAGACACTGTGTGCAGCACTGGCGTTAACTCATATAAGCAGGTCATATGGGTGGGACATTGTGATGTCACATGGTGGGCAGAGCATATGAGGAGGCGTCAAATTTTTGTTTGCCTAGGGCGGCAGAAATCCTTGCACCGGCCCTGATGGGAGTTATGATTTACGAGTTACATTAGTAAAAAAATTAAAATAAAACAAAAACACTGAATAATTTTGTAAGTGCATTCTCATCTTTAATAAATTTCTAAAGCCAAGGTATTTTCACCCTACACCCTTTTATTTACAATCACACAATAACTTGAGAAAGAAAGGGGGGAAAAAAAGGAAAGGAAAAAAAAAAGAGACGGTAATACCCTGATACCTAATAACTATCCCTACTAGTGCTTATATTTAAGTTCAAAACTCATCTTCCATTTCCATCCCAACCTCTGAAGTATAGTCTATAAATTGATCCCATTGTGCCCATCTCTCTTTATCCACAACAACAGGGTCCTGATAAATCAGTTCCTCAATCTCCCTAAGATTATTTATCCGTCTAATTCAGTCTCTTATAGAGGGCCTTACATTTTGCCTCCACTTACTAGTGATAGTTTATTTTGCAACATTAAGTAGCCTAATTGTTAGTGATTCTTTAAATATGTCCAGTTCCAGTGTCAGGGTAGTTTTTGTATCGCCCATTTTACGGATGATAGATTGTATACCCTTCCAAAAAGGAGTGATCATGTTACATTTCCAAAAAAATGTGCAATAGGTTTCCCTCATCTCTTCCACATCTCCAACAGCTCTCATTTAATGACTGACAAAATCTATGAATATCTGTGGGGACCCTGTACCATCTTGATAGTAATGTATATGAAATTCCTGAAATCTAACAGGTTTAGATTTTTTTTTTATAAGTTTAAAACATTTCCCCCATGGTCCAAATCTAGGTAAAATTTAGATCTAGCTCCCACATTCTGCAGAAATATGGTACTTCAGGGCCCTCTATGGCCGTCAAGATTTTATGTATTTTCGAAAGGGGGTATATACATTTTCCTTCTTTATGCACAGTTTTTCATAGTTTGTGTAACAAAGAGGGAGGTTCAACTGTGATCTAAATTAATTTACAAAATGACGCAACTGTCATTTAGTTCTGATCTAAGTATAACATTTCTAGGTAACAATTCACCTGTAGATAGGTTAATGCTGTTTCCCAGCCTAATGGTACCCATTTCTCTTATAGGAGTATTACAAAACACAATATTCCTTACTCCAAGTTTTAAATCCATATTATTAGTGTGACGGAATGCCGTCACTGAGTACCATGCCCACATGTGCCCACTCACTTGCCTGCTTATTGTTTCAGGTCATCATGCTGGGGATCTCCCTATCTGTGTGGTCCCCTTGTTCCACACATCATATTTAGGCTTGATTAGAAGGTTGTGCTTGTCCCATTCTAACTATGATAAAAATGAGGCTTGAGTATTGATCTGTGGGTAGGTATTAATATATCTCTTGGATGTGATATTGAAACACAAGGGTTTCTTTTTGTTCTTTAAAGTTAATGATCATTAACATGTCAAAGGACTTCCTATCTAAGAGGCAATCAAGACATATGGCTCATGGGAGAGTTAGTTTGTGTTGAAGCCAGACTTCCAGGCCACTTGTGTGTGACTTCTCACACCTGGTAGAGTTGCTCTGTTGGGGTCCCAGCTTCAAAGAGGAACTTGGGTTGTAAGCTCTGACCTTCCATGCAATCAATTAACCCCTTTTGGAATATTAAAATGTGTTTGAGGGGTGTTTTAAAATTGTATGGGTTTTTTTTGTACCTGGAAAATAATTGAATTTGTACAGTTCCTAACTCAATTATCTCGGAGGCACAGGGGAAGAGTTTGTGTGTAATGGTATGGAGACCCCCTGCTGGGGGTCTGTGTATAACTTAGCTGTACCATGTCCCATTAAAAGATATTCCAGGTGTACTCCCAGAACTATGTGTTGTCTAGTTACTGGGAGGGGAAAGGCCTAATCCATGCTCCAGCTTGTTGGAGGATTCAGCAGGGAAAGTCCTTGTAAGGACTAGGGCTTCCAGGACCGTGTGTCGTCCAATCCGTGGGAGTGGATAGAGCTAGTCCCCTAGCCTGCTCCAGGATGGAGAGGCTCCAGGACCTCATGCAAGCCACAGAGACTGGGGCAGGTTTATCCCCTGCTCCAGCTAGGAAGCAGTCCCTAGCGGAGGTACCCAGCCGGGGTACCGGGATCTCTGTTACAATAAGTAATGAGCAACATTGGCCCTGGTAATCTTGCTATGTCACTGGATCTACTCGCCTTTGTCCAGATCCTCTGCGTTGGGGCTGTAGTTGGATGAGTTTTCCAGGTCATTTTACTCAATTTATCATTCAGTTTATCAAACCAAGGTAGCTGACATAACTCTTCTTCAATAAGATCTTCTTCTAATCTAATCCACGGTTTGGGGTAGTAATTATGTCTGTCATCATCTCTCACATTTGATCTTTGAGTCCGCCTTCTGGGCTGCATCCCATAAAGGATTAAAAATCCTACCTTGTTGCAATACCCCTTTGAGGACACTTCTTAAATCAGAAAATATATAATGCTATAGTGTTTCTAAATTATCGTCTTGTTCCTGTCAGGGTACCTGTGGTCTCTACCTCCGAAAGAGGTAGAGACTTAGCTGTTCCTCCATCCAGACGGTCTGATGGCTCCCTTCCCCGCGGTCTATCCGGTCATGCTAGGCCGGCCGCGAGGGAGTGACTGCCTTTTACAGCATCTAGGCAGGAAGTAGTCATCAGGACACTCCCCCAGAACAACCTGTCAGTCAATGGCTGCAGGACCAATCAGGACGCCTTGGGGGCGTGGTTACTGCTCTGAACAGGGTATTTAACAGAGCTTCTTTCATTAGCTCATTGCCCTGTCGTGGTTCTAGCTTGTTCTAGTCACTCAGTGCTTGTGTATTCTATTATCCCTTTTGGTTTTGACCCGGCTTGTTTACCTTACTCTGCTTATCTCTGTTACCCTTGATTCGGCTTGTCTCTCGCTTACCTGTCTTCTGTTACCCTCGACCTCGGCTTGTCTTTGACCATTCTATACTGTACTACTTACGTTAGTCCGGCCATTCTAAGGTCCGGTATACGTATCTGGCTACTGTTTGTACTCTGCGTGTTGGATCCCTGTCCCGATCCTGACATTACGACAGGGCCAATGGATCCTGCAAGTACAAACAGTCAGCTGGCTGCTCCTGATCCTAGGTTTGAAGCCATGGATCACAGAATGGATCAGATGGCGCTTGCGCTACAGGCTCTATTAGCTTGTGCCAATAAACCACCAGAGGAGATACGTAATACCCCTGTTTCTCCTGTCGGTTCAGGTCTAGAGGTAGCCACAGTGGGTGCTTCTTCTCACATTACCCCCCCAGTACGCTATGGTGGGGCTCCTGAGAAGTGTCGTGGTTTTTTAAACCAAATTAGTATCCACTTTGAATTGCAACCTCGCTCTTATCCTACAGATAGGGCAAAAGTAGGATTTATTATCACCCTACTCATTGAGAAAGCTCTGAGATGGGCCAACCCACTATGGGAGAACGATAATCCATTAGTTTATAACTATAACGCATTTGTAGCTGCTTTTAGAAGAACATTTGACCCTCCAGGTAGAAAGGTTAATGCAGCCAGATTACTGTTGCGCCTGAGACAGGAGAACCGAACACTGGTGGATTATGCACTAGAGTTCAGGTCTCTGGCGGCAGAAATCAAGTGGAATGAGCAGGCGTATATGGATGTATTTTTGAATGGCCTATCTGATGGAATCCTTGATGAGGTTGCTACCAGAGAACTCCCTGAGAATTTAGAGGATTTAATTTCGTTCATCTCTCGTATAGATGAACGTCTAAGAGAGAGACAGAACACTCGAGAGGGGAACCAGAGACCTTCTTTTAGGTTAGCTCCCGCTGTTCCAAGTCCTGACTCCACGATATCTTTGCTTACTGAACCTATGCAGAAAGGGTATACCCGCCTCTCTGAGGAGGAAAGACAGCACAGGAGAAGAGAGGGTTTGTGTATGTATTGTGGAGCCAAGGGTCATTTACTCTCGAACTGTTCTAACCGCCCGGGAAACGCTCGCACCTAAGTCTCTCTAGAGGACAGGCCTTGGGTGTTTCTATTTTGTCCTCTACTCCTGATTATAAAGATCACAGGCTTCGGCTACCAGTTTCCTTAACTTGGGGGAAGGAAGTAGTAAGGGCTATGGCATTGATAGATTCCGGTGCTGCTGAGAATTTTATCGACCAAGCCTTTGCTAGTAAGAACAATTTCCCATCCCAGCTAAGGGAGACACCTTTGGCCGTTGAGGCCATAGATGGTAGACCACTACTAGACCCTGTTATCTTTCGTGAGACCATACCCATTAATTTAAATGTGGGTATCCTACACGTGGAGAATTTATCTCTTCTGCTCATTTCGTCTCCTTCCGTTCCCATAGTTCTGGGGTACCCATGGTTGAAAAAACATAACCCTATTATCGATTGGGAGTTAGGAGAGATACTCTCGTGGGGCCAGGGCTGCCAGGATCGGTGTTTGTGCAAGGTTTCTCCATTAGCTAATATTAACATACCGGAGAATCCTACTCAGTCCACAGAAAGACAAATACCAGACCTTTACCTAGACTTAAGGGCAGTGTTTGACAAGAAGAATGCCGATTCTTTGCCTCCACACAGGTCATTTGACTGTAAGATTAAGCTTCTACCCGGCACTATGCCTCCGAGGGGCCATGTATATCCTTTGTCTGTTCAGGAAAACTCGGTTCTAGAGGAGTATATTCGGGAGAATTTAGAAAAGGGATTCATCAGGAGGTCTTCTTCTCCGGCCGGGGCTGGGTTCTTTTTCATTAAGAAGAAGGATGGCACGCTGAGACCTTGTATCGATTACCGAGGCTTGAATAAAATAACTGTCAGAAATGCCTATCCTATCCCACTGATTACCGAGTTATTTGATCGTCTTAAGGGCTCCAAAATCTTCACCAAGTTAGATCTCAGAGGGGCTTACAATTTGGTGAGAATCCAGCAAGGTCACGAGTGGATGACGGCATTCAATACCCGGTATGGCCATTACGAATACACTGTTATGCCATTTGGACTATGCAATGCTCCTGCAGTATTTCAAGATTTGATTAATGAGGTACTTAGGGAGTTTCAGCATGATTGTGTTATTGTTTACCTGGACGACATACTAATACACTCTAAGGAGATTGAGACTCACCATAGACAGGTCAGAAAGGTATTACACAAGCTGCTGCAACATGGTCTATATTGCAAATTGGAGAAGTGCAGTTTTGATCAGTCTCAGGTAGACTTTCTTGGATACGTGATTTCTGGGGAGGGTTTTAAAATGGATCCTGTAAAACTTCAATCTATTTTAGACTGGCCCTTGCCCAAAGGACTCAAGGCTATCCAAAGGTTTATTGGTTTTTCCAACTACTATAGGCGCTTCATTAAAGGATACTCCTCTATCATTGCGCCTATTACCAATATGACCAAACAAGGGGCTGATACTAAGTTCTGGTCTAAGGAAGCTCTGGGTGCTTTCAAGACTCTCAAGGAACTTTTTGCCTCGGCTCCCATTCTAGTCCATCCTGATACGACTCTGCCTTTCTTGCTTGAGGTCGATGCCTCTGAGACAGCAGTTGGGGCTGTTCTGTCTCAAAGGTTAGGGGTGGATAAACCGTTACACCCTTGTGGTTTCTTCTCTAAGAAATTTTCTGGGCCTGAGAGCAGATATGACATCGGGGAAAGGGAACTGTTAGCAGTCATTAAAGCCTTAAAGGAGTGGAGACATTTGTTGGAGGGGACCCTACACCCTATTACGATTTTGACGGACCACAAAAACTTGTCCTATATTGGGGAGGCTAAGCGCTTATCCTCTAGACAAGCTCGTTGGTCCTTATTCCTGACTCACTTCAATTATGTACTGACTTACAGACCTGGTTCTAAAAACTCTAAAGCCGATGCATTATCTCGCCAATATGAACCTTCTACTGTACCTGAACCAGTTCTTTCTTCTATAGTTCCGAAATGCAATATCATTGCTAATACGAATCTCAGGATTCATTCTCCATTACTGGCCGAGATCATTAAGTTGCAACATCTAGCACCTAAACAGACTCCTGCGGGCCGTCATTTCGTTCCTCCTGCTCTTCAACTGGAACTTTTACAGTGTTTACATAATAGCAAGATGGCGGGACATCCTGGTATCCGCAAAACTTACGCGTTGATCTCTAAGGACTTCTGGTGGCCTGCTTTACGGAGGGACATTGAGGAGTTCATCGCTGCATGTGAAGTTTGTACTAAAACCAAACAACCCCATACGCTTCCATGTGGATTCCTGCAACCCTTGGAGGTTCCAGAAAAACCATGGTCCTGTTTGGCCATGGACTTTATTGTCGATCTACCTATCTCTAAAAGACAGACTGTTATCCTCACCGTGGTTGACAGGTTTATTAAGATGGCACACTTCATTCCCCTGCCTAAACTCCCGTCTTCTCCCGAATTGGCAGAGATATTCGCTAAGGAGATTTTTCGCCTACATGGGATACCCTCTCAAATTGTATCGGACAGAGGCTCCCAATTTGTTTCCCGCTTTTGGAGGTCCTTCTGCTCTCAACTTGGTATTAAATTAAACTTTTCTTCTGCCTATCATCCTCAGTCTAACGGAGCTGCTGAACGTACCAACCAGAAAATTGAACAATATTTACGATGCTTTGTTTCTGAACACCAGGATGATTGGGTCGGTTTGATTCCTTGGGCGGAGTTTGCACACAACAATCTCGTTTGCGATTCTACTCATTCAAGCCCCTTCTTCATGAATTATGGTTTTCATCCGTCTATTCTTCCTTCGGATTCCCCTTCCCAGGGGGTGCCGTCGGTTGATGTTCATGTTGCCAATTTGAGGAAGTTGTGGGATCAAACTCGACAAATCCTTGTGCACAACTCTATGTTGGTCAAGAAACACGCTGATAAACGTAGAAGGGCGGCTCCGGTCTTTGTTCCAGGTGATAGGGTATGGCTGAGCACGAGGAACATCCGTTTAAAAGTGCCCTCCATGAAGTTCGCTCCTCGTTATATTGGACCCTACAGGGTGCTGACCCGTATCAATCCAGTTGCGTATCGTTTAGCTCTTCCTAATACCTTACGCATCCCGAACTCGTTTCACGTTTCATTGCTGAAACCACTCATATGTAACAGATTTTCCTCCACAATAGCCCCTCCTCGCCCCGTTCAGGTGGAGGGTCAGGAGGAGTATGAGGTTAACTCTATTATTGATTCTCGAATCTCCCGGGGGAGAGTACAATATCTGGTTGATTGGAAGGGATATGGTCCTGAGGAGAGGAGTTGGGTACCTCAGGAGGATGTTCATGCTCCCCGTCTCCGCAGGGCGTATCACTCTCGCTTCCCATCTCGTCCCGGTTCATTCCGCCCGGTGGGCGTATCTGAGAGGGGGGGTACTGTCAGGGTACCTGTGGTCTCTACCTCCGAAAGAGGTAGAGACTTAGCTGTTCCTCCATCCAGACGGTCTGATGGCTCCCTTCCCCGCGGTCTATCCGGTCATGCTAGGCCGGCCGCGAGGGAGTGACTGCCTTTTACAGCATCTAGGCAGGAAGTAGTCATCAGGACACTCCCCCAGAACAACCTGTCAGTCAATGGCTGCAGGACCAATCAGGACGCCTTGGGGGCGTGGTTACTGCTCTGAACAGGGTATTTAACAGAGCTTCTTTCATTAGCTCATTGCCCTGTCGTGGTTCTAGCTTGTTCTAGTCACTCAGTGCTTGTGTATTCTATTATCCCTTTTGGTTTTGACCCGGCTTGTTTACCTTACTCTGCTTATCTCTGTTACCCTTGATTCGGCTTGTCTCTCGCTTACCTGTCTTCTGTTACCCTCGACCTCGGCTTGTCTTTGACCATTCTATACTGTACTACTTACGTTAGTCCGGCCATTCTAAGGTCCGGTATACGTATCTGGCTACTGTTTGTACTCTGCGTGTTGGATCCCTGTCCCGATCCTGACAGTTCCTAGCTAAAGCTAGTTTAACGTTTCATATGCTTTGTAGATAAGAAAACAGGAACATGCAGTGAAAAGATGATTGTACAAAATGTCTCAACCTGTTTGCTTGATTAAGTACACCCCTTTTATTTCTGGAACCTTCTATTTCCAAGTATTTAGTAATGCTTGCTTTGTTCTAATTAATTAGTACGTTAAACTTCCATCTTGTCTGGTGTCCGAGTGTCTGTTCATTGAGTACCCCGAGGCCTCGGGTGGAGAACTTCGGGTGAACAGAACCAATAAAGTCCATAGCAGAGGAGGGCATTGATCACTAGGAAATGTTCCAACACTCCCCTTCTTACAGCTTCTGTGCCGCACTCAGACCACAGACAGAGAAGTTGTGGAACTGATTGGGTAAACTTGACTAGGCACTGGATTCAAGGTAAATTTTGTATGTGTTTTTTTCGACAGGATTTTAGTCAATAAAATGTAGAGGGACCAAAGGACAAGTGCCAAACAGGACATTATAAACAATGAAAAATTAAATAAAATTTAAAAAGCAGCTGGAGTAACCCTTTAACCCCTTAAGGACCAAACTTCTGGAATAAAAGGGAATCATGACATGTCACACATGTCATGTGTCCTTAAGGGGTTAAAGACACATTACTGTGAGTATTATTGCTGTGGGGCTCTGTTATACACTCAGACACATTACTGGGAGTATTATTGCTGTGGGGCTCTGTTATACACTCAGACACATTACTGTGAGTATTATTGCTGTGGAGCTCTGTTATACACTCAGACACATTACTGGGAGTATTATTGCTGTGGGGCTCTGTTATACACTCAGACACATTACTGGGAGTATTATTGCTGTGGGGCTCTGTTATACACTCAGACACATTACTGGGAGTATTATTGCTGTGGGGCTCTGTTATACACTCAGACAGAACAACAATATGGAGCTCCTAGAAAAGAGGGATATTAGGATAGAGAAGAAGGTCAGAGGGACTGGGGTGTAAAATAAAGACTGTCGCTCTTAAATAGGGATAGTTGCTAGGTATGCAGATTGAACCCTTGGAGAGAAAACCCCCAAAAAGTGATTCATTTTTTTGTTAATTCTACATAAAATAAATGTACACACTGTCTGATAGAATGAGGAATGTTAGCCCCCAAAACGTAGCAGTTTATCCCATGTCCTAAATGACCCCTTTTCAATGCAAACTCACAGGTTTCTCACTATCATTATCGCCTCCTTTTTTTATTAATATAATTGGATTATTTCTAGTTCACGTGAGTTTCAGAATAGCGCTTCAAATGGTCAATATTCCCCCATGACTGCCCATGTAGAGAGCGCTGTACTGAATGGTCTCAGTGCCAATGATGGGAGGTATGGAAATGGCCTGAATTCTTTTTAACAGAAAACTTTCTCTGTGCTGCAGCAAATGTAGCACATAATATTTTTTTAAAAAATTATTATTTATTTTAAATTATTGTATTTGCATATCATATTTTAATGCATTTTCTTTCATAATGCATTTTTTAAAGAATACCTGACATTTAGCTCGAAGTGTCCCAGCTACAGTCCAAAATGTTACCATACTTGGGAATATGTGTGGTAGTTGAACTGTTATAATCTTTTGCATACAGGGTTGTCCACTAAATCAGAAAATTGTCAGCAATGTATAAATTATTGTAAGTTTGAGACCAAGATAGTCTAACTGGAACAATTCTTCTATGTTTCTACCGCAGCTGTTTTAGCCAAATGTTACAATCCCATCAATTCATACTGTCGTGAATAACTCTGTTTAGTTTTATCAGTTATGTTTTTTTAAATATTCATTTAGTTTGAATACCAGCAATATGTCAAAATACTAAATCAAGTGTAGTACCGCACTGATCCACATGATGGTGTAAGAATTTCACAAAGATAAAAGATAAAAAAAATATATATATATAATTGCTATGAAAGATGTACAGAGCAAAATGGTCTGTAATGTCGGAAGATGGGTGGTCACTAAACAGGCAGGACAGATGTACCCCTTTATGCCCATATGGTGAACAGATGATTAGTTATTCCAAAACAATGTAAAACTATTTAAAGAGAGGAGACTGTATAAACAGAAAATCAGGATAGACTAATGCCAAAAGATTACAGAGAATCACAAACTTATTGAAAGGCTTAATATTAATTCTCTGCTCAAAAAAAAAGAGCATGGCTTGGTTTGGGGGCTACATGCCAGTGTGGCAAAATAAATACTCCCTGTTTTATTCAAGTGTAAATTTCGTCCTGTAGCAAAAAGGAATGAGTGACCTGGTGGCTCAGATTCCCAATACTTGATGGTGGTTTCCTTGAGTAACATTTTGGGGAGAACCATGACTGCTGGTTGGTGTAGGTGAGTCATAATAGCTACAGCACTTATACATTAGATACCTAGTTGTGAAGGACCGCCTGGCACCCTGACCGGGTGCCTCCGCCAATCGATGCTCCTAGTGTTTACCGAGGACTCCAAGCACTCCACCAGACACCATAAGCACCGTAGACCCCAAAAACCACCGCAGCTTGGTTGGGGTCTCGCCGCCCTCCACCCACCCTGGACCCAAGACCAGGGTCCAGCTTCCAGTGGGTGAACCTCTCCTACTCCAGAGAGTCTAGCATGAACAGCTCTTATAAGAGCTAGTGATTATAATCCCAGGGGAGTATAGTTATATAGCAATCCCCAGGGTAAATTTAGCTGTTACCTCCAAACAATGTGTGGAGACGACAGCTATATTCACTCTGGGGATTGCTGTATCACTATACTCCCCTGAGTATAATCACTAGCTCTTATAAGAACTGCTCCTGCTACGCTCTGTGGACTAGGAGAGGTCAACCCACTGGAAGCTGGTTCCTGGTCTTGGGTCCAGGGTGGGTGGAGGACTGCAAGACCCCAACCAAGCTGTGGCGGTTTGTGGGGTCAACGGTGCTCATGGTGTCTAGTGGAGTGCTTGGAGTCCTCGGTGAGCACTAGGAGTATCGATTGACGGAGGCACCCGGTCGGGGTGCCAGGCAGTCCGTCACACTAGTGGTATCTGGTGGATCTATAGACTAAGGAAGAGCATATAGAGAGAGTTCCGTGGAATGTATCCAAGAAGACCTCTCTTTGTTTTGTTGGTAGACATTCCATATGCACCAGCTCAGAGAAGGATTAAGATCCCATGGGGGTCCCCAGTTTGCCTGTTTTTATTCTTAACATAGGGATGTTTAGCAAATTCATGGTTCCAGTGCCCCTGTCTAATCCCTGGGCCGCAGGGCCGCTTTATGGTTAATCCTGCTTTGCACCAGTTGGATTCACAACAGGCATAGGAATATATTTAAAGATGATGGGGAGAGTCTTCATAAAGATACTGAGCAATAATCTCTCCATCCCCGCATCCCTCTTGCTTCAGGGCAATAAAAGGTGTGGATTAGTGGCAGCCAATGTCTCCTTGCACCATAACCACTGCACAAATTGTAAGGCTTATGGTGCTTACAGTGTTCCTTCCACATATTGCACCATCTTGATATCTGTTGATTTGAGAAAGTGTCCTATAATTGGGACCATGTAAGAGGCCCTTCTGACCTCTTTTTTTTTATTTCTGTTCACCGTACTATTATTATTTATTTTTACTTTTGTTGTTATTGCACTGTGCTCGGAAATACACGGACACTTAGCAAATAACAATAGTGATTGCAGGCATTATGGAAGGAGTCCGGATGTGTTACCAAAGTTGGACTGGCTTTCATACCATTCTTTGAGTATGTTTTAATAAATAACGCAGTTTTTTAAACATCTTTGTTGAAAGCATTTTATCATATTATCCAGAACAAAAATATCCAGAAGTTAAATCCAGAGGTGTCTGAATTATCTGTTCACCAGGCCTTAACCCCTGAAGGACACATGACATGTGTGACATGTCATGATTCCCTTTTATTCCAGAAGTTTGGTCCTTAAAGGACCACTATAGTGCCAGGAAAACATACTAGTTTTCCTGGCACTATAGGGTATCTAGGTCCCTCCCACCCTCAGGGCCCCCCTCCTGCCAGGCTCCAGGGGGTGAAGGGCTTAAATCTTACTTTTTTTCCCCCGCCGGGCTCCCTTGGCAGTGGGGACTCTCCTCCTTCTTTCCCCAGTCATCGGCTGAATGCGCATGCGCGGCATTGTGAATGCTTTCCTATGGACGCTGGCGTCTTCTCACTGTGAAAATCACAGTTAGAAGCGCCGAAGCGCCTCTAGCGGCTGTCAATGAGACAGCCACTAGAGGCTGGATTAACCCATAGGTAAACATAGCAGTTTCTCTGAAACTGCTATGTTTACAGCAGAAAGGGTTAATTCTAGATGTACCTGGCACCCAGACCACTTCATTAAGCTGAAGTGGTCTGGGTGCCTATAGTGGTCCTTTAAGGGGTTAAGGAGATGTTCACAAAATCATGTACACTGACTAAAGTAATGAACTAAAATAAGTGTGATAAAAATGTTCCTAGCTTTTCTGTTTTGTCCTTGTTAGTGAATAAATCTTACAGTTTCAATATAGTGAAAATGTTAAATTTATGTCTCCTTCAGATAACTGTTTCTCTGGGATCAGAACCTCTCCACGGACAGCTGTATAAACCAAAATTCCCTGGAGCAAAGATAGCAGATATTAGTCTTCTCATCTCAAATCTTCTCATAAAATACAATAATTTTTTTTTTGTTTTGTTAAAGGGACACTCCAGGTTCTGTTTGACCCAATCTTTTTAATGCCATATCTAGATGAATATGAAAAGCAGAGAGGGTAAAATATTGATGTTTCTTCTAGTAGTCTGTAAGTAGAAGCATCAGGCAGACATCCCAGACCAGGAAGATGATCCGCCAATGAGGAACCTCTCATTCTGCTCTGTGTTTTGTTTTTGTTTTATTAAGGGAGACAGGGGGCAGGTAACTATGTGCAACTTAAGGGGTTACTCCAACAACCATGATCACTTCTGATTTTTGAAATGGTAATGGTAGTAGGAGTCGGGATGTGCAGTGTTTCAACTTCGAAACTCTGTACATCCAGAGTTATTTTTAATTATGTGCTGGGGGCCCGTTGCAACCGATGCACAGGTATCTTAGGCAGCCAAAACTGGGCTGCTTTAACCCCTTAAGGACACATGACATGTGTGACATGTCATGATTCCCTTTTATTCCAGAAGTTTGGTCCTTAAGGGGTTAAGGAACACTATAGGGTCAGGAACACAAACATGTATTCCTGTTCCTATAGTGTTAAAACAGCCATTTAGGTGGCTTGCCCCCCCCCCCCTTTACCCTTAAAAATAATTAAAATGTGCCTTATTTTCAGCGCCACTTAGGGAAACCATTGGATTGGCTAAAATCGACAAGGTTGCAGGATGGGGACCAATCAGCACCCCTATGAGGAAAAGTAAGTGTCTCCATGAACGGCAATGCTGCCTACTGTGCAGCACTGGCCCAGGAAGCACCTCCAGTGTCCATCTGAGGAGAGGCCACTTGGAGGTGTCCCTAGGGGGCAATGTAAACTCTCTTTTCTCTGAAAAGGCAGTGTTTGCATGGAAATGCCTGCAGGTCATGATCATACTCACCAGAACAGCTAAATTAAGCTGTAGTTGTTCTGGTGATTATAGTGTCACTTTGATGTCTTTTCTGTGCATATTTTATATCTTTCATCAGTGCGCACTGCACAATGGCGACAGTCTTGTGTCTCCCTTTCCTCCATTTTTCCTTCCTATCCAACCCTGTATTTTTTATATGCTCCCGCCTTCCCTCCTTCTTTCCCTACCTACCTCCTTTAACCTCTCACCTTGCCTGCTCGATGAGACACCTTTGATTAGAACTCTGCAGCTCCCGTGACGTTAAGCAAGGACGCGCTGAGCAGCACCAGGTGTGTCGCCTGAAACGTTATTAAAGTAAGTAAAACCTTATTTTAAAAAGATTTGAAACTGTTTTTTTTATTAAGGGGAGGTCAATAGGGCATTATTAATTTTTTTTAAAAAGGGTTATCCTTTAACCTATGAAATGAACGGAATTACCCTTTCACTTTCCATCGCACAGCTAAGTTTCTCCCACAATCAGTACTTTAAGTAGAGTAAGGGTTGCTGGGAACTTTCGTTGAACACTTTCTACTGTAGAAAACTAACACGTGAACTCCAATTTCCAGAATGCTCTGTCATAAGAGCATCATATAGAGCAACACCGCCGGTTTGGATGGATGGGCAGAAAGGTGAGCTTATGGAGATAAACTATTGTTTATTCTAACTATTCCTCCTAGTATGTGGATTTGGAGTGCTGGAACAAGCATTTAAGCTTCAAAACTGTAGTCTTTAAATGTCCATCATCCCACCAAGGTTGAATTTCATGAAAAGGCCAAGGAGGTCGAGACTGAGACCGTACACTTTCAGGATGGGCATGAGTTCTTGAAGAGTTATAAAATACTACTTTTTGTTATTATAAGCTGCACCCTGCATTGACATGGAACTTGGGCTGGGAGCCAAAGAGAAAATGTGTTTCCAAAATAAAGTTGGTGGAAAGCAGACACGATTGTCTCCAGCGATGGTTCAAGTTATTTTGAAAAACTGGCTCAAGAAAAGCCCAGCAGCAAGGTACATATACGACCACGTTCCTTCTGTTTGTGTACTTAGCAATTGAGATTTGGGATTTTTTTTCACTAAAAACATGATTGATCGTTCTGAAAACTCGCATTTCTAAGTAACGGGCAAGTAATTCACAAACCTTATAGTTGAAAAATCAAGTTAGCTACTTTGAGTCGGGAAATGTTTTCCAGTTCAATTATTTTGGCCGAAAAATGTCCAATTCTTGTGTTAGTTCCCAGTGAGCGAATAAACGTATAAACGTATAAACGAGTTTTAATGTGATGACAGCTAAAATGTAACCTAATGTAATCAAGACAGAAAAAAATATCTAAATCATTGGATTCGGAGATTGTTCCAACCCGACTATTTTGAGATTAAAAAAAAATCCAAATTCGTTGTCAGTTTAACACAAGTAACTGATTAGCAAATCTATCACAATATTCAATAAAACCATATGCATAACTATAATAAAACACACTGACACAGATATGTACATGAAAAGGCCATGGTCTTTTATTTAATTTACAAACACCTATAACTTTAATCACTTTAATAAAACATAACTTGAAACCCAAAAATCTCCGGTCTTGGAAAAAAAAAGTAAAACCCAGAGATTGAACTCATGACTTACGAGAGTTCTGCCCTATATAGCCAGAACTTAAACATATCAATAATCAGTAGCAGAAAGTCCCCCCCTCCCCACCTTTGAATAGGCATGTGACCTTAACCCAACTAAAAGACAACGAGAAAATAATAAATAGGGAGGGAGGGCCGGACAGCAGCTCAATTATTCCATTCTGTTGGGGCCAAGCCGTTACCTCAGAGCGGCTTATATATGCTGATTTCCATCTAAATGGTCCAATCGGGGTGCTGACCGCACTGACACTAAAAATAACTACTGTCTGTGATGGCACCATGCAGCCAGAAGCTGGTGTCCTTGCCACACTCCGCAAGTGCGTGCAACGCGCACACCGCACATTAACCCTTCCAACCCAGCAGCTCACTTGTGTACATGGTCACTTGACCATGTACAGTCTTTTCTTTGTTTTTACTTCCTCTGACTACACTTTCTCTCGTTAGATGTATTCATTTACTTCTACAGCTCAATCCTATTCTGCGTTGGATATCTTTTTTTGTGCAGGTATTGATAACACTTGAAGGTTATGGGTGACGTGGCTCAAGATTACGGTAAAAACAAAACACACACAAAGGGACAAATGTAAATCACGAACACCTGATGGCACAGAGTTCTTAATCAACCCCCAATCCTCCCCCCTTTTTAAATATGATAACTATTCTTGTATATAAATATATACATACACACACATATAGAGTAAGTGTATATGTGTGTAGTGTGTGTAGCATGTGTAGCGGTTTGTGTCTGTGTGTATGTATGTTTGTGTAGATGTATGTGCAGCAGTGTGTGTGTTTGTAACAGTGTTGGTAGCAGCACGTATATTATGGAAAGCAAGAAAAAAAATACAGCGTTAAGTCAGGGGCGGCAAACACTGATATTTGAACAACCCTTAATCCCAAAGCAAATAAAATGGGAAAACATACAAAAAATAGCGAAAAACAAGATTGAAAAAAAAAAAGGATATGATTGTCTTAGTGTTCTAATAGTCCCAAATAAATACTTTATTTGAAAACGTTCTTGGTATAATGGGTGGTTCAGGTGACAGTCTGATATTCTCAATAGGCCATCAGATGAAATATGAAATGACAATAAACACCATAGAACTCTGATAGTGTAATATTGTTTGGAAAGTAGTAAAAGAAACAAATTAAAATACGCTCACAAGTGTGGATCTACCAACTCACGTACAGCAGTATGTGACAATATAATCCTTGTCAATGATATAAGGGTGAAAATAATGTAGAGCTGGCTACGTAGGTGGGCGCAAACACAATCCTAGCTTGTTTATGGCGTCACATGGACGATATACAATGAAACAAACAGAGAAAACAGGGGTCGCCAGTGATGTAATAAATTGTGCAAAAATCCACTGTAATAAATATAGTGCAAATACTTTTTTGTAAGATTGCTGTGTTCAGTCTGCGGGGGCGGGGCCATGGACAGAAAGCTGTGTTCAGTCTGCGGGGGCGGGGCCATGGACAGAAAGCTGTGTTCAATCTATGGGGGCGGGGCCATGCACAGAAAGCTGTGTTCAGTCTGTGGGGGCGGGGCCATAGACAGAAAGCTGTGTTCAGTCTGCGGGGAGCGGGGCCATGCACAAATAGCTGTGTTCAGTCTAAAGGGGACGGGGCCATGCACAGAAAGCTGTGTTCAGTATGAGAGAGCGGGGCCATGCACAGGAAGCTGTGTTCAGTCTGCGGGGGCGGCGCTATGCACAGAAAGCTGTGTTCAGTCTAAAAGGGACAAGGCTGTGCACAAATAGCTGTGTTTAGTATGAGGGGGCATGGCCATGCACAGAAAGCTGTGTCAAATTTGAGGGGGCGGGGTCATGCACAGATAGCTGTGTTTAGTATGAGGGGCGGGGCCATGCAGAGGTCACTGTGTTCCGTTGAGGGGGCGGGGTCATGCACAGAAAGCTGTGTTCAGTATGGGGGCGCGGGGGCCATGAAAGATCATGCTCCTTCAGACTGAAAACAGTGAAACAGTGATCCCAGACTCCAGCAGCCTGTATACTGAGCAAGAGCTAGGGGGAAGGGCTTTTAACAGGCAGCGTGGGCGCCCCATGAGGCATAGACCTGTACCATGTGCCAACTCTACCTAATGGAAAACTGAGAAAAACACACACAAATTCTCTCTCTTTCAAGAGCCGCTCCCTTTAGCTAATATTATGAAATGACAAGTTCAATAAAAAGCTAAACATATATAAATAATTTTACTAACACCTCCTGTCTGTGAAACAGAAAGCTGGGAATGTCTCCTGGCTCACTGTCTCTGAACTCGATGAGAAACATTGTTGGTGGATTGCTGCGCATGTGCTGTGTCTCCCAGAGAGGCTAAAGTCATTAGCAATGATAATGTCACAGAAGACTGATCGAAGATGCAGAATTCCCTTGGGCAGGAATGAAGGTGAGTTTACCTGATTTTAATGTAAAATGTTTTAAAAACACTACAATAAAAAAATATACGTATATGTGGCTGCGGGGAGGGACCTCGCCTTTGGGTGCTGGTTCTTGCTCCTGACTCTGCTGTTCGGCACAATGCGGTCCCAGGAGCACATCACCATGGTAATTGCCATTACACCGCCTTGGCCCGTACCGTTTACCTTACTTCCCTGCGCGTTTACTTCCGGTTTGCGGAGTACTGTTGGGAGCTCCGGCCGTTGAATGCTATCGCTTCCCTCAACACGCTACAGCTGTATATTTTCCCTCGCGTTCCCGCACCTTGGACACCGACTTGAGTTTACCCAGACCCGTTCATAACACTCCGAGGCTTACAGCCACAGTAGCTTGAAGCACCGCCAAGCCCCATTCCTTACTCTGTGCCTCTGCAGGATTAATCTTCCGGTTTGCCTTCATGAGTTTCCGGGTCGCATGTTCCTCCCATGTTTTGCTGACAGCGAATCGTGAACTCATTAGGCTTACAGGGCCTTTAACCCCTTAAGGACCAAACTTCTGGAATAAAAAGGAATCATGACATGTCACACATGTCATGTGTCCTTAAGGGGTTCACTACTTTCCATTACATTGTATTCGGACCTTTTCTGGTAGATATATGTATGCGTATTTTATTTATGTATAAGGTAACTATTCTTAGTAATATTCTATCTAATACAGCCACTTACGTTAGCCATATCTTTTGAATATGACATGTTCGGCCACAGTCATTATGCGGTCTCGTTCGCATGTGACCACACTTGGCCGTTCAGGCCTCATGTCATTTCACCTTTTATGCATCTGGGCCGCGTTTTGCTCCCCAGTTAGCCTCTCATTTTTAGACTACTGTATTGTGAGTAAAGTAATGTGAGATTGAATCAGCCAGCCAATCATCCGGTTTACTGATAGCATTCGGTTACTACACAGATTACGCTGACCATTGCCTTGCACTATAACGTTAATATGAAATGGCTATCATATCTACGTTGTGTGCTTTTCTACTGGGTGTTGTGTCTCCGCTTAGAAACCATATTTATGGTGGTGTTGCTTGGTTACTGCTGCAATGGAATAATGTCTGCATGCTGCGATGCTCCATACTACTATACTCTGCAACAATAGGCTCACTACGATACTCTATAAGGCTATACTCTGCAACATACTGCATACTGCAATAATATACACTACTATACTCTGTAAAATACTGCATGTGTCGATGCTCTATACCACTATGCTATTACTATACAGGTTAAACTTTAGATTACACTGTGGCACCTGCTGTAATATACAAACGCAACCTGCACTGTTTGTTTCTGTATACGGGGTTATTTACACGAACAACCAGAATTGCCGAGCGATTGCTTTGTTACACTAGTTTCCTTTGGATATATTTTCCAAATATCGAAGCTTCGATAGTCACATGAAGAAATACATAGGTTATGTACGCAGCATCCCACACTTATCCAAGTACTAATACTAGTTTAATTGCGAGTGTTATAATAAATACATGGTGTTCTTATTTCAACATCTGCAGTGTATATTTATGTAGGTATCGCTCTTATTTGAGCCGGGGTCGTGCATACAATTTTAAGTTTATTGTCATTTCATCTGACCTCGTCCAGTCTTTCTGTTGGTGGACATTGAGCCACGCTTTTTAGGCCTTGCGGAATGTTTCAGTTTCTTCATTCAGCTCTTCTTCGACCATAGTATGGATATTATGTTCTCACATTACAATGCCCACAGTCAGTGTATAATTATGTATATATATTGTCTGCTTCCACTACATCCGTTTCATCTGACCTCGTACAGCCTTTTCTGTTAGTAAACTTCGGCCCCACACATGACATTCGGCGCTCTTCACTGATCTAAACGTATTATTTACCTGACATTCCTCCTCACAGTGTGCAATTTTGTTGTTTTCTTATTTATCCCTCTCCCCCGTATTAAATTATAGGTGTTCATTCTTTTCCAAATATCCTCGTTCAGCCTCTGTTAGGAAGCATTTGTCCCACGCTTCGGGCATCATACCATTTTATTCACGTTCTGAGTTCAACCTTTTGTCGGCAATAC
Organism: Pelobates fuscus; assembly: GCF_036172605.1. NCBI lineage: Eukaryota > Metazoa > Chordata > Amphibia > Anura > Pelobatidae > Pelobates > Pelobates fuscus. The sequence goes on from NC_086327.1 coordinate 28,344,040, forward strand.
TTATGTATTTGTATTTGACATTTAACCATTAATGTACTTTATTTAAATGTAGGTGTTTTCTTGTTCAGCTTTGGGAAATGAAGACTATAGTTATTACTATCATTTCTTCTGGCCTCGCAAGAACTCTCTGTTTGTTTGCCCACGGATATTTATATGTGGATGTGTACATGTATGTTTGTGTAACTATCTATGTGTATGTATGTATGTATGTGAATTTATATATATGTGTGTATATAGGTGTGTGTGTATGTGTATGCTCTCATGTATACACACGCACACACTGTTTGTTTATATTCAAGTTGTTATGTCGTCACTGTTTATGAATGTTTATGAATGCGGCTTATTATCCACAACTCGACAATCTCTTTATTACATCCCTTTGTTTCTTGTTTTTAATATTCTGGCCACCTCCTTTATGGCCTGTCTTACGTATCTGTACATCAATTTTCACTATGCGTGCTACATACTGGCTGTTGATTATATGGGGCTGTTCTAGCATATAAGGTCAACTGGGTTTTGTTTTACTTTGATTTTCTTTGGTTATTTGGTAGAGATATCACTATGAGTATTTTGTGTTTTGGGATCATTGTTATTACTCTATCTACCGTACCCGTATTCACTCTGCTGCTTTCACAGTTTTAGTAACTTCATTCTGTATTATGAACACTACACTCTCTGGTGTCACTTTTGGTTCTTGTTTAGGCTATTGGACCACTCTACCTATTTCTTACTATCGGCTTCTAGGAGGAGTCTATCTTTTATCAATTCTGCCAGGTATGTCAGGTTAGTCTTTATCATCGTTACGCATTTACGTTTTTTTCGAGTCACCACTCAAGTGACTCGCTTTGCGATACTATCTCCCTCCTTGCTATACAGAATGTTATCATTAATTGTGTCTGAGATAACTTTAAGTGCACGCGGAGCAATAGCAACCGCATGGCTTTCACCAGAGGGCCCAGAATTCCCAGGGGTCATTTCCAGAAAAAGAGAATCTAGAATAATGGACGACCTGACAGCAAGGGTAAGGGGGACAACAGAGATCTTCCAGAAATTGTGGGAGCCATGGGACAGCAGCGCAATAGGCTTGAGCAGTGCCTGATGGGGACTGGTTGGGGCAACGGACCCGAACCAGCAATAGCGACAACAGAATTCCCCTCTCAGAAGACATGGCATCGTTCTGAGGGGGCCCCCTGGCCTCCCCCCCTGCCCCCGCGACACTCTTCTTTTCTTTACCCCTCCTTCTCTGACACTATGTCCCTCTTTCACTTCTTTTATTATGTTTTTCATTTCTTTCTTTCCTCTCTTTTTTACCCTTCCCCTGATTTTAGGGGGAGGCGGTTTTCATTTTTTTCTTTTTCTTTTTATCCTTACCAGGCATGATTATATGATTCAAAGGAGCAGGGAAGATGAGGCTGAGTAATGAAAGGGCTCCTAAGGTTAATGAAGTGCCTGCTAAAAAATTAAAAATACCCTCGATGGGAGACTTACTTCAATGGGTTCAAGATTGGGCATGCATTGTACTGTTGAAATTGTACTGTTTGAATTGCAATATATTTACAAAAACTAAATTTCAGAAGGCTTCTGCGAAAGCCCAAACGTTGATACAAACTTGTTCTGTCTGTCGAGTGAAAAATAAAGAATCTAAAAAAAAATTGTCTGTTAGGGTTCCCTAGGTGGCAATAGGTACATTTTCAGCATCCTTTGCCATTACATCACTGTCTCGTGAGGCCAACTCACATCCTCAACTACAGAGGTACTTCGCCCTTCAGATCAAATCGTAGCTAGTGCCGTACATCTCTGACAAAGTAGTTAGGGCATCCCCTGTCACAGCCAACTTTTTGAATAGCTTTAAATGTCACTGAGATGCCAACACCCCGCCACAACATTGGTGGCTAACCTACCCAACAGACCAAATCATGGGTAGAGCCTCTCATTGCCACTTGGCAACCACAGGTTCCCAAGTCACCAATTTAGCTTAATTGTTTTGCCACCTGGCATAACATAGGTCAGTCAGCACCTGGAATGTTACATTGTTGCCATCACTAATATTTTATTTCCATGGAGGTCCAAATTCGGAACATATACCGAGACATGAGCCTTGGGGAAATCAGTATTTCCTTGCAGCAAATAGTTTGGATCATCGCTCACAACCAACAGTTAATTGTCTTATAGCTAGCATAGCTTCGGGTATTTTACATTCAGCACAGGGTCACGGTATTATTTTACTACTTTATATTACTGACATGTTCAATTCCTCTATGCTTTCTTCCTAGGAAGCCAGGAAGTGTTGGTGGTTTGTTCAGTTTCAGTATTAACCTAAGTATAAGTACTTTTAAACACTACAGAGCTGTGTTATTATGTAGTCATGAGTTTAGGTAGTTTTAATATTTTAGCCCTCGTTTTCAGGCCTACCCATCAGGTTTGGCACACCACAACCAACATTATACTACTTGTATAACTCAATATTATTGTATGCCTTGGCAGTTGACCCCGTGCACAAATGTAAGGCAGGATGCCTGGAGTTGTGGGAGAGGTATTTTTCTGGCCTATATCTAATCCGTCCTCCCAGCTTCCTCCTGATGTTTTGCCTACGTTTTTGGAAACCCACCCACATCCTCCTTAGTTATTTATACTCTTTCAATGGGTGGGCCCTCTTTTTCAGGCCTACACCGTCCGTCGGGTTCGGAACACCACAACCGACTTGCTACTACTGGTATAACTCAATCCTTATTGTGTGCCTCGGGAGTTGACCCCGTACACAATGATATATATATATATATATATATATATATATATATATATTTTTTTTTTTTAATTTTCAGTTGAAGTGTTCCTTTAAGTGTAAGTTGTCAGGAATTCAAAATGAATTTCACCTTTTTGGACAATACAACCAAATTGCAAGCACAACTGACATTTAGAATTTTTCCAATTTAGTTATTGCTGTCTAATATTTGAAATTCATTTTTTATTTCACTATAAATTCCTTACAGTTCACATTTTAGAGAACATCCTTTTTTAAAATCATGTACATACAGCCAGTGCATTTTGTAACTGGAAACTGTCATACTTCGTACATTTCATTTATCTATTGTACCATCACTGAAGCGCTATCACACATTCTAAAACTAGGTTATGGGTTGGAAACAAAATCTATAATCAGATAAAAATCCAGGCCACCAATCACTCAATGGAGCTTATCAAAAATCAGCATACTTGGGTTGTTTTATGAAATCGAAACATACTAAACTTACTGAAGTAATCGAGGTCATGCACAGCATACTGTATGTCTGTGTATTCAGGTTATAGTTAGGAATATAACATAAACCTATGAGTTTTAACAACTGCTGTCTGTACGGCTGCGGAAGCAACATGCTATTTGGGTCAAGTCTGGAGGTGCCTGTGGTTTAACTTCAGAACAAAAATAGAAGCTTTATGGAAAAACAAAATACCCAAACATCTGACAGAGTCACTTATACTATTTTAGTCTCAAATACTTTCGTTTTTTTTGGTTAATAAGGCTAGATCTGTTATTTATAGCCACAGAGGAAAATTTTCCACCTAGATACATCTGTTTTAAGGATGTCTAATTGCCAGTCTTGAGCACATCTTGTCATTTTTTTTCCCTCCCCGCATAGAAAATACAAAGTACAGACTCTTTACATATTCCAGATACACCATGTCCTTATCCGGCATATTTGGTGATTTCTGACACCCATCTGATCTGTTTGTTGGCATTGTTAGTTGTCCGTGTGATGTTTTGTCCTCTAACACAGAGATGTCAAAGTACATCTGGTGCCCGCTACATTCTCAGCCAGCTATAGCCTGGGGTAGAATCACAGGATAGAAAGTGATATACTGGTGGATAAAATTAATACTGTTATGTACTTTATTTAACAAAATGCAACCTACTGTTTGGTTGGAACGCATTTAAATTCCTGATCTATTCTATATTCTATTATATATTATGTACAGACACGTGCACTCGTAAGATTCAAATGACAAAAGAATAACACCCACCATGTGCTAGTGTTCAAGCTATACGTATCACAACCATGTTTTATTTGTTTTGCATTCATTTTATTACAACACTGTATCATATCCAGTTGACGATTTTCATGAAAGTAATGTTTCAGCTGACGATTGCGCCACAAGAGGCAAAAATTAAGAATTAAAGAAAAAGAATCACAGGATAGAATCTATATTTTGTAAAAATTCACAACCTTTTAAATGTGATGTACAAACTTTCCAAATAATGAGGGGTGCACTACACATATTGTTGTCATCTAATGTAGTTAAAGTGCTCTAAAGGGGTACAAAATACTCTAAAGGGGTACAGAGTGCTCTAAAGGGGTACAAAATGTGTTAGGTTGTTTGTCTTGATCTTTCCTTTATAGGTTTTTATAGCCACATTGTAATTAGTAGAATAAAGCTAGAATTTGAATTACCTTTTGAAATTAGGATATTTTTGTTCTTTTTCCCATTGGCTAACCTGGCACAAAGCAGACAAATGTGGGTATGTTTGGAGCGGCACACAGCGGAGTCAATCATTCTAACACGGTTTCGACTACATGCAATAGGATATCGTCATGACATAATTTTTGTCCTATAATTCTATCAATGCGTTAAGCCCAGCTACTCTTAGGTCCAGTGATGAGCCAATCTATCACTCCTACTTTGACTTTTGTAGGATGCTGACATATCTTGTTGAGGATCCCACTTGATTCGTGACACATATACATGCACTCAGACACATAAAATGTGCAACTTTTTTTGTTGTCAATCTTTATTTATGTAGTGCATATATTAACAAACAAGCTGATAGTAACATGTCAACAAGGTTAGAGAAAATAAGAGGAAAAATTTACCATCTTTGTATCAACCTGCAGGGTCACCACCAAGAGAAACGGCTAGAAAATGTCCAAAACAAACTTAATTACTAAGAAAGTCAGGTCCTGGCACTCAGGATATTGCAAAAAGCAGATTTACTGGAACAAAGGAGCAACGTTTCGGCCTGCACAGAAACCTTTGTCAAGCTGTCAGTATAATGCACACAACCTCTTTTATATGGTGTTAACCAAGTAAAAAAAAGCAATCAATCATGCAATTACCAAGTGTGTAAAATCAGTCGATGAAAAAATGCAATGCATCAGTGTATCACAATAAACAAAATATATAACACACTGTGTCCATGTCTAACAAGAGACTTAAAAAAATAAAGGCATATGAAAAAGTATCTAAATAAAAAGATATCTAAATACAAAGGATTAGATCAGGGATATAAAGATGGACAAATACCACTTCTTCAGGATAGATTAAGATGGTCTAGGCCTCATAACAGAAACTACAAATAGGGAGTAATCCCTTGCCAACCACACCTGGGATGGAGCTCCAACCATCTAAATGACACACTCGGTAATTGTATGATTGATAGTTTTTTGACTTAGTTTACACCCTATAAAAGAGGTTGTGTGCATTGTGGTGATAGCTTGAAAAAGGCCTCTGTGTAGGCCCAAACCTTGTTCCTTTGTTCCAATAAATCTGCTTTTTGCAATATCCTGTGTGCCATGACCTGACTTTCATCATATCTGCGGAATTGGGATTTGCCAACCCTGGGCCTGGAGTACCTGGATTGTGTGCGAGACTGCGGGATCTTTTTGTGTATATCCACCCATTGTACAATGCTACGGAATATGATGGCGCTATATAAATAATAATACTAATAATATACTACTTGTGATTTACAATTAAGCAGAGAGTAAAAACATGAACTCTGTGCACCAAGGATTTACCACACAATACAAAAGAGACAATGACTTGATAAAATTGTGTCCAAACATGCATTTTATCTGTGGGTAGCAAGTTTGGACACAGTCGGGACACCATAGCGCAATACTGATAGAAGCGTGAGGTATTTGCTGTTTTGGCACAAATGAGACACCGTTGCGGGTTAGATCCCCAAACAATGCAGCGGTGGAAGCCACCACATGACCAACCACCCAGAGGGGTCGATATTGCGGAGATCAAGCTGCAGAACTGCACACGGTATATGAGTGGTGATTCAGTGAACCATCATTGTAGTTTGTTTTAAAGTGTTACACCGAGACTCCGGTCTGCAAATATGAGTGCAATTTTAGGAAGGTTAGCTTTTTATTATAGAACTTGGACAAACGATATTACTGTTTTTCTGCTTCCATATTTTATAAGGTAATTCAGAAGAAAATAGATTTAATTTATACATTTATTTATAGGTTAACACCACTTTCTTATTGTGTGGTAAATCTCATGTTTGTACTCTCTGTGTAGTTTTCTTAAAGAGACAATGTGCCCCTTTATTCTTATACTTTTGCAATAGGTGTTGTGTGTATCTAGTTGTATATGGGTTGCTCAATTTATTTTGTTCGATTTACAATTAAAAATTCTGCTCTGTCTTCACCAGACTGTCATCCCGCTGGGATTATCATTTACCTCATCTTCACGTCTGCATCTTTCTCAGTTGACCCCTCGTTGCCTCGTTGTATATTTCTCTTGTAGAGAATTCGATCTTGAATGCACATGTCAAACTGTTTCTGTAGCATAATAAACATAGACATGTGCAGCACATTGTGTGCATGCAGAGAAAAATACCATCTAGGCTTCACTTAGCAAAATACTAATTTTAAAAATATACACAAGTAGTTGCATAGAAAGAAATTTAAAAAAAATCTTTCAAATCTTAACAAAGTAACCACAAACCTTGCAAAGTTATCCACAGAGACCTAAACAGGTGACTGTAAAGCATATTTTTCCATGCATAAACGTGTGCCTTGTGCACACCTCTGATAATAAAATTTATTATACAAAATTCTATCAGGACTATATATTTTTTTTTACTTTTCTATTGTGTGATCTTTTCAGGGTATTGTGTTCTAAATGTAGGGACTACCATAGCTTATTATTCTACTATCTGAACTTTCTTACAGCCGTGTATCCATAAATAATGGTTAAAGGGACACCATAGTCACCAGAACCACTACAGCTTAATGTAGAGGTTCTGGTGTTTATAGCCTCTCCATACAGGCTTTTCAACTTATTCAAGACCTTGTAGACTAGTAAAACCTCTAGTGGCAGTCACTCAGATGACCACTAGAGGTATTTCCTGGGTCAGTGCTGCTGGTGTTCAGCGTCTCGATGTTGTGCATTCCTTATTATGATGCATTGATTCAATGCATCTCTATGAGGAGATGCGGATTGGTGCAGCGCAGAGTTTTGCCGCACATATGCAATAGCCTCCTATTGGATTCGCCGAGATCATCTAGATCAGGGGTAGACAACCTTTTTCTACCTACCGCCCACTAATGCATCTTTCTTGATGGAAACATTTCCTTACCGCCCACCAGTTTTTAATTATTTTTTTAGCGCAAGTGCAGAATATTTTTTAGAAAGAAAGGTGTTTTTTTTTTTTAATGTACTTAAATTTATCTTTTTATTTATACTTTATGCACGTTTATAATGTTTTTAACTTTATAAAGTTTAATGAGAAAACAATGAAGTAAATTGAAATTACCTTTAACTAGTGATTAATGAAATCCTTGAGGCTCATGCTGCGAGACTAAATATTTGATATCTGGTTCGATTTTCGTAAAGAACAAACAAAGGTTCTACAAGATATGTGGTAGAGAAAGGTATCAATAAATTGAATACCATGTTTCATATTTGGATATAATGCAGGCATTTTTTTTTTTTTTTGCCAAAGCTTTTGGTATCCACCACTGCTAAAATTACATTTACTCTCTTCGTCATATTTAAGTTATAATAGTTCTTCCTGGCAAGTTATATCAACCTCAGCAACATTTACTGTAAAAGGATTTATCACCCAGTCATGCACCTTCAAGTTCAAAATATCTTGAAACCGTTTTTCCATGTCCAATTTGAGATCGTTGAGTTGGCTATTGAACTTTTCAATCTCTTCTGGAGTTACATCATCGTTTATAGATGACAATTCAGGAAACTGATAAAAATTCTCTCTTCAAAATAGTCTGACGGAGAAGCTTTTTCGATAAATAATGACACAATATTTTTGCAACTTGTAAGAGTTATATTGGCTCCTTGAAGCTGCAAATTAATATCATTAAATCTCTTGAAAATGTCTGCCAAATAAAAGACATCATTCTTTACTGTTTTAACTGTTCATAGAGACCAGCCTCATTATTACTTTCAAATAACTGTATGACACTATCATATAATGCAACAAAACGAGACAAGCGTGTACCCTTCGAGAGCCATCAAACTTCTGTGTGTAAAAGTAACCTAATAAACGGCTCGTTATTGTCCTGGCACAGCTGTCGAAACATTCCAACATCTTTGGCATAAGATTTGATCTTTACAGCTTTAATTATTATACTTTAAAGGGACACTATAGTGTCAGGAAAACCGCTTGGTTTTCCTGACACTATAGTACCCTGAGGGTGTGCCCCCACCCTCAGGGTTCCCCTCCCACGGCGTTGAAGGGGTTAAAACCCCTTCAGCTACTCACCCTTTTCCCCCGCCAGGCTCCCTTACCTCTCCTCCCCCGCCAACGTCAGCATCCCCCGCCTGACGTCACCGGCGCCGAATGCGCATGCACGGCAGTGCCGCGCGCGCAAAGTGTCCGTAGGAAAGCATTTTTCATTTTTCTGGTTGTCCGGAAGTTCTCTGAAACTGCTATGTTTACATCAGGCAGGGTTAACCCTAGAGGGACCTGACACCCAGACCACTTCATTGAGCTGAAGTGGTCTGGGTGACTATAGTGTCCCTTTAATGATGAATGGAGACTTGTACTTAAATGTTTTCCTACAATATGTTGTCTGTGCACAACACAATGAATACACAAAACGTTTGGCACTTCTTCCTTCAAATAAGCAACAAATCCACGATAGCGACCTACCATTGATGGTGCTCCATCAGTAGCACATGCAACAATGCTGTTCAAGGGTATATTATTTTATGCAAAGTATGATTTTAAGCATTAATTATTGATAATACTTTTGTATCTTTAATAAGATTGACAGTGAATAGCATTTCTCCTTGCAATGTATTGTTTTCATCAAGGTGCCGTACATATGTCATCAGTAGAGCATTATTATCTGCAATGACAGACTCATCCAACTGTATGGAAAATGAAGAATTTTGGAGAATACCTATAAGTTTATTTTCAACATTAGCCGCCATTTAGTCAATGCGTACTGTGTTATCGCTAAGGGGCGATGTTTTTAAACTTCAGGTATATCCTGATGCATTACTGTTGAGATAAATTCTTTGATAGAGGGAATTATCAAAATATCTCCAATATTATGGCTTTTACCACTTTTTGCAATTAATTGATATATACGATAATCTGCAGTTAATCCATCCTCCGTCCAATCCATCCTTTGCGTGTTGTTTTTGAAATGATGCAGCTAATATCATGTTTCTATTCCGGACACTATAGTGTTCCTTTAATGCATTTTTTAGATCTCTTCCTATTGGGAGTTAAGTATTTGACCTTTATGATGGGCATAGAATCAATTTAGGATCTCAAACAATGTTGAAGATTGAGTTTGTTAAATTAGTTTAATAATAGATTATCACTGCTCTCTATGTAATTTCAAGCATCCTTCATATAATTAATATCAGCCAAGAAAGCTGACTATTCCACACAATTTGTGACCTCCAGTAATATTATGTTCTAGCAAAGAAACGCCATGCACTTCAATAGAACCATTGAGCTAGTCGTGCGAAGAGCATGAGGAATTTGCCATGAAAAGAATCATTTTCTATGACATTTGCATGAATATAGCATGTATTTGGATCTCCACATAAGACATCTGCAACTCGAGAACACACCTCAATTATTCCAGATTCTCAGGAAAATGTTCCCTCCACCATTTAAATGGCTCATTCAGTGACAAGAAGGTGCAGGCCCCACTGGACTCCACACAAAGTCATCTTTCAAGTTGTCTTGAGATTACGATTGGGGCTTTGACTGGAAGTCTGTTTGTTTCAATAAGGCACTTCTAAGTCTACATTTATAGTAGCAGTTCTTTCTCGTTTATCAACAAGGGGTCTATTGACAAGACCCTCAATTCGAGTTATTAAGCTAGGTGGCAACATTTTACCACAAGCCATGTGTTCAGTCTTCAACACACACGGTTCAGAACTTTGTCAAGTTGACTTGAGCTGACTTCCTCTTTGATTTGCAGTGGAACTAAATTCTACAACTGAGCGTTGGTGGCAAGTCCTCTTTGCCACGAGGTTCAATGGGCAGCATTCAGTACAATTTTATTCTTCACAATTCTGGCTGCTGAGATATTATGGCACATTTAGATAACAAGTCAAGCCAATATTGACCTGCGTGAGGTCTAGTGAAAACTCAAGGAGATAACAGATTGTCACTGAGGAGTTATTGATCTTTTCCTCATGGGAAATTTTCCAGAGCTGATGAATAAACAAGAGGCTTCATTGTTTGTTTTTTTTTTAATTCTTTATTTTTGTTGTGCTCAAGGTAACAGAACATCTTACAATGCCACAAGACCAGGGCTGAGTCCATACACACACACACACACACAAACACAGACTGCTGAGTCCAGTCTGTATGTGTGTCTATGGACTCAGCAGTCTGTGTGTGTGTTTGTCTGTGTGTATGTGTGTATGGACTCAGCAGTCTCTGTGTGTGTATGGACTCCGCAGTCTGTATGTATGTGTGTGTGTGTGTGTATGGACTCAGCAGTCTGTATATGTGTGTATGGACTCAGCAGTCTGTATATGTGTGTGTATGGACTCAGCAGTCTGTATGTGTGTGTGTGTGTGTATGGACTCAGCAGTCTGTGTGTGTGTCTGTTTGTGTGTGTGTGTATGGACTCAGCAGTCTGTATGTGTGTATGGACTCAGCAGTCTGTATGTGTGTATGGACTCAGCAGTCTGTATGTGTGTATGGACTCAGCAGTCTGAATGTGTGTATGGACTCAGCAGTCTGTATGTGTGTGTGTGTGTGTGTATGGACTCAGCAGTCTGTATATGTGTGTATGGACTCAGCAGTCTGTATATGTGTGTGTATGGACTCAGCAGTCTGTGTGTGTGTATGGACTCAGCAGTCTGTATGTGTGTGTATGGACTCAGCAGTCTGTGTGTGTGTGGACTCAGCAGTCTGTATGTGTGTATGGACTCAGCAGTCTGTATGTGTGTATGGACTCAGCAGTCTGAATGTGTGTATGGACTCAGCAGTCTGTATGTGTGTGTGTGTGTGTGTATGGACTCAGCAGTCTGTATATGTGTGTATGGACTCAGCAGTCTGTATATGTGTGTGTATGGACTCAGCAGTCTGTGTGTGTGTATGGACTCAGCAGTCTGTATGTGTGTGTATGGACTCAGCAGTCTCTGTGTGTGTGGACTCAGCAGTCTGTGTGTGTATGGACTCAGCAGTCTGTGTGTGTGTGGATTCAGCAGTCTCTGTGTGTGTGTGTGTGTGTGTATGGACTCAGCAGTGTGTGTATGGACTCAGCAGTCTGTATGTGTGTGTGTATGGATTCAGCAGTCTGTATGTGTGTATGGACACATGCAGTGTGTGTGTGTGTATGGACTCAGCAGTCTGTATGTGTGTGTGTGTGTGTGTATGGACTCAGCAGTCTGTGTGTGTGTTTGTGTGTGTGTGTATGGACTCAGCAGTCTGTATGTGTGTATGGACTCAGCAGTCTGTATGTGTGTATGGACTCAGCAGTCTGTATGTGTGTATGGACTCAGCAGTCTGAATGTGTGTATGGACTCAGCAGTCTCTATATGTGTGTGCGTGTGTATGGACTCAGCAGTCTGTATATGTGTGTATGGACTCAGCAGTCTGTATATGTGTGTGTATGGACTCAGCAGTCTGTGTGTGTGTATGGACTCAGCAGTCTGTGTGTGTGTATGGACTCAGCAGTCTGTATGTGTGTGTATGGACTCAGCAGTCTGTGTGTGTGTGGACTCAGCAGTCTGTGTGTGAATGGACTCAGCAGTCTGTGTGTGTGTGGATTCAGCAGTCTCTCTCTCTGTGTGTGTGTGTGTGTGTGTATGGACTCAGCAGTCTGTGTGTGTATGGACTCAGCAGTCTGTATGTGTGTGTGTATGGATTCAGCAGTCTGTATGTGTGTATGGACACATGCAGTGTGTGTGTGTGTATGGACTCAGCAGTCTGTATGTGTGTGTGTGTGTGTGTGTATGGACTCAGCAGTCTGTATGTGTGTATGGACTCAGCAGTCTGTATGTGTGTATGGACACATGCAGTGTGTGTGTATGGACTCAGCAGTCTGTATGTGTGTGTGTGTATGGACTCAGCAGTCTGTGTGTGTGTTTGTGTGTGTGTGTATGGACTCAGCAGTCTGTATGTGTGTATGGACTCAGCAGTCTGTGTGTGTATGGACTCAGCAGTGTGTGTATGGACTCAGCAGTCTGTATGTGTGTGTGTATGGATTCAGCAGTCTGTATGTGTGTATGGACACATGCAGTGTGTGTGTGTGTATGGACTCAGCAGTCTGTATGTGTGTGTGTGTGTGTATGGACTCAGCAGTCTGTGTGTGTGTTTGTGTGTGTGTGTGTATGGACTCAGCAGTCTGTATGTATGTATGGACTCAGCAGTCTGTATGTGTGTATGGACTCAGCAGTCTGTATGTGTGTATGGACTCAGCAGTCTGAATGTGTGTATGGACTCAGCAGTCTCTATATGTGTGTGCGTGTGTATGGACTCAGCAGTCTGTATATGTGTGTATGGACTCAGCAGTCTGTATATGTGTGTGTATGGACTCAGCAGTCTGTGTGTGTGTATGGACTCAGCAGTCTGTGTGTGTGTATGGACTCAGCAGTCTGTATGTGTGTGTATGGACTCAGCAGTCTGTGTGTGTGTGGACTCAGCAGTCTGTGTGTGAATGGACTCAGCAGTCTGTGTGTGTATGGACTCAGCAGTGTGTGTATGGACTCAGCAGTCTGTATGTGTGTGTGTATGGATTCAGCAGTCTGTATGTGTGTATGGACACATGCAGTGTGTGTGTGTGTATGGACTCAGCAGTCTGTATGTGTGTGTGTGTGTGTGTATGGACTCAGCAGTCTGTGTGTGTGTTTGTGTGTGTGTGTATGGACTCAGCAGTCTGTATGTATGTATGGACTCAGCAGTCTGTATGTGTGTATGGACTCAGCAGTCTGTATGTGTGTATGGACTCAGCAGTCTGAATGTGTGTATGGACTCAGCAGTCTCTATATGTGTGTGCGTGTGTATGGACTCAGCAGTCTGTATATGTGTGTATGGACTCAGCAGTCTGTATATGTGTGTGTATGGACTCAGCAGTCTGTGTGTGTGTATGGACTCAGCAGTCTGTGTGTGTGTATGGACTCAGCAGTCTGTATGTGTGTGTATGGACTCAGCAGTCTGTGTGTGTGTGGACTCAGCAGTCTGTGTGTGAATGGACTCAGCAGTCTGTGTGTGTGTGGATTCAGCAGTCTCTCTCTGTGTGTGTGTGTGTGTGTGTGTGTATGGACTCAGCAGTCTGTGTGTGTATGGACTCAGCAGTCTGTATGTGTGTGTGTATGGATTCAGCAGTCTGTATGTGTGTATGGACACATGCAGTGTGTGTGTGTGTATGGACTCAGCAGTCTGTATGTGTGTGTGTGTGTGTGTGTGTATGGACTCAGCAGTCTGTATGTGTGTATGGACTCAGCAGTCTGTATGTGTGTATGGACACATGCAGTGTGTGTGTGTGTGTATGGACTCAGCAGTCTGTATGTGTGTGTGTGTATGGACTCAGCAGTCTGTGTGTGTGTTTGTGTGTGTGTGTATGGACTCAGCAGTCTGTATGTGTGTATGGACTCAGCAGTCTGTATGTGTGTATGGACTCAGCAGTCTGTATGTGTGTATGGACTCAGCAGTCTGTATGTGTGATGGACTCAGCAGTCTGAATGTGTGTATGGACTCAGCAGTCTGTATGTGTGTGTGCGTGTGTATGGACTCAGCAGTCTGTATATGTGTGTATGGACTCAGCAGTCTGTATATGTGTGTGTATGGACTCAGCAGTCTGTGTGTGTGTATGGACTCAGCAGTCTGTGTGTGTGTGTGTGTGTGTATGGACTCAGCAGTCTGTGTGTGTGTTTGTGTGTGTGTGTGTATGGACTCAGCAGTCTGTATGTATGTATGGACTCAGCAGTCTGTATGTGTGTATGGACTCAGCAGTCTGTATGTGTGTATGGACTCAGCAGTCTGAATGTGTGTATGGACTCAGCAGTCTCTATATGTGTGTGCGTGTGTATGGACTCAGCAGTCTGTATATGTGTGTATGGACTCAGCAGTCTGTATATGTGTGTGTATGGACTCAGCAGTCTGTGTGTGTGTATGGACTCAGCAGTCTGTGTGTGTGTATGGACTCAGCAGTCTGTATGTGTGTGTATGGACTCAGCAGTCTGTGTGTGTGTGGACTCAGCAGTCTGTGTGTGAATGGACTCAGCAGTCTGTGTGTGTATGGACTCAGCAGTGTGTGTATGGACTCAGCAGTCTGTATGTGTGTGTGTATGGATTCAGCAGTCTGTATGTGTGTATGGACACATGCAGTGTGTGTGTGTGTATGGACTCAGCAGTCTGTATGTGTGTGTGTGTGTGTGTATGGACTCAGCAGTCTGTGTGTGTGTTTGTGTGTGTGTGTATGGACTCAGCAGTCTGTATGTATGTATGGACTCAGCAGTCTGTATGTGTGTATGGACTCAGCAGTCTGTATGTGTGTATGGACTCAGCAGTCTGAATGTGTGTATGGACTCAGCAGTCTCTATATGTGTGTGCGTGTGTATGGACTCAGCAGTCTGTATATGTGTGTATGGACTCAGCAGTCTGTATATGTGTGTGTATGGACTCAGCAGTCTGTGTGTGTGTATGGACTCAGCAGTCTGTGTGTGTGTATGGACTCAGCAGTCTGTATGTGTGTGTATGGACTCAGCAGTCTGTGTGTGTGTGGACTCAGCAGTCTGTGTGTGAATGGACTCAGCAGTCTGTGTGTGTGTGGATTCAGCAGTCTCTCTCTGTGTGTGTGTGTGTGTGTGTGTGTATGGACTCAGCAGTCTGTGTGTGTATGGACTCAGCAGTCTGTATGTGTGTGTGTATGGATTCAGCAGTCTGTATGTGTGTATGGACACATGCAGTGTGTGTGTGTGTATGGACTCAGCAGTCTGTATGTGTGTGTGTGTGTGTGTGTGTATGGACTCAGCAGTCTGTATGTGTGTATGGACTCAGCAGTCTGTATGTGTGTATGGACACATGCAGTGTGTGTGTGTGTGTATGGACTCAGCAGTCTGTATGTGTGTGTGTGTATGGACTCAGCAGTCTGTGTGTGTGTTTGTGTGTGTGTGTATGGACTCAGCAGTCTGTATGTGTGTATGGACTCAGCAGTCTGTATGTGTGTATGGACTCAGCAGTCTGTATGTGTGTATGGACTCAGCAGTCTGTATGTGTGATGGACTCAGCAGTCTGAATGTGTGTATGGACTCAGCAGTCTGTATGTGTGTGTGCGTGTGTATGGACTCAGCAGTCTGTATATGTGTGTATGGACTCAGCAGTCTGTATATGTGTGTGTATGGACTCAGCAGTCTGTGTGTGTGTATGGACTCAGCAGTCTGTGTGTGTGTATGGACTCAGCAGTCTGTATGTGTGTGTATGGACTCAGCAGTCTGTGTGTGTGTGGACTCAGCAGTCTGTGTGTGTATGGACTCAGCAGTCTGTGTGTGTGTGGATTCAGCAGTCTGTGTGTGTGTGTGGACTCAGCAGTCTGTGTGTGTATGGACTCAGCAGTGTGTGTATGGACTCAGCAGTCTGTATGTGTGTGTGTATGGATTCAGCAGTCTGTATGTGTGTATGGACACATGCAGTGTGTGTGTGTGTATGGACTCAGCAGTCTGTATGTGTGTGTGTGTGTGTATGGACTCAGCAGTCTGTATGTGTGTATGGACTCAGCAGTCTGTATGTGTGTATGGACTCAGCAGTTTGTATGTGTGTATGGACTCAGCAGTCTGTATGTGTGTATGGACTCAGCAGTCTGAATGTGTGTATGGACTCAGCAGTCTGTATGTGTGTGTGCGTGTGTATGGACTCAGCAGTCTGTATATGTGTGTATGGACTCAGCAGTCTGTATATGTGTGTGTATGGACTCAGCAGTCTCTGTGTGTGTGTGTGTGTATGGACTCAGCAGTCTGTGTGTGTGTATGGACTCAGCAGTCTGTATGTGTGTGTGTGTGTATGGACTCAGCAGTCTGTGTGTGTGTGGACTCAGCAGTCTGTGTGTGTATGGACTCAGCAGTCTGTGTGTGTGTGGATTCAGCAGTCTCTGTGTGTGTGTGTGTGTGTGTGTGTGTATGGAGTCAGCAGTCTGTGTGTGTATGGACTCAGCAGTGTGTGTATGGACTCAGCAGTCTGTATGTGTGTGTGTATGGATTCAGCAGTCTGTATGTGTGTATGGACACATGCAGTGTGTGTGTGTGTATGGACTCAGCAGTCTGTATGTGTGTGTGTGTGTGTATGGACTCAGCAGTCTGTGTGTGTGTGTTTGTGTGTGTGTGTATGGACTCAGCAGTCTGTATGTGTGTATGGACTCAGCAGTCTGTATGTGTGTATGGACTCAGCAGTTTGTATGTGTGTATGGACTCAGCAGTCTGAATGTGTGTATGGACTCAGCAGTCTGTATTTGTGTGTGTATGGACTCAGCAGTCTGTGTGTGTGTTTGTCTGTGTGTATGTGTGTATGGACTCAGCAGTCTCTGTGTGTGTATGGACTCAGCAGTCTGTATATGTGTGTATGGACTCAGCAGTCTGTATATGTGTGTTTATGGACTCAGCAGTCTGTATGTGTGTGTGTGTGTGTGGACTCAGCAGTCTGTGTGTGTGTTTGTGTGTGTGTGTATGGACTCAGCAGTCTGTATGTGTGTATGGACTCAGCAGTCTGTATGTGTGTATGTATGGACTCAGCAGTCTGTATGTGTGTATGGACTCAGCAGTCTGAATGTGTGTATGGACTCAGCAGTCTGTATGTGTGTGTGTGTGTGTGTATGGGCTCAGCAGTCTGTATATGTGTGTATGGACTCAGCAGTCTGTATATGTGTGTGTATGGACTCAGCAGTCTGTGTGTGTGTATGGACTCAGCAGTCTGTGTGTGTGTATGGACTCAGCAGTCTGTATGTGTGTGTATGGACTCAGCAGTCTGTGTGTGTGTGGACTCAGCAGTCTGTGTGTGTATGGACTCAGCAGTCTGTGTGTGTGTGGACTCAGCAGTCTCTGTGTGTGTGTGTGTGTGTGTGGACTCAGCAGTCTGTGTGTGTATGGACTCAGCAGTGTGTGTATGGACTCAGCAGTCTGTATGTGTGTATGGACTCAGCAGTCTTTATGTGTGTATGGACTCAGCAGTCTGAATGTGTGTATGGACTCAGCAGTCTGTATGTGTGTGTATGTGTGTGTATGGACTCAGCAGTCTGTATATGTGTGTATGGACTCAGCAGTCTGTATATTTGTGTGTATGGACTCAGCAGTCTGTGTGTGTGTATGGACTCAGCAGTCTGTGTGTGTGTATGGACTCAGCAGTCTGTATGTGTGTGTATGGACTCAGCAGTCTGTGTGTGTATGGACTCAGCAGTCTGTGTGTCTATGGACTCAGCAGTCTGTGTGTGTATGGGCTCAGCCATCTTTGTGTGTGTGTGTGTGTGTGTGTATGGACTCAGCAGTCTGTGTGTGTATGGACTCAGCAGTCTGTGTGTGTATGGACTCAGCAGTGTGTATGTGTGTGTGTGTGTGTATGGACTCAGCAGTCTGTGTGTGTTTGTGTATGGACTCAGCAGTCTGTATGTGTGTATGGACTCAGCAGTCTGTGTGTGTGTGTGTGTGTGTGTATGGACTCAGCAGTCTGTGTGTGTGTGTGTGTGTATGGACTCAGCAGTCTGTGTGTGTATGGACTCAGCAGTCTGTATGTGTGTATGGACTCAGCAGTCTGTGTGAGTGTGGACTCAGCAGTCTGTGTGTGTGTGTATGGACTCAGCAGTCTCTGTGTGTGTGTGTGTGTATGGACTCAGCAGTGTATGTGTATGGACTCAGCAGTGTATGTGTATGGACTCAGCAGTGTGTATGTGTGTATGGACTCAGCAGTGTGTATGTGTGCATGGACTCAGCAGTGTGTATGTATGGATTCAACAGTCTGTATGTGTGTATGGATTCAGCAATGTGTGTATGGATTCAGCAGTGTGTGTATGGATTCAGCAGTCTGTATGTGTGTATGGACTCCACAGTCTGTATGTGTGTATGGACTCAGCAGTCTGTATGTGTGTATGGACTCAGCAGTCTGTATGTGTGTATGAACTTAGCAGCCTGTATGTGTGTATGGACTCAGCAGTCTGTATGTGTGTATGGACTCAGCAGTGTGTATGGACTCAGCATTGTGTGTGTATGGACTTGGCAGCCTGTGTGTGTGCATTGACTCAGCAGTCTGTGTGTGTGTGTATGTATGGACTCAGCAGTCTGTATGTGTTTATGGACTCAGCAGTGTGTGTATATGAATTCAGCAGTTTGTATGTGTGTATGGACTCAGCAGTCTGTGTTTGTGTGTGTATAGACTCAGCAGTCTGTGTGTGTGTGTGTGTGTGTATGGACTCAGCAGTCTGTGTGTGTGTGTGTGTGCATGGACTCAGCAGTGTGTGTGTATGGACTTAGCAGTCTCTGTGTGTGTGTGTGTATGGACTCAGCAGTTTGTGTGTGTGTGTGTGTGTGTGTGTGTATGGACTCAGCAGTCTGTGTCTCTGTGTGTGTAAGGACTCAGCAGTCTGTGTATGGACTGTATCAAGGGAAATGTGTTTGTTTTTTAATAATCCTTGGTGGAAAATAATGAATTCTCCACCAGGGATTATTAAAAAAAACAACAACCACACATTGTGTCGGGGGCGGGGCTTAATATGCGGCAGGGGCGGGGTCAAACTGCGGTGAAGGCGGGGTTAAATGTACCCCCCTACTTTTGTCCCTGGCCCACCATGAGCCCCCCCTAAAAATGAATCCTAGAGACGCCAGTGGACTGGGGCACTGCACCCACACTACTGCACTAAACTGAAATGGTCTTGGTGCCCCTTTAAATTGATTTATTTATGAAATATTTTACCAGGAAGGATACAATTGAGACTTCACTCGTTTTCAAATATGTCCTAGGCCCACAACCATTCCATTGTAACAATAGGGTACAATATTATATTAAAATACACATCTATAAATTTGACACACAACAGGTAAGAAGTATTATCAACCATGATCACGTGTGCATTCTGTATTGGGATATGTTGACAGCGATCTCTTAAAGGATTTTACATGTTATATTTGTGAAATCCGGTGAAAGGAAAGCTATTTCTGTCTTTGGTTTTTGTAAAGTTCGTACATTTACAGAAAGCACTTTATTTTCTCAGAAGCAGAAAGTCCATCACATGCCCTGTACATAGTATTCATAAATAAAGTTTGTCATTTTTCTCAGATCTATAAATAACCAATGTTGGGTCTACAAAATACATCTGAGCGTGTGATAATCAGAGTGCTTGATTGCTAATTTTACTAAAGACATAAACTTCCCCTTGGGGCTAAATTAGGCACATGTTTGGGGATGTTGTCCTGAAGTCTATATAAAGATCACCCAACCCAACTTGCTGCAGTGGCAACTAATTATCGAAGAGGCCGCAAACTGCCCGGAATTGTCTAATGTCAGAGAGGGCCTTTATACAGGCAACTTATGAATTCACTTCCTAACAATGCTGCCCAATTTTAAATAATTTACCTCCACCATATGTATGTTGGAATTAGACATGTTTTACAAATTTCCACTTATTCATATTGATGCTTTCATAACTAAAGACATTTATTCTGTCGTCTGGTATTTTCACTTGATGGCTACCAGCGAAATGAAAACTGGTTGCAATGCAAACAGTGCGGCCCTCATGATAACAAGGCTTTTTGACTCACCAGTTCAGGGCACTGCAGTGGTTATGGTGCTGGGAGTGTACTACAGCCCCACCCTCCCCCTGTTCTGATGTAAATAGTCGAAATATTAGTCAACTGTGTGACAACTTGCCCGGGTCAGCGGGGTGCCAGTCACCTTCTCTGTGAGGTAGTATAAAAATTAGATTATTGGGTGAGAGCAATCAGTTGACTCCCTCAGGCAATGAGCTAGCCCGGCACATCAGGGTTTAGCTCGGCAGAGCTTACATAAGCTCCATGCAGGAGCTCTCAGCTCTCCATAAAGGAATTGACTGACTTCCAGCGAACCCCAGGTAACAAATAAAATCGTTAGCAAACCAGGGCACTCAGCACCATAACCACTGCAAAGAGCAGTAGTGTTTGTGGTGCTTAGAGTGTTCCTTTAAATATACATTTGTGGCATGTGATCATCATGGCTATCTGCATAGGGCTGGACTATAAGCCCCATTTGGCAATCGTGTATTTCGAAAAGACCCACAAAATTATATCATTACATTATTAATGAAGAAAGGCAGTTATTGTGGATCTCCCCATAATGTCTGTTGTAATCCATAAAAAGATACTATTACTCAGGTACCCACAAAAATGAACGTTTTGTGAGTTTGAGGGTCAATAGGACATTAAGTGGAAAGAAGAACGATTGAGGTCTCGGTTTGAAAGACAATTGCAAGCTCTAAAATGTTCCCTTAATAACTTGCACTTTATACGTTTTCCTTGACAATGTGAGCCCTGGCTTTATAAACTTGTAATGGTTTCAGGTTTAGAAACAGTAGTCTAGAATATATATATATATTCTGTGCTTTAATGACAGACACATTGAAGTCAACATTGAAGGCAGCAAAATGGGAGATCTCAGCTGCAATTTTCTACTGAGCTTATACATCAGGAAGAACATTTTATTTGATGGGGAGTCTTTAGATGTGCTGGAGTGATTATTGGCTCTTGTACTGTCCCAGTGCTATTACCCATAGATCGTGGTTCAAAATATGCTTATACTATAGGCAATAAAAAAACTTTAGCTTAATGAAGGAGTTTTGGTGTATAGATCATGCCCCAGCAGTCTCACTGCTCAAATCTTTGCCATTTAGGAGTTAAATCACTTTTGTTTATTTCCATGTTGCTCTAGCCATAAAAAAAAGATTTACTTTTCAATCAGATCTTAACTTAGTTTAGAAGTTTTTATCTCTGCTCTGTAAGTTGAACTTTAATCACACACAGGAAGTTCCTGTAGGGTCTAGAAGGCTATTAACAAAGCAGAAGATCATAGATGGCAGAAAATGGCTGTGAAACTGCAGACATGATCTATACACCAAAACTGCTACATTAAGCCAAAGTTGTTTTGATGCCAATAGTGTACCTTTAAGATAGAGCTTGGTTCATACTCCAAATATTTGGAATAAAATGATCTGTTCCAAAACAAATCCATTCCAAAGGACTGTGCCAAGCAGCTGTCTGTTTTTCCTTCTCTTAGTTAATATTTATTTTATGCTATCTTAATGTCAAGTAAACAATGACCAAAAGGTACAGGGTACATGTAGTATACATCAGGAAGTATTACTTTACTGAGAGGGTAGTGGATGCATGGAATAGCCTTCCAGCTGAAGTGGTAGAGGTTAACACAGTAAAGGAGTTTAAGCATGCGTGGGGTAGGCATAAGGCTATCCTAACTATAAGAGAAGGCCAGGGACTAATGAAAGTATTTAGAAAATTGGGCAGACTAGATGGGCCGAATGGTTCTTATCTGCTGTCACATTCTATGTTTCTATGTTTCTATGTAATCAAATATGAATATATCATTGGCCAAAATAGCCAAATTCAACAAGTAGCAAATTGGAGAATTTCACATTTTTCTGTTTAATAAATAAATAACCTTTTTGATGATCAACAGAACTATTTCCCCCACATTTTAAAACCTTGCTTGTAGTGGGAGACTTTTGGTTAAAATATTTAATGTTACTCGGTTTATCGAAAGACTGGGCATCCTTATTAGCATAGCCCTCCATTCCTTTTAAGAGCAATGTGTCCAAACATGTAAAAGCTTTATCACTAAAAAGCAAATGCAGGTGAATTTAGATTAAAATACATTTTGCAATCTAGCTGTTTTTCTAACTTGGCTTTTCCAGCCCAAGTTTTACAATTACGTTTTAAGTTCCCAACAATTCAGTGTTTAACGAATGAACCATTTCTCAGTCTCATGCTAAACCTGCTCTTTGTACAATGCACCTGCATATGTTGGATTTTTTTTTTTCACTTGATGCAATATTCCTACTTTGTAACATTGTTTTTAAAGCACTATATTCATGATTTTACAACTGCAACTCCCGTGACTCACGGTCAGTCATTCTCAGGCAAAGTGCTGGGAAGAACAAGCAGCTCTGGGCCACCACCGCAGCCGACCGCTGTGCCCTGCCATTTGGCCGGCTGAGCTCCATTAATACTGTAGCCCATAAGGACTGCCCTGAAAATATATTGCTGCCATGCCTGATGCCTGGGTATTGAATGACTGTCCCTTGAGGAAGACAATGACATTCAGGACATATGTTTGTATGTAGACAAGCATTTGAGGCCTAAACTGTCCGTATAGGTCAGAGGGCAGACAGGCAAAATTACAGGTCAACCCAGCACGTGCGCAGGGCCAGTGGGGGTCAGTCCAGCTGAGAATTATGGTCTTCCTAATCATATCCAAGAACAATGACTACTTTACATTAGAGCACTTAGACTTACAGCAACCCAGGCAGAATGTGTGAAGGACAGAGCTATTTACTAAAACATTTTTAAACAGGGAGTCTGAACGTGAACAGATGGTCTGATGCAAATTAAATCTGCGAAGGCCACGTCCTGTGCCGTAGTGTATTCCCTCCGATGGGCAGTGCCAGTGCATTGCAAAATGTAACTCTTTCATAGAGATAATACTATGATATAGACGGCTGTTTATAGTCAATGTAATATCCAATAGATGTGCATGCATGTGAGAATTTCCACAATGTTACTTGACTGCAAAAGTATGACTTGTCCTATTTAGTTTGTCTATAATTAATTCCATTCCTTGATTTATAGATTTTCAAGTTATGTGGGAGGTGAGCAGGAGATCTACACCTGTGTCAGCACAGATCACCCTTGTTTTCTGGTGACACTGTCTACCTTTACAGAGAGGCTGAGATACAATGTAACATTGAAAGGAAGTTCTTTGGAGAGCTGCAACACTGATAGGTTGCACATTACAATTATTGTATTGTATACTTTTAAGAACGCCTTATATTCATCCCCACATACATCCTACAGAGCCAATGGAGATTATGCAAAGAACATCTAAACTGTTGTATCATTTAAAGTGAACCCGTTGTAGAAAACAAAAACAAAAAATAAAACCATACCTTAAATGCGCCTAGATACATTGAATACATCATATTTCACAAAGATACATTGTGTATTCAATGTAGAATATAGAGATTTACACACCTTTCCTCCCTTCCAGCTCTGCTTCGGGGGTGTTACTCGTTATGTAACACCCACCTCCACACCCATTCTGCCTCGTATCTTCTTTGATTTGCCCTGCATGGGGGCAAGCCTCCTCAGTGACGTCGGCATGCTGGCTGTGTTGCCATCGTCGGATCAGAGTGACTTCACATCTCTCCACACATAGCACCGTCTAGGGAGGCTCCATAGCAACCATAGCACATGCGCTGTGGTTGCTATGCATAGGAGAGCAGAAAGATCTCCCATGGAAGGTCAATTTTGCTCTCCCTTTTCACTCTGAGGCATTGACTAACAGCTGGGAGAAAAGCCCTTTTTTTAAATAGGTTTTTCTCCTAATCTATACATTTGCGATCAAAACTACTAGCACAATGTATAGATAGAAATGTTTGCAAAATCTGCTTTGAAATTTCATTGTGGAGATAAGCTTAGCCAAATTACTATATAATATTGTCATCAAACCGCATGATTGGTTTCCTCTCTAGCATCATTGGATACTGACCAGTCATTATCATTTAAAGGGAAACTATAGTGCCAGGAAAACATAGTTGTGCCCCTCACTCTTGTGGCCCTCCCTGTAGTGCAGGGTCGATGTCCCCCAGCGCTGGTTCGGGCTCTGCCTCCACTCCTCCCCCGCCAACTGACGTCAATCGCAATGGCCACGCTCGCATTAATATTTCTTACATAGGAAAGAATGTATAATGCTTTTAAGATGATTTACATGACGCTGGATGCCCTCATGCATAGTTCGAGGACGTCCAGCGTCAGTTAGGCGTCCAAAAGTCACCTAACATCCCGGAAGTCCCTTTAGTGGCTGTCTGGTAGCCAGCCATAGAGGTGGGGTTAACCCTCTAAGGTAACTATTGCAGTTTATTAAAAACAGCAATAATTAACTTTGCAGGGTTAAGGGACCTGGGACTATGCTACCAGAATACTTAAATGAGCTAACTAATAATGTCTAAAAAAAAAACCCAAAATGCCATTCTTAGATCTCTTTCTAGAGCTAGACATTTCTGCCAAAATACCAGTCGGGGGTTATCCACTAAAGTGAGAATTCAAAGTGAATTTTAAGTTCAAGGTCAAAGAAGCCAAACTGGAAGCAGAACTGACTTATGCCTCGTTTCCACTGAGCGGAACGGTTCAGGTCAGTACAGTTTGGAAGGGTTAGAATGGTCCAGCCTGTTCATGTGAGCGTTTCCACTGCAAGTCGGACCGCCAGGGGCCATGCGGGTTTAGAAAAAATGCCTAGCGTGTCATTTGTCGTGAGCATTGACGTTTTCTTGTCCGCCAATCAATGGTGCCGTTTCGGTTCGGTTGTATGGGCCACTTTCATAATGGAAACACTCAAAATAGCGTACCGTACCAAACCGACCCGAACCGTTCCGCTCAGTGGAAACGAGGCATTAGAGAATCTTTCACCTTAAATTTGAAATTCACTTTAGCAAATAATCCTGCGTGTGTTTTGGCTGGATAAAGTTTGGGCAAAAAGAGACAGTTGCCCCATTGCCTCTAGGTGGCGACAGTACAGAGCTATTTCATGAGGCCCTGCAAACAAGCCCCGGGGGACTAGCAAGTATGATTAGGAGTCCTGATTATATCTAACAACATTATTATTATTTTCGTGTGTGTATTTGAATTAATACACATCTGTTTTGCCTCAGGGTGCTTTTTATTTTTGGTTTAAGCACATTTTATTCAGTAATCAGATATAATTTTTTTATTTTTTTTATTTATTTTTTTCCCATGATTTGTTCATCTTACGTCCAGCACTGGAAATATACAGAACAGGTGAAGAGAAAGAAAGGGAAAAGAAAATGATAGAAAGAAAGAGAGAGAGAACAAGAAAAATAAAGGATATTTCAATAATAAGGATACTTATCTTCTTTTCATTTCAGAATGAAAAAAAAAGAGAGAGAGAGAAAAAAAAAAAGGATTGAAAGATTGAAGAACATTCAATACCTCTCTAGAAAATCCACAGAATCATTCTTTGGTTTCCATGGTAATTGCTCTATACTTAGAAGTGCTCACTTTCTGTTTATGGACAACTCCCTTTATATTTATGGTCGTTAGTAAAACAAAAGAAAAAGAAAACAACAACTAAACCCCCCCATTTGTTCCCTGTTTCAGTAAAACCGTTGTCAGTTATATTTGTGGAGCCTAATTTATTTTGTTCACGGACTACCTGTATTGTAGACAATGGGACATCTAATTGCCATTCTGCCTTTTTTATCACTTGCACTCTTTGATCCAAGACTGACGTTAGGCCTCTTACCAACCCATTACTGCCGAGCCTACCTCTTCCATATACACACATAGAGTTTCTTTGTAAGCCATGGCAGGATGGTCTGTCGCCCACCTTAGGTTATGTTTTGGTTTGTTTTTGCTGAATTGTTCTTGCTGTGTGTTGTTTTTTTTAGAAAGGCTCCTGTATGAGGTGGATAGCTGATACAACAAACAGTCCCTTTTCAGACAGGGTGCTAGCATGCTGGGTTATTGTATTACCTTTGTAGGTCAGTTCAACAATTCGTTTTCCTTGCCCTAGGTTATGTTACCTAGACGCCATTATTGCCAATCCATCATTCCGTGACTTTGTTGAGGGAATCTTTTTGATTTGGGGCATTTTCATAACGTTTTCTTTCTTCAAAGCATTGTGCTAGATAGGAGGCTTGGCATATAGATGCAGCAGTGGTGGATCCACAGGGTGACAGATGGGTTCACTTGCTATCGGGGGTCAAAATCCGTAATAGCTGCTCTCTACGCTCTGAACCATAGGAGATCTTAATATTGGAGGGGGTGCAGGTTGGCAAATTGCCTCTTGAGCCACTAACATGGGTGGAGCCAAGGGCATTGTGGGCAGCAGATTCAAACCATTGTGCTAGAAATTAAAATAGCAAGAGGTATGTTGGGATGTCTATTTGCACAGTTCTGGAGGAGTGAGGCTACAGGCAGGGATTGTGTAGGACGTTTGATAGCCCAGTACAGTTTGTGTTTGGTAGCCTGTATTTTCTGGTAAACTGCACATTCATAGGCTGACCAGGCTGACAGTCTATATTATGACTATATTATGTTTGCCAGTGACCACAGGGTGAGATGTTACAGTGATCATAACATTTAGAACACACTCTAGTTGCAATTGATATCCGTGTTGTTAGTGGGAAACAGAATCTGAGTCTCCTTAATATGCACAGATCTCCTCAAGTGTCCATTCATACTGTGCTGTCATACTGATGGAGCTTGGAGGGATACTTAATAGCACACAATTAAAAATACAGCAGCCTTTTGTTAAATCTCTATATATTGAGTGCTCCATGTTAGTAGGACCATCCACACAGAGATCTGGGGGATATTTATTTATACTTGCCCCACAGGCTAACAGCTGCCAACACTCCCTTGCTCTGAACTCCTCAGCTGGTGGTCTAGCGGAAAAGAGTACAAGGAACTGACGATTGAAAGATACACGTCTCTTCTTCTTCTTTTGTTTCTTTTGCGGTACTCAGACACTATATTGAATGTACTGCTGGATGATATTGTGTGTTTGTCCCTAAAGAACCAGGCAGAGGTATAAAAAAAGAGATATTAGCTCAGTTCCACTGGGCCATGACAAGTCTCCGTGTTACAAGTCTATTTCAGTAACAGGCTATATTACCACTAATGTCACTTGTGGCTACTAGATTTGGGCATTCATTTTCGGACGAAAACGATCTCTTTCGGCTATTTGTTCAAATTCAGAAATGTGAAGCCGAATAAACGAATGCACACCGAACGATATTACTAAATGCTCCATCCGTTTATTTGTTCGGATCGCAAATTCAGGCACAGATCTCTGTGAATTCCCTACCCTATTGATAAAGGTTAGAGCTATATGTGATATTACACCTTGCAAATCCAGGAATCTTCATCTGACAAATCCGTATATGACATGGTCATCCAAACTGACACCTGGGCATTTTGTGTCTTAAAGGGGGCCATTAATTTGAACTTGCCCACCAGGCCTAAATTTGCCAGCCCTAACTGATGTACCAATTATAAAATGATAAATATTTTTACTCTCTATAAATAAACAATATCATTTTTAACAAAACAAGACAATATAATTTAATTAATTGTGTGCTATAATTCAGATTGCATGTCAAAGTTTTGGAAACGTGTCAAGTTAAACAAGGTAATTGTTTTCTGATGCAGATGAAATGTCTGAAACTTGCAGTGTTCAACATCTGCCAAGAAAGGCTCGTTCCATATTATTAACTTCATCCTACTTGTTGCCAGTTTGCAGATAAAATATTGTGTATCTAATTTAATCTCCCTTCGTAGTATCAGTCCAAGTGAAGAAAGTGTATATTTTCATTATTTATGTCATAATATCTAATCTTGGCATTGCAGATGTTTGCGAACTAAAGTTCATCTGATGCTTAGCCAGACTAGTGTAGTTTTCAAACATTTTCACCGACAAAGTTATCCGTCTCTCTCGCATACAAACGTTCCACCTACAAACATTTTAAAACACACATGTAATATTAAACGGTCATTGTCAACTCTCAGTTTTCCTTTTTTTTTTGCTTGTGTTCCTTTATATCCATTTGAAACTTTTTGATATTTGGATGAAGATCTGGGTAGGAAACATTTTACAATATATATGCATTGATCTTAATTGTCAATTGTCTCTTTCTCCCAATTTGGGGCTTTGTGAATAAGCCCCTGTAACTGCTCAAGGCATGCAATTTGTTAAAGCCAGCTGCCCAGTGACAGGTTTTTGTTTATTTTTCTGAAGGCCAGAAGTGCTGACTTACTTTCCAGGGATCCCTCCCCAAATTAGCCAACAAGGTCAACACATACACAGCTGCTGGCAGACTAGAAGCCGTGGGCTCTCTGACACAGCTGATGGAAATTCTTCTGCTTCTCCACGTAAAAAGGTAGACCCCTCCAGCTTTAATAGAACTACAACTCCCATGATGCTTTGTCAGCCTTTGGTCTAACAGCAGGAGGTCTATTTCACATTCGTCATTGCTCTAGGTCTAGGCCTACGATGGCTAGTCTAAAATCTGGCTTCTCATGATGGGGTATGCAGTTCCTAAGTTAATGGATATACAAAGGGAAGAGTCTGCGCTCAATAACAAAAAAAAAAAAGCTGCAACCCTAATTAGGGAATCCCACAAAACCCTAAAAGCAAACTGGGAATGAAACAACGGGGGGAAGGGCTGCGCTAAAAATAAGATACAGTAAAATACAGTACAGTGTAAACCAGACCAAATGGTCACAATCTGTTAACAACGGAAAGCGTAAGTCTCTTGAACCAGGTGAAAAAATTGTCTATGGAAAAATATATATATCTTTGAAGAGAGTCTTTGCAGATAAAAAGAGTATACAATGTAAAAAATGGTAAAAATGAATAAAAAATGGATTAAAAATGAATGAATGAATAAAATAGTCTCACTGATATAGCTTGATGGGATATCTGTACAGTCCTCAGGAGTTGATCCGTCCGGGTAGTAGGATAATCCGTATATGTGGAGACAAAATAGGAGACACGACAAACTGCCAATAGTGAAGAATTGCGGCTCCAAAGGTGAAGTGAGAAAATAATATGATAATACACTCACATTTGTGGGAGCTTTGGACCAGCTCTGGACTTATAGGCGTTGCAGCGGTATGATCCCCGCTACCAGGATGTACTGGAGAAAACGTCTGGCGATCCAACCTTGGTACTCCGGAATGTATAGAAAACAACAATAGTGCTCTCAGTAGGCAGGGTATGTGAAATAACAGTAAATAAAAATTATACTTACAAATATAGAGCAGAAAATACTGCTCTATTAATAGGGCACTGGTGGAATAATCCCCACCTGGGATTTCTTTGGATCAGGATCCGAGTGTAAAAGATAAAAATAGTAGTGGTAGTAGAATAGAATAATATAATAATGATAAGAAATATATATATATATATATAAAAAGGAAAAATAAAATTATGGAACTATATATATATATATAAAAAAGGAAAAATAAAATGTAGAACTGCCAGGATTAATAAAAATAGTTGTCAAATAAAGAAGGAATTGGTCCTATAGAGAAGGTAACCAAAATCACTTTTAATATTAAAATACACAATTTAAAACCATTAACGCGTTTCACCTAAACAGGCTTTTTCAAAATGGTAATATAGCATTATACCTGGCAAGATACAGTTTATATAAGACAATGTAAATTGTTAAAATTTGCGCCAAAGAATGATTGGCCAATCAAAAAACACTTAGGTTAAAACACTGTTATACCCTAAATAAGTTGAAAACAAATGTGCATATAAATAGTCATAAGTAGTATATACATAAAGGAACACAGGAATATAAAAAACGAAGCTTATAACATAACTTTAAGATTATTGAACTCGAGTCACATGACCGGACTTAGGGTGTATGGGAAACGTAGTATCCGAGCGCTATGCGCGTGGGGTATAAGCCCCTCCCCGTGAAAACTTAACTCCGCCGGCACTACTATAGAGCTAAGCCTCATGGGGCTTGTAGTAGTGCCGGTCAGGTGTGCGCACGCACGGGGGGGCGGAGACCGGGAGGCAGCTCGCTCAATGAATTACCAGCGAGCTGCTTACTCAAGGGCACGGACGGGTGCCTGTGAGATTCAAAATACTAGACGGCGAAAAAGCCGTCAGAAGGGAAATGTATAAAGGGAAGGGGAGAGGAATTGATGGCAATGGGTAAAATGAAATAAAATAAAATAAAATAAAATGGAATAAAATAAAGGGAATGTCATAGTTATAATAAAACTGGTGACAATGGAAGAGTAGAAAGTTAATCAAAGTATAACCAATTAATGATAGAAATATAAAAATGGAATAGAAAGTAAAGTAGTATATTCATAAAAAATTATGCAGATCAAAGTCTGCATTTAGACCCTGAGGTGAGAGGGTCTGTAGTTTGTAGACCCACTCCATTTCTGTTCTTCCTAAGACATTTTTGATATCTCCCCCTCTCCAGGGTAAAGTGCATTTTTTTATCCCCATACATTTTAACATTTTAGGATCTTTGTTATGGTTAATAAAATGTTTGGATACTGTATGATTTAAGTATCCATTTTTGATGTTTCTACAATGTTCGCTCAGCCTGATTTTCAGGCACCTTGTGGTCATTCCAACGTACTGGAAGCCACAAGGGCATTCGAGCAAATAAATTACATTTTTGGTATTACAAGTAATAAACTCTTTAATATTATACACAGTGTTAGTCTTATTTGAAACAAACTGAGTCACCTTAGATGCAACTGTGGGATCTGTAGTTTTGCATACAATGCATGTTTTACATTTGTAGAACCCTTTATTTTGCGGAAAGAAGGATACAGGATTTTTCTGTGCAATAGTTTTAGTAAAATTCGTAGTTAAGATTGTTCTAAAATTGGGAGCTCCTCTAAAAACTATATTTGGTTTTTCGGGAATAATTTTGTTAAGTTTGTCGTCTTGTTTTAAAATATGCCAGTGTTTTTTAATGATTTTTTTAATTTCACTGCTTTTGTTATTGTAGTTAAAAGTTATAGGGAGGGATATAGATTCGTTTGTATTTTTTGTTTTGTATGTTAAAAGTTCACTCCTATTTTTGTGTTTGATCAAGTTGATATTTTCTAATAAGTCGGTCTCTGAGTAATTTTTTTCGATAAATTTATCTTTTAAAATATTTGCTTGCTCATTAAAATCATCTAATTCGGTACAATTTCTGCGTAGCCTCAAAAATTGGCTTCTGGGAGCACTGTCGAGCCAGGGTTTGTAATGGCAGCTGTTTCTGTCAATTGCTGAATTTACGCAGACTTTTTTGAAAAAGGTTTTAGTATGGATCTGCCCGTTATTGACAAATATATTTAAATCTAAAAAGTTAATTTGTACTTTACTAAATTCATGGGTTAAAATTATGCCTCTATCATTTTTGTTAAGATCATGAATAAAAGAAATAAGACTATCTTCGGATCCATTCCAAATAAAAAACAGGTCATCAATATATCTAAAATATGAGACCAGGTTTGCCCTTAGCCTATCTCCATCGTATATAGCTGAGGACTCCCAGTCTGCCATAAATAAATTGGCATAGCTAGGGGCAAACCTGGTACCCATAGCGGTTCCTCTTTTTTGGAGATAAAACGAGTCAAGGAACCAGAAATAGTTGTTTTTTAAAATAATATTAATACCGTCTAGTATAAAATCAATTTGTATTTCTGAGATCCTTTTTTCTTTTGTTAAAATGTTTTTTATCGCTTGACAACCTATATTGTGTGGTATGATTGTATATAATGATTGCACATCACAAGTTACTAAAATAAAATTTGGGTCCCATTTAAAATGACTTAAAAAGTTTAAAAGAGACATAGAATCTTGTAAATAGGATTTCATTTGTTTGACAGCAGGTTGAAGAAGAGTGTCTAAATATTGAGAAA
Source organism: Pelobates fuscus (assembly GCF_036172605.1). Taxonomy (NCBI): domain Eukaryota; kingdom Metazoa; phylum Chordata; class Amphibia; order Anura; family Pelobatidae; genus Pelobates; species Pelobates fuscus. The sequence goes on from NC_086327.1 coordinate 28,375,921, forward strand.
GATTACAGAGGACAGAACCTATACCCGATACTATTGGTCTCCCTGGGGGTTGGTTCATGTTTTTATGTATCTTGGGGAGAAAATAAATGACTGGAATAATTGGAAATTTTTTGTTTAAAAAGTTGTACTCTTGTTTAGTTATAATGTCTTGGGCCTGTCCTCTATTTAAAAAATCACATAAAATATTTTTAATAGTTGTAGTGGGGTCTGTTTTGAGTTTTTCATAAACATCAGTGTCATTAAGTTGTCTATGTGCTTCCTCAATATACATAGTGCTTGATAAAATAACCAGGCCACCTCCTTTGTCTGCCGGTTTTATTACAATGTCATTGTCGTCTTGTAGTTCTTTAAGTGCTTTTTTTTCTGCATTTGTCAAATTGTGTGTGTCAAATTTGTTTGTTTGTATTTTGTCGAGATCTTTAGTGACCATTTTTTCAAATACTGTAAGTGGTGCTGATTTCATAAAAGCAGGATAAAATTTAGATTTTTCTTTGAAATGTGTATTGATGATATGATTGTCTACAGAGGGGGAAGGGCATGAGGTAGGAATATGTGCAGTCTTATCAATAAAAAATCGTTTAAGGGTGGCCTTCCTAACAAATTTGTTGACATCAATAAAAGCTTCAAAGGGTTTAAAAGGATTGGTAGGGGCAAATTTAAGTCCTTTTCTTAAAACCGATAGTTGGGCAATAGTGAGAGTTTTTTGAGAGAGGTTAAAAATTCCATTGGATTCTTCACTTTGGGGAATTATTGTCTTTCTAATCTTTCTCTCTTGTTCACGTCTACCACTTCTTCGTCCTCTAGGCTTAGTGTTCGTTTTTGAGATCTTGACTGGTGAGGTGTTGGAATGAATGTGCTGGGGTGGGTGCGAATTTCTAAAAAATGATCCTCATTTTCAAATTCGGAATCGATGGACAATAATTGGTATCGGTTGTGATGGTGGGGGATAGTGGGTGATGTGGGATGTTCGTTGCGTTCATTTATATATCTAGATCTTTGGGGTTTAGGTGAGAGTGGTCTTCTATGGGAGTAGGTGGTGTGATGATGTGGTCTGGATGGTGAAGGGTAGGACTGAGAGCACTATTGTTGTTTTCTATACATTCCGGAGTACCAAGGTTGGATCGCCAGACGTTTTCTCCAGTACATCCTGGTAGCGGGGATCATACCGCTGCAACGCCTATAAGTCCAGAGCTGGTCCAAAGCTCCCACAAATGTGAGTGTATTATCATATTATTTTCTCACTTCACCTTTGGAGCCGCAATTCTTCACTATTGGCAGTTTGTCGTGTCTCCTATTTTGTCTCCACATATACGGATTATCCTACTACCCGGACGGATCAACTCCTGAGGACTGTACAGATATCCCATCAAGCTATATCAGTGAGACTATTTTATTCATTCATTCATTTTTAATCCATTTTTTATTCATTTTTACCATTTTTTACATTGTATACTCTTTTTATCTGCAAAGACTCTCTTCAAAGATATATATATTTTTCCATAGACAATTTTTTCACCTGGTTCAAGAGACTTACGCTTTCCGTTGTTAACAGATTGTGACCATTTGGTCTGGTTTACACTGTACTGTATTTTACTGTATCTTATTTTTAGCGCAGCCCTTCCCCCCGTTGTTTCATTCCCAGTTTGCTTTTAGGGTTTTGTGGGATTCCCTAATTAGGGTTGCAGCTTTTTTTTGTTATTGAGCGCAGACTCTTCCCTTTGTATTTCTATTTGTGTAATTCCCTCTAGAGTCAGCTGCTTTCTAACTACCTTATTATGTCTATTTTTGAGTTCAGAAACAATTACATTATTGATGTGGAAAATGTATTTGACACAGAAATTACCAGCCCAATTCCAATTAATATTCCAAGCTTAAGCCAACAAGAATTGTTTATTAAATTGGAAAGATCCCTTACTTCTGAGATTAAACTTAAATGGGAAATAGCCACTTTGAAAAAATACATCGATGAAAGAATTACACCAAGAGGGTTAAGATTACTCAAATTACCGACCTCCGACCAAGATGATCTTGAATTCATGGAGGAATGGAATAACAAATTAGAATCATGCACTCTTGGTCTAATGGAAACACTGATAATTAAAAAAAGTAAAAAATTATCAATATTAGATTCCGAAATTAATAATCTCAGGGACAAGCTTATGCCATTCACAGAAACCCAAGCATATAACCAAAATTGTATACTAATTCAGAGTAAAATTGAAAAGGTTGAAACAGACACCAAACACATTAAAATCAAGAAGTACATTAGAGATAAGACAGACTATTCAAACAAGCAAGTACGAACATATCATCTTAATAAAAGGCATACCACATACAACCATGTCCAAAAAGACCATCTCCAAACAAGCAGTCACTATGTAGGGACAGAGAAACCTTCACAAACAACCAACAAACACAGTACCACCACTCGCCACTATGATCACCATCCACGACAATACCATAATTATGCCACCAGACAACCTTTACATTCACCTTACAAACAGCGACCACACAAATATAATTCCTATCCAGGCCCTTCATCACTACCGTACACTAAAGCCAAAACGCTTTATTCTCACAGACAATCCTACCCTTCACCATCCAGACCACATCATCACACCACCTACTCCCATAGAAGACCACTCTCACCTAAACCCCAAAGATCTAGATATATAAATGAACGCAACGAACATCCCACATCACCCACTATCCCCCACCATCACAACCGATACCAATTATTGTCCATCGATTCCGAATTTGAAAATGAGGATCATTTTTTAGAAATTCGCACCCACCCCAGCACATTCATTCCAACACCTCACCAGTCAAGATCTCAAAAACGAACACTAAGCCTAGAGGACGAAGAAGTGGTAGACGTGAACAAGAGAGAAAGATTAGAAAGACAATAATTCCCCAAAGTGAAGAATCCAATGGAATTTTTAACCTCTCTCAAAAAACTCTCACTATTGCCCAACTATCGGTTTTAAGAAAAGGACTTAAATTTGCCCCTACCAATCCTTTTAAACCCTTTGAAGCTTTTATTGATGTCAACAAATTTGTTAGGAAGGCCACCCTTAAACGATTTTTTATTGATAAGACTGCACATATTCCTACCTCATGCCCTTCCCCCTCTGTAGACAATCATATCATCAATACACATTTCAAAGAAAAATCTAAATTTTATCCTGCTTTTATGAAATCAGCACCACTTACAGTATTTGAAAAAATGGTCACTAAAGATCTCGACAAAATACAAACAAACAAATTTGACACACACAATTTGACAAATGCAGAAAAAAAAGCACTTAAAGAACTACAAGACGACAATGACATTGTAATAAAACCGGCAGACAAAGGAGGTGGCCTGGTTATTTTATCAAGCACTATGTATATTGAGGAAGCACATAGACAACTTAATGACACTGATGTTTATGAAAAACTCAAAACAGACCCCACTACAACTATTAAAAATATTTTATGTGATTTTTTAAATAGAGGACAGGCCCAAGACATTATAACTAAACAAGAGTACAACTTTTTAAACAAAAAATTTCCAATTATTCCAGTCATTTATTTTCTCCCCAAGATACATAAAAACATGAACCAACCCCCAGGGAGACCAATAGTATCGGGTATAGGTTCTGTCCTCTGTAATCTTTCTCAATATTTAGACACTCTTCTTCAACCTGCTGTCAAACAAATGAAATCCTATTTACAAGATTCTATGTCTCTTTTAAACTTTTTAAGTCATTTTAAATGGGACCCAAATTTTATTTTAGTAACTTGTGATGTGCAATCATTATATACAATCATACCACACAATATAGGTTGTCAAGCGATAAAAAACATTTTAACAAAAGAAAAAAGGATCTCAGAAATACAAATTGATTTTATACTAGACGGTATTAATATTATTTTAAAAAACAACTATTTCTGGTTCCTTGACTCGTTTTATCTCCAAAAAAGAGGAACCGCTATGGGTACCAGGTTTGCCCCTAGCTATGCCAATTTATTTATGGCAGACTGGGAGTCCTCAGCTATATACGATGGAGATAGGCTAAGGGCAAACCTGGTCTCATATTTTAGATATATTGATGACCTGTTTTTTATTTGGAATGGATCCGAAGATAGTCTTATTTCTTTTATTCATGATCTTAACAAAAATGATAGAGGCATAATTTTAACCCATGAATTTAGTAAAGTACAAATTAACTTTTTAGATTTAAATATATTTGTCAATAACGGGCAGATCCATACTAAAACCTTTTTCAAAAAAGTCTGCGTAAATTCAGCAATTGACAGAAACAGCTGCCATTACAAACCCTGGCTCGACAGTGCTCCCAGAAGCCAATTTTTGAGGCTACGCAGAAATTGTACCGAATTAGATGATTTTAATGAGCAAGCAAATATTTTAAAAGATAAATTTATCGAAAAAAATTACTCAGAGACCGACTTATTAGAAAATATCAACTTGATCAAACACAAAAATAGGAGTGAACTTTTAACATACAAAACAAAAAATACAAACGAATCTATATCCCTCCCTATAACTTTTAACTACAATAACAAAAGCAGTGAAATTAAAAAAATCATTAAAAAACACTGGCATATTTTAAAACAAGACGACAAACTTAACAAAATTATTCCCGAAAAACCAAATATAGTTTTTAGAGGAGCTCCCAATTTTAGAACAATCTTAACTACGAATTTTACTAAAACTATTGCACAGAAAAATCCTGTATCCTTCTTTCCGCAAAATAAAGGGTTCTACAAATGTAAAACATGCATTGTATGCAAAACTACAGATCCCACAGTTGCATCTAAGGTGACTCAGTTTGTTTCAAATAAGACTAACACTGTGTATAATATTAAAGAGTTTATTACTTGTAATACCAAAAATGTAATTTATTTGCTCGAATGCCCTTGTGGCTTCCAGTACGTTGGAATGACCACAAGGTGCCTGAAAATCAGGCTGAGCGAACATTGTAGAAACATCAAAAATGGATACTTAAATCATACAGTATCCAAACATTTTATTAACCATAACAAAGATCCTAAAATGTTAAAATGTATGGGGATAAAAAAATGCACTTTACCCTGGAGAGGGGGAGATATCAAAAATGTCTTAGGAAGAACAGAAATGGAGTGGGTCTACAAACTACAGACCCTCTCACCTCAGGGTCTAAATGCAGACTTTGATCTGCATAATTTTTTATGAATATACTACTTTACTTTCTATTCCATTTTTATATTTCTATCATTAATTGGTTATACTTTGATTAACTTTCTACTCTTCCATTGTCACCAGTTTTATTATAACTATGACATTCCCTTTATTTTATTCCATTTTATTTTATTTTATTTTATTTCATTTTACCCATTGCCATCAATTCCTCTCCCCTTCCCTTTATACATTTCCCTTCTGACGGCTTTTTCGCCGTCTAGTATTTTGAATCTCACAGGCACCCGTCCGTGCCCTTGAGTAAGCAGCTCGCTGGTAATTCATTGAGCGAGCTGCCTCCCGGTCTCCGCCCCCCCGTGCGTGCGCACACCTGACCGGCACTACTACAAGCCCCATGAGGCTTAGCTCTATAGTAGTGCCGGCGGAGTTAAGTTTTCACGGGGAGGGGCTTATACCCCACGCGCATAGCGCTCGGATACTACGTTTCCCATACACCCTAAGTCCGGTCATGTGACTCGAGTTCAATAATCTTAAAGTTATGTTATAAGCTTCGTTTTTTATATTCCTGTGTTCCTTTATGTATATACTACTTATGACTATTTATATGCACATTTGTTTTCAACTTATTTAGGGTATAACAGTGTTTTAACCTAAGTGTTTTTTGATTGGCCAATCATTCTTTGGCGCAAATTTTAACAATTTACATTGTCTTATATAAACTGTATCTTGCCAGGTATAATGCTATATTACCATTTTGAAAAAGCCTGTTTAGGTGAAACGCGTTAATGGTTTTAAATTGTGTATTTTAATATTAAAAGTGATTTTGGTTACCTTCTCTATAGGACCAATTCCTTCTTTATTTGACAACTATTTTTATTAATCCTGGCAGTTCTACATTTTATTTTTCCTTTTTTATATATATATATATAGTTCCATAATTTTATTTTTCCTTTTTATATATATATATATATATTTCTTATCATTATTATATTATTCTATTCTACTACCACTACTATTTTTATCTTTTACACTCGGATCCTGATCCAAAGAAATCCCAGGTGGGGATTATTCCACCAGTGCCCTATTAATAGAGCAGTATTTTCTGCTCTATATTTGTAAGTATAATTTTTATTTACTGTTATTTCACATACCCTGCCTACTGAGAGCACTATTGTTGTTTTCTATACATTCCGGAGTACCAAGGTTGGATCGCCAGACGTTTTCTCCAGTACATCCTGGTAGCGGGGATCATACCGCTGCAACGCCTATAAGTCCAGAGCTGGTCCAAAGCTCCCACAAATGTGAGTGTATTATCATATTATTTTCTCACTTCACCTTTGGAGCCGCAATTCTTCACTATTGGCAGTTTGTCGTGTCTCCTATTTTGTCTCCACATATACGGATTATCCTACTACCCGGACGGATCAACTCCTGAGGACTGTACAGATATCCCATCAAGCTATATCAGTGAGACTATTTTATTCATTCATTCATTTTTAATCCATTTTTTATTCATTTTTACCATTTTTTACATTGTATACTCTTTTTATCTGCAAAGACTCTCTTCAAAGATATATATATTTTTCCATAGACAATTTTTTCACCTGGTTCAAGAGACTTACGCTTTCCGTTGTTAACAGATTGTGACCATTTGGTCTGGTTTACACTGTACTGTATTTTACTGTATCTTATTTTTAGCGCAGCCCTTCCCCCCGTTGTTTCATTCCTAAGTTAATGGATGTCCGCCTGACATTTTTGAAGAATTCTGACCATGGTTATGACATTGGGAACTTTATTGCAGGGCCGGGGTGGCCCATTCAGGAATCTTTCCTTTGAGAAGAGTTCACAGCTGCTGTTATGTCAACTGACCTTACTACAAGTAATAAAAAGCTGGAGTGTTCTGTCTGCTACTTTTAAAGCGAGAAACAGTGTTAACAAGTCCGTATTTAGTGGCAGTTTACAATGTCATTGTCTGATAGCACTCTATAAGGTGCTTCTGCCAAAACTGGGCATTGTGAAATATAAACTCAGATTTAATCATTATATTTTTTTTTATAATCACAGCGATGGTTTATTTGGTCTGACCTAGAAACGGAAGTTCTTACGTCATCTGTTAAATCAATGCTCTTGCAAACCTGTCTCCCCACAGGCGTCTTGGCACTCATTATTCCGTTACTGGCTTCTTGTGAGAAAATTACTATATTCTAACGTTGCTCTCCTTTATATTTAATGCGGCCACATCACTATTTTAACTCATGACTCCTGGGAGTAATGTGCACTGTTTGGCTGCAATGATTTGAGAAAAAAAAAAAAAAAACAGGCAGGGAACCAGTCCGTATATTAAGAAATTACCAAACTAGGAATACATATTTAAAGGGACACTCTAAGACCAGACCGGCTACAGCTCAGTGTAGTAGTTATGTTGCCAAGAGTCTCTGCGTCATTGCTGTCATGCGGCATTCTCAAATTCGGAAGAGACACTGCGCAACAGTCTCTTCTGTCCCCCCTGTGCTCTGACATTCTCAGATCCAGGAAAATGCAACAAGGGGATTTTACTTTTCCCATGATGCTGTGCTGCATTCTTGCGATGCAGGTAGACTGTATTTTGGAGAGGTCTCAGGGTTGCCACGCAGCTATAGAAACCCTGTGCATCCTGTAGGTGTCCTTAAAGAAACAGGACACTGCAAAAACATGTCCTTTTAAGATATGTTACTTACATCATATTCAGGGGACACCTCAAGCTGCTTCCTTCTGGTAGCACCCTCTCTAGAAATTTGGCACCACAGTGATGACGCTGTCTAATAGTTTTTTATTACACCCTATATATTTCCACACTTTTGATCAGTCTGCGCCGTGACGTGGTTCTCGCTACCTGAGAGTTGCATTTATCTAAATGTGGAGGTTTCCTGTTATTGACATGGCTTAGTTTGACTACTGACTTTCTGTATTCCTTGACCGTGGCTCACTTTATTATTATTATTATTATTTTATTATTTATATAGCGCCATCACATTCCGTAGCGCTGTACAATGGGTATTATTAGTCCGTGGTCGGTTGCTGACTCTGTCTCGGACTCTGGCCAATGGATTTCTTTTTATGATAGGCCCAGCCACTATAAGGATTGGTAATGAGTATCTTTGCTTTACTCATTGTTTGTATAATTTATGTTGTCCTGGTCTCTGCGTGTTGGGGTTAACTATTCCTGACATCCTGATTGTCGTCCCACTGATGGTTTTGTCAAATTGTGTGGAAATGGTCTGACAAAAAACTGGGGTATCCCTAGCACCCAAAGACTGGCTCCGCTAATTTGATCATGTGTCATTTACAGTTACACATTATATATATCTGGACAGCAATAATAGGTTGAGTTAACCTGCCCCCGTAGACCTCACCCTGTCAATTACTTTAATAAGGTGACACAGTTACATAGTAACAAGTTGGAAAGAGTTTGTCGAGTCAAACCTGATGCACGCATCTTTTCTACGTTGATCCAAAAGAAGGTGAAAAACCCAATTTGAGATTTTATCCATTTATGTCACCTACAAGTGGAAATCAGCTGTCTTTTTGGATCAATAAGCTGCTTTACCACATTACATACACAACATTTACTGCAACATTTACTGCGCACAATCAAAAGGCATCAACTTAGCATTTCAATTAAGCAAAAAGTCTCCAATACGTTTTGGCCCCCCCCAAAAAGCAACAAAAATTAAAAATTCTCTTTTGGCACTATAATAGTAGCAGTTATGTTGCTTGGACTGCCTCTTCAATGCATGCATCAATTGCTTTATTTTACACCAGGTTTACGGGTCCTGGCCTAATTTCTCAAATGAAAAAAGCAGAACAAAATATTTATTTGAATTTGTTATTTGCCTTTTAAAAGTTCCCTCTATATAGAACATTTACTTACTGCTACTCCTTGTATATTCCGGTATTATATTAGATGCTTTCATAAATAAAGAATTTAAAACATAGTAAGACCAAGAGAAGAAATATGTTACTTACATGAAGAACTATTTAACTATAAAACAAATGGTTCAATGGGAAACACGATTGAGAGTTTGTATCAAGGTCATTCGATGGGCCTTATCTTCTACCGCTCGCAGTGCAGTCGAAAACCTTTGCACCAGTAGCTATCTCTGGGCAGTCGCATGGCCTAAAGATATGCCCAAGAGGCAACACGTCACCCGTGGCGTTTGTACAAACACCTTTAATGCAGCGAGAAGTGAAATGTCGTACACTCGTTGCTGGGGGGAAGGGAGGGGATAAATGTAATACATGTTCACAGATTAAATGTTACGCTATTTTGTTTTCAGTACACCGTGTTCTACATTTCTGCTGATTATGAATTAAATGCCAGGCTTTTCGAGAGGCTGAAAAAATAGCTGCTGGCAGCGTTTCCAAAGTCTCCAGGCGAGTGTGTACAGTGATGTTGCTCTGGCACTTGAGGGCTACTGTTATATATGAAACCTAAGTCACAAAGTAACTTCTCATTTGCACTCTTTATATCTTAGGAGCTTGCTACTACATAGGGTAATGCAAACAAGTGAAGGGGAGAGATCAGTGTTACTGGGGTCACAGATCTCCCTTTTTATTCTTCAGATCATTGTCTCTCCCGACACCACCTGTTCGAATGTTAGGTCCTTTAACCCCTTAAGGACCAAACTTCTGGAATAATAGGGAATCAAGACATGTCACACATTTCATGTGTCCTTAAGGGGTTAAAAAACATTAAATGTGATGGATTAGGGGAAAGCAGCAAAGTGTGCTAGGTCTGTCACCTGACGTCAGTTATTACACCTACCAAATATGCTTTTTAAATCAGTTTTTTTGCAAGCCAAATGGCTACAATATAAGTACAATAATTATACTTACAAATTAGCAATTATCAATATTATTATCAATATTAGCAATTAGCAATATCCTCACCTAAATTATCGTGTTATCCCTGACCCAGCAGAAGATTGTGGGTTAAGTAGTTTATCCTCAAAGCGCAGTTACAATTATCATATGCTCCTGGGAACCGATGAAAAAAAACGTCTTCCAATTTCTTTCCATTTTTGATAAAAAAGAAAGAGACAGTTCCCACCATCCCAGCCTATCACATGACATATCACTGGAAAGCCCAGGATGTCCTCTTTACAATGCCACAGGGATTGATAGAGTAGCTCAAAAGAATAAAAAGAGATGCATGTGAACGCAATGTCCAGTACAGAGGACATAGGTTAATGGGCTGGGTCTCAGGAGGTTTTAGGATGATTGGAACTGGTCGAAATGTATCTGGTATATTGGATTGGTGGAATTAGATGATTGTTGTGCATTTGCCATGCTTGGTGATCTCACTCTGGGTAGCAAATTATATTTCCTTATATATATATATATATATATATATATATATAAATAGAGTAACTCCTAACCTGGTATTCAAACAAGAAAACAATAAGCCTGAAGTCTATTTCCAGTGGAATCTCATTGGTTGGATCTGGCACAGTGTATTCATCAAGTCCTGGATATGATCCACAATAAATTGGTTACTGTAACAGTATTGTTTCCCCAGAGAACAGAACACCATTTGACACAAGAAAATGTCTAATTAAGCTGTTTAAATAATTTATACAATCATATATCACAGTCAATCAATGTGTCACTGATAGATGTTTACAATTTTTTTTAATTTTTTTTTTTATCTTTTATTTTTTTTTTTTTTTCAGACAGTACACGCCAGTAGATTTCTACTGCAGTTCCTGTAACTCAGGCCTTGGTACATTAGTACTTGGTACATCAATGTTTTCCCTTTTCTCTTCTTCTTTTCTCCCTTTTTTCCTTCCTAATCAGTCCACATATCTTATTATAATATATAAAACATTGATTTATCAATTTATTTACTTAGAAACAATTTCCAAAATTTTTCTATCAGAGGACAGCTCCACCAAATATGTAACAAATCTCCTACCTCTTTATCACACCTCCAGCATATGTCTGATATGTTCTGATCTATTTTATTCATACGGCTAGGGACCAGATAGTCTGTTTATTATCTTAAAATGCAACTCTACTAAGTTTAAACATTTAATATGTTTAGCAACTGTTAGCCATGCTTTTTTTCCACTCTTTTTTTGTCAAACTTTTTTTTTTATTTTCAAATCTTTCTCCCATTTCTCTATGGCCGGGAATGTGAGATCTTCTTCCCCATGTCTCAGTATCGAGTTGCACTTTTTTTTAGTAGATTTCTCATATCTTTCGCCTTTACTAAGTTACTTAGTTTACAATTAGCTTCTGATTTTTCTCTATCTAGTACTTTATTTAAGTAGCTTTTAATCCTTATATAATTATATTTTTCATTTTCTGGAAGAGCAAATTTAGTACGTATTTGTTCATATGATTTTGAGATTTGATCCTGTCATTAAATCTTCTATAGTTTGTATGCCTGCTTTGGTCCAATTTTTTAAATTTAGATCCTCCATGTTATTTTCCAGTATTAGGATCGGTAGAATGCTATTTCTTCTTCTCACTATTCGGGCACTGCTATTTTGTTCTCCACTGTCCATGATCCGCAACATTCACTGGGTTAGTCCGGGCGGCTTCCCTCATAACGCCCTTCCCTACTCAGTGTCTCCTGTCTTCCGGCCAAGGAAAAACCAGCAAGACGCGGTGTCCTTCTGTGAGCGCGTCTACGTCATCACTCCCCCGTTTTTTGATAGATGTTTACAATTGATTAAAGGAACTCTCTTCCTCCTCAAGATCTTTGTCACAAGTAATGGGGGTTTAGTTACATTATATGATCATACATTTTATAAGCCTGCCACAACGTCAATGTACCCCATCTTTGGCAGATCCTACTCTAACAACCTGATGTCTGCTCTTATGAGATTAACCCACTTACTTGGGGAAAGTATTTCATCTGGGGCTCTCTGCAGTACAAGGCTAAATAGGGCCCTGGGATGAGGCACCTGTGACATTATTTTTGATGGGGTACATTGACGTTGTGGCAGACTTATGCAATGTATGATAATATAATGTAACTAAATCCCCATTATTATAACTAATACAATGTGTCAACATTGAAGTTGCTGTTTAGTGGATAAGTGAGGGCGCTGGATCTTGTGTAATATATATCTATATATATTCTAAATTAAAGCAACATGGCACTCCACCAACAGAAAAAATAAAATAGGAAATCCGCGTGGGTGCAATATATACAAAAATAACGTTTAGGGAGCACTCACCGGTCTTCAAATCGTGCAAATAGTCTTTTTATTTACTCTTTTCCAAAATTCAGCTGTGTTAAAAATCAAATCGACGTTTCGACCCGTTCAGGTCTTTACCAAGATAACAGTGTCACTACAATAATGTGCATAAATAAGAGAATACATAAGTGACTTACCAATCCAGTGATAGGACAGCCCGAAGACTGATTCAACCCGGAAGTGTCAAATATATATATAATAAATTTTTTATATATATGTGTGCAAGGCTCCATTTCAGCTGCTAGTTTATCTACATTCCATAAGTCAAACGAACCCCATAGAAGGGCAAACTGAGGACATCATGGACAGTGGAGAACAAAATAGCAGTGCCCGAATAGTGAGAAGAGGAAATAAGAATAACTATAAATATAGGCAAGTGGCAAGGTGGGGTGTATAATTATTAAGATACAAGGTGCCATTTTAAATCTCAGGGACTATCAAGCATCCATGCTCAAACAGAACTGACCAAAGCCCAGATCTAGATCTTTAGCATTCAAATATTGGACCTCCAATTGATAGCAAACTACAAAACCATATTCAGCCAAACTTAGAGCAACTTTCACACAAAGGTACATGGGATCTGTAGTGCTCTCTAAGCTGGAGTTCCAAAATGGGTAGTAAAAATATTGCCCTAAAGCTTATCAGTCCAAGTGACTGCCTAGCTGGTGTTTAAGGGGCACGCCACACAGCATTCTACTCTAAACTCTTGCAGAACAGAGAGGAGAATCTGATTTAAATATCCCGCGTCTGCCAGAGCCAACTGTTTTGTCAATGAGGGATTTAAAACAGATAGTCCCATTATTGTCCTCTTCTTTTTATACTCATTCCCTGCTGTTTGCATTTTGTTTACTGTTCTTTGTTATCCAGCTGATGGGATTAGTTGATGAGGCATCGGAGGAGCACTTAAATGTTTATGGAAATCAGAGAACTCTACAAATGACATTATGGTGTTGAGCAGAGGCAGGAAAAGTCATTATGGACACACTCTTTGTATCCACCATCACATTATGCTATACCTACAGCCAGCACTTTAGGGAACAAAAGGAAGAATTTACTGTCACAAATAAGTCAACGTGGGGCCTTCAATTTGAATAAAATTTACTAAATGTATTATTGTCTGAATGAAACCAAACTTAGAGTTTAAACAAATGTGTTTCGATTTGGAATTGCCGGGGCTGCCCATAATTTTTGGTTGAGTAACTCTGGGATTGTTCGGGAATTGATTTCCAAAAATTTGCCAAATTAGCCCTGAAATAAACAAACAGGCAGTCAGCAAGTAATTAAAAAATAAAAGTAAAGCATTAAACTGGGAGGAAGTGTTCAATTATTCTTTTGTTATGCTCCATGGGCAAGGGGTATGTGTTTATAATAATTAGCGTGGGTCTATCAAAAAGAGTACCTACCTTCCTTTTACCACAATCAATAGCCTTTAGTAAATATCTAGTATAAATAGGGAGCCCTCTAAGCACCATCATCACTACAATCCACATTGTAGTTATGGTGCAAAAAGTCTTTAGGTTTTATTACCCAAAATTAGTTTTAATCTTTTTCAAGCATTTCAGCAAAAAAATAGGGCTCTCCCAGTACCTAAAAGTCAGTACCTCTGCTGCAGCTCATCCGGACTTTAACAACAGACAGAGATCCAGTTTTTGTCAAACTGCTCAAAAACTGGTCTAACAAAATAAAAAACTAGGGGGCAGAACCCAAAAAATGAACAGCAGTGCACATGGCATTTAACCACAGAAAAGGAGACCCTTGAGTCAAGGGGATCCTGAGAAGCAGCTTTGGACACGGAAAAGGCACTTGAATGCCTGGTAACAGGAAAGGGAGAGAGAGTAATAGGAGAGAAAGCAGGTAAAGAGTATCCCTATGCCGTCCCCCCAACTTCCTTAATATACCACTCCTAGCAGGGTAGTGAAAATCAATAGCCAAACATAGGAAATATAAGGAGGTAAAAAACAGGACTCTCCAATTGCTGCCTGAGTAATATTGCCTGTGGAAAACTTCCACCAGGACTAAGGCCAGCTAACCTAAAGACCTGAAACCACTGGCAAACTCGAAAGTCACCTAATGATAACTACATAAGTGCAACCTAAATAAAGTGCAAAACAAACATAAAGAAAAAAATAATAAAGTGAAGGAAAAAACGCTCGACGCGCGTTTCAGCGTGGATACACGCCGTCGTCAGGAGCCAGTCAGCCACTGTGTGCACTCAAACCTCTTAAATACCTGACAAATCAGGGCGAAAAGTCCTGCAGCTGATCGGAGCATTTTGGGAGGGCGTGTGTGTGAGCTCCGTTCTGTTCCGCCTCCTTTACCACGTCATAGCCTCCCGCGGCTATGCATTGGTGATTATGTGGGTCAATCAATGTCGATCCCACAAGGTCCGCCTCTCCTAACTGCATCACGCACTCGACGGCGGTCATAGGTTGACCGACACGTCCGTCAAGTGTGGGCAGGAAAGGAGGTGCGGTTAGTGACAAGCTGCTCACAACAAGTCCTCTATCACTGGGCGGTCTGAACGAGTGGGAGTGTAAAAGTCCCGTCTAAAGGGCGGGGCTTGGTCCCACATACTACGGACCGGTCAGTGAAAACATAATGCTCACCAAAGTGACATATCGCATATACACCTTACAGGGTGTTAACGATGGCTGATGTGTGATAGGTAATAAACTTAAAGGTGCCTGGGGGTGGAGGGTCGAATAATTTCGGCCTCTTCACTACTCCAAGACTGCAAAGTAATTAAACACACAGTGCAGAACCAATTCAATAACTCCACTGTCCAAATAAGTCATGCTAATACACATTGAGGAGTATCAATAAATAAACCCCATTTGCAACGATCATAGGACTAGAGAAAAGGAGAATATGAATTAGGCTGCATTTTTTAGCCACCCCGATTTAAAGGGGTAGTCAATTGGAAGTGCTGTATAGTCAGGAAGGGTTGGTGATTATTATGTTTGTTTTGCACTTTATTTAGGTTGCACTTGTGTAGTTATCATTAGGTGACTTTCGAGTTTGCCAGTGGTTTCAGGTCTTTAGGTTAGCTGGCCTTAGTCCTGGTGGAAGTTTTCCACAGGCAATATTACTCAGGCAGCAATTGGAGAGTCCTGTTTTTTACCTCCTTATATTTCCTATGTTTGGCTATTGATTTTCACTACCCTGCTAGGAGTGGTATATTAAGGAAGTTGGGGGGACGGCATAGGGATACTCTTTACCTGCTTTCTCTCCTATTACTCTCTCTCCCTTTCCTGTTACCAGGCATTCAAGTGCCTTTTCCGTGTCCAAAGCTGCTTCTCAGGATCCCCTTGACTCAAGGGTCTCCTTTTCTGTGTATTTTTTCTGGGTTACCCCCTATTTTGCAGCTCTGAGGTAGGCCATGTATAGGATTTTTTTCAATATTTTACATTTGCTTTTGTGGAATATTGCATTTATCCTATCCATTCTCTTTTTTGTACACATGGCATTTAAAATCCCCCTTTGAATTCTGAATTTAAAGGGGAACTGTCACATCCCAGAATTTTTTAATATGACGTTTACTTATTCCCTGTATTAAGCAAATATGTGTTTCTTAGGTGTGAAAAATAAAATTAAGTGCATAAACTGACACCTCTGTGTTTACCTCTATCCTGAGCTGGGGTGCTTCCATCTTGGCTCCCTGTTAATTGTTGTTATAAAATCAGGCAGTCATCGTAGAGAAAGCATATAGAGTGGAGGAGAAATGAAATGAGATACAGTAACACTGCTCTATGGCACTGGGAGAATTAATGTTTATTCTGAGGCTCAGATACAGTGAGACTCCCCTCTGGCACAGAGAGAGTTAATGTAACACCCCTCCAGTCTTGGAACAGATGAGGATTTATAGCTCTGTGCAGTAATATAGACAATATGTGCTTTGGGCAAAAGACTTGCAGACCTCTGTTCAAGCCAGATCTGAGAAGAAATTAATTAGGATTAAATTGGCAAACAAACAAACGATCATATCTGCTGCAAACACAATCTCGTTAACAGTAATTAGTCATTATCCTGGTTGCAGGTGAGGATATCCAGAAATTAAGATTTAAATCTCCCGCCTAAGTGAGTGCCACTGATTTTAAGTAGAGGGAGGGCTGTGACAGGGACCTTTATGTCTCCTAATTCCCATTGTTGACCCCTACCCGCTACGGACAGTTTATGGCTAACCCCCTCAGGATCCGATCAATTGATTGCTCACTGGGAGAACATCTAAAGATCAGCTGGATGCAGGCCTGTCAGCAAACCTTGCAACATCTGCCACTCCAGCTGCTGGGGATTCAGCCTTCCCTGGCTGGCTGGGCATGATGGGGAGTGTAGCAGGCTCCAGATAAATTGTTAGAGGATGCCGGGCTCTTTTACTTAAGTTCCAATGCACATTTATATTACCTGTGCAATTTTACCAAATAGTATCTATCTATCTATCTATCTATTTATCTATCTATCATTTATCTATTTATCTATCTATCTATCTATCTATCCATCCTTACATTTTTTTCTATGGACCGCTATGAATTAGTTACAAGTCCTGCACAAGATATCTTCTAAAAAGCCTTAATTACAAGTCAACCAAATAAAATTACATACAAATACAGCAATATATGGTTTATCTTATATATTATATATAGTTTATAGATATATATCATATTTTTATGTATATACATAGTATACAGACTATATGGACAAAGGTATTGAAACAGACCTCTTCATTATTGAATTCAGGTGTTTTAATCAGACCCATTGCCACGGGTGTATAAAAGCAAGCACCTTTGCCATGTGTCTGTATTTACAAACATTTGTGAAAAAAATGGGTCGTTCTGAAGAGTTCGGTGAATTCAGCGTTCGGCGTGGTACTGTGATGCCACCTTTGTAATAAGTCAGTTGGTGAAATTCCATTCCTGCTAGATGTTCCACGGTCAAATGTAAGTGGTATTATTCAAGCGGAAGGCCCCATAAAGTCAAAGAGCCGGATCACCGAGTGCTGATGCGCATGGTTCGGAGCCGCTGCCGGGGCTTTGCTGATTCCATAGCTGAAAAGTTCCTAACTTCCACTGGCATAATCAGCATGTACACTGTGTGGCGGGAGCATCATTGAATGGGTTTCTATTGCCGAGCAGGTGCTGTGCGAGTCTCACGTCACCAAGTACAACGGCAGGCATCGGATCGAGTCACGTAAACACACCAACACTGGACTCTTCAGGACGCTTCTCTTTTTAGCAGTCTGATTGCCGAGTCTGGGTTTGGCGGATGCCAGGAGAACATTACTTGCCTGACTACAACAACAGTACAGTTTGGTGGAGGAAGGATCATTGTATGGGACTGTTTTTCAGGGATTGTGCCCTTGTGAAAGGAAATCTTTTTTTTTTTTTTTTAAATTCTTTATTTTTGTTGTGCAGATGGTTACAAAGCATAAACATACGCCACAACAGCGTGCATGAATGGTTAAACCTTGGATTAACAGTGGCATGAGTGGTTTGCACATTTTTGTTTTAGAAAGAAAATAACAAGCTGTTCAACAATATTAGGTAAGCTTACAATCGTTAGGCTAGACAAGCTAGTGTGTGGTTCAGTCACGTTTGAGGTTGAGTGAAATGTATAATAAATGAGAGTATCTAACTATTAAACCTCGTTTTCACGTTGTGGCAGGCCAAGTTAGGCATGCGTAGAACAATTTTAGTTGCGCTTAAGATATGGAGTTGGCTGGTCGTTTAGGTGTGTGTCTTCGTAGCGCATTATAAACAGAATAAAATTAAACAAGAAACGTTAACAAACAATGAGTGATTACGGAACTAGTTTAAATCAGGAGTTAGAGCTCGGGTATTACGGTGCCGTTGCTCACTGTGCCCCAACAATAATCGTCAGTGTTCTGAGTGACAAGGTAAAACAGTGTTAGGGCATGTATCATGCTTAAGATATAATATGGGTAAGACTGGCGTGGAGTAGAAATGGGTGGACTGCTTGGGCATTGCTCAATTGCTTGAGAACCTGCTAAAGAAGGATACATTCTGAATGAGGTACCATGCTAAATAAGGCACGATTACATTTGCTATGTATTAGGCATATTAAACATACTTGCGTCGGACATAATAACTCTTAGTTTCTTTGGTGTTCACGCCATATAGTATAATTACAGTAAATCGGACGTCATGACGTGTGGGCGTGAGTGCGTGCGTTCGCCGTGATGACGGAGTAGGAGGGGAGCCCGCTATGCCTCGTCGAGGTAGCCGCGCCTGAAAACTCTCCCGCGCTGTGCAAGAGATCGATCAAACAACCTGTATATTTTCCCCTCAAGGAGTGTCCCTACGCTGGCCTTTGGTGTCGGAACGGAAGCAGAACCGAACAATAGCGCCAACGGTAACCGCCGAAAACTGTGTGTCATCAGCCTCAGCTCTAGACCCGGAGTGCTGTCTCTCTAAAACATACTTCGTTTTGTGTCCACTTGGTTGGCGTTCTGAAATCTTGCTGGAAGTAAACTATGTATCCCTATTGTACATACGTTGGAATAATACGGTGAAGTAGAACTTTATATACTTGAAACCTTTAAACTGTTTCTGCACTCGGTCGTAGCGAGTACAAACGCATACTTTAATTGCCTGATATTGAGTGTAAACCCAAAAATGCTGACAGTTATACCTTGAGCTCTCTACATTCTGAGCTTAATCCAGCTCAATAAGTAAAAAAGGCAAAAGGAAAAATACGGGAAAGAACAAAAAAAAAATAGAAAAAAAAAAGGAAAAAATATATATAATAAAAAAAAAAAAAAAATATATAAATAAAAAACAAGAGAGACACGATATCGCTATAAGCACACAGGTTTTGTATTTTTTTTTTTTTATTTTTTTTTTTTTTTTTTCTCTTTCTGGCTGTGGCTGAGGCACCAATTACCGTGCAATAAGAGGCAAAGGCTGAAACAACCCTGACCACAGTATAGATATCAGGCAAATTCGACAATTTATTTTAAAACACTCTTAAAGAAAGGACGAGAGGAGGAGAGCAGTGTTGGAAGGGGGGGGAAAAAGGTAAAAAAAGAGAGAGAAGAAGGGGAAGGGAAGGGAAAAAAAAGAAAAAAAAAAGACTTCACAGAAGGCTGCACGTAGCAGGGAGGAAGAGAAAGTAAGAGAAAGTAAAAGACAAGCAAAAGAAAAACTAAAAGAAAACGGAAAAGACTTAAGGAAGATCTAAGCAAGTCCGACCAAAGACTGAATAAAGATTGATTGGTGGGCTTGTTCGCTCCATAAGCTGTGAATTGCTATAACATGGCTACGAAAAAAACACATGAAACCAAACTCTCTTCTAGGAAAGACAAAAAAGACCTCTCCCAAGATAAATCTCAGGATAAATCACTCACAACATATTTTTCCCCCCAGCAACATAAGAACTCCAAACATAGATTAAATGAGATGGATGTGACCTTGGAAACTTTGGATCCAGGACCAATAAGTAATCCTGATAAAGAGTTAATAACCATTTCCTTGCTCCAAACTAGTTTAAAGACCAACCTGGATGAGTTCAAAACGGAATTGGCTTCAACTGCCGCAGAAATCAAACTGGATATTAAAACTGAAATAAAAGTTCTCGTAGCAAAAATGGAAACTTTTGAAGACCATCTTAAACAACTAGACTCCCAAGTAAAAAATTTAACAGAAGATCACGATAAAACTCAGCGGGTCATTCTAAATCTTCAAAACAAATTATCTGAATTAGAAGATCGCTCTAGACGGAAAAATCTACGCTTTAGAGATATCCCAGAAAAAGGCAGTCAAGAGGATGTTAAGCAATCCGTGACGGAGTACTTAATTATATTGGGTGTCCCCTTTAAATCTTCAGATTTGATAATAGAAAGATGCCATAGGTCATTCAAACCACAAGTTATTCAAAATGATTCTCCTCGAGACATTATAGCATGTTTTTTTTCATTTGACTTCAAAGAAACCATCCTGAAACTTGCAAGAACCAACCCAGTCTCTGAAGGTCCTTTTCAGAAAGTCAAAGTATTTCAGGACTTATCCTTCGAAACTAGAACAAAACGAAAAACATTCAGCTTTGCCACTCGATCTCTGAGAAGCCACAATATAAAATACAAGTGGCTTTTCCCTTTAAAACTCAGCCTTTCCTTTGAAGGCAAGAGAGAAATATTTGAGACCAATGCATCTCTAATAGATTGGCTCAAAAACAATAAATTATTGCTGTAGATTTATAATCGTATAATATAGGGGGATAAACGCCCTTGGGTGGTTAGAAAGTGGATTAAGAGAAATGGGATGAGAGAGAGAGAGGGAAGGGAGGGTATTTGAAAATTATATTAATTATATTAATTATGGTAATTTATTTTTTTTTTTTTTACAAGTTAACATATGAAAAAGCAACATTCACTTGTTTTCATTGGGCCTCTATAAATATACTAATTATCTTAATCTTTGAAAATGTAGACACTGCCTGGGCGTCCCCCACTAGATGGATATCCATGTGTAAATAACTCCAATATTATTTTACATGTACTAAAGTAAATCTTATTTGATTTAATTAATATGTCAAAAAAGGGGGTAACAAAAGGCAAGGAAAAAAAAAAAGGAAGAAAAAAGAGAAAGGGACAGGTAATGCTGTTCTCAATGCCCTAGGCGGTGGTATATGGTACATATTTGTGAATGTATATACAAATGTAACACATTATATAGCAATTGCAAGAACAAATTAGACATATATTATAGGCATTGAGATTAAGGTATTGATAGATAAAAGAATGCTCTGCCTTTTTTTTTTTTTTTTTTTTTTTTTTTTTTTTTTTTTTTTTTTTTTTTTTTTTTTGTTTGCCCTTATTCTATATTCGTGGGCAAAACCACCCGGAAGGGGGAAGGAAGAGAGAAGGGGAAGAAAAAGGGAAAGAAAAGGGGGAAATAACATAGGATATCACTTTTTGTGCTCACATATTGCATAATGTATTAATGTATTAAAAATATAAATTAGTCACCATAGGTATCCTATAGGTGTTGTATTAGTAGAAGGATACCCATGTCTAACTAAACTCACTATCACTCTATAGGTCTTATGTAAAACTGCTGCTAAACAATTAACACTTTAAAAGCTAACACTAGGGAGTTGTCCCAAGTGAGATAATTCACCACAAATTCACTAATTTCTCCACAAGCTTAAGTCACTAGCAATTAACGTTTACACACAAAATATTCTTATTGTGTGCACTATGTATAAATAATGATAGACTAATTAAGATATTTACAAATTAAATAAAAATTTGGGGATATTTTTTTTTTTTTTTTTTTTTTTTTTTTTTTTTTTTTCTTTCTCTCTCTCTTTCCCTCTCATTCCCTCTCATTGTCTCCCTCCCCCTGCTATATAATGGGAGAGAAGCAACACAACAAAGGGAGGGCAATTCAGGGGCTGGTTTCTATCTCAGGCATGGTTCAGGGTTCCCCTCTTGTGTAGCTATGCTACTCGATTTTCATTGTACCTATATGGCTTTCAATGACTACAATAGCATTAGGTTTTTACCTAAACGGTTGAATGTAGATGGGGGGCTTATTCAGTGCCCTCCATCTGATGGTATACATGTTGGGTGTCGTATTTCCTTTTTTAATTTTAATGATAGTGTGACAAGTTATTTTTGGTTTTGTTTTTTTCAGGAAGTTAAAAAATATTGTCTATATGTATTTCTATGTTGAACTTTTTATCCCTGAATGTTCAGGGGCTTAATACAAATAAGAAAAGGCACAGACTGTATGATTCGCTGATGAAACTAAACATACAGGTAGCGTTTCTACAAGAAACGCACTGGCTTAAAGACACTAAACAAACTTGGGGTGGAGAAAATTTTGCAACGGTGATTCAGGCCTCACTAACAGAAAAAAAAAAAAGAGGTGTGGCAATTATATTCAGAAAAGATATTAACTTGGATATTCTCCATATTGAATTGGATTTAGAAGCGAGGTTCATTATTCTATTATGTAAGATTGATGATAGAGTTTTTACTCTGGTTAATGTCTATTTACCTAATGTCGACCCAATGACCAAATTTTCCCTGATAATGGACAAAGTTGATAAAATCTGCAGGGGACATTTGATCATTGCCGGGGACTTTAACTGTGTTAGTGATCCAGCTATGGATAGAACTTTTTTATCTCCCTTATCAAACAACAAAGGAGCTATCAAACAAGCAAAAAAATTGAATAATATTTGTAAACAATATAATCTATACGATATGTGGAGACTATTACACCCCTCTGAAAAAGATTTTTCTCATCTATCCGGGGTGTATGGTACTTACTCCCGGATAGATTTTTGCTTAACAAATGCCAACACCATCCCGCTCTTTAACCATATTAATCTAAGGGAAAACACTTGGTCAGACCATAGTTTCGTCCTATTTGATCTCGGGGATTCTCCCCCTCTACATCGTAATACTTGGAGACTAAATGATAACATTTTAAAAGACCCTAGTAATAGGGAGGACCTCACCAAATTATTGAAATATTTTTGGGCAGAAAACAACCCGGGAGATACCTCTCCGTTAATAAATTGGTGCACGCATAAATCGGTAATGAGGGGCTATCTAATTAAAATAGACCACTTCCTTAAGAAAAAGAACGGCACAATACTGCCTGACTTATATATTGAATTCTACTCATGCTCTAAAAAGAATAAATTAAAATCTTCTCCGGAGTTGAGAACCCAATTAAAAATTTTACAAACTCAAATTAACTTAAAAGAAGAGGAAAAAATTAAGCAAAATATATATAAACTAAAATTAAATCATTACGTCTCGGGTAACAGAGCGAGTAAAGGTCTAACTAGGAGATTACGCAACCAACAAGCAAAAAACAGGGTAGAAAAGCTGGTGGTTGACCACATTGTATACTCCACTCCATCTGAGATTGGACAAAAGTTTAACCAGTTTTACCAAGACCTTTACAATCTAAGGCTATCCCCAGAAACCAAAGACATCAAGGAATATTTATTAAATTCCCAATTGCCGAGAATTTCTTCCCAGGATTTGACCAATTTAAATAGAAAGATTTCAACCGAAGAAGTACAATTTCAAATTGAGAGATTAGCTACAAATAAAACCCCAGGCCCTGATGGTTTTTCAAACTTATATTACAAATATATGAAATCCTATCTTTTAAAACCTCTTATGGAAATGTTTAATCAACTTGCAGAAAATGAGGCCATACCTAAGGAATTATTACAATCAAATATCGTCCCAATTTTAAAATCTGGTAAAGATAGTAGGGACCCAAGAAACTACAGACCGATCGCATTAATCAATGTAGATATGAAAATATATTCCGCCATTATTGCTGAGAGATTGAAATCGGTCATTACAAAACTGATCCACCCAGATCAAATAGGGTTTATCCCCGGAAGATGGGCATCAAATAATACTCGAAAGCTTATAGATGTTATCGGTTCAGCAAAAGACCATAAGGAGCCCCTCCTGGCCCTGTCTCTGGATGCAGAAAAAGCGTTTGACAGGGTCGGGTGGGACTACCTTAGAGAACTCCTTAAGGCATACGGCTTTAAAGGCTGGATATATACTGCAATTATGGTACTGTACTCTTCCCCCTCGGCCAGAACTGTAGGTCCCAATATTACTTCGTCCTGGTTCGATCTTAAAAACGGTACAAGACAGGGGTGTCCCCTGTCACCGATTTTATATATTCTTTCTCTCGAACCTTTTGCGGTTAACATTAGAAACAACCATTTAATTAAGGGGGTCCCCACTAAAACTCAGGAGATAAAGATTGCACTATACGCGGACGACGCCCTGGTTATTCTTATATCTCCGGAGGAATCATTAGCCGCACTCATGAAAGAAATAGATACATTTTCTAATATTTCTAATTTCAAGTTAAATGTATCTAAATCCACAGCTTTAACCATCAATTTATCTTCGACACAGGTTGAAACACTATCCCAAAAATACCAGTTTATTTGGACTGACACAGAAATTAATTATCTGGGTCTTAGTTTTCCAGCAAATGCCTCGCACATAATGGAGAGGAATGTAATGTACTTAATGAAAGATATGAATCAAAATTTAAAAAAATGGAAAAACCTCGAGACCTTATGGACAGGTAGAATCAATATTATTAACTCCTATATTTTACCGAAATGGCTGTATCTGTTTTCAATGGTCCCTCTCAAAATCCCTAAAAGTTGGCTTTTAATGATCCAATCGGCTATTAATAAATTCATCTGGAACAATAAAAAGCCTAGAATAAGTCAAAAAAATATTTCAAGAAAACTGTCCCAGGGAGGGCTAAACTTCCCAAATATCATAAATCTTTATCATGCGAACATTATACGACACATTTACATTTTACAAGAACCACAATTTTTTACTGAACCCTGGTATAAAATGGAATCCGAAGCTATACACGCTTCTAGTCTTTATTCCTATATCTGGTCAGATACTGGTAAGCTCTCGAGAGTGCTACCGTACTCCCCAATATCGCTGGCCCACACTTTGGAAATATGGACAGAAATCAAGAAAATCTTGGGTTTAACCAACCGAATCCTTAGAACCTGCAAACTAAATATATTAGAAGCTAATGTAGAAGATTTATCATTGAGACACTGGCCTAATAAGGACACTTTAACCATAGCGGATATTATGCAGGGTGATAATATTTTACCCTTTCAACAGTTGGTAGATAATCTGCATATTCCACCTAAAGAAATATTTACTTACTTTCGTATCAAACACTATATCCAGAAACATGTTGTTCAATCTACATTCCCATGTGTTAAAGAGCTGCAAACTCTATTCTCTTTTCAAACTGTACCCAAGATTATCTCGGTTGCCAACTCGCTACTTAAAGGCTTAGATCCCTTCCCGCATAGACTGGTTAAAATATGGGAAAAGGAACTTAATCTAGCGATCTCCCCAAACGACTGGTTTTCCTCCTTAATTTGGGTAAACAAATTTGTTCATGGATTGAACCTGACTGAGTGCCACTTTAAGCTTTTATATAGGTGGTATTATACTCCAACAAGGTTGGCTAAAATGTACACTTCTCAAGACTCAACTTGCTGGAGATGTGGCACCTATTCAGGCACATATATTCATATTTGGTGGTATTGCCCAGCACTTAAGCCATTATGGGCCTGGACCTTCAATATCTTTTCGGAAATATCAATGAATGAGGCTTCGTTTAATGATATAAACAAAAATCCAGCCTCGGCCCTCCTGCATTTGAATTGGCCTTTCAAATCAAGTAAATACAGATGTTTAGCTACTCACTGCTTTATTGCAGCCAAAGTTACCATTGCAAGACAATGGAAATCTTCCGAGCCTTTCCAGAAGGCCTCTCTAATTAAACAAGTTAAACTTCAATTAACAATGGAAAATGATATTCTTAATACCTGGTCACTGGCCTCAAAAAAAAGAGACTGGTATTCATCTTGGTTAAACACCTGTTCCCTACTATATGGCAACTTATAAATTTTTCATGTGCTGGGGGAGGGGACGGGGGTCTGAAGGAGTTGCCTAAACCACTCAGTAGATATACTTGTATGGATAATAGCTTTTTTAGTCTGTGGTCATCTTCTAGGGATATACTCCCTATCATATTTCCACAGACTTTGGGTATATAACATAATAACGACTTCCTCAGTTAATTTTTTTTTTTTTTTTTTTTTTTTTTTTTTGTGTCTATGTGGGGGATGGCTTGTTGCTCCTTAATGAATGCATTCTTTTTATATAGTAGGATCTATTTACAGCATTTGGGGCAATATGCAATATGTATGTGTATAATGTATGTTTCGAATTGTATTGTAATATAAAATGTGAAAACTTTTTTGAATAAAGAAATATTAAAAAAAAAAAAAAAAATAATTACAGTAAATCATGCTAGGCTAAGTACTGGTCATACATGTGACTATAGGTGCATTGCACCTTTTCATAGTGCAACACAATTCTGTAGGGTAGTATAAGGCTTATGTGTGCGCATGGAACAGAGTTAGTAAATCAATTGTATGTTATATTATAAGTTAGTGGGTTATCCGCTTTGCACTGGGAGATACTACATATAAAACGTAAATAAGAGTCACAGTGGCAATAACTGTTGAAGGAAAAGGTTACTGGTAACGGTCTGTCGCAGCGGCAGCAGCTTTAGAAAAGATTTATAGTCACTGGATGCGATGAGTCCGCATAGCGATGGCTGTAAGCGTGCCCTCTAAATGCAGGAGTAATATGTCCACCTGAGGGGCGCTGAGATAGGCCCTTTAGCCGATACCCAGTGCCTGGGCATGTTTCTTGCCGTCAGTGCTTGGCTCTCGGTGATGCTTGGTGACCTTTCTGCTCCAGATTTTCAGGGGGCCTGAGCCCGATGTGGGTACAGTCTCTGTGCCCCTGCTGAGCTGGTCCCGCTTTTCCGGGTAAAGAGTGGAGTCCTTGCTTGGTTTGCAGGGGGGGCATGTGGGGTGCCACCCAGGTCCCTTCAGCGGTGCGGGTTTACGTTGCTGGGCTAAGTGTGGGGTGCGGGGGGTTCCCTGTGCTAGTCGGGTTTGTGAGCTGTAGTGTTCGGGATGGCTACCACGGCGGTACCCTGCCTGTAGCTGTGGTGTGATCACCCTCCATGTAGGTCTTTGTTTACTTTGTCGCCTATGGGCTGCTTTGGGGGTGCGAGGGAGGGTCCGGCCTATTAGGCGCCGGGTTGCCGGGCGGATCCATGCCTCCACTACCTTGATCGCCACCTTGAAGGTTTGTCTGCGGGCATAAAGTCGTGACCACAGTTTGGTGTACAGCTTGTTGTAGAGCTCCTCCGTGTTCTCGGGCGGTAGGTGAAGTGTGCGACGCCTTGCAGGCCGCATCTCTCCCTCCTGTCCAAGTTGCAGAGCCGAGGTGTGCTTGTCCGCCATTTTGGAGGCCCCCGCTCCCGTGCTGCTGACATGGGCTACAGGCTTGTACCAAGATTGCAGGGTGCTGGGTTCTCCGTCTGGCGGGGATCGGGATATCCCCCGCCGATCCATAGGGGGGGGGGGAAGGTTTAGTTCCCAGCTTACTAGTGTCTGGGTGCGTCTGGCGGGAAAGCGGCCGCCTCTCTCCGCCTCCTCCTCCGGTAGGCCTCAGTCTGCAAAAGCGGTGCCTGGGGGACCCCAGCGCCGTGTTTAGCATCTTCGGGTTCAGGTCGACTGCCCCGGTCCAATGAGCCCACTTACAGGAGGGTGAGCGCACTTTATGTCGGTTTAGACGTGGTTTTCGTGCTCGCTTGTCAGGAGCTGTTGCAGAGCACGTCTGCCCTGCTCGCTGGTCCGACTCCGCCCCCGTGAAAGGAAATCTTAATGCTTCAGCATACCAAGACATTTTGGAAAATGCTATGCTTCCAACTTAGAAGGAAACGTTTGGGGAAGGTCCTTTTCTATTCCAGCATAACTCTGCCCCAGAGCACAACACTCTGGGATGTTTGGTGTGGAAGAATTTGACTGGCCCGCACAGAGTCTTGGCCTCAACCCATCTAACACTTTTGGGATGAACTAGAATGGAGATTGTGAGCCAGGCCTTCTCGTCCAACGCCAGTGCCTGCCTGCCTGACCTTACAAATGCTCTACTGGATGAATGGGCAGAACTTCCCACATAAACACTCTAAACTTTTTTGGAAAGCCTTCCCAGAAGAGGGAAAACTGTTAAAGCTACAAAGGGATTACCATCTACATATTAATGTCTATGTATTTAGAAAGTTTCATAAAAGTCCCTAGTGACGTAATGGCCAGGTGTCCGAATACCTGTGTCCATATAGTGTAAATATAAATACACGTATAGTATACAGATATATCTTATTGTAACATTGTACAAAGATAGATGTTATTACAGCAGAGTATACAGATGTATGGGTTATTATACCATAGTAGTCGTGACATTTGAGTTGCCGTATCAGTCTAGTAATGGAGATGCAAAATAATGAACTATTGCAGTATCTTGTAATACCTTTTTATTGCACTAACATAAATTTATAGTGACAAGGTTTCAGGAGTTTCTCTCTTTAGCATTACAAATTTCTGTAATACTTCACTATCTTGCCAAAAACCTAGTACACAGATATATAGCATATTATACAGGAATAAGGTGTGTAACAGTATAGGACACAGATATATTATATAGCATATTATACAGGAATAAGGTGTGTAACAGTATAGGACACAGATATATTATATAGCATATTATACAGGTATAATGTGTAACAGTATAGGACACAGATATATTATATAGCATATTATACAGGTATAATGTGTAACAGTATAGGACACAGATATATTATATAGCATATTATACAGGTATAATGTGTAACAGTATAGGACACAGATATATTATATAGCATATTATACAGGTATAATGTGTAACAGTATAGGACACAGATATATTATATAGCATATTATACAGGTATAATGTGTAACAGTATAGGACACAGATATATTATATAGCATATTATACAGGTATAATGTGTAACAGCATAGTACAGAATGTATCTTATCATGGCATTGCATACCAGACAGCCCCTGTATTGCAGTGCTGGATGTGATTGATAGGGTCTAGCAGACCCTGTATTACAGTGTTGGATGGGATTTATATTAGGCAGTGCTGGATGTGATTGATAGGACCAGACAGCCCCCGTATTACAGTGCTGGATGGGATTGATAGGGTCTAGCAGCCCCTGTATTACAGTGCTGGATGTGATTGATAGGGTCTAGCAGCCCCTGTATTACAGTGCTGGATGGGATTGATAGGGTCTAGCAGCCTCTGTATTACAATGCTGGATGTGATTGATAGGGTCTAGAAGCCCCTGTATTACACAGTGCTGGATGTGATTGATATTTGGCAGTGCTGGATGGGATTGATAGGACCAGGCAGCCCCTGTATTACAGTGCTGGATGGGATTGATAGGACCAGGCAGCCCCTGTATTACACAGTGCTGGATGGGATTTATAGGAACAGTGATGGATGGGATTGATAGGACCAGGCAGCCCCTGTATTACAGTGCTGGATGGGATTGATAGGACCAGGCAGCCCCTGTATTACAGTGCTGGATGGGATTGATAGGACCAGGCAGCCCCTGTATTACACAGTGCTGGATGAGATTTATAGGAACAGTGCTGGATGGGATTGATAGGACCAGGCAGCCCCTGTATTACACAGTGCTGGATGGGATTTATAGGAACAGTGATGGATGGGATTGATAGGACCAGGCAGCCCCTGTATTACAGTGCTGGATGGGATTGATAGGACCAGGCAGCCCCTGTATTACACAGTGCTGGATGTGATTGATAGGACCAGGCAGCCCCGTATTACACAGTGCTGGATGGGATTGATAGGACCTGGCAGCCCCTGTATTACAGTGCTGGATGGGATTGACAAGACCAGGCAGCCCCTGTATTACAGTGCTGGATGGGATTGATAGGACCAGGCAGCCCCTGTATTACACAGTGCTGGATGGGATTGATAGGACCAGGCAGCCCCTGCATTACAGTGCTGGATGAGATTGATAGGACCAGGCAGCCCCTGTATTACACAGTGCTGGATGGGATTGATAGGACCAGGCAGCCCCTGCATTGCAGTGCTGGATGGGATTGATAGGACCAGGCAGCCCCTGTATTACAGTGCTGGATGGGCTTGATATTCGGCAGTGCTGGATGGGATTGATAGGACCTGGCAGTCCCTGTATTACAGTGCTGGATGGGATTGACAGGACCTGGCAGCCCCTGTATTACAGTGCTGGATGGGATTGACAGGACCTGGCAGCCCCTGTATTACAGTGCTGGATGGGATTGACAGGACCTGTCAGCCCCTGTATTACAGTGCTGGATGGGATTGATAGGACCTGGCAGCCCCTGTATTACAGTGCTGGATGGGATTGATAGGACCTGGCAGCCCCTGTATTACAGTGCTGGATGGGATTGACAGGACCTGGCAGCCCCTGTATTACAGTGCTGGATGGGATTGATAGGACCTGGCAGCCCCTGTATTACAGTGCTGGATGGGATTGATAGGACCTGGCAGCCCCTGTATTACAGTGCTGGATGGGATTGATAGGACCAGGCAGCCCCTGTATTACAGTGCTGGATGGGATTGATAGGACCTGGCAGCCCCTGTATTACAGTGCTGGATGGGATTGATAGGATCTGACAGCCCCTGTATTACAGTGCTGGATGGGATTGATAGGGTCTGGCTGCTCTCAGGGCGCCTTTGGATCCAGCAGCAGGCGGGGATTGCTCTCAGTGTCCCGGGAACTGCAGCAGCAACAGCGGCCACGGCAGCGGGAAAATGCTACCAAGAGAGGGAACCCGGGCGGGAGAGACTGACTGACAGAGAGAGACAGAGACTGACTGACAGAGAGATATATAGACAGATATATATATATAGAGAGAGAGAGCTAGAGCCATTCTCTGTATGTACTGCTTGCCTTCCCTCCTCACTGTGATCTACAATGTAATTTATTGTAACACTGCCCCTCATACTGTGACACTACACCTTATACTGTAACACTGCCCCTCATACTGTGATGATACTACACCTTATATTGTGATACTGGCTCTCATACTGTGATACTACACCTTATATTGTGATACTGGCTCTCATATTGTGATACTACACCTTATATTGTGATACTGGCTCTCATACTGTGATACTACACCTTATATTGTGATACTGCTCATTAAAACTGTGAGACTACACCTTATATTGTGATACTGCGCACCTTACACTGCAACGAAGCAAAGCACAATACAGCACATTTTGTGTATACAATGTTGTGGATGTGGTTATGATGTGTGAATTGTGTGAAATACTGTAGACTTTCTTGTATGAATGAAAATTCTTATATATATATATATTTTTAGATTATTTATTTCAAGCAGCAATTATTAATAAAAAATACCCCTCTGGATATGTTTCATGTTCATTTTTAAATGTTGAGACAGAGGATGAAGATTTCTGGAGCACCATTATAAAAAGTTTCTTTATTTTTTTTTTAAATGTATTCAGTCTTTTGTATTTTTTATTTTTTTTGTATTTTGTATTTTTTGGGGGTTAAACGCCAATTTATTTTGAACACAAACAAATGTTTATATACTCCAAAGGCACTGTTCCATTCAGGACCAAGCATATGTCAAGACCAAATATTGCAGATTCAACATGCTTCCCAGACACATCACTTCTACATGGTATTGTCCAGTACTTGAAACGATAGAACGTAGAATCCATATGGTGCAGAATACAAGTCAGTTCATCAATTCCTGAGATACCCAGGGGAATACCTTGATCAATAAGTGGACTTTTCTCCTTCACTGCTGAGTTCTAAATACTACAGTACAGACATTTTCATGTACCACCCATCCGTATGAAGGTGTCCTATAATTCCAATAAAATATTGTAACACTGGCAACTGTAAAGAATATACATGAAATGCTAATTTCGACTGTGTTGGAATACCCGGTCACTGAGACTAGGGACTACTTTGTCTCAGTATTTCTCCTACACCTGACACTTATAGACACTGGGTGAAGCTTCCGCTGTCTAGAAGTGTCAATCTTGCTAGGGGTCACCAGTGATGGCTGCAGGGAATTAGATTTACCTGTGGAGGATCCCATAGACCTCAATGCTGTACTCTCATGTATGTGCAAGAGTACAGTAGTGATGTCACCTCTGAAGAGGACCGCCTGGAAGAAGATGGCGGCACCCACGAGGGACAGGTTCAGCTCAGTAGACTTCACGCTTGCCTTACCCCCCCCCCCTCCTCCCCCCCAGCGTTGATGTAACCAATAGGCGTCTTTGGAAATTGTGCAAAGTCCTCAGTCGGTGACAGTGACACTTTAAGCCACTTTAATTAAATAATTTTATGCATTTGGGTATTCATAACTAATCCGGTGACATGTGATGAGCTGAAAAATGCCCTTAAACAAATTGTTACTGCTATAATTAGTTAATAATAGATATTATCATAACCGATATTTTGGACTAGGTTTTTGTGTTTGGTTTTACCACAAATCACCATTTAGTCAATATACAATGACCGCATTAAAATGTCTCATAATTATGGTTAAATATTTTATATTTTCTTGAAATGTGCCTGTGCTAATTTCATACCTAGTAGACAAATTACATATATTAGATGATTAAATATATCTGTGATGGATGACATCATATAATAATGAACATGGGCAGGCTATAATTAAGTAAAGACAGGGGAATAAATGCCAGCATCTTGAGGAAATTCAGGATCTCTAACCAATGAAAATGATTAGTCATTTTATACACGGAAAATGCTTATTTCCAGCCCTTTTATGTAAGGTTAAGAGACCTTTAATTTATGTTTGATCTATAGAGAAATCTGGATTCTGCTGCAGAAGACGGGAAGCAGTGGCTGGAGGCGCCAAGCCGGATCCAGGTTCAGCAAAGGGAAAATAAAGACATGATGTCCCACTATCAAACATATATTAATCAGTTAAAGGGACACTATAGGCACCCAGACCACTTCAGCTCATTGAAGTGGTCTGGGTGTAATCTCCCTGTCCCACTTAGTTATGCAATGTAAAACATTACAGTTTTTTTTTAGAATCTTTTGCAGTACTAAGACAGCGTCTAGTGCCCGTCTACCAGACAGCCACTAAAGGCGCTTCCGGGAGATCACCAGACTCTGGGTCGCCTAACTGATGCTGGAGGTCCTAACGCTCTGCATGAGGACATCCAATGTCAGTGTAATCCCCGTAGGAAACCATTGAGGTGGCACTTGCCACACAGGCGCATTTCGTCCCCCCCGCCCCTCCCATCGGAGGAGGCAGAGCGCCGACCCATCACCGAGGGAGATTGGTGCTAGAATTGGGTAAGTAAATAAAAGTTTTTATGTACTGAAAGAAGGGGCCACTCGGGAGTGGGAGATCAAAGGGCACTATAGTGTTAGAAATCCAACTTTGCATCCCCAATACTATAGAATCCCTTTAAAAAAATTTATATATATATATATATATCCTTTCTTCCAATATAGAAAAAAAAATCACACTAAAGCAAACCATAAATGGCTTTAAAAGGCATAAATGTGTGGACGATTAAAATCAACGTGTTTCATGAAAAACTTACTGTCTCTTTGTGAAAACGGATGACATCTTAGGATGGCACCAGAGCACTCCTGGCACCATAACCACTACAGTAATCTATAGTGGTTATGCTGGTTGGAATGCTCCTTAAAGGGACACTATAGTCACCAGAACAACTCCATCTCATTGGTGTACAGCTATAAACTACAACTCATTACTCATGAGTATAATATGTCCCTGCAGGCATTTTCATGTAAACACTGTCTTTTCAGAGGAGTTGCTCATTGGCCAAGCAGGCTTTTGACCTGTCCCCTGTCCCGTCTCCTTGCTAATCTCAGCCAATTCAATGCTTTCCCTACAGGAAATCTTTTAATTGGCTAAAATCATGAATTCTGATGATGTCAGCCAAGGAGGCGCGGCAGGGCCAGCTCTGGCAGACCCAGCGCTGGCAGACCCATGCAGCTCTGTAAATAAAATATGTTTTATTACCTTTTAAGGGGAGACAAGCCACCTAAATGGTGGTTTTAACACTATAGGGCCTGCAATTTTTGTTTGCGTTCCTGACTGTATAGTGTTCCTTTAAAATAGCCAAGACGTGACAAGAGCTGTATATCTCCAAATTAGCACTTTTCGCATACATTTTTGAAATTTTGGATTTCAATTTGCTGCAATTAACCCTGCCAGTATAAATGAATGCATTTGGTTTTGAGGGGGGCAGTCTGCTTCCTGAGGGTGATGATGGGGTTCCTGGTACAACATATTGTGGAGTACAGATTGCTCACCTCGTAGTTGGTTAGTGAAAGAAAAATAAAGTTTTTATTGTTTTGAATATAATTCAATCTTCCTCCACGTCTTCGGTCCAGAGATGTTTTTTTTTTTTTTTAAGAGATTTTATCTCCCATCTGCAGTCCTTTGTAGACATTTCCTTGTTTTGTTTCTAAGTATGCAAATATGCCACTGCAGCTTAGAACTCACCATAATAAGGAATCCCCCCTGTCTGAGCATTTACACATTTCCTGAGTAATGTTCCCGTTCTTTTTTATTTCCATTTCTTTATAGTTGTAGTAGATACACAATAGTTACAATTGCCATCATAATTTATTTGGCACACATAGCCACGTAAGAGAACAATATCCAAATGTTACTTAAAGAGTAAAAGGTTTGTTAACTGAAGTGTGAATAGTCAGGGACTAAAATGAAGCAACTAAGTACAGGAATTGCTAATTTTAAACTGAGATAGCAGAGCTAGAATATCATCTGGAGATTTTTTTTCCACTTGCAAAATTTTGTCCTAAAATTTGTATTCCTTTATCAATTTTCTGAATTTCACAGATTAGTGAATAAATCCAGTAGAGTCTTCATTTAAAAAACAGATTGTAGCGGTGGTATGGCTTGTCATTGGTTCTTAAAGCGGCACCGTCATGCCGAATTTACCTTTCCCCAATCGCTTCCTCTTCCTCACTCAGGATATGTTCTCGCTATGCCGAGAGTATGGGGCCTGTTTACTAAACAGTGAGCAACTCCACCCCCCTAATCCAATAAGGTGCTCCATGGTGGGGCACCTATTAAAATAATTAACAGGGGGAACATAGTGTCCCCACCTGTGCCCCAAAAGTGGGGGTTATTAAACTAAATGCAGGACCTATGAGCCCTTTTCCAGCCCCCACCCATGAGCGGCGAGAGGTGGCACTTAAATGATAAAAGGGGGGGACCTACTGTCTTTCATGGATCTTTGCATATTTTGCAAAGAATTCAGAAGGTGACAGCTCTGATTAGAGTCTGGTGACCACTACGTGCAGTGGAGCTAGGTTTACTTACCTGGAACTTTCTTTTCTGGCTGCCTCAATCATCTTCCTGATGTCCTTCTTCAACTCCTGTAGCTTCTTCTACTAGGAGCCTCATCAGATGATGCAAGAGTACAGCACTGAGGTCTTTGGAGAACATGGGTCTACTGATGATCTTGTCAGACCAAGGGAGCCTTCATAAATGACGTCTCGTTCCGAACAAGGCAATGCCTGTGATGGCTGTTGGGATTGGACTAAATTTGACGGCATTTTGTAAACCTCTAATGTAATTTTGTAATAATGTAATTTTGTAATCTAATGTAATTTTTGTAAAGCCTCTAATGTAAGACAATGTAGCCCTTACCTTATCGTATTATATCTTCGGATTGCGTTGGAATTTCAATGAAATTCCAACACAGTGAACGTCAATATTTCATAAAGATTCTAAGATTCTATCTTTATGAAATACTGAAAATTGGAAGAGCTTCTTTAAGCAGGGCCTGGCCTGTAGACGAGTACATTCAGAAGTTTTGATAAGCACAGACTGACAGGTTTATGGAGGTACGTAGTTAAAATCTGGCAGGCCTACCTCTCGGTTACTGTGCATTAGGTAATATTGTTTCACTCCTGGAATCTCCTGGAATCTCAATCAAGGTTTTCACTAAATCGTTAAAAGTCAGCAATTCAAGGTGAATTTCAAAGTTTTGGCCAATTAGCCATATTGATGCATAGCTGAATTTTTCCAATTCGTGTATTTTGGTCTAAAGTTTGAAATTCCCCTTGAATTCTGGTTATTTTCACCTTCAATTCATGACAACTCACATTTTAGTAAATAGTAACCCTGAGTGTTTTTGCAGTAATTCATTGTCTATAGGATTGCAATGTGTGTACTATGTCTGTGTGTACCATTGTGTACACACAGTTTCTGAGTATATTTCTGAGTATACAGTGTGTTTGTGTCTGAGTATATGTGTAGAAATATGTCATCATGTGTATACTGTGTAGATCAGTATGTGTTATTGTATGCATATTGTCTGAATGTGTATTCCCTTGATTTTGTGCAAAGGTGGGCAAATAAAATACTCAGCAGAACACATGGGAGCTCATCTGTCACATAGTTCTCTGTAAGGGGTACTTACATACATTGCCAGATATATCTCCCAAATTAATCAGGATCATTTTAATTAAAGGGACACTACAGGCACGCCAGACCACGTCATCTTATTGAAGTGGTCTTGGGGTAGCATATCTGTCCCACTTAGTCCTGCAATGTAAAATATAGCATTTTCATGATTACTTTGCAGGACTGAAACTGCCTCTAGTGGCAGTCTTTCAGACAGCTACTAGACTAGAGGCACTTACAGAAGTTTAACGAACTCTGAGTCTCTTAAACGTCGCTGGACATCCTCACGCTCTGCATGAGGACATCCAGCATCAGTGAATACTCCAAAGGAAAGTAAGAGGCAATGCTTTCTTATAGGGAGTGCCTAATGGGTTTTAAACCCATTATGTGCTGGAGCAGGGAGTCGTGGGGGGAGGGAGTACAGAGGGCACTATATAGCTTTGAATTCCTAGCACTAAAATCTCTTTAAATGTCAGACATAATAAATATTTTTTAAATATGTTTTAAATGTCAGGAAATTCTTGCTACACTGTGTTTGTGGTCCTTCCTTTGTTTAACAAAGTAAAATAACAGTATTTGCTTAAAAAAACAAACACTTATGTAAATCTACATTATGTTAACCTTTTAGATTCAAAGGAAATGGTTAAAGTGTGCGTACCACTTTAACAAACCAGTGCTTATCTTTATAACTGTTCCACTGTTACCCATTAACACTGCAGTTAGCAGAGAAAGTGTGAAGCTATGTTGTTTATAAACTAATATCACACTATTCCACTTAGTCTGTTTGCTGCTGTGTGGGTGTGTAACATGACACGATCATGTGTTATGTGTTTTCTGTTGGCAGTACTATACACACATATTTAACCCACTGCAAACTGAGTTTTGAAACGTAAACATCTACACCCTTGGGGAAAAATATCATTTGTGCAATAAAAAAAGTCTTATGTAATAATGTAAAGTAAACAATGTTAACATAAAA
Source organism: Pelobates fuscus (assembly GCF_036172605.1). NCBI lineage: Eukaryota > Metazoa > Chordata > Amphibia > Anura > Pelobatidae > Pelobates > Pelobates fuscus. The sequence continues at coordinate 28,413,290 of NC_086327.1, forward strand.
ACAGTCTATAAACATAACTACACTTTATTTGAGATAGTCCAGTAGGTTAATGCACTAACTGTTGTATGAGGTGGAAGTTGTAGAACTACAACTCCCATGGTGCTTTGCATGACTTTAGAAAGCTTTTAACATGACAAAGGATCATGGATGCTGTAGCTTTAAAACATCTACCTTTTGGGCACGTCTGGCCTAGCCCAAACAAGCTTACAATCTAAAGGACTGAACTGTATTAAACATTTATTTATTAACTGTTGATTGGTGTTTGGGAAACATCACCCTGATGCCACCCTCATCAGGGTTTGGAGTTGCACCCACCAGTGGCTGGAGACCTCATGAAAACCACGTGAGGATGCGCTGGTAAGTGTCACTGGTGGCTTCTCCTTGAAAAGTAATGTCTTGTGGCTTTTCAGACTCAGTTCAAACGAGACACGAAGACCACATAATAGATTTTTTTGGTCACAACTTCAGGCCACTGCATTGAAAAACCCAGAAATTTCAGGAGAGACTTCAACTCAAAGCAATGGTTTGGACAAAAATACAACAACCCAAATCCTGTATGCTTGGGCCTTCATTGTGTAGAAAGCGGCCATTCTCTTTAAACCCCAATAAGGAGAGAAATGGTTCACTTGAGCAGTAGGATGGGGAAACCTGGAAAGGAGGAGGAATTGATGTGCCACACAGTATTGTGAAATTCCAATACTCCAAACACTTTAACTTGTGAAGTGCTCTGTGCATGAAGAGTTATGTCTCCTTTTTTCATTTTAGAAAAAGTGCAAATTTCAATAGAAATTAACCTTGTTACACCCTCCTGGCTGTCAATCTGACAACCGGTCCCGTTACTTCCTGGTTTGGCTAGCTCAGTGGAAGTACACACAAGAGGCAGCAATTGCCCAGAGCACCTGCCTTGCAAAGACTTTTAATTGAGCTGCACTAGGAAGTCTGTGATTGGACAGCCACATAAAGTCTGGGCTGGCTTAGAAGGGGAGGGCTTGAAAAGGCTGCAACCAATAGATCTGCAGCATTTGCTAGCTGTTTTTAGATATAACCCAATGAAAAATGCATAATTAAATACCTAAATGTTTTGATTGAGGGGGTATATCTACTAGAATCAGTGGAGGGGAGTTTGGCAGTATTGCCTTATTGATTTGACAAACTGACAATCCTTTTTTATATGAAAGAGAAAAAAAGTTACTGAATAATGTATTTATAAGTTGGAGAAATGTTAATCTCTTCTCATTGTAAGTTATTTAAATGTTGAGAAACATATATAAAAGTGGTTGAGATACTTACCTCGTGTAGGCGCGAATGCCAGTAAGTCAAGGAAACGTCTGGACATACTTCAGGTCCCATATGAATTAACGAACTACTGACTGTGCTATATATCATTTCAGGAAACAATCTAATTTCTAATCCTTTAGAGTGTTCTGTTGAATGTAGCGCAATCTATTTTACGTCTTGAACTCTGCCCTAAACAGCTCACATTCAGTTTGGTTTAACCATTCTCTCTAATTTATATCCCTTCTGTCTCTCATTCGACAAAATAATCAAAGACCCTTAAAGGGAACACAGTGGGCAAACGGGGCAGATGTGGATTTTCAGGAGTGGCTGATGTAAAATGTAATTCTAGGCACTTGTATAGATAAAGGTCCAGCATATGACTTGAACCGTATCCTAGAACAGAGGCTTGTGACCTTCTCAACTCCAAACGTGGTGGAATACCCTTCTTCTTCTAAGAGTGCGCAGCCAGCCAACATCACATAATCGAAGAACTCTGCCCACCAAGAGCAGTGATAGCCCTTCCTTTTTGTACAATGTAAATGGTCAGGCATCACTACAGGACATCACATGTCAAGTCTTTTACATAGTTATCTGTGTATCCTATACACCTCCTAACCTCATTCACCCCTACAAAAGGCTATCTAATGTGGTACCGTGCAATGGGGGGGAGTTGTGTCACAAAGGTCAGTCTTTCCATGCATTGTTCTTCCATCTGTTATATGTTGTGTGTGTGTCCCCCACCCTCAAAGAAAAAGCTTTCCAAAAATCAAAGTTTTATAAACCTACTGGGTCATCTGAATATCAATTAAAATCATTTCACCAACCCTATACAACTGCAGGCGGTAAAAGGCCATCTACAAAATCCTAGATTCATACTGACATTTTAAAGAACACTAATGATGGCTCTATAAAAAGTCCCCCAAATTATAGGGTAATGGTCTACTGCTGCTCTCTTTTGTCTCTTTTTCTTTTACGTTGTTGTTTTGTTTCCCTGTGAGATCTTTAGTTTTTGTTTAAGAAACATAGCCAAATGTGCCTTTTCAGTCCATCTATATTACACTGCTTAGCGAGATATCCTCTTTACAGCTCATTAAACCTCTTTATTCCCAAATCTCCACCCTATACACACGCACTAAGCTTCAGGAACGTGCTGCTCTCTGTAGGACTGCAAGCACACACCGCAGGCCCACGCTCCCATCTTCCCCTACTGATGCAAAAAAAAAAGTGGTGCCTAAATTAAATGTGGGGGCTTATTCACTAAACGCTGAAATGTAGCACGTGGGAAAACCAAAAATGCCCAGTGTCAAACATACATTCTCCAACTCATGTATAGGCACACAGTGTTTGCTTGGATTTATAAATTCAGTTTTCAAATCGCTACAATTAACTAAACATCTCCATTTTATTAAATTAAATCTGAACTGCAAAACAGATTTATTCACTAAAATGAGAATTTCAAGTAAATTCAAATTGTATTTCACCGTTAAGGTAAAAGTAGTCAAAAAGGAAACATTCTCTAAGTCACCTATGTTTCCGGTTCAGCTACTTTGGCCTTAAATTTAAAATTAAATTTGAATTCACTTATTTATTATTATTGGCATTTATAAAACGCCAACATATTCCGTAGCACTGCTTCAAATTCTCACTTTAGCGAATGACCCTTTAAGACTAAATTAGACGAGTTGTGATGATAGCTCAAACAGGGAATTTTTCCAGAACGGCTATTTTTGCCTACATTTTGACATTTAGGTTTAAGTTGTTAAAATTCAGAGTTTAGTGAATAAGCCATTCGGAGGCACAGCCAAACGGTGAAATACATTTATATATGCGCATACATAGAGATTACATTTACGAAATTCCCGCTATTTCTATTCTTTTTTTATTCCCCTGGTTTTATTGCGCTCATTAATCCTTATAGGAGCAATGAATTCTTTTGTTAAGGAGCAAATTAACACTAAAACCCCAGTCTTAAAATACCACGCAGCTATAAAGTATCCCGACATGTTCAGTAAATGGAATATTGGTTATTATAAATAAGGATTACAGGTGTGTAAAAATAAAACCATGAAGATTATGAGTGTAGACAAGGGCTCAGAAGGGAGGAGGTTGTGGGTGTGTTACCAAATACATGGATGTAATCACTAAACTGAGAACTGTAGCAGGAAACTTAAAAATAAATTAAATTTTAGGCCCAAAAAACGGATATTCCCCATCTCAGAAATAGGGGCCTATAATTTGCAATATCTTGTTTTTTTTTACTTTTTGATGGTGATTCTCTGCTGTTTTGAAAATACTGATAAAAACCAATAATATAAAAAAAATATATTATTTTTCTAAATTCTCTAAGATGTTTGGTTTAGTGAGCAAACTTCAAAGTGTATTAAAATTTTTGACATTGACAAACAACGGCATGAATTGGTGAGCGAAATACAATTTTATGAAGCGGCTGAATTTGTAGAATTGTAACGAAGACTTTCCTGGCAGTTATACAAAAAATCCTTGACACTCTGATGTTACATGTATGTGACTTTTATGTTTTGAAAAGTGATCTTCGTATATGTGTATGTATTTGTATATGTTCGTTGTGTCTATACATTTATTCTCTGCTTCTATAACTACCGATGTTATTTTTGCATAAATTGCAAAGCGCTTTGGATAACGGCGCTATATAGGAACTGCTAAATAAAATAAATTATTAAATCGTTTATAAACTGCGACCTGTTTGAGAACTGAAAAGAGAATTTCAAATTTTAGGATAAGATATGCACACTGAAAACGTTCTCTTTCTCCAAACTGCTATTTTGCCATAAATTTCCAAATTCCTGGTCCAATTTTGGATTTATATTGTTAAGTACCATCATTATCATAATCAGTTTTTTTGTTGTGTCTTACTGCAGGGATGGCTGTTGCACTACGCTATGCGTGCAGTTATATAGATTAAAAGCACGGCTTGATGTCTTAATGATCTTGTCAACTGCCTTGTCAGCTTGAAACACTGGCAAAGTTTAACCCCAAAGACCTTTTATGTTGTCATCACGATCTGATCCATGCAGCCCTTGTGCCAATTCACAGCTTATTGTGTATCAATTCTACACAATCCTCCGGTCACTAAAGGAGGGGCAACATTCAATAGCAGATTAGGATGTTTCATTCCGGGGACATGGAGGTTCAGCAACAGCCTGTAGCCTGTTATATAAAATTATCAGCATGTTTTGGATAACATTACATGTGTATGGAAACCGTGATCAAAATGGAATCTAGCCAATCGCAATTCATACTCTTCTTTGTCTAACAGGTTCTAGAGTAGCAGAATTGTTGTGGCTAGTGACTGAATTTATTCCTCAAAATTGGATTCTTATACTAGTGCAGGGGTTGGCAACCTTTGGGACTGCATCTCCCATAATTCTGTTACAGCTATAATGCTGGCAAAGCATCAGGGGAGATGTGAAGTCTATAATGTTGGTTAGTCCTGTTCTAGTGTGTCTATAACAGCTCGGACTCAACAGCGTAAACGTTAGTTCTGTTTGTTATGTTTAAAGCGCCGACACATTCAGCAGTGCTGTACAATGGATGTAAGAAATATACATGCAACAGCAACAGAATTGATTGACTTACAGGTGCTGGAGGTGAAGACAGCTGTGCTTAAACAGGCTTACTGTTTAGTTCAATATTAAATTGCCAAAGGGCAGAAAATGGAAAGCCGTTTCTGGATAACGCTGCTGGACCACGGGTGACTTAAACTGGTTCAATCAATTTGATTGATCCACCTGTGTTTAAGCAGTAATTTTCATAAATCCAGAGCTGTTTGCAATCCTTGGGTCAAGGAGTTCAAATGAAACAAACATAATTGTGCGTTCCAGTACGCCGCCGCTGGGTTTAAAAATCAGGGCAAATTGTTAGGAGTTCAAAGTGACTCTCAAATTTTAGCCAAAAAGAACCAAATAAGAAAATCTCTCCATGGTTTCAGCTTTGTGGTTTTGGCCTAAAATGTAAAATAACCTTTAACCCCTTAAGGACCAAACTTCTGGAATAAAAGGGAATCCATGACATGTCACACATGTCATGTGTCCTTAAGGGGTTAAATTCCCAACAAGTCACAATTTAGTGAATAACCCTAAGTGACTTGCCAAGTAATATATATATATATATATATAGCATAATGGAAGTAACAGAAATGCAGAATTCAGGCTTAAATAGACAAGCTGTGTCTGTAAATAGGTTGGACATTTCTTTACAATCCTCCCCTTTTAGACTTTATTACGCAAATCAGTTTTCATTATAAATAACTGTATTTAGTAAATGTGTCCATTTCTGCTATTTTGTCACACTGAAACGTAGGCCAAAAAAAAGCAGAACTGGAAAAATATCATTGAATTAATTAAACAAATTAATTGTTTTATCAAACCGTCTGGATTTGCTTTTTCTAATTGTGTTGCTGTTTAGCGAATAAGCCCCTTGAATTGCTCTCTATCAAATAATGAGGTTGAAATAAAAAGTTACACTTTTTTTCCCCAAATATTCCTCTTTATATGTCAAAGGTGAAGTGTTGAATTTGATCTAATTGTATATTTCCAGTGACTTTTGCATTTTTTATTTAATACGAGTTTGCACAGTTGCAACTTTGTGAGTAATACATTTTTTATTATAGTCTAATTTTGTATTATAATAACTATTCCACATATATTACCAATTGATGCAATGCAAACTGTTTTAACCCCTTAAGGACACATGACATGTGTGACATGTCATGATTCCCTTTTATTCCAGAAGTTTGGTCCTTAAGGGGTTAACAGCATGTTCTCAGTAAGGCACTCACTAATTGCATGTACATGTATGGTTCTCTAAAAGGGGGGGGGGCAGGACTGTAGCAATTTAAAGGCACTGGGTATAAGGAATTAACTGTTTAATAGTTAACTGATCCTTGGTGATCCAATTATTATTTGCCATAGTTTATCGAATATATAGAGAAAAAGATGGAGAGGGGAGAGGGAGGGGTGAGAAAGAGCAAGAACTGGTAAGCCAAGTCTTTTAACCCCTCCCCTTCTAGGGATAAAGGGATGTGACAAGAGACTCTTGTCTGGCACACAAGGGGTTAAGCCTTGATTGAATGGTAGTCGGAGCCCAACATAGTATGCTATAAATACATCAGATGGGTGGGTAGCCTCATCGAATACCACCACAGCAACTGATTGTAATCTGGGGTTAAAATAAAATGATGGCTGTCAAAGGAGCAATAAGGACTGAAAACTTCTAATTGTGATTTTTTGTCTTTTTTTTTTTTTTTACTAGAGCAGTTTTTATACCCACTGATTTGTGTATGTGTTTGCAGACACCCGACCTTCCCCCAGATTTATAATTATTACACTACAACTTGCATAGCGCCAGCAAGCTCCGTAGCGCCGTGCGATAGAATGCAATACATTGTAACAAGTCTGCGTTACACCACGTTCTGTTATTGTCCGTTAGGGGCGGATAGGGTGGTAATATCTGCCTTTTTTCTTTGTTGTCATAGCAATCGTACAATTCACAGAATGCGGTTCGTTTTATTTATCCATAAAGCATAGAATCTGGGGGAGGGAGTGTAACAGAGAACCCCCATGGTATAAAAGAATAATTAAGATTAATATATTAATATCAGAAGAGGGGGAAACCCCTCTATACACTGCACTGACAGTCACAGCTTATTTTGTAAGTCAATATTACTGTACCAGACCCCTCCCTAGCCCCCAAAATAATGTTACAACTCTAGCCTACAACCCCACCTCTGTCAGCAGTGAATGAAGGGGAGGGGGCGTAGGGTGGGGGACATGGCTAAAAAATCTCTATATTTTTTTCTTCCAACCTGATCTGCATCTCCACCCCTATTTTTTTTTTTTTTAGGCTAAATAGGTAACATAAAGAAGGGTTTGCCAAACTGTCCTCCCTCCCCAGTTTTGTAACCTGGTATGTCACACTGTGTATTTTTTTTCCTCTCTCCAGTTAAAATGAAGTCCCCCCTCCCACTTTTTGTCTGTCTCCTCCTAACTGTTCTCCCTCCTCCCTCTGTAGCTCAATTTCTGCTCCCTTTCTATATAAGCTTCCCAAACCCTGCCCAGACTTATCCAGAGACAACTCAGCCCCAAGCCCCAATAACAACAACAGTACAGCCACAGAGGCAAAGGCAATGGCCACATTTAACTTAGCCCAGCCGGAGGACATGGGGCCAGCGCTGCCCAGAGGAGCCCTGTTTGGAGTTGGCAGTACCAGGGGGACATGCAGGAGCTTGTTTGGACCCATAGACCACGACGAGCTGAGATCTGAACTGCAGAGGCAGCTCAAGGAGATCCAAACATCAGATTGTCAGCGTTGGAACTTTGATTTTGAAGCTGGCACACCATTGAAGGGTGCCTTCTGCTGGGAGCCCCTGGAAAGCAAATCAATGCCCATCGTCTACAGGGAAAGCAGACTGTCCCCTGTCAGCACAGCACAGGTGCCCAGGCAAACCCAGCAGCCCACTGTAAACAGCAGAATTCCTGTGCCAACAGAGGGCAAGGAGGAGGCACCAGTGGAAGCAGCTCTGCTCACTCTTGGGGGCACAGATTGCGCAAAGGAGAACGCAGAGCTGGCAATCAGGAGGTGTCAGGGAGTTAAAGTACCGACCAAATCCTCTACTCACATCACTTCCCAGCTTAGGAAGAGGGAGGTCAGCACTACCATAACAGGTAAGATCCCTGCTTTAAGGAATAACTCACATCCCTGCCACAGACACCTCAGAGGGCACACTGTCATGCCAGTCTCTTTTGTTTTTAACAGTGTCATTTGGACTATTGAGAATGAGCAGGTTGTCCTTAAATGTGCAATGCCAGGGCAGACATAGTGAGAGCAATTGCTTTAAATTGGGATATCATGAAAATCTGCCACTTTTTTTTGGTAAATTAATTGTTGGCTTCCTCCCCCCCCCCCCCCCCCCCCTTTGGTTTAATGTTTTTTTTTTTGCCAACCTTTGGCTATAATGGGGTTTTATGTTTGTCACTTGTAGTTCTTGGTTTCAATGTTTTCTAAAGAAAAAAACAAAACGTGTCTGTGTGTGTGTGTATTTTGTTTGTGAGTTTTTTTTTCTAGTTTAATAATATTCTTTAACCTTTTATTTTTTGCAGATTATTTCCCCAAAAGGAAAAGAGTAACATCAGTTGCAAAGAGTGACAGTCTGAAGGGTACCCACCCATTTTGCACTTTGGAGCAGACCCCCAGAAAAAAAATCCGATGAATCTTTGGTGAGTATTTCAGAGTGGATGGAATATTGTGCTTTATTTTTATTTTATTGTTATTATTATTATTATTATTATTTTTTTTTTTTACAAATGTTTTTGTTATTTTTATTAAATTTTTTTAGAATTTTTAAAATATCTTTTTCAACATTTTTTGGGTGAAATAATCTATCAGAAACCATGCATAATAAACCACAGGAGTGAGTTAAGGACATTTGCTTTTAGGAGGTTGGGTGGAGAAGGGTCTTTAAAAAAAAAGAGAAAAAAAAAGAGAAAAAAAAACAAAAAAAAACAAAAAAAAAGTGCAGAGTTGTCCTACAAGAGTTGTTTTGGTTGTAGAAAGTGGGAGTTGTTGACTGCACATGATTCTGCTTTTTTTTTTTTTCCACGGGAGTGTTACTCAATCGCTTCAAGCTCCTCCTTGGAAAGTTCTGAAAAAAAAAAAAAGAAAAAAAAAAAAGAAAAAATTTGCAAAACAAGCTGTACTGGCGGGAAAGGAGGTTACAAGAAGGGAAGAAGGTGGGGGATGGGAGCTTAAGCTTGAAAGAGAGAGAGACTGACTGCTTGCCTAGTGAATAAACAAGGGCAGGGTTTGCAAATGGCTGAGTGCTGCAGGGCTTAAAAAAAGAGAAAAAGCTCATATCTGCTATGCAATAGCACTTTCCTCTCTCTTTTTTTTTCTTCCAATTTTATTTACGTTACCTGTGTTTCTCTGACTTCTGCATTATATAGTTTAATCGTGACTTGTTTTTACTAAAAATTTTATTTTTTTAATTGAATTTTTTAGATCTGGATTTTTTTTTGACTGATCAGGGGAATATATAAAGCAGCCAGAAGACAAGCGTCGATCTCCGTTGCCCACCTCCCGAAGGAGTGAAGGAAAAGAGACTTTTTTTTTTCGTATTTTTTTCGTATTTTTTTTTTTCATTATGTGCTTGGAGCTAGTCGACAACGTTCTGAAGGAGAGAATGAGGGCTCCTGTTACGGTTGTGGAGGTTGATGCAGCGTCTGGGATGAGGACTTTCTAAATATTACGCATGGGTTAATAAAACAAAAAAACTGACGCCACAAACTTTTGATCCATATATTGGATATCTGTAGCATTTTTAAATTTTTTCTTTTTTTTTACATTTAATACTTTTTTGAGGGGAAGCGGAATTTTTTTTTTTTTTTTTCTTTAAGGGTTGAGCTAGCAGAGCAATCCACCATTTTTTTTCCTGTTTTTGTGCTGTGAATGTTAACTTAAATATCTTAAATTTTGCAACTTAATAAGAGCCAATAGACATGCACAAGTGATGTATGGAGCATTTCATAATGTGTAATCATGTTTATTGTTTTTTTGCACTGTTTTATTTTTATTAATATAACACCATTATGTACAGCAAAAATGTAACAAAGCTTAAACAAAAAACAAAAAAAAAACAAACAAAAACATAAGTTATATATTTATATAACGTGTTGGAATATTCCAATGTTAAGCCATAATACTGGCTACAAAAACCGTTAATAGATGTTATACGTATGTCTCCATTTTGGAGAGATAAAAGTAATTGTTTCGTAACTATGCATGTACAGTGTTCTATATATATTTTTTGTTTTGTAACTTTGTTTTGAAAAAAATGTACAGATTATTGCAATATCTTCAAAAAGTAAAATATATGACTTTTATACCTTACTTTGGTCTATCTTTTTATTGCAAAAATATTTTGTAACGTATTTAAGGTTGGTGCCATGAATCATCATCGTTTGGGAAGGAAAGATTTGGGAGGAGGGATTTAAAAAAAAAAAAAGTTTTTATACCTTATTATTATTCCCAATTATTGTGAGTGTTTTTCTAAATGTGTGCATCTTGACATTGAAAGGGTTAAAGCGGTGTCCCATGGCTCTCAATACCTGCTGTAATACAAACCGTGCTGGAGCGATAATTTCTTGCTTTGTACTCTTATGTTATATAGCAGGCCCTAGATGCAAAATAAGATTATCTGCTAAGTGAGAATTCAAAGCAAATTTCAAATTTAAGGTGGTAAAAAAAAAAAAAAAATCAGCTCAGAAAAATTCTCCTAATCCGCTATGCTTCTCAGCTACTTTGGCCTTAAATTTGAATTTCACTTTGAATTCTCACTCAAGTGAATAATCATGTCTGTTGGTTTTGGGAACTTTTTAAAAAATATACTGAAACTCATATGTCTTTCTACACTGAACTGTATTTATAGGGATTTAAAATCTGTATGGCAAAATGTAGGCCATACTAGATGATCTAGAAAAATTCTCAGTCTTCAGTATAGGTAAAAGTTTGGCTATTGAAGCCTTAATTTTGCTATTCACATTTTAATATGCCACAATAACCCTATGTTAAAGGCCTTGTCATAAATAATCACCTGGGGGATACTGGAGTTTTTTTGACCGTCAATCTCAGCATAGATTATCGAGCCTAACATTCCGAAAGCTATTGTTTTCAATGTACGCAGTACAACAACACCACTTTTTTATTTTTGTGGTTTTGTTTCTTTTAAAAAAAAACACAGAGCTACATATTATTATTATTATTATTTATATAGCTCCATCAGATTCTGTAGCGCTGTACACAGTTTATATTCTACACACTCTGTAATGCAGCTGTTAAAACAAAAACACATTGCAGCCCCTGAAGAATATCTTGTGGCAGTTAAACACAATGTATACAGCAAAAACATGTTAATAGGTTTATTTTCCCTAAACTGTGAATTGGAGAAAACCAGTCAAAGGAATTGGGGGAAAATTTAGCCTTGGGTAAAAAAAAAAAAAAATACAGTTGAAGAAATGTTTCCATTTTCAAATAAAATTTGGAATTACCTCATCAATTCTCCTTAACCCCAAAGTATTTTTTAAACTAAACTTTCAAAATTCAGCGAATTAGAGACTGACGTACAATTAAGGCTACAAAAGCTGATCTAGAAAAAATTCTAAATAATGCTATAATAGTAGGTTAAGTAGTTTAGCCTGAATTTTGCAATTTGATTTTAGATGTTATACGATAGGTACCGTAATCCCTAAACTCTGAATCGCAGGGACTTGAAAACAGAATTGCAAATTTTAGGGAAAATTTGTCACGTTGTAGAGAAGTTGGGGGGTAACATTCCCCTAAATGTTATAATTTAGATTCAAGGATTCTGATTTAGTGTTTAGAAAATAAACCCATCCCATATCTTGCACTACGTGACGTCAATGCTAATAGCTACGAGCATGTTATCTGAGACGTTCAGATGTGTAGCTCAGAGAGTACATTCGTATGTTTTCTAGGACAGGGTGGTGAGGTTACCGAGTTCATTTCGCAAGTTTTACATAAACTACGACTACACGAAGTATGTCACTAGAAACACTCGGGCTTATTCGCTAAATACCAAATTGTAGTGAAATTAAGTCATTATAGAAAAAAAATCAAGCTTAATTAAACAAGATGTGAAATGGAGGAATTTTTCAAAATTAGCTATTTTTTTTTGCATATAATTCTATGTTTGGTTTTCAGATTCGCTGTTGCTACTACTAACTTCGAGACAATTCTTTAGCAGTCAGAAAGAATTCTTGCTGATTTCAGTTGGAGCTCATTGTTGCAGTGAGAAAATAGCTTAATAAAATTGCAGCCCGGCAGCAGGTGAGTTACCTGCTAGGAAAACAGAGAATGCTAAGGTAACAGAAAGGGGGTTTAGGGGCATTGGGTGGGGTACTATTTAGGTAAAAGGTAGGCTAGAGACAGACATAGGATCGCTTAAGGTTAGGTAGGTTAAAGCAACATTCACGTGTTATAAAATCCTTTATGTATTACACTTCCAGCCTTTTGTGAAATTCTAAATTTGTTTAATTTGGATAAAACAACAGTAATAATGTTTGTTTGTCAGTTGACATTTAGTGAATAGACCCCCACCCCACATATGATAAATTGAGGACCGGATTAGCAAAATTCAAACTAAAGTAGCTGAACTAAAACAAATTCACATTTAGCTAAATGAATCCTAAACATAATCATCATAACCAGGACCCCCCCTCACCCATTGAAAAACACATACATGTTATTAGACACACTCTCTCTCTCTCTCTCTCTCTCTCTCTCTCTCTCTCTCTCTCTCTCTCTCTCTCTCTCTCTCTCTCTCTCTCTCTCTCTCTCGTGATAGGAATAAAAACCATGTATTCCTGTCACCATAAAAAAAACACAACTTAGGCCGTTGGTACTCATTAAAAAGGTAATAAAGTTAGCAGTTACGCTGCGACTGACTCCGTCCCCGCTCTGCATTCTTGACCGAGGTCATCAAAACTGACAATCTCAGCCAATCCAATGCTTTCCCATAGAAATGCATTGAGAGGCTATTGCGCATGCGCAACAAAACGCTGCACTGTGCCAATCAGCATCTCCTCATAGACATGCCATGAATCAATGCATCTCTACGGGAAACATAAAGTGCCTCCATGCAGAGTGAGAATACGCTGACCGTTATGCAGCACTGACCCAGGAAGCACCTCTAGTGGCCGTCTGAGTGACCACTGCTAGAGGTGCTACTATGCCAGGGTCGTATTAGCCGCGAGACAAACAAGGCATTTGCCTTGGGCGGCATTTTCCAGGGGGCGGCAAAAAAAGCCGCCCCCAAACGCCCAGGGCAAATGTCTTGTTAGCCTTGCGGCTAACTGACATGCCGGGATGGGCTGGCTGTTAGGCGCGGGCGGCACTGGCGAGGGAGCACTTTCCCCTGAGCTCTCTGCTCAGCTCCCTCGCGCGCCGCCCGCAGAGTGAGGCTGGGAGGTGGAGCCAGAATATGATGTCATATTCCGGCTCCTAGCCTCACTCTGTGGGCGACGCGCGAGGGAGCTGAGCAGAGAGCTCAGGGGAAAGTGCTCCCTCGCCAGTGCCGCCCGCGCCTAACAGCCAGCCCAGCAGCCCGACCAACAGCCCCAGGAAGAGAGAGTACCCCCCCCCCCCCAGCATTCCTAAAGGTAAGGAGGCTAGGGGGGTTGTTAAATAAATAAAATTAAAAAAGTGAGTGTTAATGTGAGTGAGTTTGTCTGCTAGTGTGTGTCTGTCTCTTAGTTTCTGTCTCTTAGTGCGTGTGTCTGTTAGTGTGTGTGTCTGTCTCTTAGTGTCTGTCTCTTAGTGTTAGTGTGTGTCTGTCTCTTAGTGTCTGTCTGTCTCTTAGTGTGTGTCTCTTAGTGTGTGTCTCTTAGTGTGTGTGTCTGTCTGTTAGTCTGTCTCTTAGTGTTAGTGTCTGTATGTTAGTGTTAGTGTCTGTCTCTTAGTGTGTGTTTCTTAGTGTCTGTCTGTTAGTGTCTGTCTGTTAGTGTTAGTGTCTGTCTGTTAGTGTTAGTGTCTGTCTCTTAGTGTGTGTCTCTTAGTGTCTGTCTCTTAGTGTGTGTCTCTTAGTGTCTGTCTCTTAGTGTCTGTCTCTTAGTGTTAGTGTGTGTCTGTCTGTTAGTGTGTGTCTGTCTGTTAGTGTGTGTCTGTCTGTTAGTGTGTGTCTGTCTGTTAGTGTCTGTTTCTTAGTGTCTGTCTCTTAGTGTGTGTCTGTCTGTTAGTGTGTGTCTGTTAGTGAGTGTGAGTGTGTTTGCCTGTTAGTGAATGAGTGTCTGTTAGTGAGTATGTGTTTCTGTCAGTGAATGTGTGTGTGTGTGTGTGTGTGTGTATTTAGAATGCGGGGCAGGGTGGAAGGGTTGGGTGGGGGTGGCGCGTGGAAGGGTTGGGTGGGGATGGGGGGGGAGGCGCCTGAGTTTTGTCCTGCCTAGGGCAGCACAAAACCAGGATACACCATTGTACTAGGCAGTAATTGAAACACTGCCAGGGACAAGTTATAGACACCAGAACAACTACATTAAGCTGTAGTTGTTCTGGTGACTATAGTGTCCCTTTAACTAGCCACTTGCACAAATGCATAAGTTCACAAAAATATATCATGGCTTCAGTCTCGTGCTTGGTTCCCTTTAGTGCAACAATGTTACCTTTAACATGATTTTGTTAAAAAGTAATCAACCGCTCCCACTAGGACTTACCAAGCATTAGTTCACAATCCATCAATAAAGTGCACAGCTTAATGAAAACTGCTTCTCACTGACTCACACAGAGACTCCCTCTGACACTAATTCACACTGTAATCAGGGAGGAAGATGGAAGGGTTCGGTCTGCTCTCATACAGTTTGCAGGTGTGATGGATCGTGTGACATCATATCCTGGCATCCACTTCCTTTTACCAACTTATTACCACTCTCGGAGCCCCGCTGGTGTGAGAGCTGTAAACACGTGGCTCTCCTGAATGTGCCGCATCATGAACCCCAGGAACTCTAGGTGGGAGCGGCACAATCACAGCTCTCACACCTGCGGGGACCCTGAATTTGTGGGGCCCAGGGCCAGTGTCCGAATTGCCCTACCCAAAGGTGCGTCTCTGAATGTAACCTTAACTATACGTTAAGATTTGTATAATCTAAAGAGCTGTGATGTCTATCCTTTTGTACTCCAACAAGCTACTAAACTGCAAATTGCAGTAAAATGGAAACCAAAAATCCATATTTAAACAGCCGAACTGCGATTATAGCTGAGCTGATATTTTAAAATTGGCATTTTTTGGCCTCTGTTTTCCAATTCAGTGTTTAGCGAATCATCCTTTAAATTTCCAGTAGACATAACAAAGCGTCACTGCCGACACAGAATGTTGAGTTTTTAGCTATTTTCACAGAGGGCCATTAATTGTAAGCTCACCTGAGCAGCGTCATCTTTACTTCTTGTATCTGTCCCATTAGTTTTTTCTGTCAATTACCTGTTGTTCTGTATCCCTGCTTTATAAACATAAAGCATTGCAGGATATGTAGGCAGCACGCTATTTGCATACTTATAACACTTGTCATAAAATCCTGTTTACAAATTTCAATTAAACAAACATAGACTGTGACGGCAGATAAGAACCATTCAGCCCATCTAGTCTGCCCAATTTACGAAATACTTTTTATTAGTCCCTGGCCTTATCTTAAGTCTAGCAGGATAACCTTATGCCAATCCCACGCATGCTTAACCTCCCTCGCTGTGTTAACCTCTACCACTTCAGCTGGAAGGCTATTCCATGTATCCACTACCCTCTCAGTAAAGTAATACTTCCTGATATTATTTTTAAACCTTTGTCCCTCTAATTTAAGACTATGTCCTCTTGTTGTGGTAGTTTTTCTTCTTTTAAATCCCATTACTAAATTATCCTATTACTAAAAAAAACAAAAAACCCAGTATATTTATTTATTTATTTTTATGTTTTTTGTGCTATTTTTGATCTTTATTACTGTTATTTATTATTATTATTTTTTTTTTGGTGGGTGGGGGATGGGATAAAGTACTTACATTTTGTAGTGTAGTGTATTTTATTTGGAAAGCCAAATCATTCTGAGACAGCTGGCTGCCTGTGGCTCCTATTGTGTGCGTGTTTTTTTTTTTTTTTTAAAGTGCCCTTATCCTCCACCCAATCACCCCTGTCCCCCCCCCCCCCCTTCCTTATTCCTTACCACTGCTATTGAGTTTTACAGCTTCATACAAACAAATAGTGAGCATTAAGAGAACATGTCATCAGCCCAGCTGTCTGGATGGCTAGTTTGGGAAGCCAAGAGCAAGTGTTGGCCAGATAAGAAAAGCGTCACTGGATGGCCAGTAACATTTGGCAATAATGGGACCCTGTCACATCAGATGATTTAAATCTCTTCACTTCACAGCATAACTGGGAATAATGTTAACTTTTTAATTGCTGAAGCAGAGTGCATCTGCCGGGTTATATACTAACGTGTGAATTGTTGATCATTCAAATTAAAAATATTTTTAAGCCAAAACAAACAACATCGCTGAGATTAATTTATTCCCTAAAATTGGAAATTCTATTTCAATTGTCAACAATTCACAGTTTAGTGGGTAATCATCATGGGTTATCCACTAAGGCAACAGATTCAAATAAAAATGGCAAAATTCAGGCTAAAATATCAGACCTGGAAAAAAATATCACATCTTGACTTTTTCAGCCCAAATTTTATAATGTGGATTTTATGGGATTTGAGTAGAAATTATTCACGTCTATGTAGCTGTATGTGTATATTTGAGAACAATGTCAAAATAAGGCAATATAGGGGGGAGGAGCCTAGCTTCTAGCCTGAACAGACGTGCAGGAACTGAGCTCCTGACCAAAACTGAAGATTTGGGGGTAAAACCCCCCAAAAACCGGCACGTCTGGTATCAGGAGGACGATAATCGAGAAGGGGATACCCGGGGGCACCGCCTGACACCCGAATTTAACCTAACAGCCGCCGGGAACCCTACAACCCAGTTAAGGCCTGCTGGAGATTGAACCGAGGAGAGGCGGCCGCTCTCCTCACTAGAGATCTGGCAAACAGGCTCAGCACACCTCCGAACTCCTGCCCCCCCCACCCCCCCCTGGACCGGTGGGGGATATCCCAGCCCAAACTAAGCAACCAAGTGACTGTAGTACACACCGAGAGCTACTGTACCAGGGCCTGATCGGGAAACCTGGGTGAGCCACGAGGCACCCGCAAGATGGCCGCCGCAGCGCAATCCCAGCACAGTCCACCAAGCTTACCGCACCAGAGCTGGAGAGAGTCTTTTGAAACCCGCTATGAGGCTGTTTGCCAAGCATTCTGGGACCGCATAGCCAAACGTGGGGCCCTGCCAGCAACCCCTGACATAGCACCTACCTGCCACACAGCAGCGGACACCTGCCTCCCTTCCGGGTCGGGGGCCCAACTGGAGGAGACTCCAGGCCGCAGTCCGACCACCTGCGGGGACAACCGCAAGCCGCTGACCTCTCGATGGAGGAAGATCCACGGACAAAGGGCACTAGCTCCCTACAAAGCCCGGAGCCGAAGAGACAGGGACCTGCCATGCTGCACACCGCGCTCGCACAGCGAACAGGGCAACCCATGCTCACACACATCAGGAAATGGATCAGATAAAGCAGACCTCGACGCGGACTCTACACTGAGGCAAGCAAGAGGCATAGGCTGAGGACGACGGACAACACATCCATAAGCTCACCTCCTGAAGCATGACACCGGCCTGAGCCCTGACCACACCACTTAGACACTGATAACAGTACCTCAACTTAGCCTCACAATAGCCAGCAACAATAACCCTATCTTCCAAAGCTATGTTATGTTTGTCATATATGCTGTTGCTTACTCAGCTTGTCACACATAGACACTACACTTCAATGCCAAACACGAGCAGCAACACATGACACTAGCCAAGCACATTAACCATAACAACTGTGCATGATCTACCTGCCTAGCAATGTATGCATATACCAAACGTGAACTACTACTTTAACCTACGCTCAAACCAAGCCTGTTTATAGCATAATTGAATACCTATAGTCGAAGCTACAATGTTTAACCTGCTATGTTATTATAAAATTGTGCCTGATACTACAAAGCCCCGCTTGTTACGCGAGGGAAATGCTGAGGAATGCCTTTGGGGCACTTTGAGCCTGCATGTACCAACTCTATGCACTGCAAAAAAAAAAAAAAAAATAAGGCAATAAACAACAAACAGAAAATATAAGTACATTTTCAGGGTTCTAGGCTAAAGTTTGAATTCAAAGTGAATTTCAAATCTAAGCTCAAAATAGTCTAATTGATAAAAGTCAGCTATACATCCATATTGGCTTTAAATTTTAATTTCACTTTGAATTCTTACTGTAGCCAGAAACCCTCATAGTGAAAACCAAAATATGCAAGCACTGCTCACCCAGGGAGTTAAGCAATGGCATTCAAAGGAAGGAGGAATCTGTAAACTTATATATAAAGTTTCCAAATTTACTTTCACATCTTCTACATTTTCCGCAGAATCTGTCCAAACGCGGACAGCGGTGATTGTCACCAAGTCCTCACAGCCAGCCAGACAGACAGAAAATATTTGGTGCATTCTGTAATTTGTTCAGATAATTTTTTTTTTCGGTTTGATTGACTTTCGTTCAAATGTTTCTTCTTTTTGGCTGAAATTTTGTGAAAATATTTGGTGATCACCAAATTTCCAGTCAACCGTTCTCTATGTTTCTAGTTAATAGCTCTCAGTTAGCCATGTGGTGGCACTGGCTAGCCAACTGCCACAAAATATATTTAAAAAAAAGTCTGCTAAAGAGCGAGCAGATTGCCAGTGGCACTGACTGTTTGCTGTAATTTAAACAAAACTACTAGTAACTGGAAAGCTATTGACCTTTTGTTGGGTTTTCATTAGAGCCCCAACCTGACTCCCCGGGTGAGGGCCTAGGGGGCACACTAGATTCTTCCTGTTAAATAATAATTAGCGCTCAACATGGATGACATTAGGAACGGACATTAGGATACGTTTTAATAATATTTTTTAGTATAGTTGGCTTAGCCACACAGTGGGGCACAGGGAGTAAATTCCTCTATTCTGTAAATTGGGGGCATGGCGGGTATGTTACTAACAACTGTTCCTCTTCCATGCCCCTGCTTGCCATGCCGTCAGTGGGGGCATGTATGCTAAACAGCGAGCAGACAGTGGCTGCTTGAGGGAATGACTGAATAACCGAATGGATTTTGTCTGTGAGCCATTCGGTCACTTTGTCATTCTGTCTTTTTCTGACTAAATGACTGAAAATTAAGATTTTTGATCAATTTGAGATTCTTAACAATATATACGCACGGCACATCTTACCGATAATGTAAATGTGACATTCTGCATTATGTCTACGGCAGCAGAGGGAATGGTCTATGAGTGCCAGAACAATGCTAATGCCCCCTGAACTCCCTAAACCTTTCCATCCCTTTCTTCTAACAATCTTTCTGCTTTTGCTCCATAAATATTATTGGCGAAAATTAGAAAGAGGTCCAGGCACACCAGAATACAAAGAAGGCAATTTATTGAACCAAGAATCAAGTATTTGGTTCTTGGTACTGGGACCGGCCTGGTTGCACCCAGATTCATCGGGATTGAGTGCAGTTCCACACCCCTGTTTCATGGCCATACATATTATTGGACATGCACTGCAACTCCCACAAAGCCTTTCTGTTCCCAGGGCCGGATTAAGAGCCCAGTGGGCCTGGTGCTGATAATTATGATGGGCCTTATTACAAAATCTTATTGACCAAAAACACTAAAACAGTCCTACCTCCTAAGCATCATGTATCTGATGGAGATGATGCTGTAGGGAAACTCATAGGATGCAACTATGAGAAAACACATACCCTTTGCTAATCTCATGCTTTCATCTTTCAAGTAAACCCATACCCCCTAACAGCAGGGTCCAGTAAAGCAGGAAGTCTATGGATGCGGTAAAAGGGTGGGCTACTGACACAAATCACATAACCAAAACGGCCGAAAGGGCGAACATACACAAAAAGGGGGAATGTCTGTGTCCCTATGTCTCCCAGTCCCTTAGTGTATGTGTCCTCATGTCTCCCAGTGTCCCCATGTCACTAGGGGACATTGAGAGACATTGGGACACTGGGAGACATGGGGGACACAGATACTAGGGAACACTGGGAGACCCCCCGGATTTTTCAGCTTGTGCTACTATTTTTCGTGTGAGAATACAGTGCAATACCAGCGCTGGCCAGTAGGTGGCGCTGTGAATGGAGAAAGGCAGGAAGCTACAGCGTATCCCTGCCTCTCTCTCATGACTGAAACCGCAGGGGAGCAGCACAGAGGCAGCCTACAGAGCAGGCAAGTGAGGGATGGGGGGTGGGGGAGACCGCATAGAGGAAGGTAAAGTAGAAGGAGCAGAAAGGTTCTGCAAGGGGCAGGAGGGGTCAGCAAGGAATAGAAAGGGGCAGCAAGAAGCAGGAAGGGGTCAAAAGGTTTTCAAGGAGCAGGAGGGTAAAGTAGAAGGAGCAGCAAGGAGCAGGAGGGGTCAGCAAGGAGCAGGAGGGGTCAGCAAGGAGTAGAAAGGATCTGCAAGAGGCAGGAGGGGTCAGCAAGGAATAGGAAGGGGCAGCAGGAAGGGGTAGGGACGGTCTGCAAGGAGCAGGAGGGGTCACCAAGGAGTAGGAAGGGTCTGCAAGGAGCAAGAGGGGTCAGCAAGGAGTAGGAACAGGCAGCAAGGAGCAGGAAGGGGCAGCAAGGAGTAGGAAGGGGCAGCAAGAAGTAGGAAGAGGGAGCAGGAAGGGTCTGCAAGGAGCAGGAAGGGGCAGCATGGAGTAGGAAGGGTCAGCATGGAGTAGGAAGGGGCAGCACGGAGTAGGAAGAGGCAGCAAGGAGCAGGAGGGGTCAGCAAGGAGTAGAAAGGGTCTGCAAGGGGCAGGAGGGGTCAGCAATGAGTAGTAAGGGTCTGCTAGGAGTAGGAAGGGGCAGCAAGGAGGAAGAAGGGGCAGAAAGGAGTAGGAAGGGTCTGCAAAAAGCAGGAAGGGTCTGCAAGGAGCAGGAAGGGGCAGGAAGAATCAGAAGGAACAGAAAGGATCATCAAGGGGCTGCAAGAAGCTGGAAGGGGCAGAAAGAAGCAGGAAGGGGCAGAAAGAAGCAGGAAGGGTCTGCAAGAAGCAGGAAGGGCAGTAAGAAGCAGGAAGGGTCTGCAAGAAGCAGGAAGGGCCATCAAGGAGCAGGAAGAGTCATCAAGGAGCAGAAAGGGATCAGAAAGAGAAAGGAGCAGAAGGGTGCAAAATAAGCAGAAAGTAGCAGAAAGGTAAAGGAGCAGAAGGAGCCTCAGAAGACAAAGAAGACTGTGTCAAATGAAGGAGAAGAAAATGAGATTGGAGCACTTCATTCTGGACACCACATCATAAGGCGTTGGTACCTGGGCCTGGCAGGGAAACTTTGGACCTTCTCATCAAACCAGGTAAAAACAAACAATATCAGTGTTAATGTGTTCACTTTTATTTATTGAGTGTCAGGAAACACAGAGGGCCGCTGGGTAGGGGTGCCGCTGATTGGCTACATGGGTCAGCTAGCACTCTAAGCCAATCAGTAGCTCCCCATTCATAAAAACGTAAAACATTTTTATGAATCGGGAACTAGCGATTGGCTTAGAGTGTCAGATGACCACTCTAGCCAATCAGCGGCACCCATGCCCAACGTCAATCTGCACTTCCTGACACTCTGTTTCAGAAGTCGAATACCACTGAGCGGCCTGGAGATCTGGAGCTGAAGGAAGCCTTTGGGGGTAAACCATTTGAGAGCGGTTTCACCCCTTCAAAGAAAGAGCACCCAGGGGCCGCCTTGCATCACAGCATTTTCATTTAGATAAAGTTGTTATGGTGACCAGAATGTTCCTGTAATTTGGTGAAAGGAACACTATAGTGTCAGGAATACAAACATATATTCCTGACACCATAGTTGTGAAAACGCTATTCATCCTTGCTTTATGTGAAAATGACTATGCTCCTTCCCTTTCATGACACTGTCAAAAAGGGGCCAAGCATGGATGTCATTACAATTATGCCCCCCCCCTCCCCCCCAGAAAAATTCCTGCGGACGTCCATGCTCAGGGTCCCCATGTTCCCCAGTGTCCCAATGTCTCAGCGTCCCCATGTCTCGGAGCTGCTGTCTGGACTCTCTGTGCAGAGCTGCTCCCCCGCGCATCAGTGAGTAGAGAGAGGCAGGGAGGGAGATGCCGTAACTTCTTATCACTGCCTCTCTCCACACAAACAGTGACCCCTACTGGCCGGCGCTGGTATTGCAGAATAATCTATGTTTATACTGAGACAGACATTTGTATTGCCGGTATTACTGCAATACCGGCACCGGCTAGGCAGCCTCAAATACCTGAGAAATACTTCTGAGAAATACCTGTCAACCCTAAGAAATACATGGAAAATACCTGGCAACCCTAAGTAGTGTGTAAAAAAAAATAATAAAAATGTAAAAAAATAATCTTTTTTTTTTTTTAAACCAATAGGCCTATTCCATGGGCCTGGGCCTGGAGCTGCAGCTCCATCAGCCCCTATGTTAATCCGGCCCTGGCTGTTCCCATAAAGCTATTATAGCAGCTATATGATAAGCTCACCTATACTGTAGAAAATTAAAGGAGCTCAGTCACTTCCTGGTTTGGTGAGAGCCTTTTGCCGAACCTTCATATCCTGGGTATTTTTTGAAAATGCAGTAACACCAAATGTGAGTACTTTTTACATATCATTTGCTTTTTTATTGTTTTTACATATCTTTTCAATGCATTATTTTTAAAATCCATTAAAACGTATGGGTCGGTTCCAGCCTATTATGTCCCTTTAAAGATGTCCCTGTCAATATTTGAATAGCGTCTGATTTGTAACTGTCCCTCAGTTATTGTGTCCAGCACAGATTCACTTGTTGTCACTGTGCTGCCTTACACCTGACCTCGTGCACTTGCAATCTGATTGATTTCCACATTCAACCATAAAATAAAAAACAAAACTCCCTTCCAAACTTTGTCCCTCCCTCTCCTGCAAGGAATCGTGTTATTTTCCCTTCCCACAAATCATGTCTCTTTATCGTCAGCAAGCAACGTTCTCCAGCCAAGAAATACAGGAGCATCTCAGCTGGAAATGTAAGCACTTGGCCTTTGCTTTCAGAGATAGAATCAGAGAATACGAACTCTGACAATTAGACATTTTTGTTACATGGGCCAATTTATTGTGCATTGAAAGCCAGATTTTAATCCTACATGCACTTCGAACAAGTCCTGGAAAAAAAACGTCTGAGGAAATATTAGAACATATACTGAGGTGAAGGTAAATGGTGAGGAACGAGCAAAATCTGTGGTGTTTAGACAGGACTGGCATTTACTGAACAACTCTAGATTGTAAGCTCACTTGAGCAAGGTCCACCTCAATTGTTCATGTAACATTTTATAATTGTCTCATTTACTGTTTAATGTCCCCCATTATAATATTGTAAAGGGCTGCGGCATACGTTGGCGCTATATAAATGTTAATAATAATATTAATAACAATAACTTAACAGGTCTACATACCTCCAAACATTTCAAACGGACCAAAAGCGACACTTTACATTTAGCGGTGTGAGTGGTGGTGTGGCCAATTTTAGGTGACATATTAATAACAATTATTGCACTAAAATGTACTTTATACAAGAACAATGTATCTTATTAACACAGGCTGATTTCTAAACATATTTATTGTAGTTTAAAGACACATTACTGGGAGTATTATTGCTCTGGAGCTCTGTTACACATTCAAACACAGCAACAATATGGAGCTCCTAGAAAAGAGGGATATTAGGACAGAAAGGGGAGACAGAGGGATTGGGCCCAAAATAGGGACTGTCCCTTCTAACTAGGGACACTTGGGAGATATTGGTCTGCACTCTCCTCCTGTTACATACTGCACATGGGCTTCGGACAGAAAATTACATTTTCATTTTCGTGATGCAATATTACTTGGCGTGCAAGCGGAGTGTCAATGATGTCTTGTATCATTATTTCCACAATCGGTGTCATCCATGCCTCGAAGAAACATTTGCTTGCAATCTAAGTCTATATGATGTTGAGCGGTCACTCTGATTCCAGTCTATGTCCGTGGAGTAACAGTTTGCATGTCGATGTTGCACATCATAATGAGTCTCTGTTCTTGGGTCTTTCTCAATCAGAGATACTCTGTAGCTTACAGAGACCTAAATAAACCTCCATTCTCTATATTCTGTTTCTGTATATTGCATTCCTGTTTGGTTCATCTTAACCTGGATTGTTTAACTTCCTGTCCTGCTCATTCTGACCTTGGTTTGTTTATCGATTCAGCTGTTTGCCACCTGCACTGACCATTTGTCTTGTCTGTCTACTGTCTGTGTGCATGCATTCTGTATCCTTCCTTGTCCTTCCTTTCTTACCCACGTACTAGGCTAATTTGACTTGGGATTCTATTTTGTTTCATTCTCCTGTTGTAGATTGTGACATCACTTGATATCCCATAAGGTCCTACTGGTTAGTTGGCTGCTAGTGGTTTTTGGTTGACAGTTATGTGTTCCTGACTCTTGTTCAACTGTTTTAATTAATCAATTCATTAAATATCTATAGAATTGTGTTTCATTTTTTCACGTACACCGCTGGACTGAAATTCCACCCTCCTAATGAGATGATGGTATCTGTCACACCCCTCCTTGATTCTTCCAAGAAATATGGGCGTAATAAGGATGCATTCCCACCTTGGAGGCCTCAGTCAATATGGTACTTTGAGTTCTTACCCTCGGGTATTCATATTTTTTTTTCTTTTAAAAAATGAACACTTTGTGATTTTAAATGTTCATTCTTCTTCACAAAACAAAAATTTCACAAAAACAAAATTTTGGAAACTTTAACTGTCATAGCATTTGATCCCAAGTACAGGATGTAAATAATAAATTCTGATAATCAGGGGTGTGATGGACCACCTGGCACACCGACCGGGTACCTCCATCAATCGTTGCTTCCTAGTTCTGGCGAGTACCATAAGCACTGCACTGTAACACCATAACCACCGTAAACCCCACGAACCGCCGCAGCTTGGTTGAGGTTTTGCCGTTCTCCACCCACCCTGAACCCAAGACCGGGCTCCAGCTTCCAGTGGGTGAACCTCTCCTTAGTCCAGAGAGCGAAACAGGAACAGCTCTTACAAGAGGAGTCTGGGGAGTGTAGTAATTATAGCAATCACCAGAGTGTAGTTCTCCAATCCCCTAAACATGAGCCAAGACTTCATGAAGGGTGAAGGGTAGAACAGGTCTGTTTAATGCAAGCCAGCACTCACAATTCATACAATTCCTCAGGTCAGAGGCACACCCCCTGGACCTGAAGGCACACAAAGGACACAAACCAATCAGAACAATACAACAATGTCCAACACTCCCACATACAGCACACAAGCCCTCCCCTCTGCCTGTGATAAAATTAACTAAAACAATGGACTAACTCAATTAACTCTAAGCAGAAAAAACATACAAACCCCAAAAAGTACCCCAAAAAACAACATGTCCCCACAGTCACATCCGAGGGTGCGTCTGGATTCCAGCGACAGCCAGTTTAGTTCTTTTAGCATGTCACAATGGTGGGTCCTGTAATTACATTGTAGCACAAATCGGCAGAACGAGTTATACAATGTGTTGAGTTTATTAATGTGGGATTGCGATGCAGATGCATATACTACTTCCCCATAATCAATGATTGGCATCAGCATTTGCTGTACAATCTTTTCCTTTACTGAAGGGCTTAGGCAGGATAACATAACCTTCCTACTGGGGAGCCTATTTCCTCTCCTAGAGCTCCCTATCCCGCCGCTGTGACAAAACGGGGACCCCACTACTGCCAAAAACCCAGGGAGGGAGGGTGGGACAAACTCAGCCAGGCAGGCAAGTTAAAAGTGATTTTTCCCAAGATGTCTGCCTACTTATAGGCAAGCAGGCCTCTCCAAATCCCAGTGACAAAGGTGCTTTTGTCACAAGGGGGTTTTATTACATCCTTTCACTATATTGGTTCCAAACCAGGGTGCAAGACCCACCAACCGTCCAGGTTTTGTCAGTATCTCCATTGGAATAAAAAAGGGAAATACATAAATCCTGGATTGTTGGTGGGCCATGAGGACAGGTTTGGGAACCACTGCACTTTAGGAATATAACATGTCAACGATGGCTTCTTCCCAACCTGTTCTTCTCACTCAAATTGGAATCATGTTTTAAGTAGTATTGGGAGAAATCTGGATATTTATGGACACATTTTTAGTAAACTGAGGCAATACGCTGCTCATAGTAAGTAAATAAATACTGGCTTTCAGAGTTATGGTCGCATTTCCAAGATTAAAGTGTTACGATCAACATGACTTGATGTCACTTCAAAAAATAATAATCTGTGATCTGTGTAATCTGTAATCTGTGATCTATGTAAAGTAGTAGCAAATGTTTTCGTGGAATGTTATTTAACCTTTTAATATTTTGACCTTCCTGCGCCTTGCTTTTATGCCATTGTCAAACCTGGATTTCAAAAGTGATGTAGTGACCTCCAAGAGACGCAGTGCCGTCCCATAATTCCTTGCTTGACTCTGCATGGTGGGAGAATTGTAGGATGTTTATCCCGTCAATTGAGGCTGATGCTAGATAAAAGTTTTTTAATGGTCTGAAACGTTGCTGTGTGCTCCAATAAATATGTGTTTTGGGACTTCACGTGTTGTTGGATTCTCTTGCTTGTAGAATAGAGGCTGTGGTAACTCTTTGCACAGTTTCTCAGTCACCTATTGGAGTCCATATTTGCTGAGGAGGTTCTTCTACTTAGTATAGACCTAAATCTAGACTTTTTGTGGATCGCGTTTTTTACTTTAAACTTTGCTATTTAAAATAAAACATTGTGAATGTCTCTGTTCCCAGGAGGACTAAAATTATAATTTCCATTTATTTGGTCTTGTGATTTAGTTGATAATCCACGACCAGTCAAAAAAGATCTGAAAACAATTTTGATGCAAAATTGTGAAAAATTGATAACGAAGACCTATTGTAGTAAAGATAAACATTTTACCTACTTTTTATACTTATACAAGAATGTTCTATGTAAAATTCCTCACCATTCTTTTCACACACCATTTCCAGCTCTATTTTAAAATTTGCCTAGAGGGGTTATTTACCAAAGCAAAGTGGGAATGTGGTCAATCTTTACACTGCCATGCATCTCTCCTCTAGGCCCTGAATAACATGTAATAATGAATGGGAACTTTATTCTCATAAATGCATTCTCCTTGCCAAGGACAACCCAAGGTCAGGGTTGACTTTAACAGGTAATTATCCACTGATGTTCTATTGCTAGGCGTCTGACATTCCTAGTGCATTGAACGATTGTTAATTCACCATTCTTGCTAGTTCCCGTGGTAGAGATTGCTATATTCCCGTTATACACAATGAGAGCACTTTCAACCCCTTGTACAAACTAGGCATATGCTGAGTCTGCTCAGGGGCACCAAAATGCCATGCCAACTTGTCCATATCCTCTATTTATGTCTATATGGGCGCATTTATGTGATCTTAGGTGAGTTTATTATGCTTTTCAAGAAATAAAATGACAACCAGCTGTAGTGCTACTTAGAGGAAATTTTTTTTTTGTATTCCATTTTTAATGTGGTGTATTTTAGGTAATGTTCAGATGGTCCTTTTCTACGGGTGAACACCCTAATATAATACGCTGTGCACACTTTGCCTTTGTAGGATTCTAGATTGACTGGATGTGAAAGAGAGGGCAATGTCAAAGATTGTACCAAGTCAACGAGCTTGTGGTATATGACTGATGATAATTGCAGCATTAACAGTAAGAAAAAAAAGAGGCTTAGTCTGCAAGAAGAATACACGTTGAGTCTTGAGAATTTCAAGCATTGGGCAGACATCCAATTTGATACAGAGGCAAACAGTGACAAGATCCAAGAGGTAAACTGAGCGATCAGCAAAAGAAAAGTAACTATTTTACTTTGTTTTACTCAACAATTACCGGCAAAACAATTCAAGTTTTACAGTATCCATCAGTGGTCAGCTTCTGGTTTTTGTTATGTACAGTACCTTACACATTATTTCCCAGTACTGATTTGCAAACTATACATTGATATTTTGCTCTGTGTAGTAGATTTTAATGCAAGTCAGTTGATGGAAGAATTAAGAAAAATTAGTAAGTATATAGTTTGCATTATACTATGACCCCTGTACTACAGAAGCTCCTAGTTTACTCACATGTAGGACCATGAGGACACCATGCCTTTCTATCTGGTCTTCCACCAGTCTACAATTAAATTCACTATTACTTAATCACAGCATCCCACAATCAGGGCTCAACAATCTACAAGAAAATGATGACCATGGAACAGAAGTTCAGAAATATAAATAGGTTAGGTTATTATATTTCATGATATTCAGATACTTGGCTGTCCCTGTGAGTATTGGTGGATCAGCAATCAGAGGACCAAGAGTTGACCATCATACAAAACCCAAGCTCAGACAAGAGGAGACTTGTGAAAGAAGCCATGAAGAGGCCAACAATCATTCTGAAAGAGCGGTAACAGAGCACCAGTCTACTATGACAGGAGCTCAGCACATCATGGGCTTCTATGGGAGCATAACAATGGAAGAAGCCGTTACTGAAAAAAAAAATACATTTATACCATCTGTACGTCTTAACTACATCTGGAGTTTGTTAGTAAGCCTGAGAGCGAACCAGCTGCAATGTGGGAAAAGGTTTTGTGGTCAGATGAGACCAAGATATAGTTTTTTTGGCCACAGTTTGAAGTGATGTATAGTGGTGGCAACATCGTGCTCTGCGGAAACTGCTCATCAGCAAGGACTGAGCTGAAAACTAACATTTGGGATAAAATGTATGTTTCAGAAGGACAATGATCAGAATAACAAGGATATAATAACACTGGAGTGGTCTTGAATACAAAAGTCAATGTCATAGAATGTCCCAGCAAGGTCTAGCCAACACATGTAGAACCTGGTGGATAAAGTATCTGATGAAGACAATATTGTCAGTTAACTTTCTGTCACACCTGGTACATTGATCACTACCCATCCACGTAGCACCTCCCCAGCTCAAGTACAATGAGACTCACTCGACAATAGGAATGTAATTGAATCTATAGCTACCTCCTGCCTGCTCACAACTTAGACTGACATGTACTGACATTAATGGGGAGACCTAGATCATCAACCGCAATAAGGAATGTAATATCACCATAGAATGTTGTATTTTACACATCCTTGCTTTGAATATATTGATGGGGAACATACAACGTTGGAGGGCATTCCTGTGCCTGTTTTAAGGGGCCCGTCCAACCCATACATCAATCATTATGTACAGCCTGTCAAATCCCAGTGAATGGGTATAACTGAGTGAATGTCCCACATCTATATGGGGCCTTGATTTAATAGGATTTCCAAATGATTCAATACTGTTGGAAAAATTTCCAATTGATTTATCTACAAGAAATCCCATAGATTATAATGGTGACTGTAAATCATTTGAAGCTTTTCCAATGGTATTGAATCATTTGTAACGCTTATTAAATCAAGGCCTAGGTTAGATGTAAAAAAGAAAGAATGAGAACGGACAAAAGCTTAGCGAGCTTAGTTAACAAAGTGAGTACGGGGTCCACGTCTGGATTACTCTTTTAACTTAAGGAGAGCCAAGTTAATGCATTAAAGTAAAAAAGAATGAATGAGAACTCTGAGAATGGACAAGAGCTTAGAGAGACTCGATACCTTGTCCTTCAGTAAATCCCTGCTCAGGTCTCAAAATTATTTTAGCTCACTTGTGCCATCACAGAGAGAACCTATCTGAAGCACATCAGACTGGTCCTACCCGTACGGACAGCCCAGATCCGAAATGCCAGCAGGTTTCCTCTGCACAAGAGATACAGCAACCCCAGACGATCGTTTTGACCTTCTCTGGGCCTCGTCAGTGAGGTGTAGTTGATATCCCTCTAGGCTGAAACGATCGTCTGGGGTTGCTGTATCTCTCGTGCAGAGAGAACTTGCGGCCATTTCGGTTCTGGACTGCCCGTATGGATGGTACCAGTCTGATGTGCTTCAGATGTGTTCTCACTGTAATGGCACAAGTGGGCAAAATTATTTTGAGACCTGAGCGGGGATTTACTGAAGGACAAGCTATCGAGTCTCTCTAAGCTTTTGTCCGTTCTCAGAGTTCTCATCCTTTCTACTAGGTTAGATGTAGCTTTGCTAGCCGCATAGATGCCAGTGAGCTACCATTCACGTCATGATCGGTGAGCCTTGCTGAGCTTGGTGGAATCTGTGACAGCCATACTGGGATCATGGCAATAGCAGTAAAATCATTACAGGACCAGGAGCAAAGACAGGTGGATCTGGTGGAGTTTCAGGTGGAATGGATGGTGGTGCTGTAGATGGTGTTAGCTGTGTGACTTGCTTATATTGCTGGTAAGACATGGTGGTGTGATCCTACCATGACAAACCTACTTACTTTCCTCCCTCTCCTCATGGACAAACAGTGGTTGCACTTGCTAGTACTGGTGGAGCAACAGGATTTGGTAGGTGAATAATGGCCAAGTCGCCACTGGGTAAAGGAAACAGATGTGACGATGCTGGGGCAATAATGTGTCATGTTTTGTCTACTGTTCCTACAGGTTGTGTTCTCATACCCATTTATCTTGGACAGTAGGCTGCTGTCTGCGTCTATTTCAGCTTGGCGCTGTCTGCAGCAACGTGAAGTTCCTACCTGCTGATTGTGAGACAAGCTCCCAGTGAGATAGCTGTAGGTGTATCCATGTGCCTGCCTGACGTGGTACCTGAGATGCAGATTGGAGTGAACCTGCTATTGGAGCTGCCACCTAACAGCCTCTCCCAGGTCATAAGTAGGAAACGTATTTACCAAACCTGAGAAGCAGATATAGATACTTTAAAGACAAGACAGGACAGAATTAATGAACATGATTCCAGCATTCACACTATATTATCATCAGTCATGGCCCTCCTGTTTGTTGGTATTAATTTCATCTGCTTCCATTATCCCCTCTAATTTAGTTCTTAGCCATAACTAACTATATCACCAACCTGTACCAAGGCTATTGCTGATGGTTCATGTGAAGCTATGAACTGCTGTGTCCCTGTGTTGCTGTTACTGCTGTCCCTGTGATTACAGTCGCATTATCCCTGCAGATATTTAACGATTTCCCTCTTGAATTACAATCTTTTACCCTTGCTATGTTTCTTCCTGTGGTTTCTTATATCTCACACATTCTCGTAATCTCCCAACACCCCTATCTATGTCCACAATGTATCTGTATTGGAATCAGTATTTCCACCATCTCCCCAAAGGTCTCCAAACAACGCCCCCCCATACTTTGTGTATTCCACCCTCTGTGCACTCAATGGCTTCTGGGAAGTAGTATAATATGTAGATTAGAGTGGGAATGACTGAAATGCACCAGGCAAAAGTTGAATGACAGACTTTTTTTGCACCAAGTGTAGGTGTGTATAAGTTAGTTCTTCCCGTTTAGCAGCCCTTTCAAAAATCCTGTCCCTCTACCTCCATTGGCTAACTAAGCATCATTAACAGCTTCGGAAATGTGGTCACCAGTCAAAAATGTAATGCCATTTAACATTCGCACCTGCAGAATTGTGTGAACCACGTTTTCCATTATACTCAACTAGCCTCAGTGGTATCACGTATATGTGTGCCAATTGCACCCAATTCAAATGTACTGGTATGATTCAAGATGCATGTGTAATTGTACAGCGCTGCAGAATCTATTGGCGCTTTGTATATAATAATAATAATATTAATGTGTAATGGGTGTATGTCATTGTTTAAAAAACTAAATAAACACTAATGGTGTGTGAATCAGGGAGGTTTATTGGAGAACACAGCAATGTTTCAACCTCTGATGAGGTCTCTATCAAGGGTAGAGTTTTGTGATTGGATGAAATGACTGTGTGTTTAATTGCCTTTGGGTACCCCAGTCTCCAAGCTTGACAATAAAGCAGTAGGTAGACAGTAGGCTGTGCCGTGTTGTATAAGTCAGAATGTTCCCTGGGTGGGTGGTGTCATATGCTACTGGTGGGATGTGTACAATATGTGAGATTATCTTCATATGCAGTGCAGTCAGGTAACTGTGATATGCACCATAACTACTATGTACCAGTCACACTCAACTGCAGGGGAGGAAAGGCCTGGGATGGGTAGGTAATAACGAGACAGCCTTGCAAAACATCTGCCCAGCTATCTGGTCTTTAATTGATTTGGACTCTACGGTCTAATTCCCCATTTTTCTTTCTGCTGCTTCTGGTTTAGGGAGGGCTACTGTGCAGTGAGCCTTATACACCAACCTTGGCTTATCTTTGTTGGCATGGGCAATTTTTCAGGTGTATTTATTCTTCCTCCATCCCCGGTTTAGTAAACAACCTCCACTGCATAAAAGTTTACCGTATCAACTCATATTTTCAAATTTATTTATTTAGTACTGACATTTAGAAAGCGCCAACATATTCCACACAGCGCTGTACAATTACGGGAGAACGCACAACATACACCAGGGATCCTCAAACTCCGGCCCCCCAGATGTTGCTGAACTACAACTCCCATGATTCTTTGAATTACATAGATAGCCAGAGAATCATGGGAGTTGTAGTTCAGCAACATCTGGGGGGCTGGAGTTTGAGGACCCCTGACATACACAGACAAACACAAAAAGTACAGAGTGCCCTGCCTGTAAGCTGAGATCAAGCCACTGATGATCTTTTACACAAAGTGCTTAGTTAGATAGCCCAAGAGCTTACAATCTAAAAGAATGTAATGTATAGTGAAGAAATAGTATCCTAAACTCGAGTATAAACTGCAAATTCTGTATAAACATCAAATAAAATCCCAAACTCTGGTACTGAACTTGGACAGTGTGTAAACTGGCTGTGCATACATAGAATTTCAAGATATTGCTGCAAACAGTCCGCTAGTGTACTTTTTCCAATCTTTATTATCTTGGCTTTCCAGTTCGGATTTGGTAGAGATTTTCTTTGTGTTTATACAATAACACTTGAACTAGAACATTGGGGGGGGGGGGGGAGGAAGGACAAAAAAAAAAAAAAAAGAAATAAATAAAAATATAAGACTCCTCCCAGACTGAGCAGTAATTTGAACACATTTTGCTGGGTCGCTGCTGCAGCCTCTCATGCCAGTAAAGTGGTTCGGAGAATTCTGAGGTGCGGCTCAGAGAATGTTTTCTAAACCACAAACGTTTAGATCTTTTTAGCTTTGATTTTCTGGTCGTTTAAGGTGACAGAGCTTGGCAGGATTTTTTTCAGAGAAAGAACAGGGAATGCCAGTAACATGGAAATGATTATAGAGTTTTTTATTTTTATTTAAATGGGCATATTGTGTATATATAAGCTAGAGATAGCCCCAATGCTGGCAGAAAACAGGGTATAACTATGCGTATATCGGAGAATAATCCTTCCATACTGATAATAAATTAAACAAATAAATCATAGTACTAATGGAGCAGTTCTTTCTCTTAATTTTATATTAATAAAATTGTACAGCGCTGCTGAACATGTTGGCTCTACATATACCATAATGAGAAAAATAATTTTGACAATAAACACAGAGTTACATTTAATTCTAAAACAAGCTCCGTCCCTCTAGACTTCTAGCTTATACTAGTCAGGCCTAGTGGGTCATGGTGCTTGTTTGATTTAATTGGGGTTTATTAACCAAACAATGAGTTGGCGTGCAATGTTTACGTTTTTGAAGAAAAAAAGCCAAAAGTCTAGCTAGAAAAATTCTCCATTTCAAAAAAAATCTTTTTGACCTAGATTTTGTAAATGATTTTGTAAATGGTATGATATCTCATTTTACAGATTGCAAATACTATTTCAGTGTTCAGCTATCAGATCAACTGCTTTCAATCTACTTTGACACTGTTACATCTAACTTGTCTGTTCTGGAACCTTAGAGCATTCAAGCCGTGGGCAGCAGCTCCCTATGACTAAAACATGCAATGTTATAAAAATTAGGTGCATGCAAGCATATTAGAGGGTTGCAGGTTTTTGTATGTTTTTCCTGTTCTATATACCAGCTACACATTTATTTGTGTAATGGTATTTTTGCACAAAATACTGTTCCTAAATCCGATGTTACAAGTCAAACTTTGTTTGGTAACATGGAAGTATCTTGCACTGGTCTACTCATCACAATGAGCTGTAATCTTGCCTTGGCGCTCCTTGTGCTGGCTGAGGCTGATAGGAGTAAGCTGTTTTATATGTGATTTCTGACCTTTCATCCTTTCATGGTCGATAAAATAATTACCGTGAATATAATCTCAATAACCTCTAGAACCAAGGATTTTATTAGAAAAAAGTGACAAGCTAACTGTACTTTTCCTTGTAAAATATTTTAATGTCATTACTCTATAGGGTAATACTATTCATGATTGATTATAACAGTTGTCAGGTACATGCAGGGGTCACCAAGTTGCCCTGAGGCAAAAGATATCAGAGTCCGTCTCATACATTATAAATGGATTTAATCATTCCTAAATGAAGGAACACAATGCACATGCTGGTATTCTTGTTTGGCCCATTTAAGTCGAGGAGTTGGGAAAATCACATGATATTATAACTGTCCTCCTGTTAAGAAGGGGTTAAAAATATATCATGATTTTGAAACACTGCGAAGATATGTGATACTATCTCTCTCTCACTCTCTGATAGGAGCTCACAGATCTACTACATGTACATAAATATACATTCCGAGCTTTTAGAAAGTATTCAGACCCCTTAATTGTTTTTTTTGTTTGTTTTTTTTATGCTACAGCTTTATGCTGCAATTGTTTACATTTTTTTCCACATCAATCTACCCTCAATATCCCACAATAACAAAGCAAAAAAATAGATTTCTGACACCATTGCAAATATCTTGAACATGAAAAAAAATGAAAAATTACATTGACATACGTATTCAGACCCTTCTCAGTATTTAGCTGTAGCCCTTTTGGCAGTTATTACAGCCTCAAATCTTTTGCTTATGATGCGACAAGCTTTTGATTTGGGCAGTTTATGCCATTTATATCTGCAGATCCTTTCAAGCTCTGTCAGGTTGGATGGGGACAGTGGGTGGACAGCTTTTATCGGGTCTCTCCAGAGATGTTGGATTGGGTTTAAGTCTGGGCTCGGGCTGGGCCACTCAAGGACATTCACAGAGTTGTTGCGAAGTGACTCTAGCTTTGTCTTGGCTGTGTGCGTAGGCTCATTGTCCAGTTGGAAGATGACCCTCCAGCCCTGTCTGAGGTTCTGAGCAATCTAGCCAAGGTTTCCATTGAGGATATATCTGTGTTTTACTCAGTTCAACTTTCCCTTAACCCTGACCATTCTCCCAGTCCCTGCCATTGAAAACCCCACTCATAGCATATTGCTACCACCAACCACCATCTTCACCATTGGCATGGTATTGCATAGTTGAAGAGCAGTGCCTGGTTATCTACAGACATGCCACTTTGAATTGAGGCCAAATGATTTAATCTTCATTTCAGCATATCATGGAATCTTGTTTCTCACATTCTGAGTGCTTTTTTTTTTGCAAATTCCAAGTGGGCTTTCATGCATTTTGCCATAAGGGGAGGCTTCAGTCCAACCAATCTGCCATTAAAAGGACACTGTAAACACTATAACCATTTCATGTCTTTGAATTGGTTATAGTGCCTGGAGTCCCCTGCCATTGTCCCTCCATTCAGTGTTAAACCATACTCGTACAGTTTACTACTAAATATGGGTCCCTGGCCACCCGCAGTCTGGCCCCTATTGGAGGTGTGGCTAAGGCAGAGATTACACACTTCCTTGTAGTCATACCTTTCATATTGTCAGTTGGAGCTCTGATAGGCTAAAAGTGATCAGCTGTTACTCTCAACCAATCACAGTTGCCCATTGCTGCTCAGGTGAATACTTCCTCATTAGCCAAATCAGCACAGAGAGGATGGACTGCTGGGAACTTTTGGTTAACCTTAAAACATATAACATCACAAAACTGTTTAATGCTGAATGATATGATGGCACCAGGGGACTTCAGAAGCTATACAGTGACTATAATGTCCCATAAAGGCCAGAGTGGTGGCGTATGACAGGAATGGTTGTCTTTCCTCAAGTTTCTCCCATCTTTATGCTTGATCTCTTGAGATCACCCAGAGTGACCATCAGTTTCTTGGTCACCTCTCTAACCAAGGTCCTTCTCCAGCAGTTGCTCGGTTTGGCCAGCTCTAGCTTGAGTCCTGGTTGAGTCCTGGTTGCTCCAAACTGTTTCCATTTAAGAATTATGGAGGTCCCAGTTCCCATGGGAACCTTCAATGAAGTTGAAATTGTTCTATAAATTACAATCTATCGTTTGCACAGCACATTAACATCTCTAGATAAGCCTCTTGAATGTTAGCTCATTTGAGCTTGGCTCTCAGACCAATCTGTTCATGTGCGTCCAACTCAACTGGTCACAAATACTTGTCTGTTAGTCCATCCACTGAACAGCGCTGTGGAATTTGTTGGCGCGTTATAACTATTGCTAATAATAAGCTGTTAACAATGTCAAAACCAATACATTCACACAATATTTTCTCCAGTTCCTGTGTGTACCAGTATGTCCAATTTATACCTTTGTCTGTGACATAACCTAGAACAAACTGTTATGTTTTACCAGTTGTTATGGACAGCAGTGCTTTATAAAAAATATATTAAAATATTAATAAATATCTAAATAAATCCGACCATTAAAATACTTCTCATTAGCAGCTGTACCATTTTCAGTTTGATAATAAAGGACCCATTAAACCATATGTAAACAAATAAGAGAACAGTCCTAGCACCATAACCAATAAAGCTCACTCATCGGGGAAATAAACAAAGTGGAAGACTGGTGTAAAGTAAGTTGGTAGGGCAGTGAAGGCGTTAACCCTAAATAGAATATGGTAAGAAAGGAAAGAACACTGCCGTAAATAGAATAATTTGAAATAAAATTAAAACATAACTTTTAATGGTGAAGAAAATATACATATAGAGGTGTATACAAAAATTACTCTCAATAAACCATTCTTCACCATTAAAAGTTACGTTTTAATTTTATTTCAAATTATTCTATTTACGGCAGTGTTCTTTTCTTTCTTACCATCACTCATCGGGAAGAAACGGAACAGTATTGATCTGTGATTGATCTAGATTCTCCGATTTAACACGGATGACTGAAATTAGGCCTGATTTTAAATTGATAATACTTTCTAACTTTGTCAGCTTTACTGACAGAAGAAGTTGTGACATTTAAAAAAAAACAAAATACGTAATACTGGCTGCAGTTCTGAAAAGGTTATTGTTCAGATACCGACGCTGCATGATAATTTGCCAATATGCTGGATCATTAACTGCAGAAATCAGGTAAGAGACAGAAGAGGCAAATAACTGTACATTAAGAGGACATACAAGTAGACACCTCCTTAAAGTGGAATCTGTGTACCTGGAGGCAGGTAGCTATGTATCATAAACAAAGACAAGCAAAGTCAGGGAAGCAGAAAATTAGCCGTGAGGTCAGTGCTGGGGTGAGGACCGAGACAAGCCAGGGTCAGGAACTTATGGCACAATGTCACTGGTGTCGGTGTCATTAAATGGCATGGGGTCGGAGCATCTGGTGTCAAACACACTGATGGTGAATGTGCAGAGACGGAGGACACATAAAGATGGTGACTTGCTGCATGGCTGGCTGGAAACCAGACACTTACGACTGCGATATACGTATTCAAGCCAAAAGAAGCCAATGGCATGTCCAAATACGTGTAAATATAACATTTTGGATACGTTTGAGATACTTTGATCATTAATCTGCAGGTAGTTTATGGAATAAAATTAATTCTAAAGAGACCACTCTCATAAAAAGTGACCAATAGGATTAGGTCCCAGTCCAATCTAAAAAAGGTCTTAGAAAAATAACAAAAGCTTTATTAATAACTCTTAAAAATACTGAGGTAAAGCATATATATGTAGCCTAATGAAAGGAGGTAAAAAATAGGAGAGATACTATATGCCTAAGAAGTAGTAGTACACAGTATATCCAGCACCACACCTAGTCAAAAGGATACAAATGTAGCAAAATAGGACTAAACAGCAAAAAACAGTAGCAACCTTAAAGGACCACTATAGTGCCAGGAAAACATACTCGTTTTCCTGGCACTATAGTGCCCTGAGGGTGCCCCCACCCTCAGGGACCCCCTCCCGCCGGGCTCTAGGGGGCGGAAGGGGTTAAACTCTCCTCCTCCTCTCCGCCTCCTCTGCTGAATGTGCATGCGTGGCAAGAGCCGCGCGTGCATTCAGCCAGTCTTATAGGAAAGCATTTACAATGCTTTCCTATTTACGCTGACGTCTTCTCACTGTGATTTTCACAGTGAGAAGCACGCAAGCGCCTCTAGCGGCTGTCAATGAGACAGCCACTAGAGGCTTGCTTAACCCTAATATAAACATAGCAGTTTCTCTGAAACTGCTATGTTTATTAAAAAAAGGGTTAAACCTAGCTGGACCAGGCACCCAGACCACTTCATTAAGCCGAAGTGGTCTGGGTGCCTATAGTGGTCCTTTAAAATTTCTCAAAGCAGCCCAGCCTCTGGCCACACCCGCACTCCCATCCCTAAAATTAAAGGCTATCTCTCTGTCCATTTGTTGGAAGGTATGCTATCACTTCTGTACAAATTTGTACACGTGTTTGTACGGACAACGCGGAAGTGAAATGTGGTCCAAAAACAACAAAAAACAAGGTTTAAATCTGGCATTTGGGTTCATGCTGTTTTGGATAATGTAGTTATTCTTCGAATTTCAACACAGGAACGTTATAAAACCATGCTAGAGCTCACAGCAGTCAAAGAGCATGAATTTTTCGACAGCCATCCTGTATTTCAATGTAAATACACTTCCACTCACATTTCCATAGATGTTATTTTAGTAGAGAGGGGGAATGGCTGGTTTAAGGAAGGCTTGAACAAAACCACAGCGTGTAGCTATTTATTTCCTTTAAGGCACGCTGCAGAAGGTTAAATTTCTACTAGGGAGTTTCAGTAGGGACATTTTCCACCCTGTACTGTTTATTTAAGATCATTTTTTTTTTTTTTTACATTTTATTGGACCTCTACCCTGCTGTCTATAAATTGTCTAACATTTAACCCCTTAAGGACCAAACTTTGGGAATAAAAGGGAATCATGACATGTCACACATGTCATGTGTCCTTAAGGGGTTAAAGAGATATAGCAGTCAATTTTTAAAGTTTTATTTTTTATTTTTTTTATTTTTTTCAGAACTGCAGTGTGATCATGATAAGGCTTGTTACTAATACTGCCTCTGGGAAGATTTATTTTAAATGTATTGAGTCTGGGAGAGATTATTACGAGTTTAAGACAAGATTTATAAGCGTCTTCATTAATGCAAAGACACGTGAAGGAACAGAAAAAAAAAGGTACATGTCTTCAAGCAGTGGATTTATGGTGTCCCTAAGAAATGACAGAGCGGTAGAAAGATTGCTGTGTTCTTAAACCAGAGATTACTAATCTGATTACTTCAGGTGTTTGCAGGCTACAT
Source organism: Pelobates fuscus (assembly GCF_036172605.1). Lineage (NCBI taxonomy): Eukaryota > Metazoa > Chordata > Amphibia > Anura > Pelobatidae > Pelobates > Pelobates fuscus. The sequence goes on from NC_086327.1 coordinate 28,452,813, forward strand.
TTTTCTTGGTGGATGACCTGTAGTGCCATTGTAAGCCATCTCAATCTCTTTAACCCCTTAAGGACCAAACTTCTGGAATAAAAGGGAATCATGACATGTCACACCTGTCATGTGTCCTTAAGGGGTTAAAGGACCGCTAAAATCCCCAAGACCACTTCATCCCTGTCCTTATAACCATGCATTGTCAAACTTTGCAGTTTTGTAGAAGCTGCAATGTTTACATTGTGGGGATAAACGCACCTCTAGTGGCTGTCTTCCTGACATCCACTAGAGGCGCTTCTTCTACAATTACAGTAAAACCAGGCTATGTGAAGTTACAGCTCATAGGAAAGAGTTTATTTCAATGCTTTCCTATGAGAAACATTTGAATGTTTGTGTGGTTCTTGCTGCGCATGTGCATCAGATCCAGTGATGAGCACTTGATTGGCTATCGGCTTGAGAGCCGAAAAACATTGCGAAGGTATAGTGGCTGGCAGAGTCATGGGAGTCTTGGTGCTGGAGAAGAGGTAAGTACAAACCGCTCTTTAGGTTTTTACAGAAAACGGAAAGGGGGGGGAGGGGGCGGGGGAGGGGAGGCTAAAACTATGCTGCAGCTAGGTCACTATAACGTTAGAAGAAATACAAGTCTGCATTCATAATGCTATAGTGATCCTTTAAACTGGCAATAGACTTGGGATCCATGTATTGCATTATATAGGTAGATTCTAAAAAAAAAACACACCTTGGTATCCATTAATGCGTTAACTTACAACTCAATAATGGAAGCCTGTGAGGTCCAATGTTTCGTATTTCAGCTTTGAAGATGGCTTAAGTCATTTCAGATTTGTGGCAAGAGCTTTGCACATACCATCCAGAAAGCACAAGCTTAAATATGTCTATTCATGTGCCTGCTCCCTGTTTGGGAGGTTTTCCACAAAGGGAATTCATTCACCTCCCGAACGGGGACTACCCCGATACCTCATTTAGAGTGAGTGCTTCCCTGTGTGGCCGCTGTTCGTACAGACGAGCGCCAACCAGGGGGAGCATTCGTACCCCGAAAGGAGATGCTTCTCTTGCCTGGTTTCACACGGGGACCCCGCGAACGGAGGCTGTTCGAGGCAGGTAACGTTAAGGGGGTCCCTGGGGATTGGTGTGGACATCCTTTGGGGACAATGGTGGCTTTGGTGGGCTATCTGCTACCTGGGGAACAAAGAGGCTGGGGGTTTCCTGCGCTGTCCTTTCCAAGTAGGGAGGAAGTATGGGAGGAAGACACTGAGTGGCATACTTTTCATGCCTGGGAGACAAAGGGACAACGATCCCCCCTTCTCCCGCGCTTTGGCTCCTAGGAATTAAGGATTCTGAGAAGAATATGGAAGTGGGAAAACCTGTGTTTCGGTGGCAGGAACAAGGGACCAAACTCCGATCTGATTTGTGCCGCGGCTGCATCTCGCAGCCGCTTAGTAGATAACTCCCTAATTCCCACGGTACCAGGGCGCTATCTACTAAAAGGCTGAAAGACCTAAATTGGTCTTTCAGCCAAATTTACTAACACTAAGTAAAGAGTACTTAGTATTAGTAAATTATGCCCCTACTCGCTATACCGCGAGTAGGGGCATGTCTAGTAAGCAGTGCGAAGCCTGTGGCTGCTCACTGTAAAAAAAACAACCCAAAAAACCTATTGGCCCCCACCCTTGAACGGTGGGTGGGGGCCATAATGGACAATGGGGGGGACCTACTGTCCTCACCCCCGGCCCCTACCCTTGAGCGGTGGGTGGGGGCCATAAAGATAATGAGGGGGGGAGAAACCTACTGTCCTCCCCCCCACCCCCACCCTCGAGCGGTGGGTGGGGGCCATGAAGATAATGAGGGGGGAGGACCTACTGACCTCCCCTCCCGGCCCTCACCCCTGCGCAGTGGGTGGGGGCCATAAATTACAATGTGGGGGGACCTACTGTCCTCACCCCCCCGGCCCCTACCCTTGAGTGGTGGGTGGGGGCCATAAAGATAATGAGGGGGGGAGAGGAACCTACTGTCCTCCCCCCCCCCGGCCCCCACCCTTGAGCGGTGGGTGGGGGCCATAAAGATAATGAGGACCTTCTGTCCTCCCCTCCCGGCCCCCCTCACCCTAAAAAATAGTGAGGGGGGAATAACATAACTAACCTGGATTTTTATTTGGCCTTTTTTGGGGCTGAAAAATGAAGATTTTAGAAAAAAGAAGACGTCAAATGGTAAGTTTAATTTTTCTTTACAGGTTAGTTATTTTATTCCCCCCTCACTATTTTTTAGGGTGAGGGGGTAGGTAGGGGGTAACTTTTTTTGGGGTGGGGGGGTGGGTAACTAGGGGCTTAGGGACCCCTACTCACCTTTGATGGGGGGGAGAACAGTAGGTCTTTATGGCCCCCACCCACTGCTCAAGGGTGGGGGCTGGGGGGGGAGGACAGTAGGTCCCCCCTACCATTGTAATTTATGGCCCCCACCCACCGTGCAGGGGTGGGGGCTGGGAGGGGAGGACAGTAGGTCCTCCCCCCTCATTATCTTTATGGCCCCCACCCACCGCTCAAGGGTGGGGGCCGGGGGGAGGACAGTAGGTCCCTCCCTCCCATTGTAATTTATGGCCCCCACCCACCGCGCAGGGGTGGGGGCCAGGAGGGGAGGACAGTAGGTCCTCCCCCCTCATTATCTTTATGGCCCCCACCCACCGCTCAAGGGTGGGGGCCAGGGGGGAGGACAGTAGGTTCCTCCCCCCCCTCATTATCTTTATGGCCCCCACCCACCGCTCAAGGGCGGGGGCGAGAGGACAGGTTGTCTCCCCCCATTGTAATTTATGGCCCCCACCCACCATGCAGGGGTTGGGGCCGGGGTGGAGGACAGTAGGTCCTCCCTCCTCATTATCTTTATGGCCCCCACCCACCGCGCAGGGGTGGGGGCCGGATAGTAGTTTTTTTTGTTTGTTTTTTAACAGTGAGCAGCCACAGGTGAGTGGGGGCATTGGGGAGATTTTAATCTCCCTTATGCTATTATTGGGGTCATATTGATCCCCCATATAGTGAGGGAGGACATGGGGGGTTTATGAAGTGGTGGGGAGCACAGCTCCCTGCCGCTTCTATCTTTACATATTACAAGGAGGGAGCTGCGTGCTGGTAACTCCCTCGTAATAAACTGAACGAACAAACTAACACTGATACTCAGTGTTTGTTTGTTCGTCTGACATTTCTATTCATTCATTCGGCTTTCTGACGAATTAATGAATAGACGAAATTCCCGTTCGCATGTCCAGGTGTTTCACTGGGCATGTGCGGGAATCTCACAGCGCCATCTAGTGTGGGCAGATGACGTGTCCCACAGGGACTTCCTCTACCCACACAAAGATGGCGGCGCCCTGAATATAGATCGGGGCAGGAAATAAAGATTTAAAAATAGGTAATATGGGGGGCTTAGGGGCATTTGGGGGTGACTAGGGGGTCAGTTAGATGTAGTGGAGGCGGGAGGGGGGTTAAGAAAAAACGGGATTCGGCCATGACAGTGCCGCTTTAAGTAGTCAGTGTGTGTGTATTAAGCAGTCTGTGTATGCATTTAGCAGTTTGTGTGTGTACTCAGCAGTTTGTGTGTGTACTCAGCAGTTTGTGTGTGTATTCAGCAGTCCATGTGTGTGTATTTATCAGTCTGTGTGTGTGTGTATTCAACAGTATGTGTGTTTGTATTGTATGAATGTATTGTATTTGTTGGAGGTACCAATAAATATAAGCTTAATTTTATCGATAATTTACATTTTTATTCCTGTGAGTGGTTGTGTAGACAGGGCCCCAGTGTACTGTTTTGCCCGGGGGCAGTGGCGTACTAAGGGGGGGGGAGGGGGCGGTCCGCCCCGGGTGCCATCCAGTAGGGGGGTGCCACACTCTGTCCCTCCTGCTGGTCGTCCTCTCCCTCGCGGCTCAGGCGCTCAGTGAGTGAGTCAGAGCACAGGGAGGGGATTATTATGGAGTTATTATGGAGTGTGCCAGCAGAGCGTGCATTCTGCCAGGTTTCTTCCCTGCGGCCACTCTGCCTGCACCTCCTGCACTGCCTGGGATGGAGAGAGACAGACCCTGAATCATGGTAAGAAAATATTATTGTAAATTCACTCTCACCCCCTCCCTCAGTCACCCTGTCACCCCCTCCCTTAGTCACCCTGTCACCCCCCTCAATCACCCTGTCACCCCCTCCCTCAGTCACCCTCTCACCCCCTCCCTCAGTCACCCTCTCACCCCCTCCCTCAGTCACCCTCTCACCCCCCCTCAGTCACCCTCTCACCCCATCCCTCAGTCACCCTCTCACCCCCTCCCTCAGTCACCCTGTCACCCCCCCTCAGTCACCCTGTCACCCCCCCTCAGTCACCCTCTCACCCCCTCCCTCAGTCACCCTCTCACCCCCCCCTCAGTCACCCTCTCACCCCCTCCCTCAGTCACCCTGTCACCCCCCCTCAGTCACCCTCTCACCCCCTCCCTCAGTCACCCTGTCAACCCCCTCAGTCACCCTGTCACCAGTCACCCCCCTCAGTCACCCAGTCACCCCCCTCAGTCACCCTGTCACCCCCTCCCTCAGTCACTCTGTCACCCCCCTCAGTCACCCTGTCACCCCCCTCACCCTGTCACCCCCTCAGTCACCCTGTCACCAGTCCCCCCAGTCACCCAGTCACCCCCCCAGTCACCCTGTCACCAGTCACCCTGTCACCCCCCCTCAGTCACCCTGTCACCCCCCCCAGTCACCCCCTCAGTCACCCTGACAACCCCCTCCCTCAGTCACCAGTCAACCCCTCCCTCAGTCACCCTGTCACCCCCCTCAGTCACCCTGCCACCTCCCTCAGTCACCCTGTCACCCCCCTCACCCTGTCACCCCCCTCAATCACCCTGTCACCCCCTCCCTCAGTCACCCTCTCACCCCCCCTCAGTCACCCTGTCACCAGTCACCCCCCTCAGTCACCCTGTCACCCCCTCCCTCAGTCACTCTGTCACCCCCCTCAGTTACCCTGTCAACCCCCCTCACATTGTCACCCCCTCATTCACCCCCCCTCAGTCACCCTGTCACCTCCCCTCAGTCACCCTGTCACCCCTCCTCAGTCACCCTGTCACCAGTCACCCCCCCTCAGTCACCCTGTCACCCCCTCCCTCAGTCACTCTGTCACCCCCCTCAGTCACCCTGTCACCCCCCTCACCCTGTCACCCCCCTCAGTCACCCTGTCACCAGTCACCCCCCCAGTCACCCTGTCACCACCCTCAGTCACCCAGTCACCAGTCACCCCCCAGTCACCCTCCCTCAGTCACCCTGTCACCCCCCTCAGTCACCCTGTCACCCCCCTCAGTCACCTTGTCACCCCCCCTCACCCTGTCACCCCCCTCAATCACCCTGTCACCCCCTCCCTCAGTCACCCTCTCACCCCCCCTCAGTCACCCTGTCACCAGTCACCCCCCTCAGTCACCCTGTCACCCCCTCCCTCAGTCACTCTGTCACCCCCCTCAGTCACCCTGTCACCCCCTCACCCTGTCACCCCCCCTCAGTCACCCTGTCACCCCCCTCAGTCACCCTGACACCCCCCCCCTCAGTCACCCTGTCACCCCCCCTCAGTCACCCTGTCACCCCTCCTCAGTCACCCTGTCACCAGTCACCCCCCTCAGTCACCCTGTCACCCCCTCCCTCAGTCACCCTGTCACCCCCTCAGTAACCCTGTCACCCCCCCTCACCCTGTCACCCCCCTCAGTCACCCTGTCACCAGTCACCCTCCCCAGTCACCCTGTCACCACCCTCAGTCACCCAGTCACCAGTCACCCCCCAGTCACCCTCCCTCAGTCACCCTGTCACCCCCCTCAGTCACCCTGTCACCCCCCTCAGTCACCCTGTCACCCCCCCAGTCACCCTGTCACCCCCCCTCAGTCACCCTGTCATCCCCCCTCAGCCACTCAGTCACCCTGTCACCCCCTCAGTGACCCTGTCTCCCCCCTCAGTCACTCTGTCACCAGTCACCCCCTCCCCAGTCACCCTGTCACCAGTCACCCCCTCCCTCAGTCACCCTGTCACTCTGTCACCAGTCACCCCCCCAGTCACCCCCCTGTCACCAGTCACCCCCTCCCTCAGTCACCCTGTCACCCCCTCCCTCAGTCACCAGTCAACCCCTCTTTCCCTCACTCTGCTACCTGTCACTCCCTCCCACGCTCTGTCAGCCCCTCCCTCCTACGCTCTGCCACCTGTCCCCTCCTCACTCTGCCAACCCTATCCCACAGCACAATATGTGCCTTACAATGCCCTACACACACTACATCCCACCCCCACACTATGTGTCTTACCCATACTACATCCCTATCACCCCTACACCAGGTCTGTCTCCTAAATTACTATCAATAAAGATTTGTATCAGGACAAGTAGATTGTCACGGCAGACAAGTAGATTGGGCAAACACTTTAGTCCCTGGACAAGTAGTTTTTTTTTTTACATTTCAACACCCCTGCCCTCTCTGCCATTTACACCCCCGCCATATACACCCCTGCCTTGTCATAATATCCTCCCTGCTATAAACCCACTACCTGGTCATAATTCCCACCCTGGCATATACCCCTTTAACATGTCATATAATACCCACACTGCCATAATCCCCTCCCTGCTATATACCTCCACCGTATCATAATACACACCCTGCCATACACCCTGGCCCTGCCTTGACATAATATCCTCTCTTCCAGATAACACCCAATCCCATTGTTCCCACCAGTGACATAAAACACCATATACTCACCACCTCACCTGCAGTCACCTCCTTCAATCCACTGTGTGCAATGGCACACACTGTCATAGTATCCACCACACTGTCCCACCCTGCCATATACCTTTCTCCTGATAGTAATACTCACCCACTTACATATACATCCACGTTATCACATTCCCCCAGACAGATAGGACAGATATATACTGGAAGGCAGTGAGATTAAACATTTTTATGGACCATATAGGAGTTTGTGTACGCCCTGCAGTAAGCCGGCAGCCGGGGTATGACATCATCCTGGCATCGGCATCACTACTGGTCGTGCAAGTGAGCTGTGAAGGAAGAGCACAGAGATCCCAGCCCAGCAGCAACCGCTTGTCACTCCCAGAGTAAGGTAGGGAGGTTGGTTGGACCTCTTAATAACTAAATGCGTTTGTATATCTGTGGTTGTGTATATGTTTAGTAGATAGCTCCCTAATTTGGTGTCCTTAAATATGTCAATCCCACATAAGGATAACAAATAAGTGAGTTATCTACTAAACAACCTAAAGATTAAAATTAAGAAAAAGGCTTTTTAAATTTTGATATTTTAGCTATTTAGTAGAGAATTCCCTAAATTGGTGCCCTTATATGAGATTCCATATGTAAAGATACCAAATTAGGGTGCTGTTTAGCAGATAGCTCCCTTATTTGGTGTCCTTAAATATGGCAATCCCACATCTCAGCATCTTGCCAACACTACACACAAACACATCCCTGCATTCCAGTGCAAACACTACATACAAACACACCTCTGTATTAAAACATCACCATTATATATAACCACACCACTGCATCTCGCCAACACTACACACAAAAGCATGCCTGCATTAAAATGCCAACACTACATACAAACACACCCATTCATTCACTCACACTTACTCCATACAAAAGCATGCTTACATTGAAACCTGCAAGCACTGCTCAATGCTACATACATTAAAAAAAATGTGGGTGTTTTGTACATTTTAAAGTGCAGGGTGAGGGGGGGGTGCCAAAACTAGGACCCGCCCCGGGTGCCATATGCTCTAGGTACGCCCCTGCCCGGGGGCCCATATTCTTGTCAAGATGGCACTGGCTGTTAGGATTGGTGGATGTTTACAGTTCTGGAGATTTAGGGTTAAGGTGACAAAGAAGAAGTTACATTTAGTCAGTGTTAAGGTTTGTATGTTTGGAGTTATAGCTATTTAAGAACTGACTGGGTAATTGGAAATTGGGCAGTTGAAGACATTAAAATCCTGAAATTCCTTTGTGAATTTTCAAACATTGCTCATATGGCAAATATATATGAAACTGACAAATCTGGAGAGATTAAAAAGGAATTAAAGGCCAAAAAACACTCTAGAAATGTGAGCCGACCTAAGATTTTGGCCTTAAATTTGGTTCATTCGTTACAAATCCCAGTTAAGTGAATTAAATCTAATAGGAGTTATTGCTATCAGGCAGAGAAGGATAAAGATCTCACAGGGCCCCAGATTGGCAACTCGTTTTTCCGCTCTTTATTATTCACATAGTGATGGTGATTGAGGCCAAACAAATTTATGGTTCTGGGGCTCTGTCAAACCCCTGGGCACTAGGCTGCTGTCTCGTGTCACCTTACGGTTAATCCTGATCTGTTATTAGTGGGGGTGACAAAGTGGATCTTATAACATACAAGTATTGCTGCTTGCAGTAACAAATTGCATTCTCTTACTCATTACCTGACATTCTAATTCCTAATTTCACTTCAGTCTCTCTCTGTCTTTCTGCCCCCAAGCCATACACGTTTCTTTGTCTCTAGATATGTAAAATCTTTCCATGATACTTTGTATCCATCAGCAGTGTACCATATCTCATGATGCGTGTACAGGGGCAAACATGAGCTGTCTGGGGACCGAATGTTGCTGCTATGTGAGTGGCACGCGTGCCTGGACTCATATAAATGGACACGGCTTGCAGCGTTAAACCTCTGGCTTTAGGACTCAGTCTGATACCGGAGAAACTGACGGAAGCCAAGCACAGAGAGATGGACACAGGTTTCTTCAGGAAGGAAGAGATTCTTTATTGGATCACCGATCGGGACTCAGAGGGACTAGCGTCACCAAAATACAGCAAAGTCTGAGTACTGAATACATAGAGTACATTCCTTATATAGCACTGTAGCTCCTCCCACAATTAACTACACCCACACATACCCTTAACCTATTTAATAAATAGAGTCTAAACTCATCCATCCGGTCTAACCACGTGGCTCATCTGATACAAAGGAGAGGGACGCGTAATTCCAGTTCTTACATTCCTGCACCTGGTCAGTACAGTGATGACAGTATCTTAGCTACGTGTAATTAACTAGATACTACAAACACATATACATACATATGCCTTGTGGCAATCTTAGCCTGCTAAACTTGTATTTTACTGGAATTACATCACATTCCCCCCTTTGATGCCTCTGATATTTCACAATTACTTGAGGCATCACTTAACCTTGGTTTGCATATACCTCAGGTTACCATGAACCAGACCAAACTTATCTTATGATGTGAATCTTTTAACACTCATCTTCCTGCATTGGTTCTCCTTGATCTAGAGCCTTATACTTATATATCGCCATTATCTGTGCAGCAGCCTTCCTCTCTGCTATACTTCCTATCAGGCTTTGCACAGACCTAACTACTAAGGGTATAAGACACGGTAGGAGTAGACACAACAGTAAAATCAGTAGGACTCCACCTACCACTGCCTTAAGCCCTCCAAACCGCTCATACCAGTTACCAAACCAACTACTTGGATTGTACCCTTTCCATACCTGAGTAGGCACATGCACTAGTTTAACCATATGGCTAGTAAGCTCAGCTATTGCTTGCCCTTCGTCATCTATTTGAAGACAGCAATTGCTCAGGTTAAACTTCCCACATACACCTCCCTCTACTGCCAAAAGGTAATCCAAGGCTAATCTATTTTGGTATACTGCTGTCCTCATCCTGGTGTTATGCTTCGCTAGAAGATTGAGCGCTTGTGATGTTTCATTAGTGATAATCTCAACCACCGCCTGTAATCTTATAATACGGTTGAGCATATAAATTGGGGTTCTATAACCAAAGGTACCATCTTCTGCCCACGTGGCTGGCCCATAATAATCTATGATACGCTGGGGAGGCCATTCATTATCTTCCCAGGTGCCTATCTCTAAGGGTCCCCTTTTCTTCCTATGATTCACATCATACACTTTAACACCTAAAGTCTCACCTGTTTCAATCGGTAACAAGAAGAAGGATGGTTTGAGCATACCCAACACACATGCCCCTTCCCAGTCCTGTGGCAACTCCGAATAGGCTTTCTTACCACAGATCCAGTACAAATTTGCTGGGGCTCTCCAGGTAGATGTGATGGATAAATCAAACCACACATCCTTTAAACTGGCATATCTAGCAAACGGGTTAGATGGTTCTGAGACATTTGAAGCCGACCACCAAGTTGTATTTTTAGTATCATCATCATAAGCTTTTTGCCCTAGACAAGTTAATTCTCCTACAGAAGTATTATACATTATTCCTTTCCTTGCTATGCAAACATAACCTATGATGGAGGTCTTTAATCTCCACTCAGATTTACCTCTAACACTCAAATGATAATCGGCTTGTGTAGATATTAATTGTTGAACTGCCTCAGAACCGGACATTACCTCCTTTGCTTCCTAAGGCCATTGGTCTCCCATGTTAGTACCTCCACACACATAGCAGTTGGTAACATTAAGACTACCGGCAATACTTTCAGCTAGGTCAATGAACAGGTTTTTAGCGTTATGGGGGATCTTATTATCTATACTCATCTCTTCATAAAAGGAATGGTATACTTGATGAGTCTGGGAGGATACCGTATCAGTCTCTATTCCTATAAACAATAATGTCCCAGGATCTAAACCCGTCCCGTATATCTGAAACCCAAATAAATTTCCATACTTATCTAGGAACTTGTCGGGGTTATTAATAAGTATATGGACTGGGTTGCATTCCATAGACTTACAATAAGGGCTAGTCGGCAACTTAGTCACTATCATGTCTTTATCTACTGTCTGTCCCCAAGTCGCCCACCCCACACAAGACCAATATGGACAAAAGTTATAGTCTTTATTTGGGCATCTAGGACTCACATATTTATTTTTACTACTGGGACAAATATATTTATCATTAGACCCATACGTCCTCTCCCATCTAAGATCCCCACATACATTCCACGGTTTTCTACCACTTGATATCGCCTTACATGCATCAAATAGCAGAACACCCGAAGAATGTACGGATTCTAACACCGTCTTATTAATTAGGGTCCCCTGAGGATCTCCATTCCTGAGAGTCAACCAAATTGTACGAGGTTGATACTCCGGACTGAAGCACTTAGGTTCTCCTACTCCTAAATGGCACACACTATAGTCTATATTTAGGTATCTACATCTTGATACCTCTCCTTTACATTCGTATTGTGAATGCCAAATTAGGGTTTGGGAAATATGGTTACCTGTTCTCGTAGTCTTAATGCATACCTCACAGCTAGGAGTGTCGGTACCTCTACCTTCCTGAATATAAAAACACATATAAATAAACACAATCAAAAGCACATCTTTCGCCGTCATCCTCAGTCTTCGTCCGTGCGATGGAACCTCAGCTTCCAGGATGTGAGGGCTGCAGGGAATGGAGTTCTGCTCGTCTTCACAGGTGTCCCTTCGAGACTTTCCTGGCTTATACACTATGTGTTGGTAAGCGGACAGGCTTTATTATGGCCTTCTCACTCACACCTGTAACAATAAAATTTGTAATCCACAATAATTCCTCGTTACTCCGACTGAGTAGTGCGTTTCAACCGGATCTTGCAGGGATTCTCTGGATCTGCTGTAACTTGCCAAGAATCAACTGCTGCTGGCTTAACCCTGGAGTGATGTATCCACGGAGTCACTTCTGCTACTTTTATTGCTGTAGGGGTAGACAAAAGAACAACATAAGGACCTCTCCACTTGGGCCCTAACGGTACATTATTCCACTCTTTAATCCACACTTGATCTCCTGGATGATAACTATGAACAGGGGGATAAATATTCACAGGTAATCTATCTTGTACCCATTTCTGTACCTCCTCCATAGTCTTACCCAACTCTACAACCTGCTGCCGGGTAATTCCTTCTCTCAACTGACTCAAATCCCCCCTTAAGTTACCAAGTACGGGAGGTGGTCGCCCATACATGATTTCAAAAGGAGAGAGGCCCATCCTTCTGGTAGGGGTACTGCGGATTCGCAATAAAGCTATGGGTAAGAGAACGTTCCACTTAAGTTGGGTTTCCTGACACATTTTAGCCAACTGGTTCTTTATAGTTCTATTCATTCTCTCTACCTTACCAGAACTCTGGGGTCTATATGCAGTATGAAGCCTCCACTTTATACCAAGCATATGAGTCAGTTGTTGTAGGCACTGATGAACAAAAGCTGGACCATTGTCCGATCCTATAGAACAGGGTAGTCCATATCGGGGTATTATTTCTCGTAGCAGGAATCTTACAACTTCTCCTGCTTTCTCTGTACGAGTAGGACATGCTTCTACCCAGCCTGAATAGGTGCACACAATTACCAACAGGTAACGATGTCCACCCGATTTAGGCATTACTGTAAAGTCTGTTTGTAGATCGGACATGGGGAGTCCCCCCATAAACTGGACTCCTGGTGGCTTTACTGGTCCTTGTCTTGCATTATTCTTAGCACACGTTACACATCTGCGTACAATGGCCTGAGTCAAGTTGGACAATCTTGGTATGTAGAAATGTTTCCTGAGAGATTCTTCAGTACTGTCTCTCCCAGAATGTGTCCCGTTGTGATAATTTTGGACAATTTCTACCGCTAGTGATGCTGGTATGACTATTCTTCCATCTTCTAGCTGATACCACTTGTTCTCCAAATACTTTCCCGGTTCAGTCTTTAACCACTCCTCTTCTTGAGCTGTATAAACTGGAGTCCATTGGGACAGTGGAGTTGGTATAAGAGCAGCTATATGCCCCACATACTCCTGTCTTCCTGATTCAGCAGCACGCTTAGCTGCACTATCTGCCATCCGATTTCCCTTGGTTACATCACCATCTCCTCTCAGATGCGCTCGACAATGTATGATACCGACTTCTTTCGGCTCCCACACTGCTTCCAATAGTTGTAGGATTTCAGCTGCGTACTTGATTTCTTTGCCTTCTGAATTCAGTAGTCCTCTTTCTTTATACAAAGCTCCGTGGGCATGAGTGGTTAAAAACGCATACTTAGAGTCCGTATAGATATTTACTCTTAAACCTTCAGCCAATTGTAACGCTCGTGTTAGTGCTATTAATTCTGCCTTTTGTGCTGATGTTCCTTTCGCCAGTGGCCGAGCTTCTATCACCTTGTCTATGGTTGTTACTGCATATCCTCCATAGCGGATCCCTTCTTTCACATAACTACTGCCGTCTGTATAATATTGAACATCGGGGTTCTGGATGGAAAAATCACGAAGATCTGGTCTACTTGAGAATACTTCATCCATTACTTCCAGACAATCATGTTGACTTTCAGTAGGTTGTGGCAAAAGGGTAGCTGGATTTAAGGTGTTTACAGTCTCTAAATGCACTCTTGGGTTTTCACACAACATTGCTTGATACTTGGTCATACGGCTGTTACTAAACCAATGATTTCCTTTGTAATCCAACAACGTCTGTACTGCATGTGGGACTCGTACATAAAGTTCTTGACCCAGAGTGAGTTTATCGGCTTCAGCTACTAGCAGGGCGGCTGCAGCTACGGCTCTTAGACAAGGTGGAAGTCCGCTGGCCACTGCATCCAATTGTTTAGACATGTAGGCAACAGGTCTTTGCCATGATCCCAAGTACTGTGTCAATACTCCCACAGCCATTCTTCTTTGCTCGTGTACATACAGGTAGAATGGTCGTGTGTGATCAGGTAGACCTAATGCTGGGGCACTCATCAAAGCCTTCTTCACATCTTCAAATGCCGTTTGCTGTTCTTGGGTCCATAGGAAGGGGTCGTGCTCTGTACCTTTGATAGCTGCGTACAGAGGTTTTGCTAGTATCGCATAGCTGGGAATCCATATCCTACAGAAGCCTGCTGCCCCCAAGAATTCTCGCACTTGTCTTCTATTCTTGGGTATTGGTATTTGGCAGACAGCCTCTTTTCTCTCTGGCCCCATAATTCTTTGACCTTCAGAGATATGGAACCCCAGATACTTGATAGTTGGCAAACACAACTGAGCCTTCTTTCTAGACACCTTGTATCCTGCCTTCCAGAGAATGTGTAGTAGATCGTGCGTTGCTTGCTGACAGATTTCTTTTGTAACTGCTGCTATCAACAAGTCATCTACATATTGTAACAATACACATTCTCCTGGGATAGACTCGAAATCCAGTAGATCTTGACTTAGAGCTGAACCAAATAGGGTAGGTGAATTTTTAAACCCTTGGGGCAGTCTTGTCCAAGTCATTTGGCGTTTTGAGCCCGTTACAGCGTTCTCCCATTGGAAAGCGAAAATACATTGGCTTTCTGCGGCAATTCGGAGGCAAAAGAAGGCATCTTTGAGGTCTAAAACTGTGAAGTAAGTAGCCCCGCCCGGAATTAAAGCAAGCAGGTTATATGGATTGGGTACAACTGGATGTATACTAACAACCGCATCATTGACTGCTCTTAAGTCCTGCACAGGTCGATACTCATCTGTGCCGGGCTTTTGAACAGGCAGCAATGGGGTGTTCCAGGGGGAAGTACAGAATTTTAGGATACCATACCGTATGAACTTATCCAGATAGGATTGGATGTTCTTCTTAGCCTTCTGCGGGATGTGGTATTGTCTCAGGCTCACTGGATAAACCCCATGTTTCAGTTCAATTTTTATAGGTGGAATATTGCGGGCCAGTCCTGGTGGGTTGTTCTCTGCCCAAACTCCTGGTATGTTAAACAATGTCTCATCACTCCTAGGGTTTTGGCTAGTCAACACTGTATAAAGTCGCCACTCTTCTTCCTTTGGTATGGATAAAGTCATAATACCTGAAGGTCCATTAAACTTTAAAGATGTTGTTCCATCTGGTAGGAACGTAATCTGCGCTTGTAATTTGGATAGCATATCACGTCCCAGCAATTGGACTGGACATTCAGGCATATAAAGGAATTGGTGTTTTACTACGTGGCCTCCCAATGTACAGAGTCGACTTTTAAGAACCGGTTTTTCAGCACTTCTTCCAGTTGCTCCTATCACAGTAATAGTCCTTCCAGATGGAGGAGCAACTAGATTAGTCACCACTGAATGTTCAGCACCAGTGTCGATCATGAACGCACTCCTTTTCCCCCCTATTGATACATCGACCATAGGCTCCGCTCGACCAAGGGGGATGGAGCCCGGTCGGTATCAATAGTCCTCCATGACCGTGTCAGCCAATCCTACGAAGTCCCTACCTTCTCTATCGCGGGACCTTTGCGCTGCTGGAATATACCTGTCTTCCCTAACACTTCCTCTGTTCCCATTACTCCCTCTATAACCATTACTCCCTCCGGGGCCTCCTCTACCTCTCGCTCTACCTCTAAAGTTTCCGTAGCCTGCCCTGGGTTGGTCTCTCTCGTACTGCTCTCTTTGCGGACATTCGTTCCTCCAATGCCCTTCTTCCTTGCAATACGCGCATTGATCCCTACTCAAAGGCTCCCTACTCCATCTATTATTGCCTCTATCTGGGCCCCGTTTATCTACGCCTGCGATCGCTACCGCTAGCATATCAGCCTTTTTACGCATCTTGCGCTCTTCCTCTTTCTTACTTTCTGTATCCCTGTTCATATAGACCTTATTTGCTACCTCCATTAGTTGGGTGATGGACATACCTGCAAACCCTTCTAACTTTTGTAGCTTGCGCTTAATATCTCCGTATGCTTGGCTGACAAAGGCGGAGTTAACCATTCGGGAATTGTCTGCGTCTTCCGGATTAAAGGGGGTGTACAAGCGGTACGCCTCCAATAATCGGTCATAAAAGACACTGGGCGCTTCATCGCTTTTCTGAATCACCTCAACTGTCTTTGACATATTAATAGCCTTCTTTCCTCCGGCTTTCATGCCAGCAATTATAGCGTCTCTATAGGCTCTGAGTTGAACCATATCAGCACCATTTACGTTCCAATCGGGATCGGTGTTGGGATAGTGTGTCGCGGCCCATGCTGCTGGATTAGCTTGGTTCAAAGCACGGGCTCTATCTTCTAATGCTTTAATGGCTGCTTGATTTATTCTTGTCCTTTCCTCATTGTTAAATAAAGTCATTAGTAACTGCTGGCAATCAGCCCATGTCGGATTATGCGTCTGTACTATTGAGGTGAACAGATCAGTCATGGCTTGTGGTTTCTCAGTATACGAGGAATTATGGGTCTTCCAGTTTAAAAGGTCGGTAGTGGTGAAAGGGACATATACGAAGACAGGGTCAGCGTGTGCCATTTGACCTGCGGCATCGATATAAGCTGACCCGGGATTTAAGCGAAGAGGCATCTGATAGTGCTTTAATTGTTGGGCACCAGTCAACTGTCGGGTTTGGATGGGGCTACGTAGGGAAGCGTCAGTCATGGGTTCCGGTCGGGGAGAGATAGGGTATGGGGATGTGGGAGGTTGGTTTTGGGAAAAGGTAGTGAATAGAACACTTCGGGCCGAGCTAGATGAAGCTTGACCGGAAGTCTGAAGTGGCGCCAAATCAGGATATTCGTTTCTAATGGGGGTGGATTCTGGTTCCGGAAGGGGAGATTTAGTACGAGGGGGGGTGGATCCTGTACTGGAGGAGGAAGCGGAAGTGGATGGGGGTAGTGAGGGAAGGGTTACAGGACTTCCTGCGTTTGCGTCACTTCTTCTTAACGGAAAGTAAGGGGGCGGCAAAGGGATCTCGGACTCAGGGGGCGTGTCCAAAATGGGCCTAACACCAGTCCTAGTGGACGAACAAGTCCTAGCTACCATGAGGCGACACTGCTCCTCGTGGCATGTCCGGAGCCATTTTGGCGAGTCATTTACGGCCTGTCTCCAACAATCAATATAAGGAAACTGGCCGTAAAGTTCAGGCCTACCTGATACAGCCACGTGTAAGCGCTGTACCAGAGTTGGATCCAAACTGCCACGTGGCGGCCATGCCGCAACCAAAGTAGGCCACTCCCTAGTGCACAAAGTGACCAAACGTACAGGAGACATCTTAACCCCAAAATCACAAACCTTGAATCCCTTTTTAAAATTCTTAACCATACATCCTAAGGGATCCGGAATCGTTGACTGCGACGCACCCATACTTAACAATGGAACGTCGTCGACAACGAATACTATACACGCGTACTATTCAACAGTCACACCCGTTTCCTCTGGCAACAGCACCACGTGGTACGGTTACCAAGTGAAACGTACACAATAACAATAAACACTCAGGGAATTCCCGTACACACACAGCTGCTACACCAGTCACTATATAATCAATATTATGCCCTTTGGCGTAACTACACAGTCACCCACGCTATAATTCTCTATATACGAATTACCCGTCTATAACACACCCAGTAACATCGTCTTTTACAAATAGCGGTTACAGTACGGTTAGCATAGGTCAAAGCACAAGTTAAGGTCACAATACAATTATTAGTGGTTATGGTGTTAAAACATGCAATGGACGACAATGATTAGTACTTATTATACAATGTCAGTAAATATACAGGGTTATGGTACCGTGCACTATAATACAGCAACACACTATTAACACTCTCGCTAGACGGCTGAGCTCGCGCTATCTAACAAGATATACACTTTACTAAACAATCGTTAACACATTTACAATTCCCAACTAAACTATTGGCCAGTACCTTGAATGGACTACCTAAAACTATATACACCCGTTTTGGTTAGCCACACTGCCCAATCACCACATATACATAGCGAGCTAGAGATCCGAATTTACACAGGCGCCTCTTAGTCGCACTATACAACGAGCTAGAGATCCGAATTTACACAGGCGCCTCTTAGTCGTACTATCAAAAGTCTAGTGGGTTCCAAATTTACACGCCTTCCCACTTAGCCCAGATAGGATGAGAACTAGCGAACCGAATTTACACAGGCGCCGCTTAGTCTCCCGGTCCCTCCGACCTAGCGAACGTAATATACACCCTAGAACGCTAGTCTAGACAAGACACCGGTGTCCGGCTAGGGCTATCTTACACCAGGACCCCGCCTGACTAACCAAATCAAACGGTCTGACTAAAGAGCGTTCGATCGAGCGGTGCGCCTTCGCTCCTTCCCTCCGACAGAGGGGGCAGATACAGATTCAAAAACCCCTTTGGGCCTACCGCACAATCGGTATACCCCTAGCGGGTCCTGCCGTCTAAAACAGCAGTTATCTTACCTCCTCGTTCCTGAACCTGAGTTCACACTCATCGACGGGGACACCCCAGCACTTCTTACGTAGAGGCCGATGATCTCCTGGACAACAGACCAGTGGCGCCGAGACGAAGGGAGGTCCACGCAGAAGTTCAGGGGTGCAGCCGTAGAGAACGTGGGCAAAGATAGACCGTCTCACGCCTCTGCCTCTCAGCTACCGTTGAACGATGAGCTTCCCGGCCAATGCACCAAATGATACCGGAGAAACTGACGGAAGCCAAGCACAGAGAGATGGACACAGGTTTCTTCAGGAAGGAAGAGATTCTTTATTGGATCACCGATCGGGACTCAGAGGGACTAGCGTCACCAAAATACAGCAAAGTCTGAGTACTGAATACATAGAGTACATTCCTTATATAGCACTGTAGCTCCTCCCACAATTAACTACACCCACACATACCCTTAACCTATTTAATAAATAGAGTCTAAACTCATCCATCCGGTCTAACCACGTGGCTCATCTGATACAAAGGAGAGGGACGCGTAATTCCAGTTCTTACATTCCTGCACCTGGTCAGTACAGTGATGACAGTATCTTAGCTACGTGTAATTAACTAGATACTACAAACACATATACATACATATGCCTTGTGGCAATCTTAGCCTGCTAAACTTGTATTTTACTGGAATTACATCACAAGTCCACTGGGAATATGAACACAGTTTTCACTAACTTTATGTGTTGAATCATCGTGTCGCAGTGGGAGAGTGTGTCTTTTGGCATTTTCCTGACCAATCCTGAAATAAATTGATTTGGTAAGCTTCAATTAACAAAGACAAACATAAAAAGACACACACAAAATTGTTACTTACCATTTAGCATGAGTGCTGGTAGCATTGCTCATCACTTTGATACCCACCATATGACTAGATGTTTACATAAACAGCGTCAGTGATATATGATAGCAACATGTATGCTTAAGTTTTGTTTGGAAATGGTTTCAAGTTTGAGCTAGTGATAAACCGAAAAATTAGAACCGCCAGGCTGACCATTGTATGTTATTCGATTCTGTCAACAAAGCAGGAAACATCAGTGGATCAGATATTATTATCATTTCATTAACACCAACATATTCAGCGTTACAATTATAGCAAGGGGATATTTAGAGGTTATGAAGACGAGTTTACAATCTATGAGGATATGAGGTTGTCAGATATATATTGATAGGTGTCTTGGCCAGGGACACTTACTGGTGTGGTGTTCTGACCATGATTTGACATTTTCCCAGTTTCCCGGTTGTAAAGCAGTGATGCTACCACTGCTCTTAACAGGATAAGTTCCATAATAATAATACTAAAGGTCGTTGAGTGGTGATTGGGCTGTGATTCTCTGTCTGTGAGCTCCAATATCAATGAATCAGGATGCAGAACAGACCTTTACGCGATAATTGAATTATCTATTGGATATTAGAGAATCGATTAGATGTGACCAAGCTGGGATTTTCTATTTATGAGCTCAGTCACCATGGCTAAGAACAGGAATGGATCACGACCCTGCATTTATTTATATTTAATGAAAATTAAACTATCCATTGGAGATTAGAGTACAGGTCAAAGGTAGTCAGACTGTGATTCTCTGCTTATGGGTTCAGCCACCATGACTGCGATCATCAATGGATTTAAGATGTGGAGTCATTCTTCTCCTAAAAATAAATCTATCTATTAGAGATTAGAGCATAGATCAGATGGAGTCAGGCTGTCATTCTCTATTTATGGGCTCAGCCACCATGACTAATGCCATCAATGGATCAGAGATGTGCCGTCATTCTTTTTCCAATAATTACATTCTCCCATTAGACATGGGGAGTGAGTGGTGCCCTGTCTGGGAGTGGTCGTTGAGAAACATGGAGTCACTTTGCTGCCAAAAAAACCCAAAACACAAATTTCCCAGTTTGCCAAGAATGCTAATCCAGTTCGGGGTGGCTTAGTATTCTAGTTAAAGAAACAAGTCTACCTGAGCCCTTAAGCTTCTATAGCAACTTCTTCTTCAACTGTCACTAGTCTAATACTACCATTACCTTTTTGTGTCACTTTACCCCACTCCCTCTAGCATGTAAGCTCATTGAGCAGGGCCCTCAACCCCTCTATTCCTGTGTGTCCAACTTGTCTGGTTACAACTACATGTCTGTTTGTCCACCCATTGTAACGCGCTGCGGAATTTGATGGCGCTATATAAATACCATAATAATAACTCTACTTTTCTACTATCAACTCAACAGTCAAGACAGGATCACTAAACTGCCAAATGTGTCACTTGCTTGACTCATTACTCAAGTCAACCTTTGTCCGTGATAACTTGCTTATCTTGTCATCTGTTCCTCGAAGAAGACATCTCGAATTAAATAAAAATCAGTGGAGGTGTCATAGTATGCACCCTATCGGCTTTCTCTTAAAATTGTGACAACGTAAAATAGACTTGTAATTCTGCATTATTCATCAAAAGTGTTAAATCAACATCAGACCAACCGTAAGTCACCTTAGTATTCTTTTCACACGTAAAATAAAAGTAAGGACTAATGTAAAGCATAATCTTTTGCAATCTTTGACAATGGGCAGAGCTTATCACCCTGATATTGAGTTCCAGCACAATTGGTGTGGGGGGTAGGGTGTGGGTGGAGTATTAATCATTAAGATACAGGGGACATAATAAAAGGAAATTCGGAAGAAAGAAATATGAAAGTGCTATTTTAAGATAGTATTCGCTAGAAATATTATGCATGCATAATAAGGAGATGTTTCGTTCTGGTTAACTTACTCATATTGAAACAGGTCTGTTTGTCTGTCTGTCTATAAAGTTTATATATTCATCACATTTCCTTTATTTAGACAGCTTTATCGTAGTCTGCAAAGTTCTACAAATAGAAACCTAGACAACAATGACAAAACTAACCGAAACTGGAACAAGATGTGACGATGCCGACCAAGTCACTGTAACCATAATTAAAGCCTTCACTTCTCCATTTTAATGTCAAATGCAAAAAGGCTACTCTTCAACTTTACTTATTCTCTATTTAGGGTGATGCTGACTATTCAAGAATGAAGACTTGTAGTCCAATAACAGCTGAGAGGTCAAGGTTAGACACCCTCCACTAAAACATTCTTATAGATTTCATTACACACTAAACTGTGCCGGCTGTCTGTTAAACTATTTACTATAACTTTTATAGGTTAACCCGTTAATGGAATGCTGAATTCCGAGAGGCCGCTGCTACAGAAAATTGAGTGAATTTGTATTTTGTTTTCATTTTTTTTTAGACTTAGAATAGAACATACCAAAATATTAAAGGTTAAACGTTCAACAGTTGCTGCTCTCAGAGGGACCACTAAATGGTAATTGTGTCTGTTTCTTATTAACGTTAAAGGGGAACTAACTGCAGGGAAACAACAAAACGGTTCTGCGAAAAACTGTCTGACGTGGGGAGCAAGAATGCTGGTTTGTCTATTTTCTATGACTCACAGTCTTCTCTGAAAACCTTATACCGTAAATTATTTTTAGTTCTTTAATGTGGGTACCCGCCAGTCCACTGGTGAGGCCTCATTTGAATATTGTGTCCAGTCCTGAAAAGATCCTGGAGATCAAACATTCAAAGAACGACCATTTAACAATGATCTTCAGATTTTGAAGTTGAAATTTTGCAAATTTTGCAAGAAAAAAATACTGACTTTCTAGTGATGCTGCTAAATGAAATTGCTCATTAAATTGGTTATGGTGTCTGGAGTCCTCTGGTACTGCCCCTTCATTCAGTATTAATCCATCTTTGAGCAATTTAACACTAACTAAGGGCAGGGCCTTGTTTAACAGAGGCACATGGGGCAGCTGCCCAGGCCCAGTTACTCCTGGGGGGCCCCTGAGCAGCTGCCCCATGGCCCCACTTCCCATTTTATTTGAGCAGCTTGGATAGCACAAGGCGGCCCACCTGCTGGCCCATGCACTAAGAGCCACCCGGTGGGCATGTGCCAGCAGGGGCCCTGTCAGGTGCAGTGGCGCTTTAACAGTGTGTCCGGGTCCCTTTCTGTTCAGCAGCTTTGGAGGAGGTGACAGCCATAAGTCACTTCCTCCCAAAGAGATCAGAGCCGCGCGGGAGGGGTGAGGCAGTGAGGAGGGGGCTAGGCCGGGCTTGCTACAGCCTGCCACTGGACCCGACGGAAACCATGCTCCAGAAAAAGGGAAGAACCTAGAGCAGTGATGGCGAACCTTTTTGAGCCCGAGTGCCCAAACCGCAATACATGACAATTTTTTTTTCCTTAAAGTGCCAACACGGCAATTAAACCTGAATATTGAGGTTTAAGTTTAGAAAAAACCACTCGCACTATTGTCCGAACTAATTAACAACTTTTTTTTTTTTTTTTTTAATTCTTTATTTTTGTAGTGCATTTGCAGGAACAACTCACATGGGGTACTCCGACGGCAATCCACATGCTTTTTCACACAATTATAACAGTAAGGGTATGTTAGAACTTGCACAATTTTATAGTTAGTATGCGATTTGTCTAGAGCATTCACATTTTAGTTTCTATTAAGCGTAAAGTCGAGATATTACATGGGTATGTCAGGGAAAATAGGCATAACATTAATAGGCTTGCTTAGGTATTAAGTAAGTAACGAGTACTATGCTAGACAATACATGACTGTCGTTACTTGTGTAATTTCCGTTCGGTTACATGCTAAGTACAGTATAGTAGGTATTATTAAACTAATATTTGGTTGATTACATGTTAGACCATTAAGATTGTCAAGAGTTATAACGTAGAGAACAGACTTAACCGGCTGGTTCTCCTAGGAGTGGTTGGGGACAGAAGTCCAGCAATGCGAGTGCGGGTGAGTCTTAGGTCAGAGAGTTCAGTTTGCCCCGCAGCATCTGGGATCTTAGTGCGTTCTCAGCCGATTCCCAGCTTGGGGGGGGATTTCAGGGCTCTCCACATTCGTGTCCTCGCTGGTGGCGTGTCGCCATTTCGGAGTGCTGCTTGGGTGTATGCACCATATTGCGACCTGTACTGTGGTTGTTGGGAGTTGCTGTCTCTGAGCACTTTTGGGGTCGCCGCCCCTGTATCTTGGACCTTATTCCGGGTTTCCGCTGTGGTCTTTCCCCGGCGCCTCAGGTGACCAGCTCCTTGGTGCTTTCTTGGCATCCGCCTTGTATGTGAAAGGACTCGTAGTAGGCCTCCCAGCCGCTGTCTCCCACGATCATGGCTCCGGGCTTGAAAGGGGGCCAGTGCCCTGTGTACATTGGCCCGTCTACTGCCCGTGGTAAGACCTCTTGCCCCCAGGGGTCCTGTTACTCCGGTGCCCCCTAGGGTGTATGGACGGCTACCTGGTGTGTGTTCCAGGAGGGACCCCGGCCCAGGAGAGTGGTGGGAAGCTGGCATAGCTGTGGGCATTGGAGCGGTAGTACCTGGAGGGGTGAGTATCTGTTTCGTCCCTGCACCGGTGCAGTGGGTCATCGCGGTGGCTCTTAGTGTTACAGCGTTCCCAGGCTGCGTTAAGTGGCTGTTCTCCGCCAGTGCGATGGGGACATCCCGCCATTTTGGGCCCTTCATCCGTGTTGGGACTGCATGCATCCGTCGTTTGGTTAGCAGCGGCGGTGGGGGAGAGCGTTCGTTTACTTGCTGTTGGGCAGAGAGCTGCATTTTCTCCTCCAGGTTGCGCCAGAATGTTGCAAAGGCTCTGTCCAGTCTGATCTCGATGTCTGCCATTACTGCTGCATTGTCAGGTTGCCTCGTGGCATCCGCCATGTTGGCTGAGTCAGTAGATGTGCCCATAAGTGTAGCCCCTCCGTCCCCCCTATGCTGTGGGTCGGAGAGTTCTCCCAGGGCTGGACCGGGATCACCCCCGCCGGTCCAAAGGGGGGGGTAACGGGTTGCCTGCTCCACCATGTATGTCCCTGTGCCTCTCAGAGCTGGGAGGTCGGCCGTCCCTCCCGCCCGGTGGTCAGAGGGCCGCATGGCTCGGAGTGTGCCGCTCGTCGGTTTCGGTCAAGCTTCTGCCCTTGGTGGTTCCTTGCTGTTCGGTTCCGAGGCAGGGAAGGTTGTAGCAGGGTTTGTCTCCGATTTATTTAGGCTAAAAATCGCTTTTTTGCCAAATGCTATGAGGAGCTCATGTAAGTCACTTCTTTACAGCTCGGCGGTCAGGCCCCGCCCCCACAACTTTTGTTTTAAAAGAACACAACAACAGAGAGTGTGTGTGTGGGGGGAGGGGTACTGTGTGGAGGGTAGGGGTACTGCTGGGGGGTAGGGGTGCTGTGTGTGGGGGGTAGGGGTGCTGTGTGTGGGGGGTAGGGGTACGCTGTGTGTGGGGGGGTAGGGGTACTGTGCGTGTGGGGGGTAGGGGTACTGTGTGTGTGGGGGGGTAGGGGTACTGTGTGTGGGGGGTAGGGGTACTGTGTGGGGGGTATGGGTACTGTGTGTGGGGGGGTATGGGTACTGTGTGTGTGGGGGGGTAGGGGTACTGTATGTGTGGGGGGTAGAGGTACTGTGTGTGTGGGGGGTAGGGGTACTGTGTGTGTGGGGGGTAGGGGTACTGTGTGTGTGGGGGGTAGGGGTACTGTGTGTGGGGGGAGGGGTACTGCTGGGGGGTAGGGATGCTGTGTGGGGGGTAGGGGTACTGTGTGTGGGGGGGTAGGGGTACTGCTGGGGGGTAGGGGTACTGTGTGTGTGGGGGGTAGGGGTACTGTGTGTGTGGGGATGGGGTGTGGGGGGGTAAACGTTTAAAAAAAAAAAAGTGTATTAAATTATTATCTTCTTCCCCCCTTCTTACCTTTAATGAAGGAGGAGGGGGGGGGACACAGTCATCCCTGGTGGTCCGCTGGTGGCAAGTACTGCTTCCGGTTCGGGAGGCAGGGGAGGGATCTTTGAAGCCGCTCCCCTGTCCTCCAGCGCGATGCTGTGTGGAGTGTTGCCATGGTAACGCGCGGCAACGCTCCACACAGCTTGCTCGCGGGAGGACAGGGGAGCTGCTTCAAAGATCCCTCCCCTGCCTCCCCCGCCTCCCGAACCGGAAGCAGAGTAGGCGCCTGCCGTTTCGGGCAGGCAGGTGCCTACTCTGCAGTGATGGCAAAACTATGGCCGCGTGCCCACAAAAAGGCCACACGTGCCATAGGTTCGCCATCACTGACCTAGAGGGTGACTAAGTGTGAATATTGCATGTGTGTGTTTCAGTATGTCTGCGTGTGTGTCAGTATATCTGCCAGTGTTTGTGTCTGTGTGTGTCAGTTTGTCCATCAATGTGTGTGTCAGTATGTCTGTCTCCAGGAGTGTTCAGCTCAACGAGAGCATCTTTGCAGATAGCATGTTGATTTAGTATGCCATGGTTGGGAGCATGTCCTCCTCGAGGTGCATGTTTGGAGCAGGGCTGCAGTGTTCAAGGCAGAGGTGAGGGTAATGTTAAATGTGGAGATGGCCAGTGAGGGACAGGAGAGGGAAAGGATGGAGGGGAGGGTGGGCAGCCTTTCAGAGATGATACCACTGCTTAGGCATTTCTGTAGTGCTTGGATGCTTTGAGTTCTGAGAGTTACTAATCAATGCTGTTATTTGGGGCCCAGTCTGAAATATAAAGTCAGGGTTTAGAAAAAATACACCACTATGGGTGGGGGGACATGGAGATATTGAGGTAATTAGAGATGAAAAATCAGAGGAGATAACATATGGGATAAAAAGATATGAAGAATTAGATAGGTGAAAGTCATAAGTGAACATAAATTTAGATAGTCATAAGACTATCAGTAAAAGAAGTAACACTAGCTAAACAAACAACAACAAAAAGTCATAAAGAATGAATATAAAATAACAACAAGACTATGAGTGCACCAACTTTAACAAAACAGAAGATCAGGATGGGCGATATAATAGTTATCAATTAAGCAGTAAGACTATAGGGAGGGAGGTGGAATGGAACACAATTTTAAATTCACACGCTATGCTCCCAGTCGATCCTTGAGATCGGCTGATTTAGCCTTATTGAAGATTCCAAATTTTAAAAAGAAAAAGTGCGGAGGGAGAACGAGTGAAGTTCAGGGAGCGCAATTTTGGAACTCCCTGCCTCTGACATTAAGACTTGAGAATGATCTACTGAAGTTCCGCCGGAGCTTAAAAACAGCTTAAAAACAGCTTTATTTGCTCAGGCGTACGGGATGACATGAAAATTTTTAACCTGGTCCAAATGCATGTGATTATAATGCTGTTGTTTGCTGGATATTGTTTTGTCTGTTTTTTATTGCTGGTATGCGCATCGAGACCCTATGGGTAATAAGACTGCGTTTCTTAAGAATTTTTAATAAATAAATAATAATAAATAAATAAATTAAGAAAAAAGGGAAACAATAAGTAGTACAGGTATTCTTGAATAGATCTTCCAGAGATGATACCTCTGCTTAGGTGTTTCTGCAGTGCCTGGATGCTTTGAGTTCTGGGAGGACTAATCAATGCTGTTATTTGTGGCACAGTCTACGCTTAGGCTAAATACAACCCTGCAAGCATGGGAACCTGTAGAGTCCCAGCTGTCAAAGTTTTGTTGGAGCTACATAACAGATGGGGTCTACCTTTTGGCCATCCTTGCGATAAGGGACTCAAAAAATTATTGCACAAGGGCCCTCTCCAATTTAGTACCTCCACTGCATTGGGGTGTAATTCAGGATCGCAGCCAGGTGCCTGCGGCTGTGGCGCAGCCATTGCTCACTCAGCACTAAACTCTCTATCTTCTGGCTGCTGGCGCCTGGAGCACACTACACTAGCTTCATGTGATCCCCCTTTCCATCATGCAGGGCATTAGTGCAGCGTCCATGCACTCCATCCACTGCCCCGTGCATGTGAGCTTGTGTGTGTCAGTGTGAGCTTGTCTATAGTGAGCTTGGGTCTGTGTCTGTGGGAGTTTGTCTATATTGAGCATGGGTGTGTGTCAATGCTGACACTATTATGCATAGGTCAATATATCCACAGCTTCAATAACTTATAAAATCAAACAAATATACTAAAGTCATTGCCCACCCCAACCCTCAACCATACATTATATAATATCCCCCACATGTCAAATAAAAGGCAATGACCCATAAACATTAACATATCAATATAACAATCATATAAATATCAACATGTAATGTGGCAACACATCCTGGTTGGGATATACTCAGATATTCCTACAACCCCGAGGTTCTGAGCCACCAAGGTGCTTGAAACCTACCAATATTATACTGTAACGGCACCCCGAGTAGGTGAAGGGGTTAACGCCACCAAAGCTGTTCTTTTTCCCGAGAATAAAATATGGCGTATACTGCGCCCAAAAATAATACGTACATACACCATAGGGAGGGAGAGTTGGTAAATACCTCAAAGTAATAAAACAGAAAAAACAATAATAGTGCAATACAGTATTTTAAGGTGCAAGGTTTTGTGCTGGATAACTGTAGGAAAGCCACTCACATAGGGTAGAGCTATATAAGAGCTCTACTTTGTTCAGCGTGGACGGTATAATCCCCGTCTGAGGATACAGGATGGTAGGGATGGTATTGATGCTCCAGGTGCAAATGCAAATAAAAGAGAGAAGCACTCTGATAGTGTATATGTACTATAAACCAGGATAATAAAAGAAAGTATTGTACTTACAATTGTAGAGCAAGACCTGCTCTAGTAATCACAGCATGGGTGGTACTATCCCCACCTAAGGATATGGTGGCACAAGGTAGTCAACAGGATATAAAATGTAGGATAAAATAATAAAAAATATATGTCCAAATAGAATAAAATAAACTATTTATTATAAATATAACATACAAGTATATAGGCACAAATGTCCAGAAAGAATGTCCCACTTAACGCGTTTCGCCTTGTTTGTTTTTTCTTGTTCTTTTTCCCGAATACAAAGTCAGCTACTGAACACTCCTAAGGGCCGAACAGGAACCATATGAATTATCTCCCCAAATACGAGATGAGGCTCTGTATTGAGGGTCAAGCAGGATCTGTTTAATGGTGGCTACATGTCAGCCTTTTATGCAGGTCTTCCAGCAAAGGACACTCCCATAGGGACCTTGTGGAAGACTGAGACAGTTTTTACAATAGCCAATCCCATGTAGTTACAGAATGCAAACACTCCCACACAAACAGTACAACTCCTCCTCTCTATCTTGGAGATAATTTGGTTAAGTGCTTGATGTAACTCAATTACCTCCAGGCATAGAGAATATCCCCCATTTTATAGTAATGGTAAAAACACATTCATATACATATTTCCCAATATACCGAACGGAACCCTCACATTCAACGTATCCCCAGATAGCTTGGATCTGAACGCTCAATATAACCGAACAGCGCTCAGATTCCATACATATAGTTTAATCGCCATGGAGTTAAAGTTTATACATTGGGCATTCGATGAAACAAATGAGCTCCATGGGTTAACTATCTAGTACAGTTCCGTTCGTGTATTGCCAATTTACCGAATGGCACGGCGTTCATATGAATTTGGAACAGAGTGATGGATGGTCAGTGATTTCAGCGGTGTTCGTGGGAAGCAGTGTCCGAAATCAGTTCCATGGGTTTGTCGATGAACACCGCTGGGCGTTCGTCTGTCCACGTGTTCGTTCATACGAACGACGACCACCCAGCTGACCGTTTGGGAGTTGGAAGTGTCTGCGGTTAACCACAATGTTAATGAGGGCAGAAAGGTTAACGAGCAGCACACTTCCCTGCTGGGTGGCCTGCCATTCGGTAGTTGGTTCATCCTTTGATGAATGCATGCAGGAAACATACGAACGACCGGCAACCGCCAAACAAACAGACGACTTAGGTTTTAAATAATAACCCAAAGGCAGAGAGGTCTGCCACATGGCAGACCCGGCTTGATCCTTCTCGGGTCAACTTGGGGATGTCCGGAACTAGGAAGCTGGAGTGATGTCTGTTTGCTGGGACAACCCATTGGCATTGCCATTCTGCTGACCAGGTCGGTAGCTGATGCTGAAGTTATAGGATTGCAGGGCTAAGCTCCACCGCAGCAACCTGCCATTGTCTCCTGCAACCCGGTTAAGCTAGACCAATGGGTTGTGGTCGGTGACTAGTGAAAATTCTTGTAAGCTTCTTAAGTGCCCAAACCAGGGCCAAACATTCCTTCTCCACTGCCACATAACTCACTTCCCGGGGTAGCAACTTTCTGCTGAGATTTGCGACAGGGTGTTCTCCTCCATCCTCCCCGACTTGGATCAGCACTGCCCCCAGTCCAAACATGGAAGCGTCTGTGTGAACAAGGAAATGTTTGTTAGGTACTGGGGCAGCCAAGACAGGGGCATTAACAAGTGCTTGCCTGAGGGCTTGAAATGCGGCCTCACAAGCTGGAGACCACAGAACCTGCCTAGGTAAATATTTTTTGGTCAGGTCAGTCAAGGGCTTGGCTATCGTACTGAAGTCAGGGACAAAGCGTCTCTAATACCCTGCCATCCCAAGAAGGCTAGTACCTGGGTCTTAGTGCGAGGTGTGGGCCAGTTAGCTACCGCCTCCACCTTGGCCGGCTCTGGTCTCTGGTTCCCACAACCCACTCTGTGACCCAAGTACTGCACTTCAGCCATACCTAAGTGGCACTTATCTGGATTCAAGGTCAGGCCTGCGGCCTGAATCTTGTCCATAACTACCCCTACATGAACCAGGTGTTCTTCCCAAGACTCACTGTAGATCGCAATGTCGTCCAGGTATGCACATGCAAAATCCTGGAAGCCATCGAGGAGCTTATCCACCATACATCGGAAGGTAGCCAGGGCATATTTCATCCCGAAGGACATGACCCTAAACTGGTACAGGCCAAACAGGGTAACAAATGCCGACTTGGGGATAGCGTCCTCGGCCAGGGGAATCTGCCAATAGCCTTTACACAGGTCTATTGTAATTAGATAACGTCCCCTGGCTATACGATCCAGCAGTTCGTCTACCCTGGGCATCGGGTAGGCGTCAGTGGTAGTCTTTTCATTGAGTCGCCTGTAGTCCACACAAAACCTGGTCGGTTCCATCCTTCTTGGGTACAAGGACTACAGGCGAGGTCCAGGAGCTGTCAGAGTGCTCAATGACTCCTAACTGAGTCATCTCCTGTATCTCCTTCCACATTCCTTCTCGGACTGATTTAGGTATATGGTAGGGCGGCTGTCTGAGGGGTGCTTGTCCGGGGGTCTCTACCTTGTGTATGGCCAGGGTCGTGTAGCCCGGTTCTTGGGAAAAGGTAGCTTGTTTGGCCCACAGAAGCTGTCTAGCTTGTTCTGTTTCTGTGGGGCTTAACCGGTCTCCTAAATAGAGGAAAATAATAAAATAGAGATAAAGAAAGAGAAGAGGAGGTGCAAGGACGGGGAGGGTGGAGGGAAGGGCACTACCCCAGAGCATCTGCTCGTCATTCTTGCGACTCCTGGGGTTGGTTATCCGTCTCAGCACTACCATCTCCATTGTCCGGATATGATCGCCATCTCAGTTCCTTCACGATTCTACTGGGCTGTTATCCCAAGGTTCCCATATACTCTGAAAAGCTATTGTGGTCCCTTTTACCCTAGCTGTCAAGTCGTCCATCAGTTTGCTTTCTTTGATTGCTTTCTAGAGATTACTCCCGAGAAAGTCGAGCCCTCCGGGGACAGTCACAAGGTATACCCAGGGGTCTAGGTCAGGTGATCTATCAAAGATCTGTTTCATCAAGTTCTCTACTGATTTCCAGAATCTGTTTATAGTTGTGCATTGCCACCACATATGTAAGCATGTTCCTCTGGCTTCGCAACCCCTCCAGCAGTCATCTGTGTCTGTTTTATGCATTCTAAAGAGCTTCACTGGTGTGGTGTACCACCTGAACATGGTTTTCCAGGACTGTTCCTGTAGTTTCACGCACATTGACGTATTTCTGTGTGCTTCCCATATTTCCTGCCACTCAATGTCCTTTTTCCCACTGGTCAGTGTATGTCGGTCCGCCCCATTCTGTATTTTCAGAGCAGAGGTGGGCGTAAATCAGCATTATCAATCCCTTGGGGGCAATCCCCCCTATGCATAATCTCTCATAGAAAGTCAGTGACCCGCAGGCCGCTGCTTTAATCTGTGGTTGTTTAGCAAAATCCCTAAGATGCACGTACCTAAAGAAATGTTAAGGTGTTAAGTGGTTGCGTTGCCTAAGGTCATTTAAACTGTACTATCTCCCTACCCTGATATAGGTGGCATATCCTCTGAAGGCCAAACCCCTCAAAATTATGGAAATCTCTTGTGGCCATATCCGGATTAAATGCTCTTTTGCAGAATAGAGGCATTAGGGGAGAAGGTGAAGAAGCCAGTTCATACTTAACATTTGTCGCGTACCATATTCTTAGTGAGTGGAGTATTGCTGGGCAGGTAACCCCGATCATAGGTCTGTGTTCCCTAGGGACCCACATCGTAAACTGGGGGATGTCCGATCCCACCATAAGGGACTCAATTTCCACCCATTTCCTATCATCCGGAGGTCTATGACCGAGGACCCCACACAGGAGGGGGCCCGGCGGCTTGCTCTTTGTGCCGCCGGGTGTGAGGCCCCTCCTGTCAGTCCGCCCGGGGAGAGAGCCAGCCTCAGTCTGCAGCTCTGCCGGGTGTGAGCTGCAGACTGATGTCTCGCGATTTCCAGCTAATCAGAGCGTTGCCGTGGGTTACCACGGCAACGTTCTGACTGAAGATCACAAGACATTCCCCATGTGGCCTGCACCAGAAAGCCCACTGGACCACCAGGGAGCCATCCAGGACACTGGACCACCAGGGACAGAATGACCCCACCGAACCACCAGTGAAAAAGGTAAATTTCAACCCCCCCTCACCCTGACACCCCACCTGTCACACCCTGTCACCTCCCCTCACCCTGCCACCCCACCTGTCACCCCCCTCACCCTGCCACTTCACACTGTCACCCCACCTGTCACCCCCTGTCAACACGCTGTCACCCCCCTCACCCTGCCACTTCACCCTGTCACCCCCATCTCACCCACCTCTCACGCTGCAACCCCACCTGTCACCCCCTCTCACCCTGTCACCCTGCTAACCCACTTGTCACCCCCCTCTCACCCTGCCACCTCCCCCTATCACCCCCTCTCACTGTCAGCTCAGCCTGTCACCCCCTCTCACCCTGTCACCCCACCTGTCACACCCTTTCACCCCCCTCTCACCCTGCAACCCCACCTGTCACCCCCTCACCCTGTCACCCCCTCTCACTCACCTCTCAGGCTGCCACCCCACCTGTCACCCCCTCTCACCCTGTCACAGTGCCCCCCCACCCTATCACCCCCTCTCACTGTCACCTCACCCTGTCACCCGCCTCTCTCCCTGTCACCCCACCTGTCACACCCTGAGGGAGAATGTTCATCTTGATGGTGTGAATCCGCCCTATCCACGAGATGGGTTTGTCCGTCTATTTTTCCATATCTCTAATCAATGTTTGGAACAGCGGCGAGTAGTTAGCCGCATGCTGTTTTCCTGGATCCACCGTCAATTGGATCATCCCCAAATATTTTAGGGAATCTTGGCAGATGCAGCCGAGCTATGTCCACTGCCGACACCCCCACTGGTAAGGCGCTTATTGATGTTTGCCTTGTAACCCGACAACGCCCCATATTCCTTTATCAAATCCTGTAGAGCCCCCATCGAATCCATCAGATTGTGAGTGTCAAAAGTACGTCATCCGCGTATGCCGATACCTTGAATTCTCTTCCTCCTACTCTGACTCCCTGAATATTCGGATGTCTCCGAATCGCCTGTAATAGGGGCTTCAATGCAAGTACAAAGAGGAGAGGAGAAAGTGGGCATCCCTGTCTGGTGCCATTGTACAGTCGAAACGGGCGTAATGGGGCTCCCGTGATCTCCATCTGTGCCCTCACATTATTGTACTTTGGCCTAATTATTGCCACATACTCCCCCGGAAACCTAAATGCGTCAGTAATGTGAACAGGTACGGCCACCGGACCCTATTGAAAGCCTTCTCGGCATCAATTGAAAAGACCAACGTAGGTATCACAGTGGTAACCAGCCTGCAGATTAAATCTATATTTCTCCTGGTGTTTTCAAATAATTGTCTTCCAGGAATAAATCTGACCTGGTCAGCGTTGATTAATGAGTTCAGCAGCGGGTTTAATCTGTCCGGCTGTATCTTAGCCAGTATCTTCATGTCAAGATTTATGAGGGATATGGGCCTGTAATTTTCCGGTGTCGCTTGATGCCGTTGTTCTAGCATTCTAAGTTGGGCCAGGAGGGTATCTAACTTGGTAT
Organism: Pelobates fuscus; assembly: GCF_036172605.1. Lineage (NCBI taxonomy): Eukaryota > Metazoa > Chordata > Amphibia > Anura > Pelobatidae > Pelobates > Pelobates fuscus. Next base: position 28,486,208 of record NC_086327.1, read on the forward strand.
TTCAATTTCTTCTTCCTAGTTGCTAGTTTTATGAGGTACCCCGCACTACCGTCTTGTGGGCCGCCCTTACTCATCTGCATATCTGGGGTGTCATTCATTTGAAAACATTCCACGATCCCAGTCCTAAGTTGAACGGTTATCAACTTCCACGCATAGGTTACCAAACGTGATAGATGCTTCGGCATTGTCCGACCACAAGATATTTCCCAATGCCGACCCTGTTATCCTAGCCATTCCGGTTGCGTTCAAAAGAAATAGGTCTATCCTAGAATATGTCCCGTGGGGGGCTGAGTAAAACGTTTAGTCCTTGTCGACTGTGTGATGTGCGCGCCAGACATCTACCAGGCCCATTGCTGCAATGAATTCCCTAAACAGCTTGTCCTGTCCTCCCTTCCCCTGAGATCTTGCAACTCCCCCCCTCGCATGCCTGTCTACGGCGGGGCGTAGACAGGTTAAAATCTCCCCCTGTTAGAATCATGCCATGTGGCAATGCTGCTATCGTGTCCTGTAGTGAATGCGGTGTGTGTGTTAGTGTAGTGAATGCAGAGTGTGTGTTAGTGTAGTGAATGCAGTGTGTGTGTGTGTGTTAGTGTAGTGAATGCAGTGTGTGTGCTAGTGTAGTGAATGCAGTGTGTGTGTGTGTTAGTGTAGTGAATGCAGAGTGTGTGTGTGTGTTAGTGTAGTGATTGCAGTGTGTGTGTTAGTGTAGTGAATGCAGTGTGTGTGTTAGTGTAGTGAATGCAGTGTGCGTGTGTGTGTTAGTGTAGTGAATGCAGTGTGCGTGTGTGTGTTAGTGTAGTAAATGCAGTGTGTGTTAGTGTAGTGAATGCAGTGTGTGTCTGTTAGTGTAGTGAATGCAGAGTGTGAGTGTTAGTGTAGTGAATGCAGTGTGTGTGTTAGTGTAGGGAATACAGTGTGTGTTAGTGTAGTGATTGCAGTGTGTGTTAGTGTAGTGAATGCAGAGTGTGTGTATTAGTGTAGTGAATGCAGAGTGTGAGTGTAAGTGTAGTGAATGCAGTGTGTGTGTTAGTGTAGTGAATACAGTGTGTGTTAGTGTAGTGATTGCAGTGTGTGTTAGTGTAGTGAATGCAGAGTGTGTGTGTTAGTGTAGTGAATGCATGTAGTGTAAATGGAGCATTCCAAAAATGCTATTCCCCATTCTCTCCCTCCTCCGCTGGAGCTTGGGGCCAGGTCCTGATATAGGGACAGCTGGGTGCCTGCATATCGTATGGGCCCCTTGTGACTCTTCTTCATTAGGGCCTCTTTGGTTTGTTTTGAATATTTTTATTGGTTTCACAACATTTATGCAGTCAGCGATCTTGTTCATGATAAAACAGTTATCTGCCCGCGCAGGGGCGGTAGCTATCATATATAAGCAGGTTTGCATTATGTCGCCTACGCAGAGGCATTGTTATAGCACAGTTTACCTTGTTTATTTGTTTGCTTTTGTGTAGAGTATGTTCATTGGGTTTACTATATATAGTGTGGGCGTATTAGTGGTTGTGCAGGTAGGTGTCTGCGCAGAGGCTTATCTATCTACACATGTGCAGATATACATGTCATTGCCTGCGCAGAGGCGTTTTAGTCCAGTTGTTTGCGTTATATCATTCAATATCACAATTGGATGCCCATGCTATGTAACTTTTGCCATGGTGATGGTCTGACTCTGTTTATACCTTCTTTTGTGGTTTTAAGCGACTGTACCTGTGTATATGGGCCTACTGCGTGGTAGTTTTGGGTGATGCGTTCTGTTTGTTGGTTTGGTGGCTGGTGCATCTAGGTTTTTGTGGTTGTTTGGTAGTTTTGTCTGAGCTAGGTTATGTGTTACGTGTCTGTGTGTATATGTGTGTTGTGTGTATGTGGAGTTTCGGGTGGCTGCGGCAGCGCCTCCGGAGCGTTTTTTCCACTCTTGCCCTAATCTTTGCATTGCTCTCCTGTGCTTCGCTCTGTGTCGTGTTCATGTAGTTTGTCTGGCTTGTGGGCTCTGTTATATACTGTACTGTCTCAGCTATCTTGTGTCGAGACGTCTGTGTTCCGTCGTTGAATGTCCCTGCTTTGTGGTTTGTGTGGTCTGTTGCTATGTGTAGTGTGTCCTTGCGTGTGTCTGCTGGAGGATTGTCGAGTCCGTGTCGTGGTGTGTTCCTCGGCGTGGCTCGGCAGTGGTGTCATCTGCGGTTCGGTGTCGTGTTTGGACCTTTCTTGTCTCGGTGCGTTTAGTCGTTTTCATGTGCGCGCCTAAAGGTCGGGTGGGTCGGGGTTTCGGTCCGGGGTGTAGTTGTATGTAGTTTTAGGTCGTCGGTCATGTCTCGGGGTGGGGGCCTTGCCCCGGGCCGTCGCTGCCTCTGAGTGTGGTCTTAGTGGGTGTGTGGCATGTGTGTTTCGTTGTACCTAGTGGTGTTGCGGCTATCTCCAGTGTCTGCTTTGGCGTGATATTGTGGACGGGTTAGGCATGGGGTGAGGAGGGTTAGGTGGTAAGCGTCCTTGCCCCCCGTCGTCGGCCCGGCTTGCCATGCCTCGTCGCCTCTGGCTCGTCCGCCCGGGTTCTTTGTCCTCCTTTTCACTTGTCTCCGACTATTGCGTGGCCAGATAGCGTCTGAAGGAATCGGATGTGGTTAGTCTTATCCAGTGGAACCAGTGTTTGATGTAACTTCCCTGTGGTTCGGTGCGTTTGCCTTCAGATCCTCGAACGTCCTTGTGGCTTCCACTTCTTCCACCCAGCGTGTTATCGAGGGTATGGTCGCCTTGCCTGCATTTAGGAGTCGAGGGATGACTGATCTCGAGTATGATTGTGTCGTCATGGTGGTGTGATGGAGAAGGAAGGTGGCTGGGGACCGTGGTAGAAGCTCGTCTGTGACCTTGTGTGTTATTTTCCGGAACTTTTCCCAAAATGGACGGATTCGGGTACATGTCCACCATATATGTAGAAATGTGCCGGTTTCTGCCCCGTACCTCCAGCATGTGTCTTGGATTTCTGGGTTCCTGGCGTGGAGCGCCATCGGTGTCAGATACCACCTGGTAAATATCTTGTACGAATTTTCTTGCAGGCGAGCCGAGCTCGGTGTTTTTTGTATCAGGGTGATGCTTTTGTCCCAGTCTGCGTCCGTCATGGTTTCATCCAGGTCTTCTTCCCAGTTTCTGATGCATGGGAGTGCTAACAGGTATCTGCTCGTGGCTAGGGTGTTGTATATCTGCGAGATGGCTCGGGGTGGGTCTGCGTCTTGCGTGCAGAGGTGTGGGATGGATCTGGCATATTTGGAGATCTGCGCTCTTGCGAGAGCGTGTGCGAATGTCTGTGGTCTGCCCGGGAAGAGTTCGTCCATTTGTCGGATGGTATCGTTTTGTGTCCCGCAGGGCCCGGTGAGGGGCCGTAGTCCCCCGCTGGGTAGTCCGGGATGTGCCCGAGGGGCAGGAGTGGGCTTGGCTCTGTTGTCAAATATTGTTTCGTGCCAGGCCTATGCCAGACCTGCATGGTCGCCGCCACGAACGGGTTGGTAACTTGTTTGCGTCTGTATGCTGCCTTGGTGATCCAAGGTAGAGTTCTGAGGTCGCAGTTGGTTGTGTCCGCTTCCAGTTGGGTTCATGGTTTGGTGCCAGCTGCTGTCGACCAGCTGAGGATTCTGGTGAGGTGTGCAGCGTGGTAGTATTTTTCGAAGTCTGGGAGCGCTAGACCTCCTCTGAGTTTGGGCAGGGTCAATTGGGCATGTGCTATCCGTGGGGATTTACCCTTCCATATGAAGGTGCGGACCTCTGTCTTGAGTGTCGAGAAGAACGTATTTGGAGCGATTATTGGCACCGTTTGGAATATAAAGAGTAGTTTCGGCAATAGTGTCATTTTGACTGCGTTTACTCTTCCCAGCCATGAGATATAGTAGGGGCTCCATCTGTGTAGTTCTTCCGTTGCTTTTTTAAGTATTGGGAGGTAATTATGCGTGTAGAGGTCTGCTGGGTGTGGTGTGAGCCAGACCCCCAGATACCTCATGTGGTGGTCGCACCAGCGGTATGGGTGATGTCTCTAGATCGTTTGTTTGGTTGTGGGGCTTAAGGATATGTTCAGGATCTCTGAATTTGAGTAGTTGATCCGGAGGTTTGAAACTCGGCCATATATGTTGAATTCCGTTTGTATTGCTCGTAGGGAAATGTCTGGATCTGTAACTACGAACAGCATATCGTCCGCATATGCCAGGGTCTTGTGGTGTGTGTTTCCAACTGTCAGCCCTCGGATGTCTACGTTTTGTTGGATCCTGTTCAGGAAGGGCTCTAGCGTCAGCGTGAATAGTATGGGTGAGAGAGGGCATCCCTGTCTGGTTCCGTTATGGATCTGGAACGGGTCTGTCAGCACGCCATTAATCACCCAGGTAAGGTATTTCGGTCCAATGCCGAGGGAGCGGAGAGTTTCGAACATCAGGTCCCAGTCTACCCTGTCGAATGCCTTCTCCGCATCTGTGGACAGGAGTAGGACTGGGGACTTCTGTGTTCTGGCGTGTGCTATGAGGATCAGGGCTCGTATGGTATTATCCCTCACTTCCCTGCCAGGGATGAATCCCGTTTGATCCGGGTGGATTGTAGCGGGTAGTAATGGTGCAAGGCGCGACGCCAGGATGCTCGCTAGGAGTTTGAGATCCGTGTTCAATACGGAGATCGGGTGGTATCCTGAGCATTGTGTCTGATCCTTACCCTCCTTCGGGAGGAGGGTGAGGTTTGCCGAGGTGAATTGGGCTGTTGGCGTGGCTCCGTCCCGGATGCAGTTCAGGGCTGCTAGGAGTTTCGGCTGGATGTCTTGTGCGAACGTCTTGTAGTATTGAAGGGGTAGGCCGTCTGGCCCTGGTGCCCTGCCGGTTTTCGCTTTTTTCATGGCGTGTGCCAGTTCTTCTGGTATGATAGTGTCCTCTAATGCTTCCTGGTCGACCTCCTCAATTCCTGGGATGTTCGTCGTGTCCAGATACCTTCGGATGTCGTCGACTCTTTGAGTCCGTGATGCCTCCCGTGTGGTTCGGTGGAGGCGTATAGATTCTGATAATAGGCGTGGAATGCTGATGATATCTGGTCTGGTAGGTGTCTTAGTCGTTGTTGTGCGTCCTTGATTTTCGGGATATATAGTTGGGACCTGCGTTGTTTTAGGAGGTTTGCCAGTAATCTCCCGCATTTTCCCCCGTGTTCATGTATCACGTGCCTGTAATGTTGGTATGAGCGTTGGATCGCGCGGTTGAGATGTGTGGTGAGTTGGGTGCGTTTGGCCAACAGGTCCCTGAGGACTGACGCATCCAGAGTGTGTTTGTGTCTGGCTTCTAAGGTCGCGATTTCTTTGCTGAGTTTGTGTATCTCTTGCGTTGCTGTCCGCTTGTGGGCCGCGCAGAGTGCTATGATTCGACCTTGCAACACCGTCTTGTGTGCTTCCCAACAGGTCAGTGAGGTCACGTCGTCCGTCTCGTTGTCCTGTATATATTGACTGATTTGGTCCGTTGCTATTGCGTCAGAGAGAATTGATTCGTAAAGACGCCATGACATCTGTCTGGGCCTGAATAGTGGTGATTTCATCCGTATGCGGATCGGACAGTGGTCCGACCATGTCATTGGTAGTATTTCCACATTGTTGATTAGGGTCAGGTTGTGGTGCGTTACTAGGAAGTAATCCAGTCTCGTGTATTTTGCGTGAGTTGTTGAGTAGAACGTGTAGTCCCGGGCCGAAGGGTGCAGAGCTCTCCAGCAGTCTGCCTGCTGGTGGTGGTGTAGGAGGCGGAGCGTGTTAGCGTATCTGTTGAGTGGTGTATTCCCATGTGTGGATGTCGAATCCTGGTCTGGGTGAGGTCTCCCCTTATGATTAGGGTGCCTTCTGCAAATTTCATCAGGGTGTTGAGTGTGGTTCGCAAGAAGTGGTGTTGTTTCGTGTTCGGGGCATATATGTTGGCGAATGTGTATGTTTGGTCCAGTATCATGCCTTTCGTGAAGATGTACCTGCCCTGTTTGCTTCTTAGGGTTGCTAGTTTCGTGTATGGGACTCTTCTTGAGAATGGGATGTAGACTCCCTGTGTGCGTCTATCCGGATTATGGCAGAAAAATCCTGTGTAGAAGTTGCGGTCCTTCAGGGTCAGCAACCTGCCTTCTTGGAAGTGTGTTTCCTGCAGGAACGCCACTGACGTCTTGTAGTGTTTGAGGTCCCGCAGGAGTCTCGTGCGTTTCTCCTTGACATTGAGGCCCCGGACATTGTAGGAGACTATATAGAGGTCCTCCCGGGTGAATCCGCTGGGTCCCATGGCCGGCATCGTCCGGGCCGCACGAAGGGGTAGCTGGGTGTGGGAGGAAAGGTATAGTGGGGGTGTGTATGTGTGTGTGGAGTGACGCAGTCAAGTGTGTGGCTAGGCTCCAGTCAAGTCTGTGTAGGTATGTGTGGTTCCAATAGTGTTTATGGTTATGCTGGGTAATGGACCTGTGGTGATTCCTGGAGTGGTACGTCCCCCGTTAAATGAGTTTTGTGTCCTATGCCTGTGGGGGCGTCAGGCTATATGTCTGAGGTGGTTCGGTCCGCCGCGCGGCGTCCACCAAGTTCGTACAGACGTTGTACGTAGTCTTGGGTACAGTTTGAGGTGTGGTGTCACCTATCTCCTAAGTGGCTGTGTGGCGTGAGCATCCGCTATGACTCTCGCTACTAGGCGCGTGCGGGTCGCAAATGTGCGTTGCGTGGGTTTGCTGCTTGTCATGTCGTTCTGCTGGTCTGATGTGGGCTGCTTCGGTGGCGTCATTAGTCTTAGATATGTCGTCATCTGGGAGTGGTCTTGTCTCGTTAGCATATGGCCGGGTGTGCTTGCGCGTTACCTTTTGGTCTTGCGGGGTGGTGCGTGTTCTTACCGCTGGGACCGGTGGGTTGTGGTAGTCAGGCAAGGTTTCAGGGTACATCCCTGTTTTGGTTGGTTCAGGCGGAGTTATCTCCCAACCTCTTAAAGTGTGTCGCAAGGGGCTGTTGCGTCTGGACTTTGTGTTGTGCGATTTCAGGATTGTGTCTTGGGGCATAGCTGGGACCGTGTGTAGGTGGTGTTGATGCGGTGCATATTTTGGGGGAGCATGTTACATATAACAACATTTACAGTAATTGAACGGTTGGCGCCCCTAAGTGCTATTTCGTGGTGGGGGCCGTTCTTTCCATACCGGGGAGTAGTCTACCTCTTGGTATTCTTTACCTTCGTTTCCCATCCCACCTCAGTTTATCTCGTGTGGTTCGGCTGGTGGTTTGTGGGTGTGGTGCCCATTCTAGCCCTCCCCCGCTGTGAGGCCTTGCCCGGATCTTGTCCCCCCGTTCACAGGCTCCTTTGTGTGGATCCCTCACTTGTTTCCCCCCCCCGCCTATCTCCCTCCCCTTCCCCCCCTCTGCTTCCCTCCCTCTGACTTTTTTGCCACTTTCGCCTTGTCTATCCCTCCCCTTGTCTAACCTCCCCCTCCCCCCCATGTGCCTGGGAATTATTATTATTATTATTTTTTTAAAATGATTTCCCCCCCTCCCCCCCGAGCCCACCAGGGTAGGCGTAATTCTAGAGGGTGTGTGTTCCTGTCCCCCTCCCCAAGAGTCCTGTTTACCATCCCCGTGGCACCACCGTGTTCAGTGGCTCTTCTCGGCTTGATCCACTTGGTGCAGGCTGTCTTGACTTGGTGTAGCTTGCTGTGTTACAGTCCCTTATTACCCCTGGCTTCCCATCACCCGCCCCAATGGGTTCTCGTGCGGTTATCATGCATTTTAGTGTGTCCCCCAGCAGTACTCACAGTTCGAACATGTCCCCCCGGTCACATGTGCCGGCTTCAGGGCGCGGCTGGTTTTTACTGCTCCCGGCGTGCTTGGCCTTGGTTCCAATCTCGCTGGCGCTGTTGCTGGGGACGTTGATCAGGTCTACGGGGCTGCTGTGGCCCTGGTGGCGGTTGCAGGAACGTGCTTGCCAGCCAGTCGGGTACTTCGACTGGAGGCAGGCCCATGGCGCGGAGGAAACCTGGGATGTCATCCGGCTTCTTCACCACCAGTTGTTCTGGTCCATTTCTGGCTGAGAGCGAGAACAGGTAGCCCCAGTGATAGGGTATACCAGCTTGTTGCAGGGCGGAGGTCACTGGGCGTAGGGCTCTTCTAGCTTGCAGGGTGTAGCGGGACAGGTCTTGGTATATTGATATTGTTTGATGCTCTATGCGGATGGTCCCCATGCGCCGGGCTGTGCGTAGTATGTCTTCTTTCAATTGGTAGTTGTCTAGGCAGCATATTACGTCCCTGGGTTGGTCTTCTGGAGCCGGTGCGGGCCGTAGTGCCCTATGTGCCCTGACAAGGCCTAGCCTGGGTATGTGTTGGCCCCCCAGTACCTGGGTGAATATTTGCCTCAGCATGTCTGGGATGTTTTCTGACGGGCCTCCCTCTCACACCCCACGGACGCGCAGGTTCAGTCTGCGCCCGCGGTTGTCCAGGTCGTCTACCCATGTGGTGAGGTGGGCCATTTCTGCCTCATGGTTCGTGACAGCCGTGTTTGTCTGCTCTAGGTCGGTGCGGAGCGCCCTGGCTTCCGCCTCCGCCACCGACATGCGTGCTTCCACATAAGCTAGGTCTGCGCGTAGCTGTGCCACCTCCTCGCGGACTACTCTGCCCAGGCGGTCCGAGAGGGCCTCAAAATCTGCCTTGGTGAGTAAATTAGGCAGAATAGCCCTCCACCCGTCCTCCTGTGGCAGTTGTGACTCTGAAGTAAGGGATGGGGCCTCTTTGGTTTGGAAATGTAAGAACCGGATGATAACATCCCTTGGGGCATTCACATCAGCCATCTTAGCACGTAAGGCCCTATGAACCCTCTCTATATGCCATTGGTCGTCCGGGACATCGGGTAGAAGGGGTTTTCAAAATCATGAGTAGCAACTCTTGCAGGCCCTCTTCGTTTCCCTCCGGCAAGCCCCGCAAGCGGAGATTATTGCGCCGCGATCTGTTCGCCATGTCTTCCACGGCAAGGTCAGTATCTACCATGCGGGCGGTCAAACGATTAACCTGAACGACCACTGCATTGTGTGTCTGGGTACTAGCCTCTGTGCGCTCCTTAAGTCTCACGGTTCGCGTGCCCAGGGCATGAATGTCGGCTTGCAGCACCGCTGTTGACCTTTGTTTCTCCGGCCAGGTAAGAGCGGACCTCCGTCAACTTGGACAAAACCTGGGCAGGGTCTGCAGAGGAGGCCTCCTTGTTCGCGTGTGGTGAGGCCTGCGGTGACACTGCGTCGCCATCTTGGCCCTCCGTCTGCCCGTGTTTCTGCGCCGTTAGGAGGTCGAGTACTGTGCTCCCAGCCTCGGGTCTCTTCCTGGCTTGCTTTTTGTCCATTTCAGCTTTTAAATTCCTGATTAGGTCGCTTTAGTAGGCTTTTTAAGGCGCTTGGAGAGCTCTAGTGAGACGCGTCCTGCTCTTCTGACGTGCAGGCCACCGCGAGCTGCTTCCTTAATCCACCATAGCTGAAATCCTCACCACAGAACACATGGACCTAGAGGATATTCATCTGGTTTTAAAATGTCTCCATAATCATCGTAAGCCATAAATGTTGGTTTAAAGATATTATTATTATAATTGTATTATTACTATAGTGCCATCAGATTATGTAGTGCTGTACAATGGGATCAGGTCTGCTTTAAAGCCCTGGTGGTCCACCGGTGATCCATGGACTGATATTTTTTAGAAGTGACCGATTTCTCAGTCCAAGACCAGTGACCCTTCTTCAAACAGTCTCTACCGCTTACATTTTTTCATCAATCATACTTTTTCACCCCTCTATCTTGAGGTAATGACTATGGGTGCCTGTTTTAATGGTGGAACCTGGAGGAAGTTCACATTACACAATGGATAACTCAGAATCACAAAACAAACAAAAATTCTGCAAAGGTGAAAGCTGAGAACCTCCTGCCCCTCACACGCTGTACAACTCTGCAAAGCCTCGGATAGGGAGATTTTTTATTTCCTTTCCCTGTGTGTGTGTGTGTGTGTGTGTCTGTTTCAGTGTTCTCTGCAGAGTCCTAGTTCCCTGAACATGTGCAACGGTGTGTAATGAAGCACTTGCGATATGCTTGTTGGGCACCGTTTCCTGGTGTCGTCAAAAGCGGAAGTCGGGACAATGGAACAGGGTCCCAAAAATGGGACTGTCCTGACGAAATCAGGACAGTTGGGATGCCTGGTTTTGTGATACCCATTCCATGCTTAAATTGGATTACACAGGATTGGGCACAAACATTGCAGATTTGAGAAATAGATGTGCAAGATGTGGAACTCTTTACTAGTTCGATGAAATAGGGAGGTTGATGCTAGTTCCACCTTCATTTTTTTTTTATTCCTGCTGAAGCATGGAGAAGGCTCCCCCCTCCCCTCCCACAGCTTTAGTGTCTAAACCTGTTACTTATGTGAACAGTTACATTTAACGTAGGACAACTGTGTCCTCTTCACCTTTTGTTCTTCTTAACGTTTGTTATTTATCTATTATTTGCTGTTTATACCCCCCACAGATTAATTGAAAAGAGCTGCAGAATATGTTGGTTTAAATAAATTGGCAATAATATTAACGGTGTGTACTGTCTCAGCTCAATTAGCAAGTCATAAAGGATATACAAATATGGCAACATGTCAGGAACACAGCTTCAGAATGAATAATGTCACCCAAAACATCGCCACACTTTCATTTAAAAAAAGGCTTTTAAAGTCATTGTACTCAGACAAAGTAGAGTTCTGCTCTTTAGAGATCTATTGTTGTTCGGACATTTAATGTGACTAGCGGACAAGTGCACCTCAGGGGGAAAGTTCATTCAGAAGGCAAAGATCATTGACTGTGGTGAGTTTTTTTTTTTGTTTGTTTGTTTGTTTTTGGTATATTTTGTTTTTTCCCCAAAAGTTATCATACTTTTACAAATTTATTTCTGAAGTGTTTGGGCTTCATTTTATCTGCATTTACCAATTATCGTGCACAAAAACACCTTTAGTTACAGACAACGTGGATACTTGCCTGTGGTCCACCATCAGTTTGGTTCCCCACTACTTTGTCAGTTTTTTGCCTTATTTCAATTCACTGTGAACCAGGGGTAGGCAACCTTCGGCACTTCAGATGTTTTTTTCTAAACCTTCCAGGATGCTTTGCCAGGATTATGGCTCTAAGAGTATTATGGGAGATGAAGTCTACAATATCAGGAATGCCGAAAGTTGCCTACTCCTGGTCTACACTAAGGACACATCAAAGCATGTCACCAGCAGACAATTCATGCTACTGCCAATCAAATGGTCTCTGAATAAGTGCTGCCAAAGGCACGAAACGCGTCAGATCGATTCAACACTTCCCCCTGTATTCCCCAGCCGTATGTAACTTTACATGAATATAAGTTCTTTATTTAATTTTTTCTGTGGATTGAGGCATTTTTTCCCTCTTCCTACAGAAAAATCTGGCAGCGAAGTTCCACTTCTGCCGGTCAAAGTCTCGATTTTAATCTTGCGCTTTTTCATTTGATATCAGTTTCTGGATTTCAGCATGTTCATTTTCAACACAATTACAATCCAAAACAAACACAACCATATTCGAACAGGAATGCTGCCCAAATCATAATCATTATCGTTTTATTTTTTTCGCACCATTGTTCAATGCCAAGATTGTGACGTTATGTCAAACAAAACGGTAATTTTGCCAGCAGTGCAATTGCATTGCAGGTTAAAGGTTTTCAACAGCCAACCGAGTAACGTGATATCATGTGCATCTTGGGACCTATGGATGTGATTTTAAAATCCCTTACCTATTCAAACCAATTTTAGGAAATACCTCTACTGAGGTGAACCATTGAGAGTTTGATCATTTTTGGGGTATTCTTTCATTTGTTGCAATGTATTGGAAGTGTTTTGGCTGTAAAATTTGATATAGAAAAAAATGGCCTTGTTAAGATATCTTTAAATCATATCCAGAATTATTGTGATTGCTAAACTTAAAAACTTAAGGTATAGAGCTTTATTTATTTTTTGCTGATCAAAAAAATGGAATTAAAATATTCGGAAGGTTTGTGATTGTGATCACATCAACATTGAAAGCTCATCAGCAGCCTTTAACATATAGATAATTATTAAATGATAGATTTTAATCAATTCCCCAAATAGTTTTGGGGGATATTGAAGAAATTAATGTAATCAATATAAAGTCCCAAACAAAGGAGAAGGGTTTTAGGTGCTGTGGACATATTTTTTTTTTATTTTTTGTTCAAACCAAATAAAAGTTTGACAAAATCTGATTTGAAATTAAATGTATTTATTTATTTATAAACTATTTTACCAGGATGGATACATTGAGATTTATCTTGTTTTCAACAGAACCACAGGAAAAAAAGTATTAATCCCTGAGTCACACATGTTCCCTTCTTCATCACCATATAACCTGTTTGGACTAACTATAACATAGTATGACCAACAATTGAACACTTCATCAGAGCTTTCATCAATACATGAGGGCTTTCATCAGGATTTGTACTGAACGCCATCAGTTTGGGAGCCCTGGGTATTAAGTACAGGTACTTTTGGGTAACTCATGGGAGGCCCTCTGCTCTTTATATGTGCTGAACCCAAGGCAGTCTGGTCTGCTTCCAAACGTGTTTCTTAGTTATTATGTCTTCAAGAGGAATACGTTTTTTTCCATGCGTGCCCTCTTAAAGGTCCAGATTTTGCTTTACTGCACATTCTAGAATGTTGACATCAAAGATGTTCCATGTTGGATTTAGAAGGCTGGCAGCCAGCTACATCTAAGGAATTGGGTGCTTCATCCCACCCTATTGCCTCGAGCTCTACAAGGTTTGAACAGCTGTGAAAGGGGGTTTATTCTGTCACAACAAAGCCCCCTCTCCTTCCCCCACAGACTGACTGTGTAATGGAGCTTGCTGATCCATGAGGCATTAGAGAAAGCTAATGAACCCTACCCCCACTCCACCCTCCCATTCAGCAGATGGAGGGGGAGGAAGGCTACAGAAGCAGGTGGATAGTGGATAGGGAATGCAACTATGCAGTCAAAAGCTCCAAAAATAATAGACCTGTTGGTGCTGAACTGGCTAGTCTGGGCATATATAATTACACATATATCACTAGAAAGATGAGGCTTAGGGAGAAACTTTACCCATCGTCTATAAAACACACCTGTTTTCTGTATTATTTCATTATATAGTGTTACCAGTGTACGCTGCCCTGCACTCCGCAGAACAATGGAGTTTTCAATGAATCTCCCTCTGAATAGAACTTACTGTTTTATGACTGGTTACACAGGGTCACAAAAAAATGTAAATTGACAGTAGATAAGGATCGTTTGGCTCACAAAGTATGCCCATCGCGCTCTTTGTACACAGGAGCAGGTCAGAGATTTGCAAAGACAAAATAGATTTGCAAAGGCCTGTAGTAAAATTTTCCTTACGGCCACGTAGACAAATAGTAACAGCCGTATACACAGACACAGACAATGGCCACCTTTTTTGTTACAGTAATGCTTCAATGACTGACAAAGAAAATATCCTTTCTTGCCCATGTGAAGTCTCGTTCGTGTTCCCCTTTTTGTGACATTCTTTGTTAGCAAAGTGTCCACCAATAAAGATTGTGCCCAGTAATTCGTACATTTTAGGTTGCTTTGTGTCTTTTTGTAATTGTCTAATCTACTCATAAAGATTATGTTTAGTAATACAAAGGTTTTATATCCCTTTGTGTCGTTGTGAACGGACTGTATCTACACATAAAGATTATATTTAGTAATAAAATGTTTTTGTATATAATTATGGGTCTTGATAATTGACACATCTAAAAATATATTTTTTGTGAATATGTTTAGACCTTTTTTCAGTACAGGAATCGGATTTGAGAGACTTGTGTCTTTTATATTTATATTACATCGATTAAGCGAGTTATGCTTGTTTAGTTCATTTGTACAATAAAATTTAATAAAATGTGTGTATTTTTTTCCATCAGATAAATGTGGCATGAATATGTTCTAAAAATAAACGTATTATACGTAACATTTGTGATATTGGATTTTAATACCGCATTATTGTGGCTTGTTTAGGGCTCTAAAGCTATTTTGTTCCTTTTTTATTACTGTAGCTAAACTATACAAAACCACAGATCATGCTATCAATTTACGAAGGTCGCATTTTTGAAAGGGACCAGGGTTTGTGATTCCCCATTAGTTTTTTGTTTTTTTTTCTCTTTATATTACTGTAATTTCAAATTGCATGTAGTTTGTATTAATAGCCTTGTTTTTATAATTATTTCATTAAACTGTTTTTTAATAGATCAAATGAAACTAATATGACCAATGCACTACAATAAATAGAATTTTACATAAAAAGGATTTTAAGTTAAAAAATAAGTAGACTTGTGCATTCGTTTTGAAATGAATCGCGATTTGTACAATTTTCCACGATCGTTTATTTGTCTGAATTTTGCAACACTGAATCGCAACGGAAAGAAACAACAATGTATGGACTGTTTGTTTAGTTTGATTCGTAATCTGAATTTCAGTCTTTGGAGCCCCTTTCCCCCCCCCCCCCCCAAAAAATGCTGAATTGGGATTAAAAAGATGATGGTTATGGGGCAGCTATTAAATGCTGATTTTATTAACAGATAAAGGCCTTGATTTAATAAGCTTTCCAAATGATTCCATACTGTTAGAAAAAAATTCTAAACGCTTTTTTTTTTTTTTTTTTTACAAAAGTCATCATTAAAGTCAACAGGAATTTTTGTAGGTAAAAGCTTATAAATCGAGGAACGATTATTAAATCGAGGCCTAAGAGATAAGTGAGCAATATGTGGAAAAAACAGAAGCAGTAAAACAATATCTATCCATCGATCTATCTATCTATCATCTATCTATCTATCTATCTATCGATCTATCGATCTATCGATCTATCGATCTATCGATCTATCGATCTATCGATCTATCGATCTATCGATCTATCTATCTATCTATCTATCGATCTATCGATCTATCGATCTATCGATCTATCGATCTATCTATCTATCTATCAATCTATCTATTGACCATCTATCCATCGATCTATCTATCTATCTATCTATCTATCTATCGATCTATCTATCGATCTATCTATTGACCATCTATCTATCGATCTATCTATCTATCTATCTATCTATCTATCTATCGATCTATCTATTGACCATCTATCTATCGATCTATCTATCATCTATCTATTGATCTATCAATCTATCTACCTATCTGTCTATCTATCCATCTATCTATCTCTATATCGATTTATCTATCTATCTATCTATTTCTATCTAACTATCTATCTATCTATTTCTATCTATCTATCTATCTCTATCTATCTATCTATCTATCTATCTATCTATTTCTATCTATCTATCTATCTATCTATCTATCTATTTCTATCTAACTATCTATCAATCTGTCTATCTATTTCTATCTATCTATCTGTCTGTCTGTCTGTCTGTCTGTCTTTCTGTCTGTCTATCTATCGATATTTTTTTACTGCTTCTTTTTTAGCCTCTATTGATCACTTCTGACTTAGGCCTCAATTTAATAAGCTTTCCAAATGATTCAATACTGTTAGAACATTTTTCTAAATTATATATATATATTTCTATATTGTATATTTAATAAATGTAATACATTTAGCCAAATTTCAAATGTTAATTATTTTTTTTTTAACGATTACATAGACCAAATTCATTGAAACCAAAATGCAACATACGCAAAACCAGAATTTCCTGTAGCAGTTTTTTTTTATTGCAGACAAATTGATTTGGACGGACTGAATTATTTCGCCATTGAAGTCTAGATTAAAGTATCCGCTCAGAGGAATTTTTATTTTTAAAAAAAACCCCAACAATTTATTGAGTTTTTAGAGGCATACAGACAGTCGTACAACAAGAAATATGGGGTAATGTACAAAACCAATAAAAGCAAATTTAAACACATTAAAAATTACAAGGTCAAACAACCTCATAAACAAGGGGCCCGGGGTGAATATGTTGTTAAAAGCTGGAAATTAGTTGAAAGGTTTATGAATTAATCCCTGTAAACATAGAATGAGTAAAGATTTAAAGCTGCCAATGGCTAGATCATAACCCATCTCCATTTTTTTTTAAACGTTGTAGATCTTGCTTACTGTTCCTTATCAGCAAGTTGACAGTTTTCATTGAGGGTCTCATGCCGTCTGATTACAGTGACATTGCCAAAATTAACCAAAACTTATCATGAATTAGGCCGTAAACCGCAAGCAGATTGTTCCAATTCCTTGCAGTAATTAGTACATATGAGGTATTATAAATGACATATTATATGAACCTTTGGGAATCTTTAAGGAATTCAAATCACAATTCAGTAGAGCAGACCAGGGTGGCATTTAAACTGCTCCTAGTGTTCGTAAACATTTTTTTAAAAGTCTGGGTTTTTTAACTGTTCAGCACTTCTACCAAGACTGCAAGCAATAGTCTATTTTTTTATTTATTGTTTTAACCCCTTAAGGACACATGACATGTGTGACATGTCACGATTCCCTTTTATTCCAGAAGTTTGGTCCTTAAGGGGTTAATTAAACATTGCGTGTGCGTGCCTGTGCTGTGAACACTCTAAATAAATGGTTACCACAATTACGGGGGAAAAAAAAATGCTTTAAATGCTCAGTTTTGCAATGGCGATGGTCACACAACCAATTCTCTTTACTATATTTGCTATAATGTTTACTCTAATAGGTTTTCCAAGAGGCCTTTTCATTGATTTCTCCTCTCGGATACCAGCTGGTGGGCTGTCTGCTGCACATTACCCCTAAGCACCTGTCTTATTTCCTTCTGGTCCGTGTGGTTGGGCAGCACTCCACCTTGAGACACTTACACCTTATGTATCAGTTGCTTTCTTTTTTTTCCCCTTGCCAGTAGGATCCCCTTACTCTATTGTTTCCTTGTGTTTAAATACATTTAGTTATTTTTTTTTTCATTCAGCGCCACATGGTGCATTTGAATCTTTTCTATACATTTATAATAGCTAGTATCCCTGCCTCAAGGTATTTATACATTGTACGTGGAATTAAATTTAGTGTGACTATGTCTAAAAATTAAGAATTACAAACGTACCTTTAAACACATTATAATGGGTTCATGAAAAAAGTTTAAATTGCTACATTTTTCTCAATAATTAATATAAAAAAAAATTAAATAAATTCTATGTGGCTATATTTCACAATGTTAGAACATTTTTCACTATCCTTAATTGAAAATATATTTTTAAAAACTCTAATTTTAAAATATATATTTTTTTTATTTTTGGCGATATTTGCATTTTAATTGTAGGTTTGTTTTTGTTTGGCTATATTTTGTTCTTGATATTTTCTGTGTGCCTTTTACCAGTCCTGGCCCAACTAACTAAAAGTCTAGAAGACCACCCACTAGAGTCTTAAGAGATTCTGGGTTTCATTATTACTGGGCAAACTACAGATTTGACCTATTAAGACATTGGTGGCAAATCACGATATGTGCTGTCCACAGCACTTACTTTAATTCAACAACTAAGTGATAATGAAATAGTAAACTTGTCTGAGCACAACCTTTGACACCTCTTTTTCCTGTTTGTCAACTTCCACTTGTGTGTTTTGTTTACCCGTTGTCCGGTGCTGCTGCATTCGTTGAATTATTTGTGCTATTGAAGTAATATTGGTAAAATCAGTAGTAAAATCATGATAAGCCCTATAAAAAAAATGTAGATTATATATATATTTTAAAGCATTACAAAAATAACTGTTTTTGATTACCTAAAAATTAGGGTTATTGGACAAAGAACACACGGGGTAACGTCCCTTTAAACAATTATGTGGCATGTTGAGGTTTTCGTGTGCTGTGATTGGTGGTACCTTGAGCATCCTTCATGTTCACATCATTATGGGAGCTTGTTAAGATGTCCTTCATATTTTTAAGGATTATAATCCTTAATCTGTTCCATTGATCAACTTGGCTTCCATGCTTGCCCTGACATCAGTGCAGGCTGGTACGAATTACAGAGGACATCTGGTCAATGATGAGCAGTTTCTTAATATATTTTCCCATAGGGGCGTTATTGATTGCATTTCTGTGACCTATTCTTGCAAGAAGGGACACTCTGTCATTTTCACTGCACATTTAAATATGACATTTGGGACGATGATAACATTTTGGGCGTTTTCCGTTCAGGAAAATACAAAGCAAAGATAGGAGCCTTGATAAAGGTTTCGATAGCTGAAACATCGGGTGTTTGCTCAGTGACTTAAGGTAACGTTATATGCAGATGTACTATTTATTTATTTATAATATATTTTACCACGAACGATACATTGAGATTTTGCTAATTTTCCAGTATGCCCTGGGTATTGCTTTGCTTAAAAACACATTTTTTTGGTTTTCATTCCTTTTTTAAAAATTTATTAAATATAATTTATTTATTTATTTTGATCATATTTGAATACTGTAAGATAAGAAGACTTTCTATATTTACCTTGCTCTCTATGTTATTATGGTCTAATATTATGTTTTTATGTTAATTGATTTCTGTGTCACATGATCTATGACATCATCTGACCGTCTTATTTGAATTTCAGAGCTATTTAAACAGTGAAGGTCCCCGGAACTTTAACACTTTGAAAAAGCCTTTATACAGGTGAAACGCGTTAGGGTGTTATTAATATTTTGAGCTACTTTTTAATGTTATCATTTTGTTTATTAATAAAGCTAACTTTTTAAAATTAATTTCTGGACCTTTTTATCTGCATCCTTGAGGATTTTACCTGGAGGACTCCATATTCCTTGGTGGGGAACATACCACCTATGCGGTTTAGGATTGAGCAACACTTATTTGAGTATATCTCGTTTTATTTATTTATTATTTTAACATTACAGAGAGCACTATTTTTTGTTTTTATATTTTTTTCGTATATTACAGGTGCACTATCTACTGGCATTCCAGAATACATTGAATGTGAGCACCGCTACTACCGCTGCTGACCTTACATCGCTAACCACTGGCCTAAAGACACCTCCTCACATAGTACCAGGACCATCCACATATCCACAGACCGTGATCTGGAGCTGATCTTGAGTGTAAAGTGTAAGGGCAGTCTATTTTATTTGCCATATTTAATACCCTAAAATACTACACCATATTTGTGTAATGCCCCTTCTATTTTTCATATTGCTCCATTGGAACGAAGGACTTCAGTTGAAAGCGCTGCTTCCGGTCATTCTCTTATTTATTCTCATCTACGAAGTTCGAGCTGCTACAGATACGAAGAGCAATTCCACACAAATTAGTCTATGCTCACTGTAAATGCTAATATGTATTTAAGGGATTTATTTTTCTTAAATGTTTTTTTAATGATTTGATTAAAAAATAGATATTTTTCATATAAATATATGGCGAGACTTCCTTTTTCTATATATGACTCTCTTAATTTTGCATAACAATGTGTGCCAGTTATTATTACCCCAATAACTATTCTGGATTTTTAAATAACCCTATGAGTTTGTTCACCTTACAGAGAGTTGGGGAAGGCTGGCAACTGACCTGCAGAATTTAGACCAAAATATTTGAATTTGAAGCCGCTCCAAATTCTCTGTGCAGTACATGTCCCAAGAATTTAAACCTTATATGAATAGTTTTAATGTGTTTTCAACATTTGATGATATTTTAATGTTAAGGGAACTGTAATAAATGAATAGATATGTATATTTTTAATGTAAAAGAAAACTGCCTATCTTTAATATGACATTCTCCATATAAATGCACAGTGGGTTAAGCACAATTGTGCTCTTCTTCAAAAGACAATGATTTTATAAACGGAAAAAACAAAACTGCATTTGTTAATTGACTCTTATTGGTTCGTTAAAAATGTCAATGTAGTTACAGGGGTGTCACTTTGTTTTTATAATTTTTTATTTTTGTTGTGCATATGATTGGCATACATGTGTGTGTTGCCACAGTTTAACGCATTTTAAAACATAGTAAAACAGAAGCAATTCAAATTGTAAAGCATTGTGGCACATGAGGAAAACTGCCCAGGTATTTTATATTAAACATGTTTAAATTGTTCCAGTCAGTGGTTGCTTGATCAAGAGAGGTAGAAAGACATATTTTATGCACATTGACTGGGATGTAACAAGGTAGATTACATTAAAATATGAGTGCATTTCAAGATTTGAAACTGTAAGCTTTGGGTAACCGCTAGGTAGTACTCATGTGTGTTCTGGTGGGTTTGCAGCCAGCCGTTGTCAGGAACAAGCAATAGGCAATGTGGAGGTAGTCCAGGAGCCAGGCAATTGTCTCCAGGGGGGGTTTGGCTGTTAAGCCTGTGAGTTGCCCATAGGGGTTTAGCCGATGCCCATCGGGTGCTGAATACTCTCCAGGCACGAATGAGTGTTCAGTTTCTTATTGGCTATGCCCCCCAGCCCCCATTACCAACACAGTCCGGTGTTCTGAGTTTGCCGGTTTCGTGACAGCGTGCTGCTTGAACTCGGATAGGGTGTCTCTTCAGACGCGGTGTAGTGAACTCCCGGGGGTGTAAGGTGGCTTTCTGCCATTCTGCGGCTCTGAGGCTGTCGTCTGTTCCTTCGCCTCCTCCCTCCCACCGTCCGTGCAGCACCGGTGTTCCATCCAGGGTCTGAAGTTCCCTGTGTGGTAGCACTCGGGATGGTGTTCTGTGGGGTCTACTCGATGGTGCCTCTGCGGCGGGATAGCTTGTCCCAGAAGGCAGCAAACAGGCGATCGAGTCGTTCTGCAAGAGGGGGCAGTGGAGAGCTGGGTGCAGGGCTGCACGTGGCGTCCGCCATAGTTATGAGTGCTAGTCCAGCGGTGCAGGTAATGCTCTGCTGATGCTTTGTTCAGGCTACGTTTGCCGGGATGTCCCTCAGTCGGCGAAGGGATTGGCCGCCTCCCTTGCGCCTTCCGAGCAGGCCTCCGCAGGCCTCAGATCTATCTCGAGGTAGGAGCCGGCGATCACGGTCTCGAGACCTGCTGCTTTTAGCCGCAGCGGTAGCCCTTTGTGTTCAGGATTATAACTTGGCAAGATGCAGGGCTTTAGCTGGAATTACAGCTATATTTGCTCCCTTTTAGCTTGGAGCTCCCATTATGTGTGGCCGCTCGGCATGACTGCCAGGCTCCGCCCCGGGGTGTCACTTTTTTGCCATTTGGATCTATAGCAAAATTTGAGTATTGTACTTTCTGCATTCCCATAATCTCACCCTTTTTCATAGTGTGTGCGCAGTGTGTGCTTGCTGTTTGTCGTCTGTGTGCGTTGTGTTGTGTACACGGAGAGTACTGACTGCTTGGTGCAAGTATGGTGTATGGTGGCGGTATGTCATATGTGTGATATGTGTGCTAACTGCATGTCATGTGTATAGTGTGCCCTGGCATTATGGTGTGTGTGTGGTGTGTCCAAGCTGTATATTATGTGTGTGTGCTGGCTGTATGTGACATGTGTGTGCTGGCTGTATGTGACGTGTGTGCAGGCTGTATGTGACGTGTGTGTGTGTGGTGTTGGCCCTGGCTGTATCTAATGTGTGTGCAGTGTCAGTGTGTGTGTGCGCTGGCTGTATGTGATGTGTGTGGAGGCTGTAACTGATGTGCTGGTTGCATGTGGTATGTGATTATGGGTTGTGGTATGTGGTATGTAATAAACTGATACACACAAATACTGACACATTGACCCATAAACAAATACACTGCACACTGACATTGACCCATAGTGCGTACTGGCTGTGTGTTATGTGTGCAGGGATTACTGGCTGCTTGGTGCAAGTGTGGTGTATGCTGACTGTATGTCATGTGTATGGCGTGTGCTAGCTGCACTTTATGTGATGTGTGTGGTGTGTCCTGACTGTATGTGATGTGTGTGCTGACTGTATGTAATGTGTGTGCTGGATATATGTGATGTGTGTGGTGTGTGGCAGGCAGAATGTGATGTATGTGTGGGCAATCCTGGCTTAGAATATAGCGTAGAATGTAGCAATTTTTTTATTGAGAAGTCACCTGCGTTTTAGAATACCGAAGAGAAAAAATGGACGATCTATTGCTTCCCTAGAATTTTTATTTGCCCCAATGATATACCTACTGATGTATTGGTAAAACAATAACCACTTGGTAAAACCAATACCAAAATATGTAACATGGAATCATGGATTTTAACTGTGTCTGTTTTTTGGGCAGAAGAAAAGAAGAGTTAGAAGACTGAAGACTTCTCATGGTAAGTACAATATTTTATATATTATTACAGGTATTCGTTTTAATCGTTCCCTTTCACTATTATTGAGGTGAAGGAGGATTGGTAAAGTTATTTACTTTTAATGAGGGAGTGGCTAGAGATCTAGGGATCGCTAGCCCCTGGGGAAGGGGGGACATTAGGGGTGGCAATGCCATTAAAACCTCATTGTGTAATTATTTACAGGCCCCCTTCCCCCTCCGTCTCTCATGGATGGGGAGGGCTGGGGAAGACACTAGATTACTGCACCTTCATATTATAATAGCCCCCACCAGCTTTTGATCACTGTCCATCCCCCATTATGTATTTGAAAGTCTCCCCAGATGCCCACAGGTGGGGCTGTGGTGGTGGGGGGACTAAGCCCCCTTTTGTTTAACAGGCCTTATCCGTATGGGATGCGTCCTTTCTAGCAATAGCTATCCAGTCGCTAGTTTTGAATGCTTAGTAGAAATACCCCCAACCTCATATAGAAATATGGAGGTCTCAATGATAAAGTTTTTATTATACAATGATATATTTTTTTTAAAAAATCTATGGCTTCTAGCCCCGTTATTTATTTATTTCTAATAAAAACACTATTTAAGCCACCAAGGGTTTTAACTGTTTGCCTGCCGCTGTTATCTCAGCCAGTGGGCACTAATTCAGAATTTTTTAAATCTGGGCCAAGATTTGAAACATTCGGGTCTGGATTATAGCTATTTGGCAGCTCTCGTTCAGGTTAAAATCAGGACTAAATTCAGGGCCATTTGGTGCCAGAACTGCAAAATCTGGGCATCATTGGACATTGTTGAATAGTGTGAACAACGTCTGGATTGTGCAGTCTGTACGTCGTCGTATGCAGCCTGATGATTTTGTCCAATTTTGTAGGGGGCTATTCGGACCTTACTCAATAGCCCAATCAGTATTCCTGAATAAATATACAGTGAAATGGTGGCAGTGTCCACCCGACAGTAATTGTTTCTACCAGAATTGTCCACATTCTTCTTGAGCAATTTCTGAATTTGAATGCTTTTAATACGCATAATATAATAATTTATATAAATAAGTTAAATAAACCATAAAAGGTATACCAACAGTTTTTGTATAGCGTTCTTCCTGGAAGAGGTATTTTTTGTGACATTTTAAGAAACCTTTCTATTTTCCATTATAAATGCTAATTATTTGAAGTTTTACGTTTTGTCTGTGATAACGAAAAAATTATTATTATAAATTGCTTGTTACCAGGACTGACGCTCATAATTTTTCCTGACCAGTCAATTACCCCTCTGTATTAGAGCAAAATGCTCTTTGCTGAAGTCAGACAATGCTATGGCATAATCTTGAGATATCGCCCCTTACAGTGTATTGTGTGACCAGGAGAGACAGAAGATGAGAATCTGTAATGAAAGAAAAGGATAAGCAATTGGTAAAAATGACAGATGGCAACGGGATATAAAAGGGGGAATTTGCAAATGAGATGCAGGCGTTCAATTTAGGATGGATGGAAACCAAGGTTCATCAGCTTGTCCCTTATTTTTCCAATCTATATATATATATATATATATTAATACAAAACACTGAGATTTTATTTTAACTGCTTATTTATTTTTATATAGCTTAAGGCCCGGATACGAATATCTGTCTGTCTTACTGTCTGTCTGTCTTTTTAATGTTTCTTTTTTGAAATGTCGAACAGTGAAAAATGCAAACACGTAGAAAAACGCTAATTTTACTTGCCATGGATAAAGCATAGGCGGTTGATTCCCGTACACCATTTTTAAATACTCTAAAAATGTTCATAGGTAGGAGCATCTAAAGTTTACGACCGTCAGATTTTTTTTTTAAATATAATTTGAGGATGGCAGCATATCTGTCTATGTTTCCCTTGGGAAAACGCACCAGTGCAGCAGGCATAAACCTTGAGTTTGGCTTGGGTATGTGTCTCTGTTGTGCAAAGCCATCTGGCCACTGTAGCAATTGACAATATCCAGAGCAGAGAGACTTTATTAGGCCAGTCTGTAGACAAAGGGGGGGGGGGGGGGGGGGTTTGCTAAAAAACCTTAATTAACCCTGCGACTGCCAGAGTACCCTGCTTCGCAATGCTTTTTTTTTTTTTTTTTGAGGCCTTATTCACATACTGTACAACATCTGCTAAAATTCACATGTTAATTCAGATTCAATGTCTGAAACATTATTATTATTTATTTTTTTCCTTAATATTATTTGTGTTTAAAAAATATATTAAACGTCAATCTGGAATAAACTAGAAAAAAAAATATAAGACCGCCTTTGCACCTTACCTTATAATATAGATATCACATGAAACAAATTTGTACATTTTTGGCTAGAGGGACATCCCCAGTATAACTAAGGGTTAGTAAAAAGCCATATTAACATAGAAAAGACATGACAGGCTTTCTAAATCTCTTTATTATAATTTTTTACTGAGCAATCCACATAGCACCTTGCCTCATAACAGAAATAGGGCATTGACCGAGCATTATGATATTTTAAAAGTAATGGAAATGTGTAAGTGTTTGTGTATATGTATGTGTGTGTGCAGGGCCGGCGCAACCGTTAGGTGAACCAGACATTCGCCCAGGGCACCGGCCTGCTGGGGGCGCCCACCGGGATATTTCCTGGTGGGCTCCCCCTTGTGTGGGGCCGCAGAGCTGGGCGAGCGGCTCTTGAGCCGCCCCCAAGCACCGGTCCAATCCTCAAGGCATCTGAAGGTGAGGGCGCCGAGAGGAGCCCTGTCACAGGGGGGCCAGCAGGTAGCCTAGGGCGCCCCCGAAGCTGTCCTTCAGTATGGGAGAGCAGGCAAGGGAGGCTCTTCTTGCAGCTCCCCTCTCCTCCCTCGTGTGCTGTCTGTGATGCCAGGAGCCGGAATATGACGTAATTCCGGCTCCGGCACACTAAACAACACGCTGGAGGAGTGAAGAGCTGCCCCACACTGGACCCCAGGGAGGTAGAGAGGCTGGATGTCTGAGTCTGTGTGTCAGTGAGTGTTTTACTGTGTTTGACTGTCAGTGAGTGAATGTATGTATGTCAGTGAGTGTCTGCCTGTGTGTGTCTGTCAGTGAGTGAATGTTTTTATGTCAGTGAGTGTCTGCCTGTGTGTGTGTGTCAGTGAGTGTGTGTGTGTGAGTGTTTGACTGTCAGTGTGTGTGTCTGTCAGTGAGTGTCTGCCTGTGTGTGTGTGTGTGTGTGTCTGTGTCTGTCAGTGAGTGAGTGCATGTATGTTAGTGAGTGTCTGTCTGTATGTGTGTGTGTGTCTGTCAGTGAGTAAGTGTATGTCTGTCAGTGAGTGTCTGTGTGTGTGTGTCTGTCAGTGAGTTTATGTTTGTGTCTATCAGTGAGTGAGTGTATGTCTGTCAGTGAGTGTCTGTCAGTGAGTGAGTATATGTCTGTCATTAAGTGTCTGTGTGCATGTCTGTCAGTGAGTGAGTGTATGTCTGTCAGTGAGTTTCTATGTGTGTGTATGTCAGTGAGTGTGTGTGTCTGCCAGTGTGTGAGTGACATGATGGGGAGGCAAAATGGATCTCTGCCTAGGGCGGCAGAAATCCTGGTACCGGCCCTGTGTGTGTATAGCTGTGTGTGTATGTGTAGCTGTGTGCATTTTGCAACAGAAATAAAGCTGTATGATTTTGTCTTGGTTGTTCCTCTTATTGCTAAGAGATAGTAACCAATAGTAAGCAGTAAAAGTGCAAAACCAATATATTCCTTGTCTCCACTCTTGAAACGTGTTATCTGTGAAGCTGCGAAGAAAGGTACCCCAGACAATCTACTTCACATGACAAAAATAGGTTATTTCTAATGACCAGGGGCCACCAGCTGCTTTCAGCTTTATTTCCCACCAATGTGGCAGCCAGCAACACACTTTGCTGACAAATATTTTGAAATCTGAGTAGAAGAGGAGGCAAATGTCCACCACCTACCTTCCTGCCCTGGCCAGCTTTCCCTTACTCCAGCAGGACTACTGTCATTTTACCGGCCTCACGCTTGTGAGAAGATACAACAGTGTCAAAGGGATTTTTTTCAGAGAATAAGTGTGAAAAACGAATTTACATATTTTAGTCCAAAATAGAGAAGTTGGAATTTTTTTTTTTAAATCTTTGGTATTTTTATTCATAAATTGTAATGAGTTGGCAGCCAAATTGCAAACTATCAGCTAAAATAACAGTAATAAACTCTTATCAATAGAGAAATTTCAACCCAGTCAATGATTTTATATTTTAATCCAAATTAGCTCTAATTTAAAAAGTCTGCTATGTTTTTCGTTTGCCTTACATTTCACATTTTCTTTCAATTTTTTCAATTCCTGAAAGAGACTAACTCTCTGTGTTTATAATTCACTTATTCAATAAGCACAATTTGTCTCTTAGTTAATAAACCGTGTACCTTCTAAAACGTTAAATGGATCCGCAATGTTTTATCCATCCGCGCACTGTCTGTCGCCTAAAAAGTTTGTAATCTGGTTTTCCTGTTTACTCTGCATTGCTTGCAATCTGTTTTAGTCTCAAACTTTGCAAGTTGTCACTGTAAATTGATGCTTATTTGGCAAATCCAATTGTGATGTTTGTATGTTCTTGCATGTGGTGTGCAGTATGTGACATTGTATTTGATGTTTTTTTGTGTTCAGTGCGGACGCGTTGTATATATTTATTGTTAAGGGTAAGGTTTATACTCTTCCTGATTCAATAAATCAGGTAAAATTCTCCATTCTTAATCTGAAACAAATGAAGTCTGCAATGGCCGACATGCCAGACAGGCGGGCAAGTGTTCAGTGACCCATCGGGAGATCCTGGGCTCCACCATGGCAATCGCGGACTAATGTGCGCCAGTCGGGAGTGGCAGACGAGCTCCTGAACCAGAGGTACCCAGAGGCTAACAGCTGAAAGCGAGTATCCCGTTGCTCCCCCACTTGGACCGGCGAGGGTGATCCCGTCCAGGCAGGGACTCGATGTGCAGACTGGAGAGCAGGTGGGCCACACATCCCCTTACCTAAAATGGCAGAGGCCACGTGGGCTACACACACCAGCGATGCTCGAGGCAACATCCTCACCGGATCGACTCTTCTCCAACTTCTGGCAGCAGTTGAAAAGTCGGAAGCGGAGACCTACTTACCTCAGAGAATCCTTCCCAGTTCCCAAGCCTGCAGCTCCACCAGCTCTGATGGCTGCGGCATGCCGGAGGGTCAGGCACCGCACTTTACCCAGACACAAGGTGGCTCAGAAGAAAACATACTCGCTACTTCAAGCTGGAGTGCTACATCGGTCTGAGGTGCAGTGTCGAACCCCAAATACAGCGAGAGACCCGACTCACCTGCCTGCACATCGGTATTACGATCTGCAGTATGCCTCCTTAAGCATATCACCTCCAGCTACCAGATCCACCTTACCGGAGCGGAGCCCTGACCTCGCGGTTGCAACGCCCTCCTGCATCTCACTGGCTGGCTACACCATATCGCCGAGCTGATCACTGCTACCAGGCCGCGTGCCTTGAGATCTGGAGTTAGTTGAGTGCCTAAT
This sequence comes from Pelobates fuscus, assembly GCF_036172605.1. Classification (NCBI taxonomy): domain Eukaryota; kingdom Metazoa; phylum Chordata; class Amphibia; order Anura; family Pelobatidae; genus Pelobates; species Pelobates fuscus. The sequence goes on from NC_086327.1 coordinate 28,513,952, forward strand.
ATAAACTGGCTACCTGTGTCCCACAACCATTTTACGTTTAACTGGGACACCACTACACTGCTGCTATATCTTATTCTTGTTTGCCGAGGACTCTTTTTACTGCAGCTGAGCATGGTTTTCATTTATTATTATTTTTATTTATTTGTTTGCCTCATTTCTGCAGTTTTGCATTACGTGCATTGCCAGTTCGTATTTTTTTTTACTGATTCCAATGCCCAGTATCTTATTAATCAGGAGGTTGTATTGTCTTTTATGCTACCACTCTGTAAAACCATTTTCAAACCCTATCTTGCTAATTTCACACTTGCACATACACCTGTGAGGTGTTGCTTCCCTGTAGCCCTGCTGGTCTTCCCTGCCACCTAAGCTCGCCTGTCAACCAAACATGTTACAATACTGTAGTCTACGTACTCGTGAAAAACTAGCCTGTGACCCGTACGCAACTTATCACACTCTATATTATATGCTCAGCGTGTCTCACATTTCACTCAACCGGACACTTTGACATATTAGTCTTGCAGGCTTACTATACACTAAAAAGGAGACTGTTCCATCAGGAGTATAAGTCCCTATTGTGTTCGACAACTACTCATATGCTATACTTGATATTCTCTTTTCGGTAATGTTTTACCCAAAGTCAAGTCTGGTTATTATAAAAATTGTGCAGTTTTATTCTATGCCATATTTCTGTTAACCATGAGTTGCCAGTATCTGCTATTGTGACATTACCAGCATGTTTGTATTCTTTATGCACACAAAAATAAAGAATTTTAAAAAAAATAAATATATATATATATATATATATATATATATATATATATATATATATTCTTTGTCCTGCTAGTTTTGTGATTTTTCATGGATGCTATCCGTGGCAATAGTGACATTAAGGGGTTATGGCTTTGGGTCACTGAATCACAAATTAAGTGCCAATGCAGATGACCTTGTGTTCACTGTCACTCAATCAAATTTAATTCTGCTCAGGGTTTACAAAGGATTTGAGGAATACATTTTTTTAATTTGAGTTTTATTAGTATAATACAAATACATACATATAATAATTTAGTAGCGTAGTGGAAATATTATTTTAAAATAAAAATACATAAATTGAAAGCAGCGAAACTGGTAATAGCAAACCCGTTTTGGGGGGCTAAAAATAATGATAATATATATATATATATATATATATATATATATATATATATTATTTACAGTTATGGGATTGCATTATTTTCTATGGTCCTATATCTACGTGTTTTCCTTATAGATTCTAAATTTGAACAATGGCTCTCAAAATTTGCTGCGTTGGTTTGTTCCTATTTTTGAACCTCAGAACTTTTTTAAAGGAACACTATAGTCACCTAAATTACTTTAGCTAAATACAGCAGTTTTAGTGTATAGATCATTCCCCTGCAATTTCACTGCTCAATTCACTGTCATTTAGGAGTTAAATCACTTTGTTTATGTTTATGCAGCCCTAGCCACACCTCCCGTGGCTATGATTGACAGAGCCTGCATGAAAAAAAAAACTGGTTTCACTTTCAAACAGATGTAATTTACCTTAAATAATTGTATCTCAATCTCTAAATTGAACTTTATTCACATACAGGAGGCTCTTGCAGGGTCTAGCAAGCTTTTAACATAGCAGGGGATAAGAAAATCTTAATTAAACAGAACTTGCAATAAAGAAAGCCTAAATAGGGCTCTCTTTACAGGAAGTGTTTATGGAAGGCTGTGCAAGTCACATGCAGGGAGGTGTGACTAGGGTTCATAAACAAAGGGATTTAACTCCTAAATGGCAGAGGATTGAGCAGTGAGGCTGCAGGGGCATGTTCTATACACCAAAACTGCTTCATTAAGCTAAAGTTGTTCAGGTGACTATAGTGTCCCTTTAACCACAAAATAGCTAAATTGAAAAACAAAAATAATGATATATAATATGGTATGGCAAGGGTCACAATTCAGTTCCTTTCCTTCGTGGTGATTTTTTCCCCACAATTTTCAGTTCATATTTCAGCTTTTTTTATTATACTATACTATATTATTTACTGCCACAGAATATTTTTGATGCTCTATAAATAAAGGAACATAATGTAGCCATACATAGTCAAGAAAGAAGAAATGGTTTAACCAATTGTAGATACAGAAGTAGGAAAATTGTGTTCTAAAAATTGTGCATTTTAGCAGGACGCATACTGCTTATTAATTACATAATACAGTGGACTGGGCAGCACCACACGATGTCCCTTAAGTACATGTTATCATGCAAAATATGTTTGTATGCTTAGCAGTAAGCTTTGAATGAGGGGATATTTACATACCTTTGTGTAGAGGGACATCATCAATATAACTAATGGTTTGTAATATATATTTTAAAATGTAGAACCAATGATTAACACTTTAAATCTCTTTATTAAAGCATGCATATATTGCTTTCCTAAAAGGACCACTTATCTATCGGAATGGATTTTTACAAATCAAAGTTTTTTTGTTGTTTTTTTATTTGTAATATTAGATGGCGTCTCCAGTTTCCGAGTCCTTTACCTGAAGTAGTGGATTACAAAGCCATAAACATGCGATTTTTGTTTCCCAAATGAAAGATAGAGTCATAAGATACCTTGTAACGAAGAGACCAGTATTATATAAAAGGGATCCCTCTGCCATATGGTTACCTATCAACAAAAAGTGTGGCTTGTCGACTGATAAATACAGCACAATGGTTTATTCATGAACACGTTGAACGGCTGTATTTTAGTCAAGGTTCACTTACTAGGTGGGCAAATTTGGAGGGAATCTCGAATAGATAAGGGAAAAGAACCACTCTTACTACAGACCTAGTTTCACGAACATCTGACTTGATCTGACTCAGTACCACCATTGTCTTGAGCTCTGATGAAAGGCACACGAACACCACCTCTCATGCGACCTAGCTGGTTGTTCGGTTTACAAACAGTGGTCTTCGCAAGTATCTGTACGAAGCAGGCTTTATATTTTTTTACATTTTATATTTTCATTTTTCAATTTAACTAGCTAGCGTGACTGTATAATTCCTAGTGTAACGCTTCTGTTCCCCCAATTTCCATCTTTTTGCGGGTCCCAGATATTTGTCATGTAACAGTGTGTCAATGGGATTCAGCAATAGACTTCTCATTAATACATGATTAAACTGCCGTAAATATTTTTAGAAATAAGTTGGAATAAATAAAACACTTTATCCTTACTTTATATGTAAAGGCGTTTACAGGGTAATATAACCCTAACATACCTGTTCTAGGTACACAGGCCCACCTACAGCCCAATACGCTCAACTACATCCAATGAGCTGTAGTAGTCTGTGATTCATAGTGCAACCCCATGCACATACCCTTTTTATGAATATGGAACTACTAATTGATTTGGAGCATCAGCTGACTGATCTAAACCAATCATCGGCACCCCTGCCTGGAAGAAGGCCATGTATCCTTGGTCAGAATTAGAGAAAACAGGACGATTACAAGGAGGATTGGCGCTGGAAAACCAACATTAGCATTAATCCTTTCGTAAATGGTTTAATCCCTAAACTTAATTTCAAAGCAGTTGTTATGGAGCAGCCCCTTGTGTTCCTTTACCTACTAATTCCAACTTTAAACAATCTATGATCAAAAAGAGGAATCGAAGCTTCTCCTGCAAGCGTGATCCTTGTTACAGCAAAAAAACAAATTCCTGTTACCAAAAACACACGAAAGATAAGAACATTACTTAATTATATAAATAGCTGTCAGTATGACATGAAGTCAACTGCAATTATTGGCAAATGTTGAATTCGCTATTCACACCCAGAATTACACCGGTCTAAAACAAGCGTCCCTCTTCTGTCGGATGAAATATTGTCAAATGTGCAATTGTGAAACAATTAATGTCTTGCGTACAGCAACTTTTTGTCCAGTGCCTGCAAGCCAGAGGCACACAAATCTATACCACTATCTTCTGATCTTTTTCTAAGATTGGAATCAAGATGTGTTGTATAAGCCTTTAGGTAAAAGAAAGCAAACACTTTGTAACTCACAGCACCTCTTGAGTAGATTAATTTGGCAGAAGGTACATCACAGGTTTGGACTGCCACCCACCTGTGCCCTCTGGCAAAATGAGTCTGTGGTCCCCTTCAAGTCTTTGATTGATGCACAACAGGATTAGACTGTACAATTTAGTTTTACATCACATATTATGGTCCTAAAATCAACTCAGAAAAAACACTTATAACAGGTAAAACATATTTAATGATGTAATATAATAGTGATATAAATTACTTTATTTAGCTAGAAAATATTGAACGTATCAACTGTTACTTATAAGTTTATAGAATTAAATACAGAAAATGACAGCCAAATCAAAAGAGCAAAATTAAAACTAAAATTCATTTTGAGAACTTGATTTTGTACCCCATAATCCACATTTTTAACATATACATATTTAATAGACGACATGCAGTTTATGTTAATACAATATATAACGATAATTTTTTTTCTAATTAAAACTATACGTGAAAGAAGACATATTAATGGAACAAAATTATTCATAATAAATATATGAAAATCATATCAGCCTAAAATGTTCCCCCACTTTGAGACTTTACGGGCATTACAGAGGATAATTATCAGGCTGGTGCTATTTATTAATACGCAAGCTAAACCAGAATAGCACCAGTTTTTGAGATTTATCAAAAACTGGTGCTGTTCTGGGGCAAAGTGCTCAATAAGGTGTGATTGCCATGGAAACCAATTAAATGTCTCGGATTATTTAGCACTTAGCACTTGTTTAGCCTTTATAATTAACATATTTTCTAACTTGTTCTTTTATTTGTCTCTCCAATTAAGGCCTCTAATAAATATAGTTGGTTAAGTTTTCCAAATGATTTAATATTTTTTGGATAAAATTATTTAATATTATGAAACATATTTTACATTTTGTAATATACTGATATTTTTGAAATACGAACATATTTTCTGATATGATTTATTTTTTGATATTTTAGAATGTTAAAAAAAAAAATTTTAAAACTTAAAAACCCAAAATATGAAATCATTCAGAAAGCTTATCGAACAATATTAAATTGAGGCCTCGACCCTAAATCATACCAACATATGTAGTGGGATATATAATGCATACATAATAGATAAGACAGACATAATAACATACAAAACAACATTTTATTTTTTTAAATGTAAACCATGTTGTATGATCCTATATTATCCTATATGGCCATATGACAATTGATTAGTTAGACATTTTTAAATAAATCCTTCAGCATTTTATACATTTTGTTTTTCATTTTCCAAATGTCATCAGGTTGTCAGAACATTCTGCTGTTTATTGAGCTTGTATTTTTTTTCTTCATTATAAATCCTCATTTTCTTTGTCCTTAAATCACTCCACTTTCTTCATTCTTCATTCTGATAATAATGGTTCACAAATCACTGCATACTCAGCAATATGTATTTTGTGTTTCTTCTTTTTTTTTTTACTCCAAACAAAGACGTTATAGTGTTGGATGCAAATTGGACACATTTATAAAATGACCCTATTCTAATACAAATTATCAGTAAAGAAAGGTAATAAGATTATAATAACCATCGATGATTGATTGCCATGAAAAATAAATGCATATCAACTGAAAATATATTTTTTGGGCTATAACAATATTGTCATTGTTAACTGAAAAAAAAATGTGTTTTGTTTGTTTGATATATTAGAATTTTTTGTCATTTTTTAGTTGAATATTCACACATTATTTTTTTTTAAATACTAAAATAAAAAAGCTATTTACTGCACAATTCCTGTATACTTTCTAGTATTTTTTTAAGGATTGGAATCCAGCTATATTAAATAATCTAAATTATTTCCTAAAATCTATGTAGTAACCTTTATGAACCCGATTTGGCAATTCAAAAAGAAAAATATAAAATTAGAATGGGTGGGAGGAGAGACTGTCTGCAAGAGGGATGTCGATGCCCCCTCACCTGCTTGTCTGATTCTAATAGTAGAAGCCAAGCACTCTGAGGGATAGAGGGGGGTGGGGGGGTTGGGAGATGGATAATTAGCATCTTCCGTGGCAGCTGGTCGAGTGTAGAATTTGTGATTTCGTTTCTGTTCTAAAATGACACATTGTTTATAAGGGCACAATTCTCCCCACAGGAGAGCAGCAGAGAGTGTGCCAGGTTATTGTTGTGCAAATGAGAAACTCTTTGTGTTTGAATTAGCCAAAGAAGGATTAAGGGAGACGGCCTGCAGGCCACTAATAGTAGGGATGAGGTTCGTAAGACTTTAGATATGCAAAGCAAGTATCAGGAACATAAGACAGAAAGCACATCACTTTGTAGCAGTTAAGTCTTCTTAATATATATATATATATATGGCCAAAGACTAGTTGATGGGTATGGTGTGTCTAAACCTGTGAGATCTCACAATCATTGCATGTTTTTTTCCCAATTGTACAGAGCTGTGGCATAATTTTTTGCTTCAGGGTTAAACAAATAGTGATAACCTAGAAAAGATTATTATTATACCACTGCTACTGGTCCTTCATCCCCGGCAGAGATTCTTGGGTAATGGATTCTAACAACTAGGGAGGAAAATGTGGACTCCTTTTGTGGTGGGATATATTGGTTTGGAAGTTCTACACAGCTGAAGGCCCAGTGACTGTTAGAGTTCTAAGTAGTCCAGAAATAGTTTGAAAACTACTGGGTATATAGATTAGAAAACAATACACTGATAGTGGGCGTAAGAAAAGCAGAGGATTCTGGGTGATGTCTTGTTTTACATTTTCTCTATATTGTTAGCTTTTGGACGTTTTTTGTGCAAGCATAGACTGTAAGACTGTGTGTTATGTGCTTAAAAGTTATTTATTAAACCAGGAACTTGTGCAGAATAGGACATTTTAGGTTACGATTCCTTCCAGTTTGCCTGTTTTGTTCTGAAACACATCATTCCCTTGCAATTCTCCCCATAGTCACCCATTGTACAGCGCTACAGAATTTGCGGGCACTATATAAATAATAATAATAATAATAGTCCTGGTTTGGTATTTAACAGGCAGGGTTATTGACCAAACCATAATTTACTGGGAAAACTACCTGTAATTCTGATCTTAAGGCACAAGTAGCTGATGTGAAATCATAGCAGACTTGGAGAATAATTCCCCTTTGACTATTTTAGTCTAATATTTGTAATTTCGCTGCTAGACTACAAATAATAATGCATTTTATTGCTTGTTTTGTACAGCGAGATATAGTGACATTTGGAGCTTGTTTTAAAATGTTAAACTAGTCATCTAATTTAGCATTAAATTAAATTAGCAATATATATATATTTGTTGTTCTGTTTTTTTGTATACACTGATTTCTTTTTCCAGTTTTTGTACACCACATCAGATTTAATCTACTGACAAATAACTAATACAGGTCTCTTATACGCAAACTAATGAGCGAGTTGACATTGCAGAGCATCAAACCCAGCAACCATGCGGTTCACAAAGACTTTACAGTTAGCACGTTAACCAACTGAGCCATCTCACTGAAAAGAAATTAGACACAGAGAGGGAGAGATAGTTAAACAGTAACGACAACAGATTTTACTAAGAAATTTGGTCCGCGGATGCTTATAATGATAAATACAGAGAACAGAAAATATACAATTAAATGTTTCTTACTACAATAAAAACACAGAGAATAAAGCATATAGCCAGTATGCACGTAGTACATTCACAGCAGTGCTATAAATCTTTAATATTTTTTGTGATGTGGCACTATGACAAATGTCCAGAGAGGACACTTTGTGGTTTCTCATTTTCAAACACGTCCTCAAGAGAATTTAAAAAGTTAAACACTTAAAACTAAAATATACTATTGCAAAAAAAAAAAAATACAGGGACATTTTGTATTTTTTTACATAAAAAAAAAATCGAGTGTATTTTTATGTACATTATCAAATTGTTTTAAGGTTTGCTGTATCATTCAGTGTTCTCACATAGTGAATGGCAGTAAACAGAGCATCATTATTTATCCAACCAAATTCTACCCCTCATAAATAAATATATATGTGTAATTTTAAAGTTTTATTTATTTTTTTAAAATATTTTTTCTCCCTACAACTTTAGGTACAGCAGACATCAAGCTTAAATATCTAACGCAAACTGAAGTTACAGAAAAAAATGAAATCATTTTTTTACATTTTTATATTCCATTCCAAATTTTGTTTGTTTTCACAATACTGTTATCTACATTACAAAATAAAGATTGGATTTTTTTTTTTTTTTACATTTAGTAGGGGATGTTCTATTTTCCGGATTTAGTCCTAATCCGGCCATAAAACGATAATAGCACATATGTCACTTTTTAAAAAAAATTTGGGCCCTAAAGCCATAATTATCTCAATGATTGTAATTTCTGCATTGGAACAAAAGATACATTGTATTTAGTAAATAAGTGTGCCAATTGCACCTGTACCTATCTACAATGTGCGCTTGACAGACTGGTCTAATGATCTTTGTCGGGAGTTGACGGTGAAATGAAAGATGCATTTGTGTTTCTGTTCTATATGTGTTTGCATTCATATATTTGTACTTTCAAACGGCGGTCTTAAATGCGGGATTTTGCTGCACACCTGCCTTATACAATCATTTATCAAACCTTTTGAATTTAACTGCATATTTTATCTCAACTAACAGCTAGGCGTTCGCAAAAAAGCATTGAGTACGCCAGTTAGATACTGACAAAACATTTTATTTTAACTACTTTACGTCAGCGGAGAGTTTGCTTAGAAACTGTTCCTCTTTTAACATGTGTGTGTTTTCAATAAACCTAATTAACAAATAAAGGTGTTTGTCTCAAACATTTATCTTGGTATACTTAAGATAACATTTTTATACAGTATTATTCCGTATGACAGACTTGCTAAAGGAATATGCTAAAGTTAAAAATAAAAGGATACATTTTTAACATTAGATTAATTCTTTTTTTACATTAGACTACTAGGTAATTTGAGTAGGTGGGGTGGATTTCCCTCGTGCCCTTAAACAATTTAAAACGTACGGTATTGAGGGCTGTTCGTGGATGCGAAGTGGTCAGAGTATGCATGTTAATGCGTAGTGATAACTTAGTGTGGTGTATTTCTAAAACTGATCGAAACTACTACTAAGGTTTCCCCTAAAAAATTACCTTGACACGAACAAGAGGTACCAAGAGCCCATTTCAAAGCAGTTCACAATCAGAGAGTTTCTGGAATGGAACGTTTCGGTTCTAAGGACTCGTTTCTCATAATGCTCAGGCCAGTTCTCTTGTAGTAGGAATCTCGGATTACCTCTCTGAACACCATGGATCATGGATGTAGTTTCAGAGCTAACCAGACTCTTGTTTGTGACTCTGCAGTGAGAGTTTGGATGCACTCGGAATCGCCCATAGGGACCAAGCTGTATGCCGTAGCTAAAGCGTAAAAGCAAAAGTCCCTGAGGTCGACAGTCACCCAGCCATGTGCATGGTTTATAGTACAGTGAGCTAGGTGAAATCTTATTTTGATATCTTTTTTTGTACAGCTCGAGAGAATAGGAGCTAACTCCAGCACCTTGTAGATGCAAAGAAGATAATCAGTATTCTAAAAGCTGGTAACTTACCATTAGTGTACCTTTAAAGTATCAAGTGTTACATTAAAACCAGGACATGTCCACTTTTCTAACTTTTTTATTGTGATTCAGACTATTTTTTCTTATGCAGACTAGGAATCTTGTCTTCCTATATCACTTATTCCCTTGGCCACACAGCCTTTAACCACACGGCCTTTAATTAAAATATGTTATGTCTTTCTTTAGGTAGGGCCTTTGTAAGATTTAGATTTCCCAGTCTACTGGAAGTTGGAAACCGGGGGAACGTGAACCCCACATCCTTATTGCAGAAGTCACAAAGAGTGTTATAGTATTACCTAAAAACTTTGATTTATTAGTTAAAACAAAAAATATACATTTTTAAAAAAAATTTTTTTTTCAATAAAACGATGCCTCCAAGGAATTATTAGTAAATATTTCATGCCTTTTGAAATAATTAAGCTAAAGGAATACCATAAGTGTTGTCATAATTGATTCAATATTGAGCAATACCACAAATACAAAATAGTGTAATAAATAAGTTGATGCCACACATGGGCGGTAAATGGACAGATAAATTGATAGGAGGACGGATGACTTATAGACAGACAAGACACACACACATATATAATCTACATATATTACATTGATATATATATATATATATATGTCTATGTACAGTTATGTACATGTGTGTGGATGTGTGATTCTGTAGATGGTGTTATTTATATATACATGTTTACTTATTTGATTTCATAGACATTTATTCATATATTAGTTATTAATTGTATCAATTACTTCTCTCTCTCCTTCTTTCTCTTTCGTTAATTATCTTTTCTCGTCTCTCTCCCATCATTGATTACAATATTTACAAGCCTGTGTAAGAATGTCTGTGCATTTCTATTTTTTCCCACCTTTACCTGCGTTTATCAGACCTTTGCCGTACCTGATCTGGGGCTCTAATCCTTTTGTCTCAATTCAGGTTTGAATTGCCTTCAGCATTTTGTTTAGAAATACTTAAATACATTCCAAAAGGTCTGTTCATCTAAAAACAAAAAGTATAAAAAAAAAAAAATATATATATATATACATAAACGCTTTTATTTTGTATAATAAACTAACAATAAAGGGTTTATAATAGGGTATACATATATGATAGGAGTTACATTAGATCTGAATATCCACACAGAATCTATTCTTACAGTCTGCGATGTTGCTGGTAGAATGGATCCCAACGATAAGGTTAAGAAGGGCTAAGTGGAATACTGAAGTTGTATCCATAGCCTGTGTTGACGGTAGAATGAGCCAGGACAGAGCGAGGACAAAATTGGATTAGGGCTATTTAAGAAAAGAGAAATGAAAAAAAATAATGAAAGTGTTTCTTCCACGCTTCCTTGCTTTGGAGCTGTCTGTCTAAGTTGTTCAACTCACCCAGCCTCTGCTGGGACTTTCAATGGACATTTGCATTTCTTCAAAGGGGCGCAGGACATGAGCCTTAATTCTAGCAAAGAGTAGAGAAATGGTGTAGACACACGTCCGTACCAGCCTCCTTTGTGAACCATGTCCTTTCTATGAAAATCTCGGACAAAACGCTCAAGCTAATGAAACCCAGACAACTTGAGAAACTTTTATTTTTCTTTTAAACAGCGTTTTGTACGAGTGTTTTAAATTTTTTTTTTTTAAGCAGGGTTTTGTACCAAGAGTATTCTGGTTGAAAGGTTCTGGTTGTCGATTTTTTTATCTCCTATAAATGAGCTGATAGTTGAGCTGTCCTTCTGGGTTCAAAGGCCAAATCTATTAAGTTGTTGAGCTGCGGGAGACAAAATATAATATTTTTATTGGCCTAATCCTTTGCTCATGCCGTGAGTTTCCCTTGATGTAAACAGTGGCGTCTCCAGCATTCATTTTTAGGGGGGGGGGGGGCATGGGGGGCCAGGGACAGAAGTAGGGGGGCAATTACAAAACGTGTGTGTGTGTATATAGGATATAGAATGCACACCATAACAATCTCAAAAAAAATTTAAATTTTATTATGTACAAAAAAGTACCAGAATGTAAACATATAAGAAAAAATGAATATAAACAAAGTAACAGAAGTAAAGGCAGATACAATAAAATAATAGTAATAAATTACCACAAAAATCCTTATAAGCCTCAGACAGAAACACGAGTCACCAAACCCCCCAACGTTTCGGCACCAACTGGCTGCCTTTATCAAGGGTACCCACACACACACACACACACACACACACACACACACACACACACACGGAGAACATTTAAAAGTTAACAAAATTCAGATTTCCAGCACCTTGTTAATTATGCTAAAGTCTGCTTTAGATATGCAATTGTAACAATATCTCATGACGCCAGAATTGTTACAAAACTAGATTTAAAAAAACATGCAATTTGAAGGGAATTTAAATTAACACTTTTATATAAATATTTCACATACATAGAAAATGGTCACTTAACAGTGTATTCTCTACACTACAGTTTAAGCATTTTAAAGTGACACAAAGTTGTATTTTGAAATGCTAACTCAAATGAATTTTTCAGAAGAGCAGATTTAGCTCTACTTCCATGAACAACTAAAAATGGTTGGCACTAAAGTTTGTGCCCTGACCTATAGTTGGTGAATACTATACCAACACAAACTAAAATGACTTGTTTCATTCTCATGCTCACAATATGGAATCCTGGGTACAGGCATATCAGTTACTCAAAAGCTGCAATTAAAGTTCACGTTACTTACAGTAATAGGGCCACTGTCTGGAGTGTCTGCTCCGCTCACTCAGTCCCTCTGCAAATCGCACTCTCAGGTAGGTAAGGTTTCACACCTTATGTGGGGCCGCAATGCAAACTGCCTGCAATCTCTGGTAAGTAAGGTGACACTGTCACAACACTGTCTGCAATCTCAGGAGTAAGTGCCACTGTCATACCACTCACTGTCTGCAATCTCAGGAGTAAGTGCCACTGTCATAACACTCACTGTTTGCAATCAGGAGTAAGTAACCGTTGCCATACTCACACCACTCACTGTAATCAGTGCAATTAATTCACTTTTCTCAGAACCTAGATGTGGCAGAGGCCGCGGGCCACAATACCTGCTCCTCTCTGCTTGCTCTGTTCTGCCTCCTTTGCTCTTGCTCCTCTATGCTTGCTCTGCTCCTCTATGCTTGCTCTGCTCTACCTCCTCTCTGCATGCTGTGCTTCTATTTGCATGCTCTGCTCCGCTCCGCTACTCTCGACTTGCTCGGTAGGTTACAGGGTTCCACATTTTTCGGGTATATAGATAATACACAAAAGATAACAATTTGCTAAATTTGCTAAAATATGCCTGGTATAAAATGTGTATGCAAAGTATAATAGCGTGTTGCTTTGGTAGCTCTAAGCATCTGGCTTATCTGACTTGGCACCAGTGTAAATGGCTTTATCATGTTTGTTCTTAAGTGAGGGAAAAGTTGATATAATCTGGAAATAAGACGGTCTTAACCATTGTATTTACCAATGTATGGGCACCCAAGGGAGTAAGGTATGAAATAGGCCTAAAACACACATTAGCAGAAGATACATAGAAATTGGAGTACCGCACATTCTAAATAACATCTGCCACAGTGATGCCATTGGGGAACTAATCTACTGTCTCAGTCAGCAGGGCCTGAAGTAGAAGCGTAGGATCTCCAGCAAGTACAAATGGGGTGATGTTATCAACATCCCAGCGATGGTTTGGCTGCTTGTCCTGCTGAGAGGCCCTTTGTGGAGAGATGCCCGTCTTGGCAAGGAAATCCTGACCATCTGCTCTTGTTAGCAGCTTATGAACGGTCCCATCCTTTGTGACTTGTAGAGATCGTGCAGTACCCCTGCAGTAGGGTATTTTATTGACCCATAGGACACTAGAAACCTCCATAGCATTATAGACTTTGAAAGTAAAAGGCTAAGGTATGTTGTTCAAATTCTAGAGTGGGAGAGTCTCTAAATGCTTCCAATGTTTGCCATCTTGTCCAGGTGTGACAAATTGCACAATGAGATCCCTACAGACTTGGTTAGGTGGTTTTGGTTGTGCGCAGATCCTGTAGAAACTGTCGATGAGAATGCTCTTGGTCTGCTGTAAGACATGATGGAAAAGGCATCTCGAGAAATCTGGTAGCTCCGGAGGTTTCAAAGTCTCGTGGATTCCCCCGGATTATAATATTCTTGCAGTGGTTGCGATATTCATGGTACTTCAGCTATGTTGCCATATAAGCCTGAGTCTGCGATAAGCTTTTTTGCTGAACAATCATCGAGGCCTGTCATAGCTTGAGGTCCAGTGAGTCCTCCTCTGTGGCTTTGATTCCCCCAGTGAGGCTATGTAAATCTTCCAGCAGTATTGAGACGTCGGCTTTAAATAATGCTTGTATATTGTGTAGGAACACTTTTATTTCACTCTTAGTAGTTAGAGTATCAGTTTCCTTGTCTAAGGATGTGTGGTGCAATCCGCCAATTTAGGTGTTCCTTGAGGTAGGCCTCCAATGCATGAAATCCCTGATATGCCAAGATCAAGAGAGCCCGTTATAGGTTTATTTTTTTTTTCTTCGTATGCTACCCCATGGTGGTGAGTCATAAATCAAATGCCCTGTAAACGGTAAAACAACAGGTTGGCTTAGTTTAAACAGCTTGTAAATACAGAACTCCGACTAAACACGTCACTCCGTTCATTATGCAGCTCTGCCCCCGATGTCTATTAAATTGAATGTGTAAATATATTTACAATTGAATAATTTATGACATTCCTTTCATGAAAGGCCTACTAAATAGTCCAAGGTGAAAATTAATCATTTTTAATAGAGGAGGTGACCAAAAGGTAGATCCCCATCTATTGTTCAACTACAACTAGCTTATGGCTTGCAAAGCATTATAGGAGTTGTAGTCTGCCAGGGCTCTAACTTTTGTCCACCCTTAATCTAGACCATGTAGAGTGTGCCAGTTCCTTTGTAAAACGTAACTTTTTCAACAGAGAGCACAAAACGGCAAATTAACTTGTCTTAACCAATGTTTCACAATATTGAAGCATTGTTCTACAATAGTGTTTACTCTAGACCAGGGGTGGGGAACCTTCGGCTCTCCAGATGTTTTGGACTACACCTCCCATGATGCTTTGCCAGCATTATGTGTGTAAGAGCATTATGGGGGATGTAGTCCACAACATCTGGAGAGCCAAAGGTTGCCTATCCCTGCTCTAGACTGTACCTGTAACTAAGTGAAAGGGCACAATATTGAATTCATTACTATACTGCAAATATTGCTTTATTCTGACCATTTCAATAAGTAAATTTTTTTTAATGAAAATATTTTAAGCATTCTATTCTAGGATACCCGCTGTGCTGTTGTATACATTTCAATATGACTGTTTGAGCAGGGCCCTCATCATCTTCTGTTCCTGTATATTCAACCTGCTGTTTGCACCTACTAGATTGTTCCACCTAATGCATAATATGTTGGAGTTTTATAAATAACAATAATTATATGTGGATCCTCTCTGTGATCTGAGTTTCCCTATAGAAAAGGAGACTAGCCATCTTTTTATTATTTAATATTATAATAATATTATATATTATATGTATATTATTTAAAGGGACACTATAGTCACCAGAACAACTACAGCTTAATGTAGTTGTTCTGGTGACTATAATCATTATATGCAAGCATTTTTATGCAAATACTGCCTTTTCAGAGAAAAGGTAGTGTTTACATTGCCACTGGGGGTGCTTCCTGTGCAGCACTGCTGTTCAGCGTCTCCATGCAGGGCCGGTGCAAGGATTTTTGCCGCCCTAGGCAAAAAAAAAATTGCCGCCCCCCCCATATGTCCAGCCCACCATGTGACATCACAATGCCCCGCTCATATGCTCTGCCATATGGGCCAACGCCAGTCTTCACAAAGTGTCTTTTATCTGAAAAGACAGTGTGTTTACATTAAAAAGCCGACAGGCACAGGCTATAGACACCAGAACCACTACATTATGCTGTAGTGATTCTGGTGACTATAGTATCCATTTAATGTGAGGTAAATTAGAGATTAGTGCCACTAATAATATATTGGATTGCCTACTTACCACCAGATGAGGACAAGAGGCTGATGATGGGCTCAGTCTGGCTCCACAGGTCTGGTGTAGAAGAGGCTCTCTGGAGACTGTTTTTAACAGTGCTCACCACAATTAACGAACAGGAAGCAGCTCCATTTTTTAGGGCCCCTTATACAGCTCAAGGTCTGGGCCCCCAGGGGGCATACGCCTACAATGCCCACCCATAAATCCACCTACATGGCACATCCATGAGTTGGGGATGTTTTATGTGTGCAATTTGTGTAAGGGATGTAGTGTGTTTATAGGGGATGTAGTGTGTGTTTGCGTGTAAGGAATGCATGGTATGTTTCTGTGTGTGTGTGTGTGTGTGTGTGTGTGTGTGTAAGGGGTGCAAGGTTTGTTTATGTGTATGTAATTGAATGCAGTGTGTGTCTGTAAGGGGTGCATTAATTATGTAAGAGAACGTAAGAAATGCATTGTGTGTTTCGGGTGTGTCTGTGTGTGAGTAGGAATGCATTGTATGTTTCTGTGTGTGTGGGGGGGGGATGCATTGTGTATGTGTGTAGTGTAAAAGAGAGGGTTTGTGGGGTAGGATAGGGACTGAGAGGGGAACAGCTCTTTATTTAAAAAAAATAAATAAATCATAGTGCTCTCCCCTCCGGTCAATTATTGATTTCCCCTTCCCTTCTGTCCCTCCGTGTTCTCCCCTTCTGTCACTTAGTGCTCTCCCTTGGCCCCCTGTCCCTCTGCAGTCCCCCCTTGGTGGTCTTCTCACTCCCCCCTCCCCCCCTTAGTGGTCCTCCCTCTCCCAAACCCCTTAGTGGTCCTCCCTCTCCCAAACCCCTTAGTAGACCTTCCCCTACTCCCCCCATCCCCTTAGTGGTAATCTCCCCCCCCCCCTTAGTGGTCCTTACCCTCCTCCCCTCTCCTTAGTAGTCCTCCCTCCTTACCCCCCCTTTGGTGGTTCTTCCCCCCCCTAAGTGGTCCTCCCTCCCCAAACCCCTAGTGGACCTCCCCACCCCCGTTCCCCCTGTGTTCCTTCACCCCCCTCCCCCAGTGGTCCTGACTCACCCCTCCCCTAGTGGTCCTTAACCCCCCCTCCCTCCCATAGTGGTCCTTAACCCCCCTCCCTCCCATAGTGGTCCTTAACCCCCCTCCCTCCCATAGTGGTCCTTAACCCCCCTCCCTCCCCTAGTGGTCCTTATACCCACCCCCCTCCCTCCCCTAGTGGTCCTTATCCCCCATCCCTCCCATAGTGGTCCTTATACCCCTCCCTCCCCTAGTGGTCCTTATACCCCCCCTCCCTCCCCTAGTGGTCCTTAACCCCCCCTCCCATAGTGGTCCTTATTCCCCCCTCCCTCCCATAGTGGTCCTTATCCCCCCATCCCTCCCATAGTGGTCCTTATCCCCCCATCCCTCCCATAGTGGTCCTTATCCCCCCCATCCCTCCCATAGTGGTCCTTATCCCCCCCATCCCTCCCATAGTGGTCCTTATCCCCCAATCCCTCCCATAGTGGTCCTTATCCCCCCATCCCTCCCATAGTGGTCCTTATACCCTCCATCCCTCCCCTAGTGGTCCTTATACACCCCATCCCTCCCCTAGTGGTCCTTATACCCCCCTCCCTCCCCTAGTGGTCCTTATACCACCCCCCCCTCCCTCCCCTAGTGGTCCTTATACCCCCCCTCCCTCCCCTAGTGGTCCTTATACCCCCCTCCCTCCCCTAGTGGTACTTATAGGAAAGCATTGGATTTGCTAAAAATCGGCAATTCTGATAATGTCACCAAGGGGGTAGAGCCAGCACCAGCAGACCCGATTGGCTCTGGAAATAGGTTCCCTTTTAAAGGGGCTAAGGGGGGGGGGGGGGAGCAAGCCATCTAAATGGTGGGCTTTGCACTATAGGGTCAGGAATACATGGTTGTGTTCCTGACCCTATAGTGTTCCTTTAAATCAATTCAAGGGACTGAATACATAGACAGAGTATTTGATGCTTTTTCAACCTCGATCCCTAGAGTTTGTGATCATGTTAGCCCTACCACACATTCATACTAGTAACAGCATGGGGAGGGGAGTAGAAGCCATGCATAGCGATAAACAGTATCAATTATTAACCTCTTGAGTATCCTGTGAAAACGACAGATTGTGATTCGAAGTCAGTGCTTTCAGTAATTACTTTCTAAATCATCTATCGCACGCCAGCCAAAAACCGAGCCTCGCAGGGAACATATTCCTTTTTACTAAAATTCTGCTGACATTGCCAAAATGTTATACACAAAGCACTAGGGGGATCAGTGCGTCTCCACATTATAACAGCTATAAATATTCTAAGGCAACCAAAGAACACACAGAAAGAAAGATTAATAACTCTTATAATGCAGACACGCACTGAATCCCTTGTGTATTGTGTCAAACAAAAGCAGGCTGTGATAAAGACTAAGTTAGCATTATCTTGTTGAAATAGTTTGGTTCTCTTGCTCTCTAGGTGCCAAAAATCAAACCATAACCTCAGCTGAGCAAGGAGTATCGTTAGGTGTCAATACAGTAAAGGCACATAAAAATATATTTTAAAAAATCCAGAAAAGATTTAAAGGTTTTGTAAGCAGATGGCACGTATCTCCATGTGTATTGTTTAGAACAGGGGTCCTCAAACTCCGGTCCCCCAGATGTTGCTGAACTACAACTCCCATGATTCTCTGGCTATCTATGTAATTCAAAGAATCATGGGAGTTGTAGTTCAGCAACATCTGGGGGGGCCGGAGTTTGAGGACCCCTGGTTTAAAACAATAGCCAGCTGAGATAATGACTAAATTAGTATTCCTTTCTTGAAATTGATTATTGTCTTGGTTTATAGATACCAAACCAAGCCATGAACTCAGGTAAGAAATGGATGCGGCAAGGTGGCACCAAAGTGTAGTCGTTTAATGGACAAGCACAGAAATAAAGTAATTGTACCCAGGCTACATAGAAAAAAAAAACTTTTAAAAGGTCATATCATTTTACCAAATATAGTCCCCGTATGTAAAGGGCCGAAAAATAAAAAAATATAATCAGTTCATCAAATTTAACATCTCAATATGTGTGAATTAGTCTGTTAGTTCAAGCTATGCACAGTGAAATTAGTTGGCAAATTACGCAACAATAGTACAAGTGTATAGTAGAGAAAAAAATAAATATACCGGTAGGTCTTTAGTAAGACGGGAACTTTGGCGTCCAAAGCTAGAAGTTATGGTCTCGGAATGGCCCTAGCTGTTCATGCCCAATCAAGCTGACATGTAGAGTGCCAACCAGTGATTGATCATGTTAGATCGGAGCAATAACACCCGTAACAGCTATTCAGACATTGAATCATCAGGCTACGCATGTGCACTAATAGCCGAAACTGGCTATTCAGTCTGAAGGGTCATTCCGGGACAGCGGACCTTCCTTTCTAAATTGGGACTATTCAAGCCAAGACCTTTGGGAGGGCTGCTTTAGTAAGATAAGAATATGGTCCGTTGGTGCTCACTGGTTCTTGTCACCCCTCGCAATCTGTTTCTAAATGGCAAAATAGATCTCATCTGAAAACAAAACTGTTCTTCGAATATTTTTTTTCTTTTTACTTCGAAGACCCAACTTCGACTCTATCGCTCCAACTGTAAATGTTTTGATCGCTAGTTACATTTATTGTTGGTTGCAAAAGCAAACCTACTCCTGTCAGGATACAAGAAATAAAATACGTATCACACTATGGGGTTATTGCATCAATATACACTTATCAAAGTTAGGTAGAGGTAAACATAATTAGTTACAATGAATACAGTTCATTCATTTCCTCTGAATTAATTTATAGAGGATGGTGAGATAAAGACGAACTGTGTTTAATTGCAATGAATCTAATTAACAGAGACTTTCGTTTCCATTCTATTCGGGGGCCAAGGACCAAACACCTGAATTTTTGGGAGCACAATTTAAAACGCTGTGCATCTGACAGCTCCCATTGTAGAGGCTGCTTTTTGTTAATTCAGGGCACATCCAAACCATACAAGAAGACATCAAGTAGGAGTCTAGTTCTGGTCATATTGACAGCAGATGTGCCGATCAGCAGCAAAGAAAAGCCAACAGGCGTACTGAAGAAGCAAAGACATCAAAAACTAATAAGTGGATTGCAGGGAGCAACAAGCAAGCAAGGGTGTTCTCTGCCAAAGTGTGTCTTAGATCCATTATAATACCATGCTCCCCAGCTCCCATACACGCACAGCTTCATTTTTCAGTGGAGTGACAACCCCATATATCACGAAATGGGAGGGAAAGCAGGCTGAAGCTATTGTTTTGAGGTTGAGAGGGGGATGGGATACACTATAGAATGGTTTGAAACAATGGAATCACTTACAAAGATGGCAGGCTAGCATGAAGCCTGACAACCTTAATTCCTTTGTCATCCAGAGAGCCACTTTAGCAGTCCAGGAAGCAGAGCGACAATCAGAGGTTTCTTTTGTTTAAGTTAAATGTTTAAAACATCGGGGGCACAAGCTCGTCCCTCTCTATTTGAACAGAAACTGAAATACTATAGAGCTTCTCCCTTCGCTTGCTTTATTACCGATTTGCTACAAATATTTTACTATCTTGGGCATTTTCAAATACACCTGTGTTTTCAGTTTGTTGTTGATAATTTCACAGTCGGAGACTATTTGAAATGGTACGGATTACAAAGTATCTGAGTCCTTTCAGTACCGTTTCATGGTGACTCCTCACTACGGCATAGTTAATATTTTCTCACTCCAATATTTAACGCACAATAAAGCAAATCTTAAGGATTACCATCGCACGAGAGAAGTTAGATCTATGGGTAAGTCATTTTACGAAATCCTCACGAGATTTATTCAGTGCTACTCACCAATCCAGGCAAAGCTGGTCCTTGGCAAGGAGTTTGGAGGAGAAAACATATCTTTTCTTTTCTAGTTTAATTTATTTTTGCTTGATAGCGCACGTCTCTTTGTCATCACTTTCCAGTCCACACAGATGACACCAAATGAGAATGCTACTTTCAATTCACCCCAAGGCAATGCAATATCCCTCAACATGATTAATTTCCCTTTTAATCCAACCCATCGTATCCACAGAACCGTGTGACAAAAAAAGTGATCAGGAAGAAGAGTAGCATGCAGACTGTCTTCGTGACCCATCAACTATCCAGGTCCTATTGCTTTACCCATCTGAACAGCATGGAGTCATTTTTAAATCGTGTATTACTGGTGGCTCTGGATTAATGGTTCGGAAATCCCTGCTTGACCCTACCAGACATGCAGATTTCAGCAGGCTAAGCATAGAGTTGAAGGGAATATAGGGCAACGAGCAAGTGTTCAGAAGACAGAAGAAGTCAATCTTGGAACCTCCTAAACAGTTCATTGCACTATACACTGAATCTAAAAGGTTACACAGTATAGGCACTGAGCCTAGACAGCATGAGGGTATTTAATGGGGCAACAAGCCCGTCTGATAATTAAACTATAGACTTCTGGTTTCTTGTACCATTTGGTCTATAGTTAACACATTGAGTCAGATTTGTCCAAATGTTACCAAATTTAGGTAAGACATGTCTTAAATTAGTTTATTTACTAGACAAACTATCAATAACTATGATTTTATTGTCCTTAGTAGAGGAAAAAAAGGATTGAGGAAAAAAAGTCCAGTATGTGATCTTTGCATATTGTCAGAAAAGAATGGCCTAAATAAACACAAGTCATGCTACTAGATTCTCTCCAAAAAGTCATATAAACTACAGCACACAAACCATACAACACATACCAAAGGTGATGTGATTTAAACATTTTTTTTTACTGATTTTCTGATATAGTGAAATCATTATAATTGTGGCCTACATCGCTCATCCTTTATTTAAAAAAAAAAAAATATCACTAGATGATCTCCTCACGTGGATATTTTTTGCATTGGATCTTTCTTCTGATTGCTCTTCAACTACCTTCCGTTTGTAAACGTTTTTAGACAACTGGATTGCCCAGCAAGGCATTTTTGGAAAACAAATGTTTCCTGCACACCACAGGTGCAGTCAGTTGTCTTAAAGCGACAGAGACAAGTCAAACAGAAGGGTGTAAAAGCACGATAAGGACAGAAGAAGAGTTAACAAAAGGCAGCTTGAATACAGTGAGAGGTAGGGATGGGAAGAGGGAGCAGACTGAAGCACCCAAGACAGCTGTAATGAATAAGAATACGAGAATAGCCAGAACAAAAGATGGTGTACGTCCCCTGTTCCTAATTGTCCTTATGTCATCATTACTGCTACACTTTTACAGCATCAAAGGGGGAGGCTCCAAAATAATCTTAGGCCTTAATGGGATTAATTCACCTGCAGGGGCTTTACGCTTCCTATGTATCAAGAGGATTAGTGAAATTGTGTTTTGTGCAATAAAAAAAAAAAAAAAAATCATTGAAGAACTGTATTTCTCGACATCAAACAGCATCTGTTGTGGATGTTTTATTTGACTTGACTCAGTCACACAGGCCGTATTGTCTCCAAAATATATTAAAGAATTTATCTGTGACTGTTCTTTTGGGGTAATAATGTATTTAGATCCTGTTTTTTTCCTTTTTCTGTAACATTCGTTTCAGAATTTCAGTTATGCTTTAACAGTAGCCTCAATATTATTATTATTTATATAGCGTCAACAAATTCCATAGCGCTGTACGATGGGTGGACTAACAAACACGTGATTGTAACCAGGCAAGTAACAGAGGGATTGAGGGTCCTGCTCAATAAGCTTAGATAATAGAAGGAGTGGGGTAAAGCGACATAAAAGGTAGGGGTAGAAAAGTAGGTTGGCTGAATAGTATTCACTGAAGACTTACTGGTTTTTTTTCGTTTTGTTTTTAATGACAGTTTCAGGAGAGGAAACAGGGTGTGTGGGGCAGTGCTATTAACAATTTAGTTGATACGCATTCCTGAAGAAGGTAATTTTTTTATGATTTTTTTTGCAGGAGTGGAGACTGAGTGATCGACTAACGGAGAAGGGAAGGGAGTTCCACAGGAACGGCGCAGCCCTAGAGAAGTCTTAAAGGCGAGCATCAGAGGTGGGAGTAAGAACAGAGGTTAGACGTAGTTCTTCGGCAGAGCGTAGGGGCCTAGAATAGACATACTTGCGTGTTAGGGAGGATTGAAAGGTTGGAGCAGCGTTATGTAGAGATTTGTAATGAAGAACCTGAATTTTACATTGAGCCCTATATCTTATGGGAAGCCGATGCAGGGACTGACAGAGACAATGCAGGGACTGACAAATATAAAAGTTTAAACTTAAGGAATATTGAATTCATGGGCCTGGACTTACATTAATGCATCAGTCTATTTGGAAGCAGTGATAAAACTTTCTGTTGTTGACTACCGACTTGTATTGTCCGTTTTTATCCTTTAAACATTAATTCAGTGATGGTATGAGATTGTAATGTTTTTTTGACTTTTAGTCACTATCACATGCATACCTCCCGCAGGGCCGGACTGGGAATTAAAAGCAGCCCTGGAAATTTTTGTTTACTAGCCCCATAATGCGTTGCGCCAGCACTCATTGGCTTCAAAATAAACAAAAGTGCAGATTTATTTTAAGCAGACGTGCCTTTGCATGTAATCAATGTTTCAGTCCAACATTATTATTATTATTATTATTATTATTATTAATAAGGAAAGTTTGGTAATGGGACTGAAATGGTTAATGAATGTAGGGCACAACTGTGAAAAATAACGTTATCTTGTTTATTTTGAAGTCCTGTGGGTGCGCTCTTCACTTGAAATATGTTTTATTGTGCTGGAGTATGCACCTAGCAACAAGACAGGGCCAATATCTGCTCATTACATATGGTACATATTAATGACATTTCTATGTGTATTATGCATATATAAATGTACATTGATATATGTGTAAATATAATAGGCATACATATATATATATATAAGTAATACACATTAATATACATGTCATATACCAGTGGTGGATCCAGAGCCTGATCCCGGGAGGGGCACTTGTAGATTATTTAAATAAATAATCCATGCACAATAACCACTACTGCTCTGTGCAGTGGTTATGGTGCAAGGAGTGCCGGGACCGTTTAAGAACAGTTTGACAACTTACCTGGGGTCTGCTGGGATATGGGGCTGTAGTAGGGTATAGGAGCAGTGGTGCAATGTGTAAGGGGTGCAGTGTGTGTGAAAGGTTTAGTGTATGTGTGTGTGGGGGGGGGGGTGTAGTGTGTGAATGTGTAGGGTGTGTGGGGCAATGTGTGTATGGGGGGGCTGTGTATGTGTGTGGGGGCGAGGCTGCCACCCGGCCCGGCGGCTCCAGCGTGGAATGCAGCCGCCGGCCGGCCCCCTCAGAGTGTGTGAATTCATTTTGTGAATTCATTATGTATAAAAGAGCGCTATTTGAGCGTACAGCGTCCAAATTTTTATAGGAAGTGAGGCCACACGACCTAGCAGTGCATTCGGCACTTGAGAACTGAGAGGAAGAGTTGTTTGACAGCATCAAATGGTGCAATTGGCCCGTGTAACCTGTGAAGGGGAATGGTTCAACAGCATTTAACAGGGAAGTATTATATCACCTACCAATCGTCTTTTGAAAGGACAGTCCTAATTTTCAGATCCTGTTCACCATCAAGACTTTATTCCCTGGTATCTTACTGGTGCCCCACTTTTGAAGACACCAGGAACAAGCACAGCGTGAGCGTATCATTATGCACACTCGCACTATGCTCAGAGCATTAGGACCCTGCAGAAAGCACTGAAACAGCATTCATGCAAGGATGACCTGTCAATTCTTCGAGAGGACCTGCTCCTTTATTTGTGTCTGCCCCTTTTGGTAGTGCCAGTGATGTTACTGGTCCATTCCTGTTTACCCCTTTCACCGGCGTCCTGCCTCACAGGATGCCATTACATAATCACAATCCAAAAATATCGCAACCTTGTTCTGCATATAATACTTTGTAAAATAAATTATGAAAAGATACAAATAATACAGTTATATGACCCATAGCCACTGTGAGAGCATCAAGAGTTCTGTTAAATCTTGTATATTATTATTATTATTATTACAATTATTCAGCACTTTACTTTCATCGACAACAAGTAGTTGACACACAAAACAAAAACAAAGACAATAAGTGAAGAAAGCTCTGCTCCAGCAAGCTTAGAATGTATGAGCATATAGTGTAAATAACCAGTTTTAGTTTAGTATAAAAGAGATATACTTAACGACAATTGAACACTAAAAACAATACATTTTTTTTGCTTTGTTTGTACTCTTTTTGTACATTTGATGTATCTATCTCCATATACAATTCGTCTTGTGTGTATTCAATATAAAAATACTGCATATATTGATGTAAAACCTTTAAAATATATATATTTGAAAAGAAGAGTATCAAAACAAAAACTGTACTGAAATTGGCCTTACTTTCGGCATCATATATTAAATGCTCATCTTATCTTAAATTATTCTTCCCAAGTTCCCACTCATGTCTGGTTTTATTAAAGCCTTAACAAATCGGCTGCCTTTACAAACAGTAAAGGAACAAACACAAAAAATTACAAACTCTCCCGCCTCAAATAAACCAACAAACGCAAAACAAAATATAACAATGGAAATGCTGACAGTTTGTTGACGTGATAATTATTTGGCAGTACGGACAGGAAAAATATGAAGAGATTTGTAAGCGATGGAGCAGTCTGTGCACCCATTGTGAGTACGCTGTTCCTGAAAGCGAGCGAGCGATGGGGGGCTGCTTGGTTTCTTTGCGTTCAGGGTCGATGTGTGTGTGTATATGTCAGAAAACTAGCTGTGTGTGTGTTTGTGTGTGGAATGAAGGGGGGAGGGGAGCTTCGCTGAATGCAAAGCTGTATCTATTAAAAACTGCTGAGTACACAGTCGTGCGTGATCCACTACGGTGCAAATAAACAGTAGATTGCTGATTAATGCAATGGTGACAGCGTGAGATGGATATGTTCATTTTGCATTTACCTATCCAAAGTAAGCTCCTATGGACCGCCCTCACCATTTAATTGGAATCAAAGCATTACAAATCTGACATACAAAGTGTCAATGCCAAAGGGAAAAAACGCTCACGATACACAAAGAATTTGCACTTTGAACGACCTCTGTGCTGCCAAATTTAAAGTTCAAAAATGTTGCTTGCGACAATGCATTAAATGCTGCAGTGCAAAAGCGACCGACCACATTGACTTTTCGCTGAACAGCGGCAGTTTTTTTGTTCCTGACGAGGTGATAGCAAAATTCTATTTTGTAGTGGTGATGACTGAGCTCCGGGAGTTTTGAGAAGTTTTGAGAAGGTCAAAGCAAAAGCTAAAATGATTATTTTTGATCATCATTTTATTATGCAGATATATTTCACAGCCTTTTACAATTATGCAGTGGGGATATACAGCAAGAAAGTAACTGACAGAATACTCCTCCCCCCTCCCCCATCCTTTAAGCAGGGTGTTACAGCATAAGACATATATAATAAGTGCATATTACAAACAGGAATATCAGTATTCTTGCACGAGAATCACCCAATTTTTATAGTAGGGAAAATTAGCATAATGTGTTAGTTATGGCTGAAACCTAAATATTAATAATGGTTGGAGCCGACAGATTAAATTTATGGTCTGGACCCGGGAGCAATGAGAGTGCTATGCTGGGATCAATCTATTCACAAGGGCCCTGGGGGGAGTTGTGGAATGCCCCTAGCCCGTGGGGACAGTGGAAAGATTGGTGCGTGGAATAAATGTATTCCTGCTTTATATATTTGTACCTCAGACCTGGACATTAAAATGTTACAAATACTATAACCCTTTTGAAGGGTGGGATCTTTCCCGTGTAATATCCCTATTGGGCAGTATGGAGATGGTCCCCCATTTTTATTGCAATATAACCTGCAAAAACAGATTTACTTACCTGGAATCCAGTGCCAGGTGAAATTTTCAGAGCAGATCTTCCACATTACAGTGGCCTCAGGGCGGCAGACATGGTCATAATGCTGGAGAGGTATGACTGTTTTAGTGTTTTTGGTCAATAAGATTCTGTACTTAGGCCCCTCATAATTGTCAGCACCAGGCCCACTGGGATCTTAATCTTGTCCTGCACAGAGATACATCACAGAATTCGCCAGGCAGTCAATTCCAATCGCTGGAGGAAGAGACATGTCCCGGAGGACCAGCTGAGGAGAGGACTTGTTCAGCATGGAGGGGAGGGGGTGCCATGCCTGTAACCAGCATACTGTGCTGTGCATAGAATTAAGTTTGCCAGCCCAGAACTCTTATTTTGGTCTTGCTAAAATACTTTTATCATGCTGCAAAGAATATTTACTGCACATACAGACAGCAAGCTTCCATGACCACTTTAAATAAGTTAAAAGGTCAGGGCGCTCAGAGTTGTACTTTAATACTTGCAGTTTAAAGCCTTGAAATTACTGAGCATCACGAAAAACTGAAGATTAGTCATCAGTCGAGACCAGACCAATTTCTAGCTAAATAGCTACAGTATATAGTTCACTGCACAAAACAGCCACCCGACTGCATGACCGGTGTATAGTCGCCATATGGGCTGGCGGAACCTTGGACAAAAAACCCCCCCACATACCTAACCCAATAACACACTGACACCTGGTATATGGGAAAATCTGTCCACAGCTTTATTAAATAATTTATATAATATATAACGATAATATTGCTTTAAATAAATTAACATATAAACATGGGTCATTGCCCCCACCTTCCGCCCCTCTCATCCGTATCCTTCTTTTTAATAGAGGGCAATGACCCCCAACATAACAAATACAAATATATAACGACCTTTTTCCAACCTCGCCAACTTGAACCGAACAAGTGACAACCATAAGTAACCATGGCAGGGGTATACCCGGATACCCCTGCCCCACCAGGTTCTGAGCCACCTCCAGGACTCGAAACCACCATTGACCATAATTCCAATTTTTTCCTGTTCCTCACGTTCCTCATAGGGAGCCTATGTCCTCTCTCTCAGCTCCCTATCCCGCCGCTGTGAAAAAACGGGATAACCTCTATCTAAACATAATTATACAGGGAGGGTGGGCAGGACAAACTAACCGGGTAGGAAATTAGAAGTGAACCTTACAAAATGGCTCCTCCCTTAAATAGCCAAACCCCCCATATCCCATAACCCACCTGTCCTGTCTGTTCCTCCTGGGCCCGCCTCCTAACCCCTGTCAAGGCCCTGTTCCGCTTAAGCTGTGCTTTTGGCTACATGGGGCTACATGACCGGTGTATAGTCGCCATATGGGCTGGCGGAACCTTGGACAAAAAACCCCCCCACATACCTAACCCAATAACACACTGACACCTGGTATATGGGAAAATCTGTCCACAGCTTTATTAAATAATTTATATAATATATAACGATAATATTGCTTTAAATAAATTAACATATAAACATGGGTCATTGCCCCCACCTTCCGCCCCTCTCATCCGTATCCTTCTTTTTAATAGAGGGCAATGACCCCCAACATAACAAATACAAATATATAACGACCTTTTTCCAACCTCGCCAACTTGAACCGAACAAGTGCCAACCATAAGTAACCATGGCAGGGGTATACCCGGATACCCCTGCCCCACCAGGTTCTGAGCCACCTCCAGGACTCGAAACCACCATTGACCATAATTCCAATTTTTTCCTGTTCCTCATAGGGGGCCTATGTCCTCTCTCTCAGCTCCCTATCCCGCCACAAGCTCAGACCTTGACCCCTTAAGCTGTCTGAGCTCCGCCACCCCGAAGAAGGAACGCCCTCTGCATCCCTTCCTGCAGACCCAAGTTCAGCAGGTCGTAACCTACAGCCGAAAGGTGTACACCGTCCGAGCGGTAATACCCAACCAACCCCTCCTCCAGCTCCTGGTGCCTTACCACCACTCCCCCCAGTTTCCTGACAAAACTCGCCATCAGGCTGTTCACCTTACCCCTGCACCTGTCAATGGCTACCGGGTCCCGTGCGTACCGCCACCGCCGCCTCGGAACAATCTCAGACCATACCAGCATCACCCCGGGAAGCAGATCAACCAACCGGTTAAGATCCTGCTTCATCCATTTTACCAGCCTCCGCTGCAGGGTGAGGCCCAGGTCATTACCGCCTGCATGTAAAACCAGCATATCCGGCCGCGCCCCGCCTGCGACCATACCAAATATTGCGCTGCAGACGTCCCCCCAGCAGAAGCCCCGATACCCCCACCAGCGCACTACGAGCTGGTCCTCCGGAAAGCCCAGCTGCTGGCCTTGAGCTCGAGCTGCAGCCCTCCGTCCAGCCCAGAAAATGAAGGAATGACCCACGATCCAAGCGACCCGGCCTGGGGAAGAAAGAAAACACAGGATAAAAACCACCCGTACCCCCCAAGCCGCCCCAATGCCCCTTAGCGTTCCAACAAACCCAAGCGTACATATGAGCGGAACCTAACAGATTCCCATCTCCCAATCCGCTTGACTACCTCATCCCCCAAACCTAGACGTGTGGCCTCCGTGGCCGCCCCAATACGAAAGGAGTGGGTACCGTATGTGCCGGCATCCAATCCCATCCGACCCAGACCCAGACTGAAAACCTTCTGAAATTGGAAGCGAGAGAGCGACGAGCCATCCGCGTGGACCAACAGGGACCCGCCAACCGCGGGCCTCTGATCCAAATACTCCGACACCGCAGCTACTGGGCACAGTGCCGAACCCGGCAGAGCCCCCAGCGTAACGTCCCGGCCCTTACCTTCCACATCCGTCTTGGACCTAGCCAAGTGTACCACCAGCTTCCCATCCAGTATACGTACCCCGGACATCTGTAGGCCCCCTGTGGCCGCCCGGGTGTTGCTCACCAACTCCCCGACGCGGAACGCCCCAAAGAAAGCCAAAATAAATGCCACACGGAATAGCAACACCTCAAACGCATTGAAACAAATGGTGGGCAGCACCTGAACAAGCCCTTCCAGCACATGCACCGACACCGGGCGCCTAGCGTCGGGGGCCCTCCGAGCCCTCCGATACCCCTTAAGTGCTTGCCGGACAATAAACGCCTTGGTAAGGTCCGCTCCCCCATGGAGCTTGAACCAGAACGCCATTGCCGCCATGTTCCTGTCAATCACCGCCGGGGAGGCGCCCCCCGCCAGTAATTGAAAGGTAAACCACAAGAAGGCGTCCAGAGGCGGCTCCCCTCTTACCCCTCGGCCCAGCCCGCCCCAGGAACGTTCCCATGAACTCCAGACCTTACTGTATGCGGCCCATGTGGCCGGTGCCAGCGAAGCCTTCACGAGTCCGCCAAGCAGGACGCTCCTAGCTGCCACATCTCGATTGGGCACGGCTGACCCCTGTCCTGGGCCTCCGGGGCCATCATTCGAAACCGGGACCACTGAAAACGAGACAGAGCGTCAGCCACCTCGTTCAAGTACCCAGGTACATGGCGCGCGTGAAAGACCACATTCAGGGACATGCACAACAAAACAAAGCGACGCAGCAGAGTCACCACCGGCCTCGATGCCGCAGACTGATTATTAACCGCGTGCACCACGGACATGTTGTCCGAGAAGAAAACTACCTTCCTGTCCCTCAATCGGTCCCCCCACAGAGCCAACGCCACCACCAGTGGGAACAGCTCTAGAAACGCCAGGTTACGCATGAGGGGGCTCCGCCCCCATGCCTCCGGCCACTTTTCTGCACACCAGCTCCCGCCGAAGTAGGCCCCAAAACCCACGCTACCCGACGCGTCGGTATACAGCTCCAGCTCGGCTGTTGACACGCCCCCTTGCCGAAAGAACACCGTCCCGTTAAAGTCCCTGAGGAAGGTATCCCACACCCCGAAGTCCGCCCGCATGGACGAAGATACCCGTATGAAATGGTGAGGGGAACGAATCCCCGCGGTAGCCGCCGACAAGCTGCGGCTAAACACCCTACCCATGGGTATCACCCTACAGGCGAAATTGAGCATACCGACCAGCGACTGCAGCCGGCGCAGGGTCACCTTTCGTGCCCGACGCACCTCGGCCACCACGCCGCGCAACCCTTCTAGCTTTGCCAGCGGCAGCCGACATTCCCCCCGCACTGAATCGATCTCCAGACCCAGGAAACTAAGGCACTCAGTCGGGCCCTCAGTTTTATCCGCCGCCAGCGGCACCCCAAAGCAGCCCGCCACCCATTGAATAGTACCTAACAAGTGCTGGCACGCGGGAGAGCCGGCCGGCCCCACACACAGGAAATCATCCAGATAGTGTACCACCGCTTTATCTCCCGCTTCCATCCGCACCACCCACTCGAGAAACGAACTAAACTTCTCAAAGTAAGAGCACGAAATGGAACACCCCATGGGAAGGCACAAATCCACAAAGTAGCCCCCTTCAAAGAAGCACCCTAACAGGTGGTGGCACGCCGGGTGTACCGGAAGCAATCTAAAAGCAGCCTCGATATCCACCTTGGCCATCAACGCACCACGCCCGGCTCTCTTCACCAGCTCGACCGCCTGGTCAAATGATGCATAAGAGACCGAGCATAGGTCCCTGTCAATGTCGTCGTTCACCGACTCCCCTTTAGGATAGGAAAGATGGTGAATGAGCCGAAACTTCCCTGTTTCTTTCTTGGGGACCACTCCGAGGGGAGAGACCCGCAGGCCCTCCAGCGGCGGGGCCGAGAAAGGCCCCGCCATCCTACCCAACCGCACCTCCTTGTCCAACTTCTCCCGAACCACCTCTGGAAACTCCACCACCGACTTGAGATTACGGGGGCACGCAGTGCCATCCCTCTCCCGAAAAGGAATGACAAACCCTTGCCCAAACCCCGCCCGAAGCAGCTCCGCGTCTGCCCTGTTACCGTAGCGGTTTAGCCAGGGCTCCATCGCGTCTAATTTCACCGGGGTTAGCCCCCGAGGTAGTGGGAGACCCTCCGCCGCCAACCGCGGCAGAGGCTCCCGTCCCCCCGGACTTTCCTTTCTTGAAACATCGCTGGAGCCCATGAGCCCCACCGCAGCCCGAGCACTCGTGCTTGAAGCGGCAGGCTGCGCCCCACTTGCACTGGCCCTCATTAAAGAGCCAGCATAAGCCCTTCTGCGAGGCGGCCGACGAGGAGGACTGACCCTTAGCGCCAGCCGCGTGCTGAAAGGGCTGCGCCTTCTGCGCCATCATGAGCTTCATCCAGAGAGGCAGGTCCATCTGGTCCCACCGCATGCCCGGATTCGCCGCCAGCCGCTGCCGGAACTGCTCATCGTACCGCCACCATGCCAATCCGCCATAGGTGCGGTACGCCTCCCATATGCCGTCCAAGTAGCAAAACAGGGACGAGCAGGAGCCCGGCGATTTTCCCCCGATTACGCTGGCCAGGATACAGAATGCCCTTAGCCAGTTACCAAAAGACTTCGGTATCTTGCGATACCTCCGCCGTTTCTCCTCCTCCTCCTTCTTTTCGTCCTTCTTGTCCTCCTCCTTGAGGTCAAGAAAGTCCTCCAAGGGAAGAAGAGAGAAGATCTCGCAAAATTCCCCCTTCCAGATTTTATCTTTCACCTCCTGCTTGAGGTGCACCCCCAGCGGGCCCGCGAAGGACACATACGCATGCTGCCTCGCCGCCTCCGTCACCCCACCCGTCAACTCCGCCCGTTCGCTTCCCGCCTCACCCGCGCTGGAAGCCGACACAGCTTCCCCGCCCGCAACTGCCGCCGGGGTCCCTAGGCCGGACCCCGCCTCACCTCCCCCTTGCGTCCACACCTGCCCTAAGCTACTTTGTGTGCCACCCCCCGCTCCCAGTGAGTGGAGTAGTGACTGCAGTGTTTGTACTAGTGCACTGGACTGTAACGATTCAGTAGACTCACCGGCCAAGCCCCTGGAGCCGAGGATACCCGGGGCTGCGGAGTCCGTCACTGCCCGTCCAGGATGTACGCCATCCGCCGATGTCCCGCCAACCAGGGAGCCCACCCGGTGCCTGGAAAACTCAGATGAGGAGCGACTCCGGGACCTGGAAAGAGGAGAAGAAGTCCTGGGCAAGGCGTACTGTTCCCCCACTACCTTCCCGTCCCGAACCGGGGAGCGCCTGCCAACCGCCAAAGCCTCCCGCCGGGTATCCTCCCGCCGACGCGCCCCAAAGGCCCTGAGAGCCCTGCCACGTGGACTACGACTCCTACCGTCACCTTTGGATGCCAACCCCCGTCGATGCAACCTGGGGGACCCGGACCCTGCCGAACTTCCCGACGTTGCGCGCCTGCGCCGGGGCCTCCGTCTGCGCGTCCTGGGGGCCCTAACCGGCGAGGGGCTAGCACTACCAGACTCTGAACTAGACCCGCCCCCCCGCTTCCTGCCCCGCGCCCCAACCCCGCTGCAGCCCGACCTACCCCCGCTCCTACAGAAACTAGACCAGGGACACCTCCCCCGGGGCCCTCTACGGACGCGGACGGTGACACCCCGCTCCCCGAGACAGCTATCCCCGACCGACCGGACCTCGGAGCCTTACCTTTCCCCTTACCCTCTACCGCCCTCCCAACATCCACCGAACCCGCAGGCACTACCCTCCGCCCCGCAAGCGAACTACCTAGGGACCCCCTCACCCTCCCCCACTGAAGTCTGCCCAGTCTGCACTCCGCGAGACCCCTTCGCAGCATCCCCCTGGGCCGCTCGCCTACCCGCCCCCCCGTCCGCCCGCTCCCTGGAATCGGGCCTTACTCCCCGCCTGCCCACCACGCCAAGGGGACCCCCGGGAGGGGCACCTGCACTTGCCTGCTGTACGTTGGGCCCGTCGCGGACCGTCCCAGTCCGCGTGCCGCTGTCCACTGCCAAGACCGATGGGGGCGCCCTCCTGGGCCGCGACCCCGCCCCGCCAGGCCCCGCACTAGGCCGTCCGGCCGCCATTTTGGATCCTGCTCCGCGCACGGCCCCATCCGTGTTCGGGGGCGGTGCAGCGATGTCCAGGGCAGCCGCCCGTCTCGACTCACCACGCCGAAGCCCCGGCCGCACTCTGGGAGGCAGAGCCTCGACCAGGCAGCTCCTGGGCCTGCTGCGACTTCCACTGGCTGTCTCCTGCACTCCCGTGCCACCGACCTCCGGTTCTCCTCCCGGGCTCAAACGCCTCGGGGGCCTCCTGGCCCGCGCCGGGCGCGAGTCTCCGGCCTCATGTCCTGCCACCGCAGCAAGGACCGGGCCCAGCTGGGCCTGCACCCAATCCACTCCTTGTTGCCGCGCCGCTGTCCTGATCCCCTCCAGAAGCTTCTCCACGACATCCATGGCCCTGCAGAGGAGACAAAGAGAGAACCCTACCCAGCAAGTATATAGAGCACCGGGATGCACACAAACTAACCGGGTAGGAAATTAGAAGTGAACCTTACAAAATGGCTCCTCCCTTAAATAGCCAAACCCCCCATATCCCATAACCCACCTGTCCTGTCTGTTCCTCCTGGGCCTGCCTCCTAACCCCTGTCAAGGCCCTGTTCCGCTTAAGCTGTGCTTTTGGCTACATGGGGCTACAGTCTTTGTCACTGGATTAACTGAATATCTAGCCCGAATTCTGGAAAACATCAAAAAAGGTTATTCAGTAAACTGCATGTTTTCATGAATTCATAAATAATTCAAAATGAATTTTAAGTGAAAATAGACAGGTCAGCTGCATTTTTACAGTTGGCTATTTTGGCCAATAATTTCAAACATGCTTTCAAATCACTTTTAATTTCTGACAATTTATACGAATAATATGAGGTGTACCACTCCATTAAGGTGGTGATAAAACCTTAAAATCACACTACAGACATATGTTCTTGCCCCCAGTATTATCTAAAAAAAAAAAAAAAAAATGGGCAGATGGTACCAAATTTCCAAATATCTCACCCTAAATTGATTTCAGGTTCTTATTATAGAGTATGTTTTATATGATGATATTCGCTCTGCTCTGGTAATGTAGGAATTTAGTTAACAGTTACGGTGTTCCACCTCTATATGAGGTGCGCAGCCTCAGTTTATTATCTTGCTTCATTATAGATATTGGATATTTAGTGATATAAGTTGTGTGCATATATTGGGAACTTTTGCTTGTTAAAGGGACACTATAGTCACCAGAAAAACTAAAGCTTAATGTCGTTGTTCTGGTCCGTATTATAGTTCCCTCAGGCTTTTTTTCATGTAAGCACTGCCTTTTCAGAGACACCGCCCCCGTGCCAAATTTTTGCCAATCCAATGTTTTACCTATGGGAAAGCATTGGATTGGCTAAAAACTGGCCATTTTGATGATGTCACAAAGGGGGCGGAGCCATAGCCGGCAGACCCGCGCAGCGCTGGAAATAGGGTGAGTTTTAAACTTTAATAGGCGAGTTAAAGGGGGGGGGGCAAGCCACCTAAATGGTGGGTTAAACACTATAGGGTCAGGAATACATGTTTGTTCCTTTAATATTATGTGTAACCAGTTCCAGTAACATTCTATGTTTTTCGCAATGTAAGATTCTTACATTTAGAAACATTTCGCATAATATATATTACTTATATCTTTACTGACTCGCTGTTTCAAGTGGTTTGCTGGTATGCACATCTTGGATTTTCTTGTTAGTTGAATTTTATTCTTATACGTTGCCTGAATGCGCTCCACTTGCGCGTCACGGTTACTGGTGCTGGTTACTATGATGATGGGGATGGAGTAACGATTTCACACCGAGGCTGTGGAGCCTGACTTTCACGTTTATTGGATTTACCTGGGATTGTTATGTGCTTCTTACGGCTCTCCATAAAGCTGTGTCCATTGCCCTTAAGATATTCAGTAAAGTGTAAATTGCTGTGAATTCAAAGCTAATTGAGGTCTTAGCAGTAAAAAAAAATAAATAATAATATGACACTTTTTTGTACTAATTGTTTTGATGGTATCTATTTCTTACTTACTAGATCTTACAAGACCCGCTGTGCAGCTATTACAAGAAAATAATTTGTGTCCTCCCCACCCTTGGCCCCCCCACAATTTTTTTTTCAGCAAAAACAAATGTTTATAAAATTGTCCCTTTAAGATAGGAATAATAAAATAAAAATATCAAATAATCATGTTTTATCATCCAAAATAGCTGTGCTGGAAAAATAAACAATTGACTTGCAAAAAATATTGCAAGTTGACTATTTTGTCCTAAAAACTGCAATTCACTAGTCAGTACTTAAGAAATCACATGTCGAATTACTCTGAATATCTGTAATTTTAATTCCAGACACAAAATTGACATTGTGTAATTGAGTGGCACGTAGCATAGCGGTTTAATAAGTTCTGGGAATTACAGTGCTGGCTAAATATTGCTGTAATATTGGACGACAGACCTTGTTTAATAACTAGGTTAGAGAGAAATTGTGGTCAGGTCTTGGGGCATGTGTCATTCCACCAGCCTGTCCCATATGTCCTTGAAAGATGAATCAGCAGCATGTGTGTGCATTTGGGTTTTGTGCACGAACAGCTGTAAGCCAGAAGCAGTGTGTTGAGATTTTACTTCGTACAGTACTGCTCTGGACTGAAAGGAAGGGCAGACATGACTGCTGCTCAGTAGTACGGGGGATGGCACAAAAGTACAAACATTGTTGCAATTTGGAGGGGAATAAAAAGGAGAACCGGGGGAGGGGACTCACCAGTCACCAGGAAGGAGTGTAGGGGCCCCGTGCTCTTTCCCACCTACCCTCCCTGTGTTTCTTGGTACAGTGTTGCTGGTTTCTGGTGTCTGTTCGTGGTTCTGGTTTTGTTTTCTCGTTGTCACAGCTCCGGCGTTGCTTGTGGCCAGCGAAATGGAAGTGATGGGAAAAGATGAGTCGGCCTGGGGAGTCGCAGCCTGCCGAGGACTGATGGCGGTAGACAGGCTGATATGAACTCTTGACAATGAAGTGGTACCAGTCTGTTGGGGGAAGTTACCCAACAGCTGACAGTTGGATAGAACGCTGGTCTGTTAAAAAGTTGTAAAGTTAATAAAGCTGTGGCCGTTGCCCTTATTTTTGGTCTCATGTGTTTTTGTTGGGGACAATGGGGGGAGAGGATTGGTCAGCAGTCATGTTACATAGTTACATAGCTGAAAAGAGACTTGCGTCCAGGGCCGTCTATAATATGAATAGGAACCTGGGCAAATAATTTTGTCGGGCCCCCTGGGCCCTGTGACCCTCCCAATCACCCCTCGCCCCCCAATTACACCCAACCCCCAATCACACTGACCTACTGACACATATACACACACAGACAGACATATTAAAACATTCACAGATACATACTGACACACACATACACTGCCACACAAATATATACTGGAAGACATATTGACACACATTCAGACATACTGACACACACACACACACACATACACTGACATATATACTGACACAAACACAGACACTGACAGAAATACTGACACACAAACAGACACATACACTGACAGACGTATTGACACACACACATAGACATGCTGACACACACAGGCATACTGAAACACACACACACAGACACATACACTGACACACACACAGACAGGCATACTGACACACACACACTGACAGACGTATTGACACACACACACAGACATGCTGACACACACAGGCATACTGATATACACAGACAGACACACTGACATACACACAGACAGACATACTGACAAAGACATACTGACACACACACATACATACTGACAAACACACAGACATACTGACACATACACAGACATACTGACACACACACAGATTCTGACAGATATTTCACACACACACACACAGACAGACATACTGACACACACAGGCATATTGACATACACACAGACAGACACACAGACAGACATACTGACACATATACACTGACAGACTATAGACACAAAGCAGGCATACTGACATAACACACACACACAGACAGACATACTGACAAACACAGACAGACATACTGACAAACACACAGACATACTGACATACTGACACACACTGACAGACAGGCATACTGACATACGCACACACTGACAGACAGACATACTGACATACACACACACAAACATACTGACATACATTTAGCCACCCTCCAACCACCCTTACCTTTTCTGGAGAGTGGCTTCCCTGGGGTCCAGTGGCAGACTCAGGCAGATGGGAATTCTCCTCTGGAACTCCCCTCCACCTGTGCGGCTCTGATCTCCAGTGGGAGGAAGTGACGTGCGGCACTCACTTCCTCCCAGCCGGCTGCCGAACAGGAAGGGGCCCGGTCGCGCTGTTTAAGCGTCACAGCGCCCGACCGGGCCCCTGCTGAAAAATGCCCACCGGGTGGCCCTTTGTGCATGGGCCACATGGGGGCCCTCTTTAGCCCTCTTTAGCGAGGGTCCAAGGGGGGCTGCGCAAATCGCGGGGCCCACGGGGCAGCTGCTCTGGGGCCCCCAAGGAGCAACTGGGCCCGGGGCAGCTGCCCCGTTTGCCCCGCGTTAAAGATGGTCCTGCTTGCGTCCATCAAGTTCAGCCTTCCTCACATTTGTTTTTGCTGTTGATCCAAAAGAAGGCAAAAATCATAGTCTGAAGCACTTCCAATTTTGCAACAAACTAGGAAAAAAATCCTTCTTGACCCAAAAATAGCAGTCAGATGTCTCCTTGGATCAAGCAGCTATTACCCCACTAATTAGAAATTATATCCCTGTATGTTGTGTTTTTGCAAGTATT
Source organism: Pelobates fuscus (assembly GCF_036172605.1). Classification (NCBI taxonomy): domain Eukaryota; kingdom Metazoa; phylum Chordata; class Amphibia; order Anura; family Pelobatidae; genus Pelobates; species Pelobates fuscus. The sequence continues at coordinate 28,552,252 of NC_086327.1, forward strand.
TATTCATATGCAGTTTAAACATCTGTATGGACTCTGATAAAACCACCACTTCAGGCAGATAATTCCATATCCTTATAGTTTTTACTGTAAAAAAACCTTTTCTTTGTCTTAGATTAAATCTCCTTTCTTACAGCCTAAATGTGTGACCTTGTGTCCTATGTATAGCCCTCTTTATGATTAGATTTCCAGATAATGTTTTGTACTGGCCCCAAATATATACTTCTCAGGCGCCGTTCTTCCAAACTAAAGAGATTTACATTTTTTAACCTTTCTTTGTAACTAAAATGCTCCATTCCTTTTATCAATTTTGGGGCTCGTCTCTGCACATTTTCTAGTCCATGATACCCTTCTTTAGAACAGGTGCCCAAAATTGCACAGCATATTCAAGGTGTGGTTTTACCAGCGATTTATAAAGAGGCAAAATTATATTTTATGCCCCTGTTTGTACTTGACAAAACCTTACTGGCCTTAGCAACTGCAGATTGACATTGCATATTGCTGCCTAACTTGTTGTCTATAGCAATTCCCAAATCCTTCTTGTGTGTGGTTATCCCTAATTCACTACCATTTAGTGTGTAAGTTGCTTGTGCATTCTTGACCCCGAAGTGCATAACTTTGCATTTCTCTACGTTAAATTTCATCTGCCATTTGAGTGCCCAGTCCCCCAGTCTATCCAAATCCCTCTGCAGCAAAGCAATATCCTGCTCACATTTTATTACTTTACAAAGTTTTGTGTCATCTGCAAACACTGAAACATGGCTTTCAATGTCTATTTCAAGATCATTTATAAACATGTTAAATAAAAGCGGTGCCAAAACAGAACCCTGAGGGACACCACTTACCAATTTTGGTCCAGCCTTAAAATTTACCATTAATGACAACGTTATCTTTAGAGTTGTGTGATATCTCAAAAGATCTGCATCTGTTGCTAAATTATATATATATATAATTTTTTTTGTCTCTTGACCTATTTTATCTTTTTTTTTGCTGTTTTGCCTAAAAATACGGAGAAAACCAGTAATTTGCCTAAACCGTTACTTCTTAATTTTTTGAGGACCAAAGACGATTTACGTTTTATAAGAATATTAATTTAAATATTGTAATCTCAAATAGAGCGATTACAACGCTGTATAGATCTGTGAACTAAGGCCTCGATTTAATATTTTTGAATAAACTTTTCGAATTACTTCTTATTTTTGGATGAATGTTTTTAATGTTGTTTGTTATTTCAAAAAATTTAAATATTAAATATATAATATCTAAATAAATATATCAACATATCAAAAAGTTACAAAATATTAAAATATAAAAATATTTTTTAAAAGTTTATTCAAAAATAGTAAATCGCTTGAAATGCTTATCCAAGAGTATTAAACATATTAAATCGGGATTCCTCAAAAAGCAGAACATGCCATGCTTGTAAAAGCTCTTCCAGGTCTATATTACGCTGATCGAAAGGGATATTTTGTTTAATCTTTTCGTGGTTTATAATCTTGTGAAAATGTAAGGAAATTACGCACAGGGGAGGGAGAGAGTTGTCATTTCATAAGAACTGAGAGCTAATTTTACAAAACAGAAGTTAGAAATTAAATATTTCTGATGTCAAGACAGGATTGCAATAAATCAGAAATGTCCAAATGGACCACAACTGCTAAAACCACATTGGTGGACTTGTAGAAGCTGTATCTATTAATACTTTAGAAACCATAAGTTGACGGACAGTTCTGTTTTTCAAGGAAATGAGTAACATATAGATGATGTAGGAGGACGTATGAAATTTTTTTTTTCTAACAGATTGTGATCATTTGATAAGCTGATTCAAAAATAGTAAATTGTTGCCATTGTTCCTTGTGGCTCTGTATATCGGCCATGTAAAAAAATTAAATAAAAAAATAAAATAAAAAATATTACAATAATGTTATTATAATAAAATATATATATATATATTAATAAAATAATAAAAATAATTGCAATAAAATGCTTTAGACTAAACAATGATCAGCCCAGAATATATTCTGGATTGATGTACATAAAAGGCAAAGAGTCATAACTAAAGATGAAAGCAAAAATAAAAAATAAAAAAATTACAGAAAAAAGCCAAACGTACTGTGCATGAAAGAGCTTATGGTGTGAAAGAACAGCAGCTTGTGAATAAAATGCTTTGTATGTGCTCAGAACGAACAGCTGACCGCGAGTCTGTGCATACTGCTAAATGTCTGACACGGGGTGTGTGAGGACAAATGCTGTAAACTCGGTCACATTACCAAAACAGGTGTGTTCTGACCAACCACAAAGCTTGTAATGAAAACTAGTAAAAAATAAAACAATATTCTGAGTGTTTTATTGTGATTTAACATAACCTGTAACTCCGTACAACAAGAACACAAAAACAGCAAATAAATTACACCTGATAATCAGAAACAGATGAAGAAAAACCGGCTTTGTATGGAAAAATACGATTTTGATGGAGTGTTTTTAACGCACTTAAAAATATAAACAAACTCTAAATTTGGAAATTGTTTTAACAAAGCGATAAACGAAAAAACTATTTTTACAGCAATCTTCTCTAAGTCTAAGAATATTCAATAGAAAATGACTAAGACTGGCTATTTGTTTTGTTTTACTTTATGTACAATTGAGTCCCCTAAAGTACATTTGCCGGCCCTATTAAGGGCAGGCCATGCACACAGACTATCCTAGTGCCTTGCCATAATAAATGTCTAATAATGCGTACACATTACGCTTTCTGAGATCAGGTGCCTAGTATTTCCAAAAGCGAGACCCCAGGAAACAAATCCGGGCCACTGCCACAGGACCCTTAAATTGATGCTGTCCTGCTGGATTCAAGATTGTTAGGTCCACTGGTGCCATAGTAGTAAGGCCAGGACATTTGCATCTCTTGGGCCTTATTTAAAAGGACTGTATTAGCAATAGAAAGAGGGCAGTGCTCATGCCATTGTACAGAACACTGGTGAGACGTCACTTGGATATTGATACTTTAGAGAGAGTTCAGAGAAGGGCTACTAAACTGGTTCATGGATTGCAGGATAAAACTTACCAGGAAAGGTCAAAGGATCTTAACATGTATAGCTTGGAGGAAAGACGAGACAGGGGGGGGATATGATAGAAACATTTAAATACATAAAGGGAATCAACACAGTAAAGGAGGAGAGTATATTTAAAAGAAGAAAAACTACCACAACAAGAGGACATAGTCTTAAATTAGAGGGGCAAAGGTTTAGAAATAATATCCGGAAGTATTACTTTACTGAGAGGGTAGTGGATGCATGGAATAGCCTTCCAGCTGAAGTGGTAGAGGTTAACATAGTGAAGGAGTTTAAGCATGCGTGGGATAGGCATAAGGCTATCCTAACTATAAGACAAGGCCAGGGACTAATGAAAGTATTTAGAAAATTGGGCAGACTAGATGGGCCGAATGGTTCTTATCTGCCGTCACATTCTATGTTTCTATGTTTCTGGGACACTATAGGCACCCAGACCAGGGTTAAGACTTTCTCTAATGACTGTCTACCAGACAGCCACTAGAGGCACTTCCTGCTATTTCATGGAGTTTAGATTCATGAAACGACATTGCACATCCTTGTGCATTGCATGAGGATGTCCAGCATTTTCTAAATCTCCCATAGATAAGCATAAATTCAATTCTTTCCCAAGTAGATGTAATGTGCGACCATCGCATGACGTGCTTTAGGTACCCCCTCAAGGTGACGTCAGATGAGGCAGAGATGGAGATGCCGAGGGACTTCAGCACTGGAATCACATTAGCGTTTAAAGAGGTTTTGTTTGTTTTTTTAATTTGTATTTTATTGGGTTTTTTCAACAAGTGACAATACCATACATAGTTGCATGTTGTTAAGACAGCCAAAGTAAAATAGGGTGTAATTCGCAGCTTGCCATCAAGTAACATATTAGCTGGTACACAAGTCTAGTACGGACATGAAGGTACAGTTATAAAAACAACGCAAATCTTATATGCTATATCCTCGTACTGGTACATGTCATTAATGTATGGTTCAAAAGGAGGTCATAAACTGACAACAGGGAGATAATGAAAAAGAAACATAATAGAAACAGGGAAAGTGTGCGATTCGACATGCAGTGTAGGGTGTTTTAAAAAGGTCCAAAGGTGAGAAACCGTGCCGAGTGTGGTAGTTCACGTGGTGTTTTGCACCGACACCCGGGTCCAGTTATACCAAGTTTTCTGAAACTTAAGGGCCTGAGTGGGTGAGCTAAGAGAAATGTTTTCGTAAATATAGTATTGGTGTACCTTATCTTTCAATTGTGTAAGGGATGGGCATGTTGTATTTTTCCAATTGGTCGCTATTAGATTCCTGGCTGCCAGGGAGGTTAGAGCTATGAGTTGTTGGCATTTCGGGTCAACCTTAGTGTCTGGTAGCAATAATAAGCAGTTGGAGACAGATGGAGAGAAGGTTGAGAGCCCCAACTGTAGCAGGAGCGCCCGTACATCTTCCAATAGGGGTTTGATGCCCACCAAACGTGTAACATTGTACCCTCCTCTGTTCCACATCTCCAGCACAGAGGGGAGACTGATGCATATATTTGGTGAAGTTTGGTTGGTGTGAGATACCAACGGTAAAGTAGTTTTTTGTGCGCCTCTATATGAGAGTAGCATTTTGTCCATTTGGACAGACCGTTCAAGGCTCTCAGCCAGTCCCTCTCAGAAAGGTTTGTGCCCAGGTCTGTCCCCCCCCCCCCCCCCAAATAAATGAGTTACAGGTGGATTGCAGTGTTTTAAAAAGTGTAGAGGGTATTGGGAGTGGTAGCATGCGGAACACATATAGGAGCTTTGGGAGGGTCATCATTTTGAATGTGTTGATTTTACCTAGCCATGATAGGTGGGACGGTTTCCAGTTTTCTAGTTCTTTCGTGCACATCTGCAAGAGTGGTGTGTAGTTGTGTTTTATGATGCCTGCAATTGTGGGTGTTATTTTGACTCCTAAATATGTGAGAGTGGAGTCTCTCCAATCGAATTGGTAGGAATTTTTTGGTTTCCTATTATGTCTCTGGGTAGTCCAATAGGTAACTCCTGTGTCTTACCTTGGTTCAGTTTGTAGTGTGATAAGTCCCCGAATTTTTTCAGCAGAGCAAGGATATGGGGTAGCGCTTGTTGTGCGTCAGAGAGGGATATTATGATGTCATCAGCGAAAAGGGTGAGGCGGTAGTCTTTCCCTTTCATGTGTATGCCTTGTATGTGTTCGTGGTCTCTAATTGTCTGAGCAAAGGGTTCAAGAGAGAGGATATACCAGGAAAGGTTAAAATGCCAGGAATAGGTAAAAAAAAAAGTTTAAAGTGCATAGAGAGTGCAATAAAAAGAGGATTGGTACAATAAAGTAGCCAAAAAAGTAGATTGGTACAATAAAGTAAAAAATAAAAGTTTTTTGGCTACTTTATTGTACCAATCCTCTTTTTATTGCACTCTCTATGCACTTTAAACTTTTTTTTACCTATTCCTGGCATTTTAACCTTTCCTGGTTACTTTTACTTCCACTGGCAATTTTAAAGTTCCAGTACTCCAAGAAATCCTAGGTGGGGATCATACCACCAGCGCCTATCCATAGAGCAGTACCTCTGCTCTATCTTTGTGAGTATTATTTTATTTCCTCTACTACTCTCTTAACCTTTCACAATTGAGAGCACTATTGCTGCTTTTTATTTTTCTATATTGGAGCCTTGGATCACCAGACAGTGCTGACGGACGTATCGCCGCTACAAATCCTATAAGCGGGGATTATACCGCTGTACGCTATCCACACCAGAGCTGGCCATAGCTCCCTCAAATGTGAGTTTTTTACCTCTTCTTATCTGCACACTGAACCACATCAAAATTGAGAGCACTATTGTCGCTTTCTGTCTTTCTTTTCCGAGTTCTGGACTACCAGACGGTGTTGACGGAGACCCCCTCCCTACATATCCCATAAGCGGGGATTATACCGCTGTACGCAATCCACACCAGAGCTGGCCATAGCTCTCTTGAATGTGAGTTCTCTAAATTTTTGTTACCTATCACACCCTGAACTTTCATACTATACCATTAGTCGCCTCTACCTCTCTTGTATTTACATATACGGAACGGTCTACACTAGACGCATCCACAGAGGAACTCTATGAAGTATCCTAGACCATCTATTGGCACCCTAGCAATACTTTACTGGACTATCTACCCTTATTTGGCGCAGCCCTTCCATATCTTTTTGGAGGATAGTGGCATGTTGGGAGGGGGTTGGGATTAGTTTATTTGAATGTGTGGCGGCGGTCAGTTCTCGCAGTATGTTAATGTAGTTTTCAAGGCGTCTTTTTTTGGCATAACTGTCATGTTTAATGAAACAACCTCTAATAACTGCCTTGTGTGCTAACCAGATTTGGTCTGGGGTGGAAATTGGTTCTGTATTGTCAAGGAAGTAGTTCTGGAGGTCTTGTTTAATCTGTGCCGCTACTGTTGGGTCAGTTAATAACCAGTCATTTAGTCTCCAGCTGCCTCGGCCTTTAGATGGGAATTGCTCTGTTAGGGACATGACAATAGGAGCATGATGTGCAGCACTATGTGGGTTTTCTCTATTTTGGGAAGCATCGCAGATGGGATCAAGAACCTATCTATTCTGGAATAGCAATTGTGCGCTGCAGAGAAGCACGTGAAGTCTCTTTCGCTGGGGTGTTGGATCCGCCATGGGTCTACGTAGGAGTGTGCTGTGAGGGTGTGTCTAATGCAGGTAATTAGTTTCCCTCTAGTTTTTATAGTCTGTTGTTGTAAGGACTTCTGGTGTGAGGAATCCATATAGTTATCTAACAGAAAATTAGTGTCTCTAAATGTGTTAACTAAAGGAGGATGTGTGATTTGTTATGTTATATTATATATACATTATCTATCTTTATGTATATATAATATAACATTAGGTGTCCTAATGTGTTTTACACCCCACCTCCTATAGAATGTAAGCTTGTTTGAGCAGGGTCCTCTTCAACCTATCGTTCCTGTAAGTTTATTTGTAATTGTCCTATTTATAGTTAAATCCCCTCTCATAATATTGTAAAGCTCTACGGAATCTGTTGGCACTATATAAATGGCAATAATAATAATATATATATATATATATATATATATAGATAAGATAAGCTGTATTAGTGCAGTAGACAAGATGACAAAATTAAATAATTAAATAGTATCCCTTTAACAAAAGAGAGGAACAAACACGTTTCTGTTGGTCCAATAAAAAGGGTATTTCAAGAAACTGCAATATTTCATTCTATTAGACTTTCCAAGTGACATTGAGTTCATTAAGTGATTGAAATTGAGGAATACGAGGAAGAGAGTTTAAAAATGGCACTGAGGTTGGTTTCACAATATTCATTATTCATCTTCAGTGGGAAACGTACTCACCAAAATTAATCAAAATGAAAGTATTACAGAAAGAAAAAAGGGAAATAATGACCGTGTGTGAGCAAAATCATTAATAAATTAAGTAAAGTCAGCATTAACACCATTTTAGTTTGTATTTCACCAATGGGTTCTATCTAGGCACATTTACATGAGTGGTACGGCCCTTAAAAGGAATTGTTATATATCTTGAAGTTTGGGCTGAACAGTTTTTGTGTGTATGTAATTTAAAGGTTGTGGTTATTATAAAGTTCAATTTCTTAACGGTTTTGATGCCAAAATCAGGATTACCCATGAGGCGACCATGGCAGCGCCCTAAGGTGAGGGTTCAGACAATCCTTGTCTGGAGAATCTCTTCTGAATGGACCCTCGTCAAGATATCAAAGGATTTCCCTGCAAAGCCCTTCACTCCATTGTGGGTTTTACCAATCCCAGGTAGAGATCACTTTAAGAGTGCCCTCACGGTTCCTTGGTTGTTCTTTATTACTCAGAGTGCTAAGGCCAGCACTCTGAGTCATTGACTGAGCACCTGAACCATGGGGAGCAATTAAGGTTGGATGCAACTCACCCTCTATTGGACCACCAGGGATCCTGCTTACTATCCACTGAACAACCAAGGTAAGTAAGCAAGGGGGGAGCAAGACATAAACACTGGTAACACTTAATTACAGTCAGACCTTTCTACACACACTATTCAGTCACAACACGCAAATAACACACACACACACACACTCAACGCCCTGATACAGCTTTTAACCTCCTCCGCACATAACAACACCAAGCCACTAAACACACTGTCACACACACACACAACACTCAGTCAACACACATCCTAATTACTACAAACATAGCCATGGACTCTAGGAGGGGACCCGAATCTGGCACCCTGGTCAGGTCCCCGGGCAACCTTAATCCAGCTCTGGTCTAAAACCTTAGAGAACAAATATTTGATGTGATTTTCTATAGCATCATCAGTTATTTAGCAATGTTATCTGCCCGCACAGTTTCCTAGGCAAATACAGGGAGAGAACTTGAATATTAGAATTAAAATACAGAAGGCAATGAGTACGTGTGAAACACTCCACAGAATGTCTGCACTATTGGTGAAGTTAGTAAGTTTCTTTCTACGTTGTTCAATCTGTAATAACAGGCAGCAGCAAAACCAGTTAATGCCAGAAGCTGTAAGTTATTCTGTTAAGAGTGCATCAACCGAGGCAAAATCTTATCTCGCAATGTGAGAAACATGTTTTCTGCTTATATTTGACACGGTTTCTTTCAGTAAAACATAGTGATTTGTCAGAGATACTCACTAAGCTGTCTGTCTGTCTATCTATGTATCATGCTTTGTTCCAATAGTACATTTCAATGCATGGTTTTCCACATAAAACAGAGTTCTGCTCATTATTATGGTCCTTCTACTATTTTTAGCTGACCAGTATGTTGACCGCACCCCCCTCCTTTTTTTTAGGGAGATGCCCATCACCTGTTGCTCTTCTCCACCCTCCCCAAAAATAGGGACAGCGTGCTGTGATTTCGACACCTGTTCTACCACACAAATGTCAGAGATACTGAGTTAGTAAGGAAAACACGAGTCTTCTAGATACAGCCTACGTGGAATAAATCTAACCGATGTACCCAACGTTCTATTTTTTATAAAATGATTCTGGCCCCATGGGGCCTGGGCCATCATAACATATTGTTACCTCAGCTGGATTCTGTCTATCATAATATGTTTTTATTTGATACCCTTCACTTAAAATTTAAGCAGAACCTTCAACACCTCATCCTCCTGTATTATTGCAAGCAATATGTAACATTTACTATTTATAAAGCAACAACATATTTCATAAGGCCTTGCAACAGATTAATTAAATATAGTATCTTTCATTCACCTTTGAATGAAACGCAGTATGTCGTTGCTATAGATATAGTAATGATATTCTACCGCTGAGGAAGACATTGGGAATCAATATTTAAGCTTAATAAGGCTCCCCAAACCCATGGGGTCTGTTTTTGTCTGTTAAACAAAGATATTAATTTTCACTACATCTTGTGATCAGTGGCCAACGCTGTGAGAATTTGGTGACAATCAATCACGGAACAATCACTTACTATTTCATTATTTTTAGTAATAGTGGAATCTGACTTTTTTCGTCATTATTATTTTGCTAGATAAATATTTCTTGCCAAAATAAATCAAGCAAAATAAGAGAGCCTTCCATACCTAAAAACCCATATTATTTTTCTGTCACTTTATCTCAGATTGGGCCATTACCTTCTGCTAAGGCTAAAATGAATTCTATTTTAACCCTCTGCTTGGGGGATGGGACTATGTGATCATCTTTAAAAGACCAAACATCCATGTTTTTAATTGGGATGGAGGGACCTGCTACCCCACTGTGGATGTAGAGAAGGCCTATTTGTGTAATAATTGGGGCATTCTGCCCCCTTGCTCCCCAGTCTAAGCAGAGACAGTCTGTTTGTATAATAATTGGGTTGGATCAAGACCCTTGCTCCCCACGTGGGGGTATAAAAAATGGGCTATTTGTCCTAAAATTGGCACTGGGGCATATCTCTTTTTTTACTTGGATTTTAGATTGTCTTTGTGCTATAATTGGGGTTATAGGTGGGGGAAATGTTTATATTTGTTCTATAATTCGAGCCACGGTAGGTGGTAAGATTGTCTGTGTATGCTATATTAAACATGAGGGGATTTTTTTTTTTTTTTTTTTTTTAAGATAGAGAGATCCTTTATCGCCCAGTAGATTTTCTTTCTTTGATTGGAACTGACATTTTCGGTTCAAACAGATATGAAACGTAACGCGTGTTCCTTTGATGGTTTCAGGACGACCCATGGGCTCCTTTGAAGTATTACTCACTGCACACCATTGCTTCTGAGATGTTCTTGTCTCCACTCACAGCGCCTAAAAGGATGGATTCCCGGGTTAGGATTCCTGGCTGAGCACATATGGGTCAGTGAAACTTAACTTAACTTAAATTAGTGTTTAACCCATATGTGCATCCATGTGTAATCCTAATATCTAATGTCTTTGTGCTTTATGACGGCTGGACTTAGGTTTATTTGCTGTAAAGAGTGTTTTCCCATGATTAGCTTACATTGTTTATCAGGCATAAAAAATGATATACACAGTTTAACTGTGATCACTTCACTTGACTGAATAGAGAATATATATAATATAACTTTTATTAGTTCATCATAAAAAGGATGGTCGACGTTTCAGTCCCAGCAAGGGGACTATCATCAGGCCGAATAAAAAAATAAATTATATATATATATATATATATATATATATATATAAACATAGAATGTGACAGCAGATAAGAACCATTCGGCCCATCTAGTCTGCCCAATTTTCTAAATACTTTCATTAGTCCCTGGCCTTATCTTATAGCTAGGAGAGCCTTATGCCTATCCCACGCATTCTTAAACTCCTTCACTGTGTAAACCTCTGCCACTTCAGCTGGAAGGCTATTCCATGCATCCACTACCCTCTCAGTAAAGTAATACTTCCTGATATTATTTTTAAACCTTTGCCCCTCTAATTCAAGACTATGTCCAGTTAAGCCTCAGTCAAACTCCCATCACTCTTGGGCAGCTGCGTGGACTGCCATATTCCCAAGGTACAAACAAAGGAAGCCATAAAGAGTACCTGCATATTAAAGAAACACTCCATGAAACGATACCCACTAACACCAGGTTATGGTGATTGTGCCAGGAGGGCCTTGTTTCCCTCCCAGGTTAAGTATTTAAACCATTATGGACTACAGTGGTTATAGTGTTTGGAGTGTTCCTTTCATTCAAATCTCTGTCTCATTGGCAGGTAAGTTTAAACTTTATGACTATAGAGTGATAGTAAAAATTTAAATATGTAAAAAAGGGTTTGGGGGTAATATGCAGCAATATTATTGGTTTGTTTTGTAAAGTGCATAGTGCCCGCTAAGGGTGGGATTTCGCAAGAATTAAAAAAACTCTAAGGCAAGGATATAATTTTAATGGAATGGGGGGATATATTTAACTACGGACAGGAGCACTGTAGCGGTTGGATAGTATGCAACTCTGGTTGAAATGTTAAGAGAAAATCAAGCAGATCAGAGCTGATACAATTTCCCTGAAAGCTTGTCTGGTATCCGGAAAACTGTACATACACAACTGCACTCCATTAACCTTGAATTACAAAGAGGCCAGTTGGTCTCTACTTTGATTTACCTTAAATGGAATTTAAACCCAGATCCAGAGATAAGACCAATAAACATACAAGGTCTGGGACAGTTGATACCAGGAGGATCCATGAGATACTAGCCAAGATCGTAATAAGAAATGCTCAAAACAACAAGAATACGTATGTAACTAGAACCAGTTAAAGGCACTGAGGTAGCTACAGGAATATATCAATCTGTCTTTTGCTGTGATTATATGATGTCAGAAGTGTAACAGTATGCATGTGTAAAACAACAACAAAGAGGGAAAAGTAATGAAGAACAAGCTAGCGACAAGAAGAAGAAAAAAGAAAATATAGCATAGTTCCAGCATTGTTTTCCATTAAGTAAGTTATAAAGAAGGGACATGTGTTAACAGGGACAAAACTACACAACTGCGCAAGGACAACAAGCAATGACAGTTGCATGGCATCTACCAGCTCTGGAAGGGGAAAGAAACAGCGTTAGGAGGAAGCAAGAAGACATGATGTTGCTAATAATTCACACTCACTTTAGGGATGGCACCCCCAAATGAATACACACCAGTGATAGAGACCTTTCTATCACCCCTGTGGCTGTTGATGACTTTTGTTGCCATAGAATGCTGGTCAGAATCTGTTCTGTCGATGAGTTTGGTGTGTATCCTGAATTAAGTCAAAAAGAGGGCCTTCGAAGAAGTCCACAATGGACTTTGTATTGAACTTGTCAGAGTTCACATTTTGAATGCTTTTGGTGTTTAATACCCAAGTATCAACTCAATGGTCGAAAGAGGTCAATTTAGGGTTTTTGCAAATTGGCCTTAAGCATACCAGCTACGGTACTCAATAAGTTAGTGAATGCATGCTTGTAAATTATTAAATCCTGGTGACATTACCTAAGCCAACCTTCTTTGGCCCCCTGATAACATTAGCTTTTCAATTTGAACCCTCATTAGCTGTGTGAACTCATGGGTCATTGGAAGTGCTCTCATCCCTAAGGTCACATTAATTTGCTTTATTACTTTCCAAAATTTAACCAGATGTGTACAGACTGACCTTTAATTAACTAAACTAGCACTCTTATTTTTCCAGCATCATTTGTTTTTGTCTAAGTGCATCACATATTTGCCCGAAACTCTTCTTAATGATACCGTCCTTTAAATGTTCACTTAATTTACTAGTTATCGTCAGAACTAGTAATTTCTCGTGAGACTTTAAAATAAGTAAAAATAATTATGTATCTTATGCCAAAAATAAAATCTCAAAACACGATCTTGTTCTTAACAGCATAAAAAGCCATGATTAGTTTCCAGTTACATTTTATAGGAAATTAGCATTTTTTAAAGTTAATTATCTCTAAGGCCATAGCATTAAGCAGTATGCACCCAAATCTCTTTACTTAATTTGTCTATTCTTTTTAGATTCTTTGAAATATTATAGCTAGTTTTAAACTTAATTAAATGCTCCCAAAAAAAAAAACCTCTCCTCTAATTGGTTATTATTTTATGTAAATCGCAAAAGTCAAACATAATTTGCTAAGAACCCTGCAACAATTTTGTTTATGACCTCTTGCACTTTCTTGAGACATTGGGATTCTTGATATATAGTCCTGGGGGGTTTCTTATCTCTGAGACCTCGGTGAATAGGCCAGGGACAGCGATCCGCTTTAGCTTGCCATTCTTTAAATAAATCTCAGCAGCAGATACCAGGAGTGGAAGATCATGTTTTGATGAGATTGGGGAACCCTGGAAACGCTGGCCATAAAACCCCCTCCCCTGCTTTTCCATGATTTTGTGCATTGTTCCTCTGTCTAAATTGATGACGGAGAGAATGAACTGGCGGTGGAGGGTATTTGGCACCCAGCAGGGGATTCATACAAGGCATTTCGCCTTGTGTGATCCATTCTATTTTCACGTTCCGCCAACATATTGAGATTTGTGTTTGAATAATTGTGTGTTGAATCTTTTTTTTAAGTCTCTGATTACATGGTTAATTTGGGTTTATTTAGTGTTACTAAGGGATTTATTCACTAAGCAGTGAGGTACCGCTTGTTGAAGATGTCAGCTAAAAACTAGGTTGCAAAATTTAGGCCAAAGTAACAAAGTTTGAAAATTCCTCAGGCTCAGCTAAATTTGTAGCGCTGTTAATTTGGGTTTTATGTTTCCAACCGGTTCTTTAACTGACAACATTTCACTGTTTAGTAAATATTCTCATTGCAGTCATTGACCACTTTAACTATACTTCCTTAGACTTGGCTGGGTAGTCCATGGCTGCAGTGTATGAACTGCTAGAAAAAGTCTGCTAAAAAAAAAAGAGGAAAAGTACTGATGTGACCTAATCTGGGGCTTACCATAATAGGAATTGTAATACAACACCAGCTTTTGATGACTCCGGCCAGAGCCGATCCTAGGGTCACAGACGCCTGGGTGCAGAATTTTTTTTTTTTTGGCGCCCCAAGTGAGTGTAGTCATACTACTATATCCTACCCTTTCTTAATGTCCAGACATAAATGTTTGTCTAGGTGTAGTGGGAAATAGAAGATGCAGTGGGGTACAAGTGCAACAGTGGAGGGTTAGGGGCTGAAGAGGTAGGTTAAAATATGTAGTGTGGGTTAGGGGGAACAGAAGTGGGGTAGAAAGGCAGTAGTGGGGAGTTAGGGGTGTGATTGGGGTTATTTGATGTGGATTAGGGGATGTAATGGGAGTAAGGAAGTGTATTGGGGGCTAGAGGCAGTAGTGTGGATTTAGGGGCAGTAGTGAAAGGTTAGAGGATGTAGTGGGGTTTTTGGAGCAGTACGGGATGTAGTGGGGTTAGTAAGTGTAGTGTGGGGTTAGAGGCAGTAGTGGGAGGTTATGGGGTGTAGTGAAGGAATTAGGGGCAGTAGTGAGGGGGTTGGGGAGTGTAGTGGGTGGTTAGGTGGTCTATTGAGGCAAAAAATAACTTTAATAAAAAAAAAAAAAAAAAGGAAATGCAGTTTCTTTCCAACTCCATGAGGCTTATCTTTGGCCAGGGAGGGGGGGGGGGGGGGTAGGGGGGATATTGATCCCTGGTTGTCTGGTGGGAGATACATCATGTCAGAGCATTCTCAATGCCTGGAGCTTGCATGGCAGAGGCTCAGCCCAGCCTCAATACTGTTCATAGCCGCACTGTGTGTGAAGCAGGGAGCATGATACGACGTGTGTTATGTCCCGCTCTCTCCACACAAGATCTGGCATGAATATTGGGCCGTAGATTGGGCTGAGGGAAGGTGCTATTGCTTCACCGCGCTATAGTAAGGGGGAAGAAGATGATAGCTGCATGCTGGACTGATTATTAGCACCAAGTGCCCTGTTCTAGCCAAGCATAATAAAAAAACCATAATAAGTGACACGTTTTAGACACTTGGGACCCACATGTTAACAACCCTGTCGACGCCCCTGCTGACCCTCTTCTGCCTCAGCTCCATAGTGCATGGACGTAGTACCGGCTGTGGGACCCTACTCTGTATTTCTGGGTGTTTTGTTTATAAGCATGACTCCGTTATTTTAAAGTTTAAGATTGCTAGTTCCCACATTAAGATGATGACTGCAAATTGATAGGTTGGCTGGTGCCGTGTTATTTGGGGGCCTCTACCACACAGGTGGCTGCAGACACCCCTTTTTACAATCATTTTACCAACAGCATAAAGGTAAAGCCATGTCAGAGAAAAGAAATAAGGCTAAAAGTAATTGTACATGTCTGCCAGGTATATGGTTGGCAGTATATTGGACATTATCCTCTTTTAGCAG
Organism: Pelobates fuscus; assembly: GCF_036172605.1. Lineage (NCBI taxonomy): Eukaryota > Metazoa > Chordata > Amphibia > Anura > Pelobatidae > Pelobates > Pelobates fuscus. Next base: position 28,567,629 of record NC_086327.1, read on the forward strand.
CAACCTCCAGCAAGCTCCAAGAGGCCTCACCAGTGGCGTACACACGATCCATGGGGCCCCGGTGTGAAAATTGATCTGTGGGCCACCCCCCCCCCACCCCCTTGGCGCCTACTCTGCGCGGGCCAGGGCCGCAACACATAGCGGCAGGCACCTGGTCGCAGGGGTCGCAGGGATGCGACCCCTGCAACCGCGGTATGTACACCAGTGCATGCAGATACACATACACTTAAAGGACCACTATAGGCACTCAGATCACTTCAGCTCAATTAAGTGGCCTGGGTGCCAGGTCCCTCTAGTTTTAGCCCTGCAACTGTAAACATAGCAGTCTCAGAGAAACTGCTATGTTTCACTGAGGGTTAATCCAGCCTCTAGTGGCTGTCTCACTGATAGCCGCTAAAGGCACTTCCGCAATTCTCACTGTGAAAATCACAGTGAGACGATGCTGGACGTCCATAGGAAAGCATCGAGTAATGCTTTCCTATGGGCGGTTTGAATGCGCGCGCCGCTCTTGCCGTGCATCAGCATTCGGAGCTGAGAAGCGGATCGGGATGGAGAGATCCCCAGCGCCAAGGGAGCCCAGCTCTGGAGAAAGGTAAGTGCTGAAGGGGTTTTAACCACACACACACTCTCACGAACAGACGCATACACACTAGCTAACAGACACACACATTTACTTACAGACACACACTTAGTGACAGACATACATACACACTCACTTACAAAACATACACTCTCACTGATAAACACACACTCACTAACAGACACCAAACAGACTCACTAACAGACACACACAAACTAACACACTCAGGAACAGACACACACAGTAACACACTCACTGACACACAAAAACACACTCACTGACACACAAACTAACACACACAACTGACACTCACTAGCAGGCACACACTCAATAACAAACACACACAAACTAACACACAACTAACACACACAGTAACACACACACACAGTAACACACATACACAGTAACACACATACACACAGGTTTTTTTTTAATTTATTCCCCCAGTCTCCCTACCTTTGGGAGTGCTGAGGGGATTCCAGATTTCCCTGCAGGCGTCGACGGAGCACTGATCCTACTGTTTAGCTCCCTCGCGCGCCACTTACTGATGCCGGAGTCGGAGTGACATCATATTCCGGCTCCGGCATCACTGCAGTGCGCTCGGCAAAGAGCTGGGCAAAGAGCGCTCAGGGGAGAATGCTCCCTCGCGCGCCCACCCGCTCTGTGACACCACTGCCAGCCTCTGGGGGCCCTGAGGTGGCCAGCTCCTGGGTCCCCCAGGAGAAGAGGCTGGCAAACTGGCGTGACCACGGTATGTATGCCAGTGAGCCTCACACACATCATACCCACTTTGTTCATGGCATGTCTTTCCAGAAGTTTGGCATCTTCCACAATCATCTCAATCACATTACATTTTAGCAATCTGTGAAAATATGCTAATACTAGCCATCCACTACCTTCAAATCTCCCCCTGCTCCCACTACTCCCAATTCTCCATAATAACTTTTAGATTGTAAGCTCACAAGCTAGCTAGCTCAATACTTTGCAACACAAAGTACTTTGCTACACACTTTGCAACACACTTCACTGAGAAGATTTCAGTGATCAGGAAAGAGATCTCTAATCTCTCTCTGACCCCTGACACTACTTCCCTCAACCCCGCTCCCACCTCTGTTTTTTAGGCTTACTCACTATGCTAGCAGAGGTTTCTGCTGTGCTTCGGTCATCCAGCCCCACCACTTGTTCCCTTGATCCTATTTCCTTCCATCTCACTCGCACTCTATCTACTTCTCTGCTCTGCCCCACACTAAAATATTCAATGTCTCCCTCTCCTCTGGCATATTTCCTTCAGCCTTCAAGCACACAACCATCACCCCCAATTCTAAAGAAGCCAAACCTTGACGTTAACTCCCCATCCAACTACCGCCCTATCTCACTACTACCATTCTCAAGAGAGTTGTGTATGCGAGATTGACCAACTTCCTTGAAACCAACTCTCTGCTCGACCCCCTTCAGTCCGGATTCCGCTCTCATCATTCTGTAGAAACAGCTCTGACCAAAGTATCCGACAACTTAATTGCTGCTAAATCCAGTGGTTACTCTCTTCTTACCTCTACCAACAGTCATTCAGTGTTTCTTTTTCTGGCTCTTCCTCTCCTCCACAATTCATCTCTGTCTGTGTTTCCCAAGGTTCTGATTTTGGTCCCCTACTTTTCTCAAACTAGACTACCTCGCTTGGTAAACTCATCAGCTCTTTTGGCTTCCAATATAATTTCTAAGCAGATGAGATGCAAATCTATATGTCCTCTCCTGATCTCTCAACGTTCCTCCTGACTCATGTCTCTGACTGTGTCTTTGCTATTTCCTACTGGATGGCTGCTCATTTTCTTAATCTTAACCTGCCCTCAAGTGTTGCTACTTCCAGGCCTGTCTTTCTCCAAGTCAATGGCAAAACCATCAACTCTACCTCACAGGCTCACTGCCTAGATGTTCTCTTTGACTACAACCTCTCCTTTGCCTCAAGTCCAGTCCCTTGCCAAATCCTGCTGCTTCTATCTCAAAAACATAGCTCGCATTTGCCCTATCTAATGCCGGATGCAGATAAGGATATGGTCCATGCTGCCATCATCTCTCGCCTTGACTACTGCAATCAGCTTCTCAGTGGTCTTACGAATTCCCAGCTGGTCCCATTAAAATCAATAATTTGAATTGTTATTTTATTATTTATAAAACCCCAACAAATTGTGTAGCGCTGTACAATGAATGCAGCTTCGAGGCTCATTTTCCTGTCAGTCCGCTCGACCGATGCCTCCCCCTCTGTCAGTCCTTACACTGGCTTCTCGTAAGACATAGGGCTCAATTTAAAATTCTAGTGCTTGCTTACAAATCTTTACATAATGGTGCTCCTACTTACCTATCGTCACTAATACAAAGTATGACCCACCAAGGCCCCTACACTCAGCTGAAGATCTGCTATTACCTGTTCGTACATGCACCTCTGACGCCCACCTTCAACCACGTGCATAGTCATTTATATATATATATATATATATATATATACATAATTATATTTATTTTTTCTCCAACATATATCTTTATTGCATATATTTATCAATACAAATATATAATGTGGGAGGGATAAAAGGAAAGTGAAAAATACTGTATTTTTTTAAATATCCATAAAACTGCCTGTGTCCTATTTCATGAATTTATAAATACTGCAGCAGACTGGCCCTCACTAGGGCAGTATGGTCTTCTATGGTAGTAATAGAGAGACCAAGGGAGATTCTAGTCTGCACCTCTATCGGGTACAGACTGAGAACGGCAACACTCCAATACCACACAGTGCTGGGGATCGCTAGGACGGTCCTTCACCAGCGCATCAACAAACCTAGTGTTGGAGATTTGTGTATTTTTAAATTAATTTTTTCCTGTATACTATATAAAATGTGTCTGCGCTAGCTTCACTCAGCAAGCAGGCCTGATGAAGGGACCTTAGTGTCCTGAAAGCTTGCAAAATATCATGCTGTGCTTTATGTCATTGACTATGAAGGAAATATTGAAGTTTTGAATTAGGAAGTGTCCCTAGTGGCTTTCTCTCAGACAGTCAGTGCAGGTGTGGCTTAGTCAAAATGTAAACATTGCTGTGTCTCTGACATTTACCTTCCCGGGCAAAAAGGACATGGTCCATACACCAACACAACTTCATTAATATAAAGAGGTCTTTGAGGTATTGGTGCTTAGAGGGACCTCTTAATGTAGAGGAATCACAAATTATTTAGTTTATCACAAGGATGAGGGAAATGGTGAATTATTATTTTGTAAACTTTGCCTTAGATTTGGCATCGGTGGTTATGGTAGACGCAGGTAATCAATCAGATCTTCTTTTGGTTTTGTTGTTTGGCACCTTCTGTGACACTGACATGGACAGTGGTAAAAGGGTATTATGTTAAAGCACAGATCTTCACATTAAAATGAACATTGCTAACACACTTTTATGATGGCCCTTGTTTTCAAGAGAAAAGTGTAACAGGATACCCTGCAAAGTCAAACAGCTGGAACATCTGCAGGAAATCTTCCTTGAGGTTAAGAAGAGCTCATGATGCCAAAAAACGGTTTTATTTGTCATTGAACAGCTTACCAAGGTTTTCATCCTATTACCCAAATAGTAGCATGTTATAGATAACAACATGGTGTGCATGCCAGATTGCTAGTAAATACATACTGAGATGTTTACTAAAGTGTAAATTGTCAGCTATGTTTTCCAACACACAAAATTAAAGGGAAACTCCAGTGCCAGGAAAACAATCCGTTTTCCTGGCACTGGAGGGTCCCTCTCCCTCCCACCCCCCAATCCCCAGTTGCTGAAGGGGTGAAAACCCCTTCAGTGACTTACCAGAGGCAGCGACATGTCCCACGTCGCTGCTTTCTCCTCCCCCGCCGCTCCTCCTTCTGGTTACGTCGGCCGGTGGGCGAGACTGATCTCGCCCGCCGGCCGAGGAGACCTAATGCGCATGCGCGGCAATGCCGCGCATGCGCATTAGCGCACCCCATAGGAAAGCATTGAAAATTAATTTCAATGCTTCCCTATGGGGAATAGAGCAACGCTGGAGGTCCTCACACAGCGTGAGGACGTCCAGCGACGCTCTAGCACAGAAAACCTGTGCTATGAAGCAGGAAGTGTCCTCTAGTGGCTGTCTAATAGACAGCCACTAGGGGAGGACTTAACCCTGCAAGGTAAATATTGCAGTTTTAAAAAAACTGCAATAATTACACTTGCAGGGTTAAGGGTAGTGGGAGTTGGCACCCAGACCACTCCAATGAGCTGAAGTGGTCTGGGTGCCTGGAGTGTCCCTTTAAGCCATGGGTTCAAAAACCCACTACTCCTGGGTGCTAGCCATGACTATAGTATTAAAAAGAAAAAACAATAAAAGCTGCGCCTAACAACAGTCAAAAAAGTATAGTCCAAATAAAATAGATGGATAAAAGGGAGAAAGTCTTATCTAAGAGTGTCCCGTGCAGTCGTCTAGTACGGCAGTATTCAGTCTGCAATAGATGTCCTTGTTTGATTCTTCCTTGTAGATCCACTCAAATATAGGAGACAAAAGGGTATATACAGGAAGCCGGATAGTGTAGTAAGTTAAAATATAAGTGAATAAAATATATAAAACTTGTGAATGTAAACTCACATTTGAGAGAGCTAAAACCAGCTCAGGTGGAAAGGGCGTTCAGCGGTATAATCCCCGCTTATGGGATATACAGTGGGTATCCTCCGTCTGTGGGAAATTTCCTCCGTTCTTGATACAATAGGCACTCGGGTAGAAAGAAACAACCAATAGTGCACACTGGATAAAAAGCTGATTGTAAAATAAAGAAATAAAATGGGTACTCACAAGGGGGGAGCAGAACAGCTGCTCTCTTTTGATAGCGCTGGTGGTATTATCCCCACCTAGGATTACTTGGAGTCCAGAGTGATGATTAAAATGCCAGGTAAAAAGTGGATAAATATGTATTAAAAAAATACAATTAAAAGTAACAAATTATACTTTAATATTTAAAATACATAATATTATAACCATAAACGCGTTTCGCCAATACGGCGTTATCAATATGGGAAAAAAGAAAAGAAATAGAGGTTCTTTTTTCCCATATTGATAACGCCGTATTGGCGAAACGCGTTTATGGTTATAATATTATGTATTTTAAATATTAAAGTATAATTTGTTACTTTTAATTGTATTTTTTTAATACATATTTATCCACTTTTTACCTGGCATTTTAATCATCACTCTGGACTCCAAGTAATCCTAGGTGGGGATAATACCACCAGCGCTATCAAAAGAGAGCAGCTGTTCTGCTCCCCCCTTGTGAGTACCCATTTTATTTCTTTATTTTACAATCAGCTTTTTATCCAGTGTGCACTATTGGTTGTTTCTTTCTACCCGAGTGCCTATTGTATCAAGAACGGAGGAAATTTCCCACAGACGGAGGATACCCACTGTATATCCCATAAGCGGGGATTATACCGCTGAATGCCCTTTCCACCTGAGCTGGTTTTAGCTCTCTCAAATGTGAGTTTACATTCACAAGTTTTATATATTTTATTCACTTATATTTTAACTTACTACACTATCCGGCTTCCTGTATATACCCTTTTGTCTCCTATATTTGAGTGGATCTACAAGGAAGAATCAAACAAGGACATCTATTGCAGACTGAATACTGCCGTACTAGACGACTGCACGGGACACTCTTAGATAAGACTTTCTCCCTTTTATCCATCTATTTTATTTGGACTATACTTTTTTGACTGTTGTTAGGCGCAGCTTTTATTGTTTTTTCTTTTTGTTATATCTCCCTTAAGGGTTTTAGAGGGATTCCCTTATCAAGTTGCTGCCTACTGTGTTATCCAGCGCTCACTCATTGTTTTGTCTTTTATGACTATAGTATTCATCAGTCATATACATAGTATAAAATTCAAAGTCACCTGCGCACTCTGCCAAGTCTCTCAGCACATTTAGTTTTTAGTATCACTCCAATGGCCATTGAAATGTAAGCTCACCTCATCAAGGCAAACCTTTTAGGTAAATCCTACATTAACATAACAAAAAAACAAAAAGTCATTTTGGCTAATTTGGTCTTCTATGAACTAATGGACTTACAGCTGCCCAGTATCCAAATGAACACTCGGAATTCCTCAATTTCACACATATTGCAAATGAGGAGAAAGCTTGTTTCGTGATTTTATCTGTACTGAGAGCCTATGCAAATATCACAGCTTCTAACAATGACAGAGCTTAGATGGTGGAGCCCAGCCACAGGGTAATGAGAGTGAATAGATTTCTAAATTACATTTTTCTTCATCACTCGCAAAGACATATTTGCTTAATACAAGTAATAAATAAACATAATATTATTTATTTATATTTTATTATTATTTTAATATATATATAACAGATATCCTTTATTTACACTCAAATGTAAAGTAAATGTTTGTGTGTTTTTTCTCTCAAATAAATGATAGTGATATTATTCAAGTAACATTTTGTCAATCTTCAAGCATACCTCCCAACATTTCGAAAAGACAAAGATGGAGACTTTAACAAGTGGGACGTCTGGCCAGGGCCGTGGCGGTTCTGAACAATTCTAGGTAACTTACTAATAACAATTTATACATATACAGTGTAATTTAGAACCAGCACAATGTTCCTAAGTTACACAGACTGATTTCTAAACACAGTTATGGTAGTTTAACCCCTTAAGGACACATGACATGTGTGACATGTCATGAATCCATTTTATTCCAGAAGTTTGGTCCTTAAGGGGTTAAAGACACATTACTGGGAGTAATATTGCTTTGGAGCTCTGTTATGCACTCAGACACACCAACAATATTAAACTCCTATAAAAGAGGGACGTTAGGATAGAAAAGAGGGACAGAGGGATGTGGACCCAAAATAGGGACTTTGCCTCCTAAATAGGGACACATGGTAGGTACGACAGTAGGTGTCTGCACTCAGCCCTTATTTGAGAGTGCTCTAAATTTTCCACAATCTCTACAGAGCAGGAATTTACTTTCTTGGTGTCTTCTGTACAGCAATAATTTTGTTACTATACTGTTTATGAATGAGTTTAAGTATATCTGTAAGAGGCACACATAGATTTTGTGCAAAAGGTTTGTTAAGTGTGCTACTTAGACTAGCCAGGGCCAAATCGTCCTTCGTGCAGCCTGTTTAGGTGTCGGTATACAGCTGTTATCTCTAGAGCAAAATAGATAATGGATATTTTACTTCATTTCTTACATTAGCATTTTTAATTTTTAAGATCCCCTGCAGGCTAACACTAAAACAATATATATATATATATATATATATAAATATATATATGTAAAAAGGCCATCAGGCCTGAATTTGTGGGAGGAGTTATGGCCCCTACTTAAACTCCTAGCCCCTACTCACCTCTGCCGTTTAAGCTGATTGACTCACCTTAGCAACCAGCACCGGTCCGAGTTCCCGACAAACAGTTCCAGTTTCCAGCAGGAGTCCTGTCGCTAGCAGTATCCTCTGCCTCCAACCTTCGGTCCTGCCATCTGGCTTCTCCCCGGTTACGAGACTGGCACGTCCACGTAAGCATAACGTGGGAAATAGCGTTCGGGCCTAAAAATGTGGGGGTAGGCTCCCTTTACTAATGCTATACCTTTTTCGTGTATACTTACCTGTTCGTGCACTTTTGCAGTTCGTGCGGCTAAACAGCCGACCTCAGGGTATACTTACATTCGTTCATTCTTTCGTGCGGTCAAACAGACGACCGCAGTCACCATTGTTGCACGCAGTTCTTACATTTCGTGTAATTTAGCCGAAAGCCAGTCTGTTTCCCTGTTTAAAAACCCTTATTTTGTACTATGCTATACCTGTTATACCGTTCGTTCATACGAACGAACAGAGCACTACATCTTAAAATCTTTCACTTAATTTACTGCCTGTTTTAAATTTATACAGGTTTAGAGATCCTTCATTTTTCATTCACTTTTTCCAGTTAAATTAGTTTAATGATAACACAGGTTATCATTAATCCACTCTTACTTTTTATGACTGCATGATTAGCCTTTCATTATTTACAGTTTGACTCCTACAAAGGTCATACGTTTATTATTTTCAGTAGCATGCCCATAGGACAAGCACACACTACTTTTATTGTAATTCTTTATTTTTGTGCGTAGGCAAATGACAGTTGCTTGTGAGGTACCCCAAAGGCAGTCCTCTAGCACAATACGAACAGTTGAACATAGGGGTACAAGGTAGATCAAGCACATTTTTTATATATAACGACAGAAACAGTATAGCTTTACTTTGTTTAGGTATTTGGTAACATAACATAGAGTGATATCGCTTAACTTTCTAGGCATGTGATTATTTTGCAGTGACAAGAGCCAGTGAAGCTGTGAGTAGGTTACCACATGCGTTAGAGTAAGGGTGAGTGATTCAGGCATAGGTTTCACGCTTAGATGGGTGGGCAACATGCATAGACATTTGACTACAGGATCAATAGCTGCGGCACACTTAGAGAAAATAACATGCAAAGCTTCTGGCTTGTCTAACTGGCTTTGTGCAGGCTATGTGGAGTGTGTGTAGCAAAGTTAGACTGCAGGCTAGCTGTGATGCGAGTGAATTAGCTGCTAAAACTCGCCGGGCGCTTAACATAGCACTTAAATGAGTGGAGCTCTCCATGTGGCTACCCACACCGGAGCGAGAAGACAGCTTGGCCGTACAGTGCAAATAGTCCAGCGTGTGGGCTGACCCGCCATGTTGCTGTGCTTTTTTGGGGTATAAAGTCCCGGCCCAGCCCGTGCCTCATCTTGGGTTCAGGTGTGTGGGAAAGTACGGGGATGCGGGGCAGGGTCTTGTCAAGTCCCCCCTATAGCCCCGGGCTTGTGTGAAGGCCTGCACCTCATGTCCGCGAACCGGGTAACTCACGTGGGAAGCCGAGTTCTTCCCCTGTGGGGGGCTGCTGTGGGTGATTTCCAGCACAGGTGGTCAGTGCTCTGGGATTCCACCCTCGTCGGTCTTCAGCCCAGGTGGGCCCGTTATGTGTGCCAGCATCGTTGCCTGATAAAGAGTGCCCAGGGTGGTGCCGTCCTTCCCCCGCTCTTCCTCTATCTCCACACTCTCCCCCGCCTTTAGCTCGGATGTCACCAGGTGGGCGCCGGGCTTGGTGAGAAAGCCGCAGCAGTTCTCCGCCACGAGGTGACAGCCAGACTCACTTGTGTGCTGCTCAGTGGTTATGTCGTGTAGTCGTTGGTCGGCCATCTTGGTGCACTCCGTCCGTTCCGCAATGCTCGGCCGGAGTGGAAATGTTGCGGTGTGCGGTGGTGGTCGCCCGTGGGGACCGGGATGACCCCCCCGGCCCAGAGGAGGGGGGGTGGCAGACAGCCGGCCAGAGAACTGGGTGAGCGCCCGTCCCACCCAAGCTCAAGCCGTAGGCCTCAGGCCTCGATCAGGTGACTTTGGTGCCTTTGGGGGTCCTATTGGGTATCCCCTGAATCGCCATCGTCTGGGAGATTTTGTGGTCGCATTTTCAGGCTGGTGTTTGCTCATGGCCCGCGGTTAGCTCAGATTTTCCTAGCTCCGAGGCAGGAGCTCAGACACAGCGTGTCTGATCCGACCGGCGGCCAGGCCCCGCCCCCAGCACGCACTACTTTTCACGTCTATCTCCCAAATTCAATTACCACGGTTCATTTTACGTCAGGCACAGTACTGATCAAAGGCACGATCGCTCACTCCCTGTTTCTCTCAGCTTTATACTTATTACGGTACTTAGCTCTATATTATGATTTTAGGCTCCTCAGTATTTCCTTCAAGTAGACTTCAGGAAGTGTCAACCTGGTATCCTGTCCTACAGGATCAGGTATAGTGGTTTACTCGTTACAGCTATCATGCCCAGGCCTCATTCAGCCTCCATGGGAAAACCCACGCCCCCCCCCCCCCAGGCGGGTTTCCAAACTTTTGCATGGGTCACATTGAGACCCCTCACTACGATCTCACCCATAATCCCCTTCCAACCAATGTCACTCTGCTTCTACAAACTAATAACTGTACATCACTTGTTTTGTTATTTCTACGTTTATTACCTAGACCTGCGTTAATACCGCAGTCCCTTCAAGCTTTCTATGCTTTCACCAACCAACAGCCAACCTGGTATCCTGTATTTCAGTACCAGGTATTGTTAATCTTACTCACTACCATTATGATTCTCCTAAATGCCTCACTCAGCCTTCCTTCATTACATCACCAAATTATGGTAACCCGGTGCTTGTCTCTAGGTATGGACCAACGTTCAGGTCCCTCATCTTACACGGGTTCTTATGTTACAGTATCATTGTAACGTAATGTCATACGTTTGACATCTTTACATACATCATGCATACCAGTGGCATTCTTTAGGCCCACTAGCATCTATCTTATCCCTAGGATACCTTGGCCGGACCACAGCCCTTTTCACTACACTAAGGGTACCCCTGTCACCAAGTAAAACGCTTGAACCCTCTACCAAGCTAGTTTTCTTGGGCATCGTTTTGGACACAGTATCTTTCTAAGCCAGGTTACCACCCGAGAAATTAGGGATGAAATCGGTCTGTTCCTACAGAGTCATACATGCACCAGAAGGGGACTCCAATCCTTATTGGGGTCCCTTAACTTCGCGATGAGGAAATTCCGCATGGCAGATAATTCATCTACAGGCTACTGTGTTTACTCCATGGGGTTCCCGACTCCTGCCCAATAACATTGGATGGTCCCGCCAGGGCAGATTTGCACATGTGGAGTAACTTCTTGGCCGAATGCAATGGAGTCGCTCTGTTCATACCTCCACTATACGAGCTTTCACCTACTATTTACACAGACGCAGCAGCACACACCTGGTTTTCTGCCATTTGCGGCAACCACTGGTTTAGGGATAACTGGCCCACTGAGATAGATGCCTTGCCGGCCTTTAGAGAAACATCCTCGTTGTTCGAGATTTACCCCATCGTGGCGGCCACCCATACATGGGGTCATCTCTGGACCGGCAAGGCAGTTAAATGCTGCTCAGACAATTCAGCAGCCTGCGAAATTATCAACAAGGGGCGGTCCTCCTCTCTAACTATCATGAGGCTGGTACGCAAGTTTACTTGGCTGGCAGCAACCGCTCAGTTTTACCTAGTCTGCATTCACATTCCTGGTATCCGTAACACAGCTGCTGATGCTCTTTCCCGCTCTTATTTTTAGGTATTCTTCCAGGCACTCCCCACGGCCCACCACCTACCATCCAGGATACCACCTTTTCACGAGCTAATCATGGAATAACTGAGCTACTACGCCACGCTCAGGCACTCACGCACTACGCACTCTCATCCAACACTACTACCACTTATGCTAGGGCTCTGTCCAGGGGTCAAGACCTGGGTCAAAAAGTGCAGGAACTCACCCAAGATCCACTCCCCGCTCCCTCCCCCCCTCACCCCCTCACCCCAAAAAAAGATACGCTTGTATGCAGGGGCTGAGTAAGGGCACGGGGCTGAGGAGGGGGACAGGAGCTGAGGAAGAGGGACAGGAGATTGGGGGGGGGGGGGCATGGGCTGAGGAAGGGGACATGGGCTGAGGTAAGGGATAGGGGCTGAGGAAAGGGACAGGGACTGAGAAAAGGGACAGGAACTGAGGGGCTGAGGAAAGGGACAGGAACTGAGGGGCTGAGGAAAGGGACAGGAACTGAGGGGCTGAGGAGGGGGACAGGAACTGAGGGGCTGAGGAGGGGGACAGGGGCTGAGGAAGGGGGCAGGGGCTGAGGAAGGGGGCAGGGGCTGAGGAAGGGGGGCAGGGGCTGATGCTCGTATGCAGGGGCTGAGTAAGAGAACTGGGCTGAGTAAGGTGGACAGGGGCTGAGTAAGGTGGACAGGGGCTGAGGAGGGGGACAGGGGCTAAGGAGGGGGACAGGGGCTAAGGAGGGGGGCAGGGGCTAAGGAGGGGGACAGGGGCTAAGTAAGGTGACAGTGCTGTGGAAAAGTGACAGGAGCTTAGGAGGAGGGGGGGGACATGGGTTGAGGAAGGGGCCATGGGCTGAGTAAGGTGGCAGGGCTGAGGAAGGGGCCATGGGCTGAGGAGGGGGACAGAGGCTAAGGAGGGGAGCAGGGGCTGAGGAGGGGAGCAGGGGCTGAGTAAGAAGACAGGGACTGAGGAGGGAGACAGGGACTGAGGAGGGAGACAGGGACTGAGGAGGGAGACAGGGACTGAGGAGGGAGACAGGGAATGAGGAGGGAGACAGGGAATGAGGAGGGAGACAGGGACTGAGTGAGGGAGACAGGGACTGAGTGAGGGAGACAGGGACTGAGTAAGGGGACAGGGCTTGAGGAGGGGGACAGAGACTGAGGAAAGGGACAGGGACTGAGGAGGGAGTCAGGGCTTGAGGAGGGAGACAGGGCTTGAGGAGGGGGGGCAGGGACTGAGGAGGGGGGCAGGGACTGAGTAAGGGGACAGGGACTGAGTAAGGGGACAGGGACTGAGTAAGGGGACAGGGCTTGAGGAGGGGGGCAGGGACTGAGGAGGGAGACAGGCACTGAGTAAGGGGACAGGACTTGAGGAGGGGGGCAGGGACTGAGGAAAGGGACAGGGACTGAGGAGGGAGACAGGGACTGAGTAACGGGACAGGGCCTTAAATAGGGGGACAGGGACTCGGGAAAGGGACAGGCCTGAGGAAGGGGACAGGGACTCTGGAAAGGGACAGGCCTGAGGAGGGGGACAGGGACTGAGTAAGGGGATAGGGCTTGAGGAGGGGGACAGGGACTGGGGAAAGGGGGCAGGAACTGAGGAGGGGGGACAGGGCCTTAAATAGGGGGACAGAGACTGAGGGAAGGGATAAAAAAAAAAAAAAAAACTAAAGTGCCTTCCCCCCTCCCTGAGGCTTACCTTGGGCCAGGAGGGCTGGGACAGGATGTGGAGCCTGCAGCCTGCAGTCAGTGGAGTAAGCCGGCCTCTCCTGATGATGTCAGGAGGAGGGGGCGTGACTTCCTCTGCTCCCCAGCGGTCCTGTGAGAAGAGCAGAGAAAGTCACGCCCCCTCCTACTGACATCATCAGGAGTGGCAGGAGGACTCCACTGACTGCAGGGGGAGAGGTGAGTTTAAAAATCCGAGTCCCCAGTCAGAGGCAGGGGATTCGGATTTGTGCTCCCCCCTGCTCTGGCAGCCGCTTGTGCCAGCCCTGGGTCCTGCAGGACTAGTAATGGGAACGGCGTTCCTGCTTTGGAAAAAGTGCAGGAACGCCGTTCCCACGCGTTCCTGCAGGACTCGAGCCCTGGCTCTGTCCATTTTCAATAAGTTCACTGCGGAGTTTCACTTGCAAGGAGACTTCTCCATTAAAACCATGGTGGCTTTTGCCTCCTTCTGTCACCTACACCTCAAATTATCCCATAGTATCCCATTAAGCTTTCCTAACGGGGGTACAACACCACGTCCTCACTAACTTTCCTAATCACGCACCTTTTTTAGCATCATATCCTATTAAGAACATCCTTAAAGGTTACAGTTCCCCCTGTCACTAACAGACTACTTAGCGACCTACAGGACAAATCCCTGTTTGATTATCACACTAACTCGGTTATAAAGGCCGCAATCTTTATTGCTTTCTATGGCTTTCTTAGACGTAGGGAGTTCACAGTTGTACGCCAGGTAGATACCACATCAAGCTTTAAACTATGTCACCTAAAGAAAGCCGATGACCACTATGTCCTTTCATTACCTTCCACAAAAACTAACCATACCAATCATCTCACTATCATTCCTCTCTTCCCTACTGGGAATGCCTGGTGCCCAGTCAAAGTACTTGACATTTTTCTTGAATCTCACCATGCACACTCACTGGACACTTCACTATTACTACTCCAAGGGCACCCATTCACCACAGCTAAGTCACATCTCACGTCAGAACTCTACTGTCAAGGTTGGGCTACAACCCGGCTTCCTTCTCCGGCCACTCCTTCTGTATAGGGGCAGCATCTTCAGCATCTTGCTCAAACACACCAGTCCACATCATTAAGAGACTGGGCTGCTGGAAATCCTCTTTTTACATACCACGACCGGAGAAGGAGCTTCGACAAGCTTTCAGAAGTCTAGCTTTATAACTTGCAATAAAGTGTGTTTTCTTTGAATCCTCCTTTTGCCCTCTTTTTATTACAGGCCTACTCGTTCGTTGGTTTCGGCACACCTCAACCAACTATGCATCTTCTTATACATTACATAACCTATTAAAATTCCGAGCAGAAGTTAAAAGGCCATTAGGACTGAATTTGGGTGAGGAGTTATTGCCCCTACTTAAACTCCTAGCCCCATACTCACCTCTGCCGTTAAAGCTGATTGACCCCAACCACATACACCCATCTATATATTACATTTAACCTTTGTGGGCCCTCTTTTTATTACAGGCCTACTCGTTCTTTGGTTTCGGCACACCTCAACCAACTATGCAGCTTCTTATACATTCCATAACCTATTAAAATTTCGAGTATATATATATATATATATATATATATATATATATCGTTTTTCTTCAGCATGTGACCCTAGCAAATTCTAGATTCAATTCTAATATATTCTATATTTTTTCCTATAGATACCAATGGGATAACTGCTACTTAATTATATAGTTACATTTCTCTCTCTAATAGAATCCAGCCCCGTATTTCTACTAGCAAATTAAATATCTCTTATTTTATCTTGGTCTTTTTTCATGCAATCTTTAACCCCTTAAGGACCAATGATATAAACCATGTGCCTTGATTTAAATGCAATTTGACCATTTTGTTATCATGAAAGCGTTAAGGAATACTATTTAATCTATCAAACAATAGCATACATGCTGATTCTAAAAGACTTTTTCTAGTCACAATGATCTGGCGGCCAAATCTGTAAATATCTAATTAATATGTCAAAAAAGGGGCTTATTCACTAAATAGTTGCACACTGAAACATGGCTCTCTCCCTCTGACACTGCTAGCCCCGCCTTGTCTTTTGGTCAGTGGCGTACATACCAGGGTCGCAGGGGTCGCGGCTGCGACCGGGCCCGGCCCACCAGGGGGCCCGGCCGCCCCTGCGACCCTGTATGTACCCACTGGGCCAGCCTCTTCTCCTGGGGGGCCCTGAAGCCGGCCACCTCCGGGCCCCCCGAGGCTTGCCCTGCTTACACCCGGCGGGCAGTCAGGCTGGCCGGTGCGCGAGGGAGCACTCTCCCCTGAGTGCTTCCTCTTCAGCTCCCTCGCGCACCGCACTGATACTGGAGCCGGAAGATGACGTCATCTTACGGCGCCGGAATCCCTACGCGGCGCGCGAGGGAGCTGAAGAGGAAGCACTCAGGGGAGAGTGCTCCCTCGCGCACCGGCCAGCCTGACTGCCCGCCGGGTGTAAGCAGGGCCAGCCTGACCGGCCGCCTAGAAGCACAGCAGCACCACTGGACCCCAGGGAATCCCCTCAGCACTCCAAAAGGTAGGGAGGCTGGGGGGATTAAATAATAAAAAAAAACGTGTAAGTGTGTGTGAGTGTTAGTGTGAGTGTGTGTAAGTGAGTGTTAGTGTGTGTGAGTGTTAGTGTGTGTGAGTGTTAGTGTGTGAGTGAGTGTGTGTGTGAGTGAGTGTGTGTGAGTGAGTGAGTGTGTGTGTGTGTGAGTGTGTGTGAGAGTGAGTGTGTGTGTGTGTGTGAGTGAGTGTGTGTGTGTTAGTGAGTGTGTGTGTGTTAGTGAGTGTGTGTGTGAGTGTTAGTGAGTGTCTGTGTGAGTGTGTGTGTGAGTGTGAGTGTGTGTTAGTGTGAGTGTTTGTGTTAGTGTGTGTGTCTGCTAGTGAGTGTCAGTGAGTGTGTTACTGTGTGTGTCTGTTACTGAGTGTGTTTGTGTGTGTGTGTTAGTGAGTCTGTTTGATGTCTGTTAGTGAGTGTGTGTTTGTCAGTGAGAGTGTATGTTTTGTAAGTGAGTGTGTATGTATGTCTGCCGCTGAGTGTGTCTCTGTCAGTAAATGTGTGTGTCTGTTAGCTAGTGTGTATGCATTTGTTCATGAGAGTGTGTGTGTCTTCAGCACTTACCTTTCTCCAGCGCCGGACTCCCATGGCGCTGGGGATCCCTCCGCCTCTCAGCTCCGAATGCGCATGCACGGCAAGAGCCGTGCACGCATTCAAACCGCCCATAGGAAAGCATTACTCAATGCTTTCCTATGGACGTTCAGTGTCTTAAAATGGCGGAAGCGCCTCTAGCGACTGTCAGTGAGACAGCCACTAGAGGCTGGATTAACCCTCAGTGAAACATAACAGTTTCTCTGAAACTGCTATGCTTTCAGCTGCAGGGTTAAAACTAGAGGGACCTGACACCCAGACCACTTCATTGAGCTGATGTGATCTGGGTGTCTGTAGTGGTCCTTTAAGTGTGTGTGCATCTGCATGCACTGGCGTACATACCGCGGTCGCAGCCCTGCAACCCCTGCGACCAGGTGCCCAGCCGCCATGTGTTGCTGCCCCGCTCCCGCGCAGAGTAAGCGCGAGGGGGGGGGGCCCACGGATCAATTTTCGCACCGGGGCCCCATGGGTCATGTGTACGCCACTGCTTTTGGTGGTCTTCATTTAACTCTAGATTGTAAGCTTGTTTGAGCAGGATCCTTTTGATTCAACCTATTGTTCAGGGGTCAAGTCCTGGGGAATAAAGTGTGGGAACTCACTCGAGTTCCACCCCCACTCAACCACCAAAAAAAAAAAAAAAAAACTTGTATGCATATATAAACACGTACACACACACACTCAGGTGCACACATACACTTACAGACACACACGTACACTCACAGACACACAAAGACACACACAAATTCACAGATAGACACATACACACTCACAGACACACACATACACTCCCAGACACATACACACACACTCCCAGACACACACACTCCCAGACACATACACACACTCCCAGACACACACACTCCCAGACACATACACACACACACACTCACAGACACCAACACACAAATACACATACATACACTCACTCCCAGACACACACTCCCAGACACACACTCCCAGACACACACACACTCCCAGACACATACACATACATTCACTCACAGACACACACACTCCCAGACACACACACTCACAGACACACACTCCCAGACACACACACTCACAGACACATACACACACACACTCCCAGACACAACACACAAATACACATACAGAAACACTCCCAGACACACACACACACATACACATACATACACTCCCAGACACACACACACACACACACACTCCCAGCCACATACACATACATTCACTCACAGACACACACACTCCCAGACACATACACACACACACATATACACAAGAATTATTGCATATTTTTTTAAAAATTAAAAATGTCCACCCAGCCTTCCTACCTGGAGAGCTGGCGTGGACCTGTCCCTGGGGTCCAGTGGGGCTTCAGTGCGGCCGGCTCTTGTCTCTCTGTCAGACGCGGCGAGGGAGCTGTGTTCTCTCTGCTCCCTCTCGCCGCGCGGGCTGTCTACTGATGCCGAGAGCCAGAAATGACATCATATTCCGGCTCCCAGCATCAGCAAACGGCGCGGCGAGAGGGAGCAGAGAGAACACAGCTCCCTCGCCGCGTCTGACAGCAAGACAAGAGCCGGCCGGGGGGGTCCATCAGGTGGCCATTAGGCCACCTCTTGGGCCCCCCATGACAGGGGAAACACAGGGGCATTTGGGGGCGGCATTTTTTGCCGCCCCCTGAGTGCCTGCAGGACCACAAACGGGAACGGCGTTCCTGCTCTAAAAAAAGTGCAGGAACGCCGTTCCCACGTGTTCCTGCAGGACTCGAGCCCTGCTATTGTTCCTGTAACATTTTGTAATTGTCTCGTTTGTTGTTACATTTCCCTCATTATAATATTGTAAAGCGCTATGGAATATGTTGGTGCTATATAAATGATTAAAAAAATAATAATAATAATAATAATTTAATTCTAAATTTATTCTAAAATAGCTAAGCTGTTACTATTGCCTAGTTAGATAACTTTTCAAAACCTTCTATTTAGTCTAAATTTTGCCATTCACATTTCAATTTGCTACAGTTCCATGTCTATAAATGTAAACAAACCTTAACTTGTTTGAAATGGATTGTTTTACGACACACCGTCTCTAAGTGATTTCCCTAAAGCACATGTCCTAAGATTCAGCATTACTTGCAGAATAGCAAGAATATTTTGGAGATAATTAAAGTGATAGGATGGATTTAATTCCCATGTTTCCTGTCCTGGAGAAAGGGTGGCAGAAGGTACGTTATCGTTAAATGTACATTAATTTTCAACAACCTTTTGGGGGATAACAAAGGGATAGATTTATAACTGTATCCCTATGACAGAAGCCATATCCGTGGGATGAACCTTGGGATGAGGCATCATTAATGCAGACAGAGCACATGACTCCTAGATCTTTAAAATCACCCATTAGCCCCTGGTGATGGGAGGTGGGGAGTGGACGAAGTAGTAGGAGGTGCGTTTTTTTTTTTGAGGGACAGATGTCAGTGGAAGACCACCCCCTGATGTGTAATAACAAGGCCACCCAAGAGAAGTCACAAGTACAGCTGTTGGTGATTTAAATTGCAGCTGCACTGCATCCCTGTCCCTGTCTGTCACAGCTTGTGTCACTAAAAATTAACCCTTTCAGTGCCTGCTGCAGTGAAATATGCATGGCATTCACACCTCTAGCATGGAAAGGGTTCATCTGAACCCGGCGTGTGTTAAAAAGACCACCCAAGAGAAGTCACAAATACTCTGTTGATTATTTAAATTGCCTCTCCACTGCATCCTGCTTGTGTCTGCTTGTGTCATCAATAGGTAACACTTCTAGTGTCTGATGGGGATCTGCGTGTTGAAGAAACCCCGCCAGCGCTAATTGGGTCATCTGGAGTTGGCATCTTTTATGACGTATGTAAAGAGCTGGTTCAAGACTCACTAAACCAGAACTTCCCATCTGTACCCTGACACCACAGTCAACTGCCAGAGTTAAAGGCCACTGAGGAAGATGGGAGTTGCAATCCAAAAATGATAGGCCGGTTAGCCGTTTAGTGTATATTTTAAAATTATCTTTTAGTATCATCAAGAAAGCAATATTTATTTTTAAGCAGTCCTTGGAAAAATTACATTTAAAAAAGACTAGTTTTCATTTTAAGATAATTATTTGATATCCGTTCACGTTTACACAACATTCAGCATTTTTAGCCTGTAAAATGACTTAAGGCTAGGAGACAAGAGATTACCATAATATGTAACTCATTAATAATAAGTGTACCTTCAAGGCTGCCATCAGGGGGTTAAAACCCATACAATGTAAGGGTCCTGTCAGGCACTGATCAACAAGCAAAGCTGCCATGGAGGGGGGGAGAGGTAGGGGGTGGCAGCCGGTACTTCATTAAGGGGCCCACAAGTGTATTAAAGGGACACTATAGTCACAAGAACAACTAGCTTAATGCAGTGTTTACATTGCTCCCTATGGAAACCTCCAGTGGCAGTCACTCAGATAGCCACTAGAGGTGCTTCCTAGGGCAGCGCTGCACAGTACTTTTCTCCTAGAGATGCATTGGTTCAAGGAGGAAATGTTGATTGGCCAGGGTGACATTTGGCCCCGCCCCCTCAGGTGAGATCATCAGAATTGGCAATATCAGCCAATGAAAACATTGGATTGGCTGAGATCCTTAATTCTGATGATGTCAGCCAAGGAGGAGGATCGGGGCAGAGCCAGCAACGGTAGAACTGCATGGTGCTGGTATCAAGGTAAGTGTTAACACTATTTAAGGTGGGGGCGCAGGGGGACTGAGACCTAAATAGCATTTTAACACTGTATGGTCAAGAATACATGTTTGTGTTCCTGACTCTGTAGCAAGTATGCATATTGCCCCTAGCCGGACCACCATAGCAGTTCCCTTCACGGGCTAGGGTGACAACCCTCATACCTCTCCTGCGTGGCATCATCAGTGGGAGAATGTGATTTCAGATCACTTCCAGTGCGAGAAAGAAGTCACGTGGGAGCCAAGAAAAACCCTGCATGTTTTGGAAACCCAAGAAAAAACCTGCACATTTTGAAGTCCCACGGGTTCTAAGAAATTCTCAAAAGCTCAAAAAGCATATTACAACTGCTGAAAACAGGCTCCCCCTAGTGGTCAAGTGCCTGTAGGTAGGTGCTTGCTCTGCCTAATGGGAATTCTGCCCTTGCCCACTGTCTTGTTTTCCCTATGACATCGAGTGGGAATGGAGATAATTAAATAAAAATTTAGTCCTGTTACCCCAGTCAGTCAGTTGTTGGGCCCTTGTCAGTGCTAGCGCCATCCAATTTCCCAAACTCTTGGGGAAACTCATAGATCTAATATATTAACCTGGTAAAATTACTTTAAGAATGCCTCCATTTCCCAAACCCAGGCTCTTTGTACTAAAGGACAACAATAAACAATTGATTACGTTCTGGTGTCTGCCATATCAGCATATGCATTCATTTGATTAAGCAAGGCATTATGGGATACATAAACAGCTCACACTAAAAAGCAAAGTGAAATATAGTGTTTAACCTATATGTTTCATTGCGATTTTACTGTCACAATAGACAGAATCATTCTTACCACCATTAGTTGACCATGTCACCATCAATTGCAGATGTGACCAAGTTAAACATTGTATTTTTCCACCACAAAGGCAATTGACACATTTCTATGTAAATAGTGTCTGTTTTGTGACTGACAATTAGTTAAAGGAGAGTGTAAGAAAGTCAACAAACCCTTCTAGCTAAGCATACGAGGTTCTTAACACCTCAACGTATTGAGATGCTGATGGAAGATGATGGGGAATCAACAGGCCACTGGTGGTTTTTGGAGAAGGGACTGTATAAATATTGCTTCTGTTTGCCCTCAGGAAGTATCTCAAAGTGACACCCTATTAACAGTGTGAACTGCTAACAGCCATGTCTTCAAGACCTACCAGTCTCTTAATCACTTAATCAGCTTGTAATTCTTTATTTGGTCAAAAATACAGACAGGAGTCACTCCCTGTTCCCTCTGGATCTCTTTTTGCATACACTTCATGTTTGGCCACAGATATCATCAGTATTTTTACATTTACGCACTAAACTTAAATTTTTGCATAAGGAAAAAAAGTGATTTGCCTCATCTAGCCTAGAAACCTACTCATCCGGAGTTGCTGCACATTTTGAAACATTGTAGGTTGTATAAAACAAACAATTCCGCGTTAAATGTGGAGCAGTTAACAGGAATATCCTATTGGCTTCGATGGTGACTGCACCAGAATGAGAAATTTGTCTCCGGAATTGCTCATTATCTGCAACATCCATTGTTTCAAAGGTTAATTTACATGCCATGCCCTGACTGTGCCAGGACAGCCATGCCTAAAATGTAAATTAAGAAGTAAATACCATTACAAATTTAAAAAAAGAGAGTATAACCCATATTCTGCAAAATTCTTACAAATTGATTGGATGAAAATTATGAGTAAATAAATAAACATTTGTAATGTTCAAACAAATTTATAACAAAGTATTTACATTGTGTGCGTGTGCATACTTAATAAATGGATGACCAGCTATGTTTAAATGCCCAAAGTTCCAGTTTGGGCAGGAGAATCTTAAATTTATGCTCCCGTTCCTTCATCCTGTTTTTTCTCTCTAATGTCCCATGTGCACCAAATTGACAACCATTTAATGGCGGAGAGCATGTTTATTGTTGGCAAACGTGGATATGGGGGCCCCAATCTCACTTACGGATAAATACACGAAATATTGCTGAAAAGCTTTCGATACATTTCAAAGAAAAGGAAAAGAGCCCAGAATAAGTACAACAAAGTGTTCATGAGCCCCACAGTTGGCTTGAAGATTGTCTAATATTCAAGTAAATAACATAGGATTCCAGAAAAAGAATTATAAAGATCTTTTAAGTCCCATCAGGATAAACTTAGACATTGTAGGCCTTAAGTTATTAAATAGTTGGATTAACTTTGCAATGCACCACCTACGCAATACAAAATCTTCCTTAGTAGCCACAGAGTGTAGTAGGGCTAGCTTACTTGAAATAAAATCACAAATAATTCAGGTAAGAAAATGGTGTCAAAGGGCAGTTGTTGATAAGCATTTGCATTTACTTTCAGCCAATCTACCGCATGTTTTACTGCAAAAAGAAACAAATGAGAAACCAAAGAGGACAGAAGATCTAAACCATACTCAGTTAAAATAGCACTGGTTACAAAACTGAAATTCCAACCCAGTCAAGGGATATACTGAGACAAAGTAATGTCAATCCCCCCCAGTGACGGCTGCAGGGAATTGGCTCTATCTATTGTGATATCCTTGATAGATATCATGCGCAAGAGTACAGAAGTTACACTGTGTCCTAAGAAGAAGATGGCGAGGTACAACTTCAGGTATGTAGAACTTAACTTTATCTGCCCTACCGGCCACTAGACCCCAAGTGGCAATGTCACGGCCTAGGATGTTTGAGAATTCTGCATGGTCCTTAGATGGTGACAGTGCACTTTAAGTGTAATTCTTCTCCCTCATCCCTTGAAAAATTGTGTTGCAGACTCATCTACTTTTTATATTACTGGCCTTAAATTACTTCCTAAATCCAATCAGCAGTGTGCACATAGTGTTTAAATTATATTATTTGTATATAGCTGATTAAAACAATTCCCTATCAATTTTCACATACTATTCTGGAATTGGTGAAACAAGTAAATATTAAAATGGGTTAAGGTTCACATAAAAATAAACTCTCCAAAATCCATTAAAAACAAAAAAACAAAACTGGTTGCTCATAAATAAAAGGATCCCTGGTTAACCCCTTAAGGACACATGACGTGTGTGACATGTCATGATTCCCTTTTATTCCAGAAGTTTGGTCCTTAAGGGGTTAATAAGACCAGTTATAAATGAGGAAGTTCTCAATGTTTGCATAAATATCACCAATTTAATATGGACGGAACACATTCTTAATGGGATCTGATACAGTAATCTGATTAAATTATTAAAGTCTTATCAGAAGGATGTCAATTTAACATTGCCTTTGAGTCCAGAGCATTGTTGTTTTTTTTTCTCTCCAATTTTTTAGAATGGAAATTTATGTTATTTAATCTGTTTTTTTTTTGTTGTTTGTTTTTATTAGTTAAGGCTTTGCTAAGTTATGGCTTCAATGTGGATGATATTTTTTACAATGTCCAACAATGTGGACTTGTAATGTCAATATAGAAACATACTTCAAATCTGTCTGATGTTCATTATCAACTTTAAAAAGTCAATAATAGTTCTTACGCAAATTACTGGATTTTCTGGTGGATTTCTTTCTAAGCAACACTTGTTAGAGAAAAAACAAGACTAGAAAGAAAAAAGTTGGTAAAATGTTGAGCAAGGAACTAAATACATTAAAAAAACTTCAGCAAATATTTGAAGGAATCTGTGCATGCTTGAATTAATCCAAGTGTCCAGTTCTTCTTCATTACATAACTCTCCCAAATATTAAATGCCAGCTAGTTAAAGCCAGAAGGATAATTAAACGGCACTCCAAGTAAATTCAGAGAAAATCTGTTAAACAGATCCCTGCAAGTACAAGTTTAAATTTAAAAAATTACGAAACCATGGCTACAGACCACATGTGTGTAAATGGACAGTACATATAATTTTATTTTTTTAAAGTCCATACACCTGTAAGAAGGAAGAGGGGAAAAAATAATCTAAAGGGATACTGGACGCGTTTTGCGTCTACCACAGACAGTTTGTGAACTTTTACTTTGCCTGCGTTACCTGATGAAGAGTTATGACTTAAAGCAGGCTTCCCCAAACTCCGTCCCTCCAGATGTTGCTTAACTACAAATCCCATGATTCTCAGCCTAGCTATTTCATTTATAGAATCATGGGAGTTGTAGTTCTGGAGGGCCGGAGTTTATGGAAGCCTGACTTAAAGTCAGTCAATGATGAGTCTGCCGCAGTGCTGGTGATGAGGAGTCTGCTGCCTTATGTGCAACGTATGGCTCTGTGATTCTTGTACATGCTCCTGTAAAATACATGGACATCTTGCGGGAGCAGGGCTAAGATTCACAGAGTCGAGCTGCACATGTAATTGAGCACAGGCCTTGCTCCTGAGGTCAGGATATTATCAGCTAAGGACCAGCCACAGATATGAGTCTGTCAATTGGTGTGTCAACTATGCATCTACAAAATTACAAGACAGACCTACACTGAACACTGAACACTTATGAGACATTTGAAATCACATGCCTCTTCTTGCTCATTTATTTATCCTTTTTATACTAAAGTTCTAGTGCACTTTACCCACAGAGATGTCCGTAAACCCAGCGTCAGTGTATGATGGCAGATACAACGGAGGACTTATTGTTGGAAAGTATTGCTGAGTCCCACATAGCCATTGAAAAAGCAATTCATAAGACAGAGCAGTCTCTATTAGTGATGTACCGAACGGTTCGCTGGCGAATAGTTCCTGGCGAACATAGCGTGTTCGCGTTCGCCACGGTGGGCGAACATATGCGCGGTTCGATCCGCCCCCTATTCGTCATCATTGAGTAAACTTTGACCCTGTGCCTCACAGTCAGCAGACACATTCCAGCCAATCAGCAGCAGACCCTCCCTTCCAGACCCTCCCACATCCTGTACAGCATCCATTTTAGATTCATTCTGAAGCTGCATTCTTAGATAGAGGAGGTAAAGTGTAGCTGCTGCTCATTTGATAGGGAAATGGATAGCTAGGCTAGTGTATTCAGTGTCCACTACAGTCCTGAAGGACTCATCTGATCTCTGCTGTAAGGACAGCACCCCAAAAAGCCCCTTTTAGGGCTAGAACGGTCTCCATACTCTCTGCCTATACCCATCTATTTAGAGGGAATTTCCTTGCCCCTGGCAATATTATATAATAGGTAATAGTATTACCATTATTACACAAATAGCCACTATAGGGGAATGAGTATAGTATCCCTTTGTTATTTATAAATGATACAATAAAGACTTTTGTCCATTACTCAATTTACTTTAACAAAGGGTACTAACCACGGTATTAGGAAGCATTACTCTGCTTTCCCTTTCTCTCTCTATTATACACCTATGCTCACTAGGATTTGTAGGTATCACTTTATTATAGTTGTCTAACGTTTTCCTATGCCAGTTTGAGATCTCCTTCTTGGGAGATTTTTTCTTTTTTCAGTTTTTTTCAGTTTATTCAGTTTATTAGCATACCTGGGTACAAGCCCTCGGTGGGGCTGGCACCACCACCTGACCACATTTCCTCGTTTCTTCCACTCATACCGCTTTTTCCATCTTTGAAGGGGTTTGGCGAAACAAGGAAATAGTCCTCTACTCGTAACAGGGATTAAACTGATAAGAATAGTACTACTTAACACACCTTATAATAACGCAGAGAGAGGCAACGCAGAGAGAGGAGTCTGAAGAAGAGGAGTCCGAGGAGGAAGGTGGCTTTGAGGAGGTGGAAGACCAAACACAGCAGGCGTCCCAGGGGGCTTGTTGTCACCTTTCGGGACCCTTGGTGTTGTACGTGGCTGGGTGGAGGAAGAGACCTTCAATGACATCAGTGAGGACAAGGAACGGGACATGGCTAGCTTGGTATCCAACCTTGTGCAAATGGGGAGTTTGCGGTTGTGCAAATGGACTGTTTGCGGTTGTTTGCGGTGCGTTAAACGGGGAGTTTGGTCTGTCACTGTGAAGTGGGCGTAACCCTTACACTACCTGATCGATACAACATCATACAGTAGGTCCCCCCCTCATTATTTTTATGGCCCCCACCCACCGCTCACGGGTGGGGGCGGGCGGGCGGGAGGACAGGAGGTCCCCCCCATTGTGATTTATGGCCCCCACCCACCGCGCAGGGGTGGGGGGCCGGGGGGAGGACAGTAGGTCCCCCCCCCTTATCCTTATTTACTGAATATTCCCCTGTATAACAATGTTTGGCATTTAGTGAATATTCCCTATTCTGCTCTGTGTCAGTGTGTATCAGGGTCTCTGAGGACAGGTGTCAATCCATATCTGCCAAGTGACCCTATGTAGGAGGAACAGTCCCTATTCTGCTCTGTGTCAGTGTGTATCAGGGTCTCTGAGGACAGGTGTCAATCCATATCTGCCAAGTGACCCTATATAGGAGGAACAGTCCCTATTCTGCTCTGTGTCAGTGTGTATCAGGGTCCCTGAGGACAGGTGTCAATCCATATCTGCCAAGTGACCCTATGTAGGGTGAACAGTCCCTATTCTGCTCTGTGTCAGTGTGTATCAGGGTCTCTGAGGACAGGTGTCAATCCATATCTGCCAAGTGACCCTATGTAGGGGGAACAGTCCCTATTCTGCTCTGTGTCAGTGTGTATCAGGGTCCCTGAGGACAGGTGTCAATCCATATCTGCCAAGTGACCCTATGTAGGGGGAACAGTCCCTATTCTGCTCTGTGTCAGTGTGTATCAGGGTCTCCGAGGACAGGTGTCAATCCATATGTCAAGGTGTCAATCCATATGTCAAGGTGTCAATATGTCATATGTCAGGTGTCAATCCATATCCATTGTGATTTAGGAATGTTAGGTGGTGATTTATGCCCTTTATGGATTAAAACCAGACTCTGCATTAACTGTGTAATTTTCCATGGGAGTTTTGCCATGGATCCCCCTCCGGCATGCCACAGTCCAGGTGTTAGTCCCCTTGAAACAACTTTTCCATCACTATTGTGGCCAGAAAGAGTCCCTGTGGGTTTTAAAATTCGCCTACCCATTGAAGTCTATAGCGGTTCGAACATTTTATGTTCGCGACATCATAGTCTCTATATTTTGTTACATGTAACTTTTTAATAGTACCGTACAACATACTTCCCAAGTGTCCCTGTTTTGGTCAGACAGTCCCTATTGTGTGTCCAAGTTGCTGTGGTCCTCTTCCCTATGAGTTCCTAGAGCAGGGATAGGCAACCTTCGGCACCCCAGATGTTGTGGACTACATCCCCCATAATTCTCTTACACCCATAATGCTGGCAAAGCATCATGGGAGGTGTAGTCCAAAACATCTGGAGTGCCAAAGGTTGCCAATGCCCGTCCTAGAGTTTTATGGTGTGTATGAATGTACCCCAGAGAACTGCTGCTGTAAAACTAACATTCATTTCAATAAATGTCATTAAACTACAATAAAAGTGTTTTGAAACTAGTCTGTGTAAATCAGATGATTTGGTCTTCTGAATTACATTTTCATTTACATAAATGGTTATCAATTGGTCATGAAGTCAAATAAAATATTCTAAACATCCTCCTACAACCACACACCCCTATAATAAAAGAGAGTCTCTTTGGCCATTTGAAATAATGGGAGACATGACACGTTTAAAAAAAAAAAAAAAAAAAAAAAGGTCACATAGCTACTTTCCAATAAAATAAAAACATATATATCCATTGTACTGCGCTACGGAATCTGATGGCACTATATAAATAATAAAACATTAATAATAATAATAATATATATGCTATAAATCTCTAACCTGACAGATCCACTTTAATTTTCTAAATGTATTCCAAGCTTCCCTGTATAATGTGATGATTCTTTTTGGTATTGGGTTATATATATATATATATATATCAGATTATATAAATGAATACATTTTTAAGGTCATATATTATGAGACAGAATTTAATGATAAAAGTATAGTTCAGCAAAATGTAATGACATTTTCTAAGTAAATGATGATACACGTAGCTACATATCGCAGTTTCTCAATCTCTTCTCAATCTCCTTATAACTTGCCAGAAGGGACATGTGCATTAAATAACATACTACTGTCCTTTAAAAAGGAATATCCTAGAGGTCTGATGTATGTATTTTCATGTCTTTGGCAGACTTTATACCAAACTTTACTTTAATTTTACATGCCGGAGGCAATATTTATATATTTATATATTTTGTACACATTTAGTCTCATCTGCAAACACAGACTTGTATAGTATGACCATAAATACTGAATTACTGGGGGTTCAGCTAGAATACAAAGTTAACCCTTACATGCTCATCAGTGGAGTATATTCCAGTTGACACCGTTGTCAGTAGCCTATAGATGCAGGTCTTCTATGTGTACCTATCCTGACAATAAGTTTGGATTTGTTTCCCTTTAAGAATAGATTTTAATTTAAAGCATAGTAATTTAATTATTTTATTTGCAGAATTGTGGTTTCGGACTGTCTTTTGCATACTCCAAATCATGGATAAAGTTACAGAGAACAAGATTTTTTTTTGGAGGGGACGGGGGAAGGGGCCAGACATTTGTAGCTACAGCAACGTGGGATATACGTCTTTCCCTGAATTTAATGTGATGTGCTGATTTCCCTTCCAAAATCTAACTGGAGGAAATAAACCTTCAGTATTAATTTACCGACCATTTCTATAAATAAAAAAAAAAACGGAATATAAAACAAAAAGATTAACCCTCTTCCGCATCAGTAGACATGAAAAATATAAAAACAAATCTAAATAATTCTTAGATATGGAAAAATATAAATGCAAAGAAAAAAAAATGCAGGGATAAGAAAGCGGCTGAATTTTCTGAGCCCATCCCTAGTCCTTCAATTATTTTCACGGAGAATACTATGCGTATCCTGTAAATTCCTCCCTAACCAGAGTTTGTGGAATATATAGATCAGCAACTGCAAAGTAGTTTCATACATGAAAAAAAGAATAATAATAATAAAGCTACTTAGCAATGTGGCTTAGATTTCGTTTTAGTTATTATTGTCCTTGAATGAAGCTACTTGAAGCCATGCATGCAGTCAGGTGCAATACTAGTGCTCTCATAAAATATATGGGTGAACACCTTTAGGTCACTTTGGTCTCGTACAAAATGCTTACACTATTTAAGTGCACTTCATGTAAGATCTTGTACGTGGAGAGGGAAGCATTCCACCCAAGCTGAGATGATGAGCTTAACATTTAAAAAAAAAAAAAATGAAATATATGCCGTAATGTAGGGACTGAGAGATGTTTCTGACATAATCTGTCTATTCGTCTGAGCTGCTGTATAAAATGGCCGCACTCGGGTACTCTCCAAGTACAGAAAAGAGGTTCCCTGCAGTGGAAGCAAGGATTTACCGCTGTCTCATGCTTTATCACCAGGAGAAGGTAGGGCTGTAAGTGTGTAGACATCCCCAACCATAGAGAGGACCAGATAAACGTCGGGTGCCTGTAGGCCCTCACCCAAAAAACAAACCATCAGATAAATGAGTTTAATGAAAAATCTAAAAATCATATATTGAAAATTGAGAACATCATGTGTATATATGCATTTGCATATGTCTGTTTGTATTTTATTGTGTTTTAATCTGTAATGATAATAAGTGTATGTTGTGTAAATGCATGCAGAGTTAAAAATAATGTTAGACGTAGTTAGTGTACAGGTCTTTGGAAGGGTTATTTGCAAAGTACTCACCCTCCTATGATTGATAACATAACTGCAGGAGTGGTTATACAGCGTGCATCACTCAATACTGTCCCTACTCCTTCTGCAAGGCATTTCCTGTGTGAGAAGCTGTTAGTGGGCGGGTGGGAAGTGATCCGTTCAACTTCCTATCCAGCCTCACACACAGACACTGGAGGAGCTGGGACAGAGTTTTATACCCTCTATATTCTGTAGCCCTATTATAAACATAGAACACAGACTGCACTACAGGGGACACTGGTCAGGGTTCCTGGTACTTATCTCCCCTCACTATCCCACATAAGCTCCAAGCGGCAAAAATCCTAGCCCTGGCTCTGGCTCCAAGAAGGCACCATAAATGGGAATCCCTATAGGGCAGAAGCCCCTGGACAGGTGCTAACGCTGCCTAATTGGAAACCCTGGCCTAAAGAGAGATGGATTAAGAGGATATTAAACTAGCCTTTCTTTTGTTATTCCCTATATTTCAGATTTCACCAGTTTGGAGTCAACTTACAGTCTTACTACCAGGATGGTGAATGGTACCAAACCTGGCCAAGTATCTTCACAACTCCTGGACCTCTATCTGACCTCTGGGTCCTAAATGGCCACCTTAGGTCACTTTATGGTTAATCCAGCTATTTTCTTCTTCTGGGTCTTAAATGCATTTGCTAGAATCCCTTTACTCATTGCGCGGCTTGTCTGATCCCTATGACATTCGATTTAGCTTACAGATACAGACCATTTAATATTATCATCCAATAAAGAAAACAGTTCCTTCTTGACGTTTTATTAATCTATCCGCAGAATTGTTTGGAATTTTCGTCTGAAGACGCTGGACTGAAATGTCCTAGTTTTACTCTTATCTCCGAGTTTACACACGTACATTCTGCATTCACAGTTTTTCCTTCATATCACTTTGATTTTTACATTCAGATATCTTTAATCTTTTCACCATGTTTATAGAAAACAGTGCTGTTGTCTCTCTGTGTTAGACTACTGGTGTCTATTCATTCTTTACCATATCTTGTTCATGATTGTGTTTCATATTTGTATCACTGATTTATAGTGATACAAATCTGAAACACAATTATAATATTTCGTCTCCCTATGTAGTTGTTTACACAAGTGTTAATTTTTGAGAATGTGCAAGGGAATCCCAAACCGATATTAGAGAGGGCAAGTTTCCAAGTTCAGCTACTTTGGCCTAACTTTGGCCTAACTTTGCAGTTCCTCTGTTAATTCTCCATGATCACAATTGGCGAATACTACGCTCGTAGTATTGTTTTTTCAAACATCAAATTACGCATGGTTTCAATTTTATTGGAGTAAACCTTATTTTCTGTTCTTTTTTTTTTTTTTTTACAAATTAATCCCGCTGCATTAAAAAGTAAAAAAAAAAACAAGTTTCAACATAGTGTTTCCAATCTTTCATGACAATTGCTGCTTTGCAATTAAGTTGGCTTCAACTCTGAAGACGCTCTAGTAAGCATTTCCAGACTAGCCTGTGAACTTTATAAACACATAAATGTATTCAGACTAAATAAACAGTGCACGTATACATCTGGGATAGCATCCAAATGTAAAGCCAAATTGGGATAAGGTGTATGGCTCCTGGCATAATATTGCAAGAAAAAAGCATCTCTCTACCCTAACATCTTCTAATATTATTATACTTACAATGTAGTATCCATGCGGATTGGATACTCTGTGCGACTGACCAATCAAAGTGTTAGATTCCATTGAGCGTGCTAAGCATATCTCTTGTAATCAAATAGTGATTTTTTTTGTAGACACTATTGGGAGACCAGTTACGATAGTTAATAGAACACTCTTGGCATCATATTTACTTAATCAAATTAACGTAGTTATGGTGTCTGGGGCCCACCCCCCATGGCACCATATATTCAGTGTTAAACTGCTCTTGCGTGGTTTAAAGTTAAATGAGGGCCCCTGGGCACCCACAGCCTAGTGTCTCTCTGATACTGATGTTTCCACATTAGTCTATCAAACAACGAGCAGCAGTATTTGGCTGAGTGTGTTAGCTGACAAACTCTGCGTCTCGCAGCTGCGTTTCATTTGTATGAATCTGTGTGGCTAAGCAGAGTATGACTCGGCCTTGACCATCCATCCTGCAGGGGCCAGGAAGCAGGCAGCCATGGCCCCAAACTCTGTGTTAAATCATTTGAAAATGGTTTAACACTTAACCGCGATCTGGCGCCATGAGACTCCGGGCACCACAACCACTTCAACGAGACAAAATAGTTATGGTGTCTAGCATGTCCCTTTAAATTCATATCACGTTGTAGAATATATACAAAAATGTGGGTTATTTCTTTAAATGCACAGCAACGCGTTGTTATCTCTGGCGCCCAGTGGGTTATGGTAGTATTGCTTATGAGCCAGTGAAACTCAGCTGTCCCAACAACCATACGATATATAAGAAGCACTCCTGGCTTACAATAAAGTTTCTGTCAAACTCTCACCCACAGAAGTATTTTAAAACCTGACCCCATATCCTTCAAAAGGGAGATTCAAAAGCCTTTTCCAGGCCAGAATGTTTCTCCTAAAGTAGGACACAGGCCCCCATCTGCCTAAAAACCCACATCAAATGAGGAATAATAAAATGCTCTGCAGTTGCTACAATGTAGGATCTGTCACAGACACCAGTGGAGTATCCTGTGCTGACATCAATCGAGGTTCCGAAGGAATTTGTGAGTGCTCTTGGATACGCTCGCTCCTGACTGTGATTTAACTTGTCCTGAGCATCGGAGTTTGCTTGCCAGGGACTCTGTAAGGCTTCCAAGAACACTTCAAGGAGTGAATGTGCAAAGATTAGCACGTGTATTTGTGGTCAGCCTGCTTGTTATTCCGCAGGCGAAATACACAGAAAGGTTTGTTTTACCTGTTCGTTGGCACGAATTCTGCAACACCTGCAGACTCCAACTTCCTCTAGGTCAATGGAGGGCGGCTACATATTTCGTTTTTGTAACTTGCGGGCTGCAGCAGACAGCTGGGTGAAAACCATTTAGGCAGCCATCGCCCTTAACACTTTTACTGTACAGAATTTCACTTCTAGGTTAAAAATAGAATGTTTTCCCAGAGCATATAAATTGTGGTCTGCACACGGGCACCATTTATCTCGCAACGACCTTGGGCATGGCTTTTTTTTTTTTTAAATGGGCGCAAAAGGGATACAATGGTACACATTGTTCCAGCATAACTGTGTGCTCCGTGCTATAAACCTACATTCTGAGAGCATGTGGTATATCACCATAGATGTCCCGGATCCTAAGAAGAACATGAAGATGCTATTATTATTCTCGCCATTTATATAGCGCCAACAGATTCCGTAGCGCTTTACAATATTATGAGAGGGGGGATTTAACTATAAATAGGACAATTACAAGAAAACTTACAGGAACGATAGGAGTTGCAGTTCATCACATCAGTTCATAGCATCTTGCGTACAAGAGAATGCCCTACAGTGGATAGTCTCTAACCCTAAATATCGATATTGGAATTAGCGCCCAGTGATATATTTACCCCTAACCTTTCTCTTGCGCCCTGTTTTTGGTTTTTATATATACCTCTGACCTTAACTGCAAAAACATTCACTAATATGATAGATCATTGTATTAAAAGGACACCCATTTTATCTTGCTGAAATGCTTAATTATTATTATTATTGGAATTTATATAGTGCCAACATATTCCGCAGTGCATTACAACATTATAAAGGGAGACATTTCATTATAAGTGAGACAATTACAACATTTTTACAGCAATAAAAGGTTGATGGTGACCCTGCTCAAACAAGCTTACAATCTAGAGGAGGTGGGGATAAAAAAAAAAAAACAACAAGAATCGATTGATCATCTAGAAATGCTTATGTATGAATAGAATGCCCTCTTCTTTTTATTTTACAAAAAGTGCAGTTTTTTTTCATAGAAATTGGAACTTTTATAAATTAACCTCATATAAAATAACCTGTTACTTCCTGGTTGTTTAGCTGGTTGTGGGGCTAAATACAAAGTGCAGGCAATTGCTCAGAGCACCTGCCTTGCAAAGACTTTCATTGAGCTGCTTTGGGAAGTCTGTGATTGGACAGAAACAGAATGTCTGGGTGGGGTTACAAGAGGAGGGCTTATAAAGGCTGCAGACAAGAGCATTTGCAAGTTGTTTTTAGAAATATTACCAATGGGGGAAAAAAAAGTGGTATATCTAATAAATAGTGATTTATTTATTTATTTTTATTTGGGGTGTGGAATGGCCCTTTAACCCCTTAAGGACACATGACATGTGTGACATGTCATGATTCTATTTTATTCCAGAAGTTTGGTCCTTAAGGGGTTAAACACTGAACGAAACGGGTGCAATCACAACACTTTACACCATTAAGTTGATGTCCTGCTTACACTAAACATGTCCTAGCCCTGCCAATGCAATAACAAATAAATCGAGTTATAATGACACTTTGCTCTTTTAACTGCAGTGAGCTCACACCATTGTGATAGAGATATTAAAGATATAAAATGTATCATTCTAAACATCTCCTGTTCATCTCTCTACTACATGTCAGGGCATGTTAATAGTATTAATAATATCCCATCAGCTGACAGTTACTGGCATTGACATTCCTTGAATCTGACCAAATTGTGATCCACGATTGACCCTTTCAAGCTATAGCTCTGGATTTAAACCTGGTCTTACACTTTAGGAGTAACAGGCACATATCAATAAATAATTAATATAATGATCTGTTTTTCCATGATTTATTACATTTGACCAGTGCGTATTGCTCGGATCTCCTTTACAAACAAAGCAGCCTTTATATAATCTCCTCAAATTGTTTTTTGGAGGCTCGTCCGTGAATCCAGCACTGTTTCAGCCTCTGATCCTCTGATCTGATCATTACACTACTGGACTTCAAAGCACAGCACCTCATTCTAGTTCTTTTGAAATATGGTACATCTGTGTTTTCCTCAACACAACAGCAACTGTGATCAGACACAAGTGTTTCTCTGTTTTGGGGTATATTAATCATCCTAATTAACAAGCTGAGAATTTGAGAAATTACCTAAAGTCAGAGGAAGGTAAGAGGAGCTTATGTGTCATTAAAGAATCCTGTACGTTATAGCAATATATATATATATATATAGTGATCTGCCACAACATTAATACCACCTGCCTAATATTGTGTAGGTCCCCCTCATGCTGCCAAAGCAGCTTTAATGCATCGAGGCATGGACACCACGAGACCTCTGAATGTGTCCTGTGGTATCTGCCATCAAGACATTAGCAGCAGATCATTTAAATCATGCAAGTTGCAAGGTGGGTCCTCCATGGATTGGATTTGTTCCAGCATATCCAATTGGATTGAGATCTGGGGAATTTGGAGGCCAAGGCAACAACTTGAACTATTTGTCATGTTCATCAAAACATTCCTAAACAATGTAGCGAGGCAGAATGCATTATCTTGCTGAAAGAGACCACTTACCATGACAGGGTGTACGTGGTCTGTGACAATCTCTAGGTAGGTGTCAAAGTAAAATCCACATGAATGCCAGGACCCAAGGTTTCCCAGCAGAACATTGACCAGAGAATAACACTGCCTCTGCCTGCCTGCCTTCTTCCCACAATTCATCCTGCTTCCATTTCTCCCCCCAAGTAAACAACGCACACGTACTTGGCCACCCACCTGGTCTTAAAGAAAACGTGATGCATCAGACCATGCAATCTTTTTCCATTGCTCCATGGTCTAGTTCTGATGCTCATGTCCCCATTGAAGGCCCTTTCAGCAGTGGACAGTGGTCATCATGGGCACTCTGACCGGTCTGCAGCTACGCAGCCCCAAATGCAGCAAACTGTGATGTACTGTGTGTTCTGACATCTTCTTATGTTAGCCAGCATTACGTTGTTCAACAATTAGAGCTATAGTAGCTATTCTGTGTGATCGAAGTAGTAAAGCTAGCCTTCACTCCCATGTGCATCAACAAGCAT
Source organism: Pelobates fuscus (assembly GCF_036172605.1). Taxonomy (NCBI): domain Eukaryota; kingdom Metazoa; phylum Chordata; class Amphibia; order Anura; family Pelobatidae; genus Pelobates; species Pelobates fuscus. The sequence continues at coordinate 28,603,636 of NC_086327.1, forward strand.
TGAGTGCCCATGTCACATCCTGTTCCTGGCTGCGGATCATTCTGGCAATGGCTTCTGGTATCCAGTACTCTTTTTACAATTCTTGTTTAGTTTTTCTTGGTTTTTCTGGTTTTCTATTCCATGTCTGGTTTTCTTTATGCTGGGTTTTCTGGGTTCATTCCTGTATTCCGTTCCTGGAATTCACAGTCTCTTGGATTCCTTTAAATGTTTGTTTTATGTTGCCACACCTGTTCCTTTTCCATGATTCCTTTTAATTCAGTTGGTCCCTGTAGGCAGTTGCTCAAGTTCTCTGCCTTTTCTTGCAGGTAAGTGCTGTATGTGCTTTATTATGGTTCATTTAGCAGACAATAGGCAGTTAGAGTAGGACCTGCTTAATATGCGGTACGTTGAGGTTGTGGCAGGCTTATGCAATGTATGATCATATAATGTAACTAAATCCCCATAGTTTTTCACATATAGTACTTAGTTATTTATCCCCTTATTTTGCCTATTATATATTGTCTTGTTTTATTTTGTATTCCCAGTCCATGAACAGTCCTGTCCTGGCCTGCCTCTGTTCTGTTAATGTTTCCCTTATGTATTGTGTACATGTTCTGGGTTTAGCTTCCTATCCTTATCTGGTTCTGGGTTCTATTAGTTCTGTCTTGTTTCCATGTTTGATGTCTGTTCTAGTCTTGCCTTGTTTCTGTACTGGATACAATCTTGCTGCAGAGCCTCCCTATTAAGCTCCTGGGAGGTCTGCTTATTTCCAAGCTCCTAGTTCCTGGGATCCGCTGAAGCTGCATCAGGGTCCTGGTATGTGGCTGCACAAACGCTGGTGCTCAACACCAGGGGGCGCGCAATTATCCTGCACCAGACCCTGCTAATCCACCTCCACACTGTGACTCCTACTTTCAACATCAGGCATACTGGGTCCCGGTTGTCCGACCGCCGACCAGACGTGTCTGGGTCCCGGTCACCGGACCACCACCCTGACAGCCCATAACTATGATGTTGGCTTATCAGTTGTCCTTCCTTGTGTCACTTATGGTAGGTGCTAACCACTACATATCACCCCACAAGACTTACCGTTTTGGAGATGCTCTGACCCAGTTGTCGAGCCATCACTATTTGGCCCTTGTCAAACTCACTCGCATCTTTTTGCTGTCCCATTTTTCCTGCTTCCAACACATGGCATTCAAGAACTGACTGTTCACTTGCTGCCAAATATATCCCACCCCTTGACAGCTGCCATTGTAACAATATAATCAATGTTATTCACTTCAGGTTTTAATCTTGTGACTGATCAGTGTAAATATATACCTGGGTAGCTCTGCCCTCCTCCTTATTGTTCTTATTAGATTCAGAAATTGCCTGGGTGGAGACAAACAAGACAAAACTAGTAGAACCAGAGAAGGATAGGAAGCTAAACCCAAAACATGTACACAATACATAAGGGAAACATAACAGAACAGAGGCAGGCCAGGACAGGACAGTTCAGAAATTGCCTAGGCGGAGACAAAGAAAGGGGTGCACTCTCAGGTCTCAAGTTTTATTTAAGTAACACAAACAAATAATGTCACATGCCAATACTCAACGTTTCGACCTCCAGGGTCTTTTTTAAGATTAAACAAACAATTAAACATGTTTGTTCATTCTTGATAAAGACCTTGGTGGTTGAAACATGTATTATTGGCATGTGACATTATTTGTGTTACTTAGATAAACCAGCTATTCACTTGAGTCTGCATCCTTTTATTTGGATATATAAATATTTGTAGTAGAATCTGCATATATATTTTGATGCATTACTTATATTTTATATATCTATATTCTTCATCTATACTTCCAAGGCTAACATCCGAAACACTCCTGCACCCTCACCTCTTCTTATTGGTCCACTTTCATTTGCTCTTCACCCCCTGTCTACATCCGCTCATTAATTTGATGTTGTTTAACACCATTCTGTTTGGGTTGCAGTTTGCTCTTATCTTCACCCCAAATCTTATCGTCTTTGCCTCTCTTTCCGACTGTTATATCCAAATTCCAGGTAATTCCTAGGCTTAAGTTTCACAAACTAATCTAATCTACAGGCCTGGTCCATTTAAGAAGTTAAACAGCAGTGGTCTTTCAGATACTGCCCAACTAAGGCCATAATTTAAGCTTTTCAGATTTTTTTTAGAAATATTAAGATATAAAATAGCTTATTCAAAAACATTAAAGCAAGGCTTGAGTCATAAATTCAAACGTCCGATGGTTCTAAAGAAAACATTACTGACAGCTAGACATGTGCAATTCGTTTCGAATGTACATTCGGCCGAATTTCGTGAAATTCGGACGCTTACCAGTGTCCGAAATTCGAATTGACGAATGTGCCGAATTGACGAATGTGCCGAATTGACAAAGTTCCGAGGTGCTTCAGATTTCTAAAAAGTGACAAAACAAGTGGTTAGGGTTAGGGGTTAGAGTTTAGGGTTAGGGTTTAGGAGTTAGGGTTAGGGTTACGGTTAGGGCTTAGGGGTTAGGTTTAGGTTTAGTTTTTAGATTTAGGCTCTGAATTACTGAAGTTCTGAATTGCTGAAGTTCCGAATGGCCGAAGTTCTGAATCGAACCAAATGATTTTGGTCCAAATTGGCGAAAGCAGACAAATTTTGTTCCAGACTAAACTAAATTTTTTTTGCCCATGTACATCCCTACTGACAGCAACAGTCTTTTTTTATTACTGCCTTTGAATGATGGGAGTTGCAGTCCTGAAAGGTCCCTACATTCACCTACATTTGTGTGTCATCTGAAACTGTCACCCCACACTCACCTAGAAAAATACAAAAATGACTATATAAACATGTTAAAGAGCATTAATTCACTATAAATCACACCATATATGTCAGTGAAGACAAAACTATCCAAGTCACCAACAGTCGGATAGAGGATCTTACCTGACCCGTACTGTTACCATGATTGAGATGCGCCATAGGCGTCGGAATATACGCCTCCGAGGCATCCGAGACAGTAAGGGGCGAAGTGCTCCTGCACTATGTGCACAAGCTCCTGTCCTCTATAGGCCTGGGCAGAGGCCTTGATCCGTCCCAGATCACCTCAACATTCCGAGTGCGCAAGTCAACTGCAGCACCAGAGGGAGCACCAAGACACACCATTGCCATAACCTGGGACATGGCCATAAGGTCAGAGATTATGAACCGCTCGCGGGCACTGGGGACGAGACGCCATGAGGGCCACACAGTGGCTATATATGCCGATATCCCGTTCACAGAAGGCTCAGAGACAGCTCAATTAAGTACTGCTGTGAAATGGAGGGTTGCCTTCTAGTGGACAGGGGTGCGAGAGCCTCATGCTAACATCGTCAGACGACCCAGAGAATTTCCTGAGCAACCTGGGACTGTCAAGCACCATACCTGCAAAGATCTCCACATCATCACAACAAAGACTCAAGACCGAAGACAACACTAAACACAGATCCAATAAGGCACAGAGGGTTGCTATCATGTAACAGAGTCCCACATCCAGAGACATTGACCTCATACACTTCATGCTGACCACACAGCGCTCCAAAACGCGAGCACTATGACAGAGTGATTAGTTATATTACCTGCCAATTTAGCACGTTTAATTTTAATTTGAGCGTGTTTCCTTAATTTCAGTATGTTTCCTTTCACCCTTTCTCCCTAGAAAGTGGGCACCGTCAGAACGCCAGAGCATATGGGACTTAGGGATACACAACCAGCAGCTATACATATGTTGTTGTTTAGAGCCTGACAGGCCACATCCTACCTTTGTATCTCAGGCCCTTGTGAATAGTTGGTTTCCATACTAATATATTTTATTGTCACTATGGTAACGCGCATGCACATTATACTGCTATTTACCTTAGAAAGTACCAGACCGCATGGGCCAAGCAGTCCAGTTTATCACTCCAAACCCCACCCCCGCTCCCGGCACTCCCTTCTGGGTAGGGGTCGAAAATAATTTGCTACACAGTCGGTTAACTGTACCCCACTAACCATGCCATGGCAGTTAACTTATAAGTCGCAACAAGCGGAGGGCCATTTGGGGAAGCCGCTCCTGTATAGAATAATGCACATAACAACACGCTATTAGAAAGCTTGGCTTTCACTCTATGTGCCCACATACCAACAGACACACTGCACAAGGGTGCGGGTCACTCCATCACTAAGTTTCGCTTGTATCGGTCAAATACATTACAAGACAGAACTAGCTTGACACCAAAAGCTTATGTTGAAATAAGAATGTACAGTTTATTAGCTAGACTTTCATATACAAAAAAAAGTGCAAAGTGTTTTCTAATACAATGTTTTATTACTGTGTCTTTAGGGTTTTTCAGTACAACCTACCATATACATGCTTGTACATGGTTCTTATGCATTACCAAAATAAAGAATAAAAAAAAAAAAAAAAAATCTTTAGTCACTTACCAGATGCTAGGTCGGCACTCCGCCTCCTTCGAGGCCATCCAAAGCGCATGCGCGGCGAGTGATGTGAGCGCATTAGGCCCTCCCCATAGGAAAGCATTGCTTCAATGCTCTCCTATAGGGATTTCTCTGACGCTGGAGGTCCAAAAGTCTGTTAACAATCAGGAAGATATTTAGTGGCTGTCTGATTGACAGCCACTAGAGGCAGTCTTAGTCCTGCATGGTAATGTTTGCAGTTTCTAAAAAAAACTGCAATGATTTACATAACAGGACTAAGAGGGGCAGGAACACTGCACCCAGACCACTTCAATGAGATGACGTGGTATTATAGAAAAGCCCCTTAAAACTCTCAAATTCGGGGCGTGTCCTGGACGCGGACCGGAGCAGCCGCATGTAATCAGAGCTCCGTGCCTCCACGACTATAAAGGAGATATTAAAGCCCGATAAGAGCAATTTGGATCGGCAACAAAGCACGATGTCGCACCCCAAAGGCAAGAGAACAGGGGACAGGGGAGAAAAGTCCAACTTCTTCGCCTCCAGGTCGGGACAGGCGAAGACTCCGCAGCAGCCTGAGCAGGCCCAAGATGGCGCAGGTGAGGAGTATGATGTAGACACCCAGCAGGGGGAAAACGAAAGCCCACTGACACACAGCTCGATCAGGAAACTCCTAGACGAAATGTCAGACAAAATAGTGGGGAAAGTGGACAGTGCCATGAAAGTTCTGAGAACAGAAATACAGGATTTAGGCCAGCGCACCTCTAGGACGGAGGAACAAATCACTGAAATGGCGGAGGCCCACAATTCACTTGCAGACACTGTAGAAAGCCTGGTCACACGACTAAACGACCAGGACCTTAAAATAGCAGATATGGAAGATAGGGCACGCCGCAACAACCTCCGCATAAGGGGAATATCGGAGACTGTTAAGAATGAGGACCTTAACGCCCATGTCACGGGCCTACTAAAAGCACTTGCTCCGGACCTGCCGCTGGACCTGCTCCTGCTGGATCGGATCCATAGGACCGCTAGACCAAAATTCTTACCACCAGAAACGCCGAGAGATACTCTGCTAAGAATGCATTACTTTCATGCTAAGGAAGTTATCCTGAATGCGAACAGAAAAAGGAAAGAAATGCCTGCAGCCTACAGAGGGATAACCATATACTCAGACATCTCCTCTTACACCTTAAAGAGACGGCGCGACTTCAGAGATATCACAGTTCAGCTCCGAGACAACCACCTCCCTTACCGATGGGGATACCCTACAAAGCTCCTGGTGCTACGTGAGGGGAGAACCACAACCATTGGATCCCCAGAGGAAGGCCGCCGTATTCTAAGAGACTGGAACATCGCACCTGCACCGACGACTGAGCAGGAGAACAGTAACATCAGAGCTTCACCGGACTGGAAAAAGGCGAAAAGGAGATAACTCCAAAGAGACTGAGTTAAGGCCTTACGGCATAAAAAGCTGTAGGACTCTAAATCCAGGGGCTGGGTAACGTACACCACTATTCGAACTGCAACGGGGTAAGGTAGTGCTCACGATGGGGCACAGGGGAGGGCGAGGGAACACGGTTTTAATATATAAGCTTGGGAACGACACAACCACTGCCCGTAAAATAGACATCTATTACATAGGAGTGAATACTATTACCTAGACACACCCAACCACAGGTAGACAGCTTGCTGGAGGGAGGGATACGCATTCAACACTCACCTACACCCAGATTGAGGGAATAAATAAAATATTAAATAAAATATTTAAAAAAAAAAAAAAAAAACACGAAAAACAAAAATAAAAATAATGAAAATAAAAAAATATATATATACAAAAAAAAAAAAAAAAAAGGGGGAACACACAGACAAACTAAAATTGTATAATTGTATAACTGGAGAAATTGTAGTAACGGACTCGCAGGGCTAAGTACACTAGTTGGGACATCCCAACAAACACTAGTTATAGTTGTAGCGGGAGTTAGATCCCGAAGGACTAGAGGCCTTACGCCTCTACCCCCAAGGCACGACTATGCAGTGCCACGCCGTATTAATGGCGCGAATACTTCTTCGGTATACCATTGTAAATACTTTTGTTATTGTTACTGTTTTGTTATATGTTGATTTGTATATTGTATGTATACTACATGTTCAATACTGTGCTCCAAAGGGGGGGATTGGGTTAGTGGGTGACCCGACCCCGGCCATCTTGGAGCTAGCTCACCCGCCTACAGAAAACAGAACATCAGATAGTTCCGAAGACCCCACTAACATAATGGAGACAACACAGAGGGTCTCACTGCCCCGCTTGATAGAGCTGGGGAGGGCAGTGACCCTCACATACATAGACCAGAGTCACAGGTATAAGAGATGCAAACATCACAAACCACCGTGAAGCTTTGCACCTTTAATGTTAGAGGCCTCAACGCCCCGGTAAAACGCCATCTCCTCACCAGAGAAGTGAGAACTCTGGGAGCAGACCTACTATGCCTCCAGGAAACTCATTTTCGACACAATGACCACCCAGCAATATTGACCAAAGACTTCCCGCACCAGTTCCATGCCACGGCACCCACTAAAGCTAGAGGAGTATCCATCCTCATTAGCAAAACGGTCTCATTCACGCTACAGACTGTGGACATAGATCAGACTGGCAGATATATCATACTTGTAGGACTGTTTAATGATATGCAATATACCATTGTGAATATGTACTCCCCAAACACCAATCAAAGGAATTTTCTGCACAAAATTCTAACTAGGACGGCCACAGCGCAAAAGGGAATCACGATCATAGGAGGGGACTTCAACCACATCTTTGACCCACAGACAGATACCACATTACATTCACGTAGCAAACGTCACCGCCCCCTGAAGAGACAATGTAGAGCCATAGCAAAATTACTCCATGACCAACTTCTATACGACGCCTGGAGAGTTACGCACCCCACAGAAAGGGCTTACACCCACTTCTCAGCGGTACACAATTCGTACTCTAAAATAGATGGGTTCCTCCTAGCTGGGTCGGCACTAGACCAAATCATTGATAGTGACATACAGCAGATCACGTGGTCAGACCACGCTCCGGTAACTATAGAGCTAAAAAATATCTATGACTTCAAAAATCGCAGCCCGTGGAAAATAAACAGTTCACTACTACGGGACGAGGGATTTGCAAGGACCCTATCGGAGGACCTTCATACATACTTCCAACACAATGACACAGGGGATGTCTCAGACTCCACTCTATGGCTAGCGCATAAAACAGTAGCTCGAGGCCTACTGATCAGAAGGGCAGCCTATGTGAAAAAGACGAACCAGGCACAACTCAGATCATGGCAGGTAGAACTATATAACCTTAACAGACTCAACCAACACACCCCCTCCCCAGAGACTAAAAACAAGATAACCCAGATTACGAGACTTATGCACCAACACGCACTTGGAACACTCAACACCCACATGCAGAAGCTTAAGCTAACCCACTATGTACAAGGGAATAAGGCGAGCAAATTGTTAGCACAAAGGATAAAAACTAGACAGGCGCAACAAAAAATATCCTATATCACAGACCAAGCAGGTATACCAATACGTACCCCAAAAGGCATAAGCGATGTGTTCGCTACATACTACTCATCGTTATATAACATTCAACACGACACGAAGGTTAGTCACCCGACGAACACTAGCATTAGAAGCTACCTAGATGGTGTGCAACTACCTAAGATCACGAAGCAACAGCAGCTAGACCTAACAAAACCAATAACAACTTTGGAAGTCGAGAAATTAATTAAAGGTCTCCCAGCGGGGAAATCCCCGGGACCGGATGGATTTGACAACCAGTATTACAAAAAATTCAAAACCACACTAGCACCATACTTAGCCAGATTATTTACAGTGGCCACTCAGAAGGGGGAACTCCCCACGGAAACACTAGCCGCCCACATCGTAACGCTCCCAAAACCTAACAAAACCCCGACTATCCCGCAGAACTTCCGACCAATCTCCCTTCTCAACACGGACGCAAAACTGTACGCCAAATTGTATGCTAACAGACTAAGTGTAATCCTCCCACACATAATACATGATGACCAGGTGGGCTTCATTAAGGGGAGACAGGGGGCGGACAACACCAGGAAAGTGGTTAATATCCTCCACTACCTACAGATTCGGCGGCGAGGGGGTCTGCTGGTCTCCCTCGACGCCGAAAAAGCTTTCGATCGCCTACACTGGGGGTTCCTACAAGAAGTATTGGGTAGGTTTGATATCCCCGACAGCTTCGTGGTAGCTGTCAGAGCCCTTTACAGCGAGCCCGCGGCGCGAGTGCTGAATGCGGGGTTCCTGTCGGAGCCATTCCGCCTTACAAATGGTACGCGACAGGGATGCCCCCTGTCCCCGCTGCTCTATGTGCTGGCACTGGAGCCGCTAGCAGTTAAAATCAGAGAAAATCCCGCAATACACGGCCTAGAGCTAGGGGGAAGGGAATATAAAGCCAACCTATTTGCGGATGACATCCTGCTAACTCTAGCCCAACCAAACTTGTCACTCCCAAACCTGTTGAGGGAAATAGAACTCTATGGGGAGCAATCATACTACAAACTCAACGTGACAAAAACGCAAGCAATGGGGATTGGGATAGCGCACCATACCATAGAAAACTTAAAAATGTCATTCCCGCTAGACTGGAGGGACGACCACCTCACTTTCTTGGGGCTGAAGATCCCAAAGGACCCTAAAAAACTCTTGCAGTTAAATTATGGGAGGTTACTAGATGAATTCATCGCTACCTTGAAGCACTGGGATAGCAAGTTTATGTCCTGGGTGGGTAGAATGGCGGCAATAAAGATGATGCTGCTGCCGAAATTCCAGTACCTAACTAGAACGTTACAGATCCCGCTACCCAACGAGTACTTGAGACGTTTGCAAAGAACTCTCACCAGCTTCGTATGGGCATATAAGAAAGTTAGAGTAGCTACAAATATACTCACCAAACCCCTGGCGCAGGGAGGGCTAGGTTTACCTGAGGTGAAGACATACTATAAAGCAGCACTGGTGACCACTGCCTTGCAGGCGCATACAACACATAACGCACCACAATGGGTAGAGATGGATTCAGCGTGGGCATGCCCCAAGGGCCTTAGATACTTGTTCTGGGTCCCTCACGGACATCGCCCCATATCCCCTGATACACCAGCTACTACAACACTCCTACTAAAAAACTGGGATATGGTTAAACCGCAGTTAGGATACATGAATAAATGGGCGCTGGCCACACCATTATACTGCATATACATCGCAAACCCCACATTCGACCATCGCATTTGGACCGAGCGCGGATGCACGTTAGTTAGACACCTCTATAATCAAGGGAAACTGAGACAATTCCCAGACTTGCAACAAAGTTACGATTTACCGAACAGAGCTATATTTTCCTACTTACCCATGCGCAATGCATAGAGAAGGCATGTGAATCCAAGATAATGCCCAAGAGACCGCTCTCACTTATGTACGCAATACTCAATGACCCAATTACACAGATACCAACGAAGCTAGATAAATTCATAGAGGCGTGGCATAGGGATCTGAGTACAACATTCTCAAACGAGCAATGGGAACAGGCCTTTATAGCCCACAAAGGTAGATCCAGATGTGCATCCCACCTAGAGCTAATGCGCAAGATTCAATATAGGTGGTACTTGGTGCCAACCAGACTGGCAACCATATATCCCAATACCTCTCGGCTATGCTGGAGATGTCAGAAAGAAGAGGGCACACTGCTCCACATATGGTGGACCTGTGAGTCTATCAGGGGATACTGGAAAGAAGTTGAAGGGGTGATAAGAGGAGCACTAGGCACAGAAACCAATCTGAGGCCAGAAACTGCCCTGCTCTTTATTTCTATCGAACCATTCCCAAAAGCATTTGCCGGCCTAACATACCACATATTGATAGCTGCCAACCTACTGATAGCCAGGGGATGGAAACAGTCACAACCACCGGTGAGATCTAGCCTTCTCCAACAGATCTCCCTAAACCTAATTTACGAAACGAAAACTTGCCAACTGATGCACCCAACGATACACATAAGGGAAGCCAGAAACATATGGGAGGCATACCTGAGAAGGGAGGAGGAGGGAGAACAATCAGAGTCAGAAAGATAACGATAGAGGAGAGGAGAGAGGGAGAAAAAAAAAACAAAACAAAAAAAACAGAGGCATAGCCATGAACACGAGACGGAACAGTACCACGCTTAACACCTCACTGCTGGGACGCAGAGTGACCATAACCCACAATATCAAGGTACGAAAGCAGACACAGGGGTAAAACCATCTGAGGTTGACTGAACTACGGGGCATTAGCGGAACAACCACCCACAATGTAAATAGTTGCTTAGGGGACTAGATGCGAAGGCCAAGCAGCATTAGACGACCAAGAGGGAGAAATAGATAGACAATGGGCCTCCGTGGTCTATTTCCCACTTTACTTCCCCCATTCTTCCCTAGTTGCCCAACCCCCTGTTTTCCCACTCCCCCACCCAGCGCTGAACCCACGGTTGTGAGGGAAAGACAAACCTGACGAGGAATGGGACCAAGGTCTAAAGGATAGGGAAGGAACTTCCACAAGTAGGACCAACGAGCTTTACTCCTCACTGTATATGATATGCATAAGATATGTCTAAGATCGCTGTACCTCAACTGTTTACCCTCCCCCTTTCTCCTTTCTGTACCCCACACGCGTTTTGAGACAAAATAAAAATTGTCAAATTGAAAAAAATAAAAAATAAAAAACTCTCGAATTCAAAATGATATAAGACTGGGACAGTGGAAAAAAAATTACACTTTTTGTAATTAATAAAGGACTGCATTTAGGGGGTTAATTTAGGCCTGTATGTTTTATATTTACATATTTTAGCATTAACTTGTTTACTGCTGGGAGGCATTCCAAGCATGATCATCTGGTAGTGAAGAAGTTAATTTTCCAGCTAGAATCACAGACACTCCCTCGGTGAGAATAATGGGCCACAACGCAAAGTAACTGTTTCCTATTTTCGTCTTTGAAGTCGTTTCTAAAACTCCTGGATTGGGGAATGGAACAAATGCACTGGATAATAACATGGGTTTTGGCAAAATTCTGGGGCCAAAATGTTCTGAAGCTAAAAACAAAACCTGTCAAGTTTCCGGGAAAAAAAAAAAAAAAAGTGCTTTAAACACTTTCCCATCCGTGCGGCTGAGGGATTACAGGGTGCGAGAAAGCCCTGCGTGACTTAAAGCCATTAGCTGGGCAACACCGCGTGCTGCTTCTGCCATATTGTCATTGTGTTTTGCCAGATGCACCATGCGTTCCTGGACTCGTATCGCGTATACATATTAATTGGCAGCACATGAAAAGTGCTACCCTGCAAAATGTAGAATCCAAATACAGCCAGAGGAAAATGAAGTCATTACTCGCTCTTAGAAACATAGAATGTGACGGCAGATAAGAACCATTCGGCCCATCTAGTCTGCCCAATATTTCAAAATACTTTTAATTAGTCCCTGGCCTTATCTTAAGTCTAGGATAGCCTTATGCCTATCCCACGCATGCTTAAACTCCCTCACAGTGTTAACCTCTACCACTTCAGCTGGAAGGCTTTTCCATGCATCCACTACCCTCTCAGTAAAGTAATACCTCCTGATATTATTTTTAAACCTTTGCCCCTCTAATTTAAGACTATGTCCTCTTGTTGTGGTAGTTTTTCTTCTTTTAAATATAGTCTCCTCCTTTACTGTGTTGCTTTTGGAGTATTTGTGTCGCTTGAAACAAAAACCTTAGGTCACAAGCGACTCAATGTGCAGCAGCCAAGGGTAGATATACTTACCTGAATATCTTTCTTTTGGGCACGCCATCTTCCTTATGGGGTCTTTCTTCCGCTGACGGGAATTGTCAAACGTTAACACTTGAAGCTCAGTTTCTGTCCTCCTCACATTTTAAAATACAAACAACGTATAGTTTTACAATGCTTTTAGATTGCATTGGAACTTCAATTAATGTGTGTCAGCATGAGGACTTTACAAACTGAGTAATGATTTCACCAGACCTACAAGGTTATTTGCAGAAGTGTTAAAGCGGCACTTCCCCCCTCCCCTGGAAAATTGAGTGTTTCATAAAGATAGAATCTTTATGAAATACTCATTTTGACTGTGTTGAAACTTCCTTGAAATTCCAGCACAGTCAAGAGCTATACTGAGGGACTACTTTGTCTCTGTATATTTCCTCTGCTTGACTTTCTTAGACACTGGGCGGAGCTACAACGTCAATTCCAACAGCCGTCACCAGCGATGGTTGCAGCTAATTGGCTCTGTCTCTGTCATTCCTGTAGCGAGAGTACAGCAGTCAGGACAAGATGGCTTTGCCCACAAGGAACTGGTTCGGGTAAGTAAATCTCAACATTACCTGCCCCCTGGCCAGCGGACCCCCAGCGGAAATGTCACTGTTGGGGATTTTTGTGAATTCGCCAAAGTCCTCAGACGGAGACAGTGCCGCTTTAATAAAATAGTGGCAAATTTAGGACAAAACATGCGAATGAGTGGTGTAATCACCACCTGGGATTCTTGGTAAGATTCTCACTGGAGAAGTAAAAGCAGGATGCAAGGTAACAAAAAAAAACAAAAAAATACAAACAAACAAAGAAAAAAGGTGTATGGCACAATACCAGAAAAAAAATAGCCAATAGACCTTTATTAATAAAAGTTAAAACAAGTAAATTATTTAATTATTTATCACTACAAGTAAAAACAATCTACAGCACGTTTTATAGAGACATTGCCCCCTCTATGTCTGACAGGAGTCAAATGACTCTCATATTCCTTAGAAGATTCTAGGCAGGCCAGAAAAATCACAACCACTACCATCATGCTCAATCTGCTAAGAAAATGAAGAGTTTGAAACCAATCTCAGGCAGCTCATCCAGCACTTCATTAAAAGAGTGCCTCAGAGTTGTTCAGTGGCCCCTAGAAGTGATGGACTGACAGTCCTTAGGAACTTCAGCTTGTCGTGGACAGGGCACATCACGCTCAGCAAGACAAATGGCTGGCTGGGCATTATGTGTAATATACACCCCTGCAGGGCCAGCTATTACATTACAGATACATTTACAGGAGGCGACCAATTACCTCACCTGTAGTCAAGCAGGTGTCTTGCCAAGTTGCCATTCCCTTTGGCACGTAAAGGGATTTATTTACCAAACAATTAATTAATTTCAACATGAAAGCTAGAATATCCACGTCGTGACTATAGATACATCTTGATCTAGTGATACATTTGCCTAAATGTTGACATTAGATTTTCGATTCACCGCAGGTTGATGGTTAGCGAATAAGCCCCATAGCGTTCAATACGGATATTATTTTTATAACGTGTTGTGGTATAATTGAGAGGTTTATGATTATAAGGAAATAGTGAGGAAGTGAACACGTTTTACTGGGTTGCACAGAGGCTGGAAACGGAGCACTAGGAATGTTTCAGTTATTGAAAGTAGGTCAGTTGGCAGCCAGTTCCTCCCTGGATTGGTGACAAACTGGCAGCCAGCTCAGCTCCCAAATAGTGACAGAGGGCAGGTGTGAGGGAAGGAGTGTTTGGCAAGCTTCAGCTGGCACGCTTTCAACAGGACAAGAGCGGCCTCTGCTGGTCAAACTGAGCAATGCTTTCAGGAAACTTGCAACGTTGTTTGCAAACATGTTAATCACTTTGTGGTGAATTTAGGACACACTATTGCCATTGCCAGTGATAGGAAATATTCTAAAACTTGATGGCAGGAGCTCCTTGGAAACTTGCCTTTTGTCAACCTCAACATTGTCCATGAGACAAATTAGTCCCTTTTTTATGGGGTTTTTTTTTTTTAATTCTTTATTTTTGCTGTGCTTATGTGTAGTACAGGCAGGTAAGAGGTGCCCCAAGAGCAGTCCTCCAACAATTCCCACATGCAGTATGCGGGGCGCAAGATGGACAAGCACAATTTTATATTAATAGCAGGTATAAGCGATCGATTGTACATAGGCAGAAAACGTGACACATGCAAATATAATATGAGACTAAATTTACGTTCCACAGACCTAGTTGGACTCAGCTCTGCAAGTATATGGCTTGTGTATAGTTTACCACATATGCTAAGCATTACTGCGATTAGATTAGTTGGTTGTATGCTAGCATAAGCGACAGGGTATCGCGTGAGGCAAGCTACCAACTTAGATATATGCCTATTCAACACACCAACTGGCCGGTATACTTTATGCTTTATCTAGACATTTAGTAAGTAAAACAAGTTTAATCTGAGCATAAGCCTAGTTATTAATAACATGAGTAACACAGGTCTGGGTTGTAGGTTAAGCTAAAACGGCAGGTAACAGAGCAGAAGTACTTATGCCACTGTTGCTAATGATCCCTGAGACCCTCCACGTCTTGCTAGCCAGCAGAGTGTATTTAAAAAAAAATTTAATTAAATTGCTAAACAAGGCTATGTTAAGCGGAGTTACTGCAAGTTAAGCATGAAGAGGTGCCCTCAGTCCCCACATAGAGATCACTCAGTCCTCTCCACCATTAGGATTCCGTCCCTGCATGAGGCTGCACACATCCAGACTGCCACTCCGGCTGTGTCCCGTCTTTGTGCGTCGTCTCGCTTCAGGGTCTCGAGCTCACGGTGGGTGCATAGGAGGTCATCCTATTCCTTCATGTTTTTCACCCTGATTTTGTAGTGGCAGGGCCTCCAGCAGTCTCTATCGTGGGGCCTCGGTGTCGATTGTTAGCGCCCGGTTTAAACCCTTAAAGCCGCAATTTTTCCAGTTTCCATATTTGCCCGCAGCGGGCGCCAAGAGCCCCGAGGGAGGTCACCATGTTCGCAGAGTGCTCGAGGTTCGGAGCAGTCTCCGCCGCCTTCCTGCGAGGTGAGTATGTCCTCCGCCTATTTCTGGTATGCTTAGGGCCCCGGGGTGGACCGAGATAACCCCCCCCCCCCGGTTCAGTGGGGGGGGGGATTAGGGGCCAGGGCCCCCGAGGCTGTCTCCTTACTGCCCCCAGGCAGGATAGCGGAATGGCGGCCGTCCACTCCACTCACTGCCCAGGTAGGCCGCAGTTGCTGGATGTCGTGCCACGGGGGAGCGGTATGTTGTTTCCAGGCTTTAAAGTCGTGGCAGTACCCCAAGTTGGTATGGGGGTCTCGCTCTGTGGCTCCGGGTGCCGGGCTGAACCCGCCAAATGAGGCAAAAAGCTGACCATAGCGGGAGCTGGTCTTACACGCGTCCAGCCGGCATGGCGGCCCAGCCACGCCCCCCTACTCTGTCTTTTGATATCCTATGATTGCATTGGGATTCCAGTTAAATTCCACCACAGTAAACATGGGTGTTTTATAAAGATTAATTTATTTATGAAATACTCAGGAGTGATGATGCTTAGAATTTGCCATTAATATTAATTTCACAAAAATATGGTTAGATCTCGGTAGTGCAATTAAAGTAATATTACAAAAAGACGACGACCTCTACAGTTTGCTGTAGTGGTTATGGTGCCATGATTGTCCCCCTTTTAGTGTAAGTAGTTACACCATGTTAGAATAGTTTGACTTCTTACCTGGGGTCCTCCAAGTGCCATTCCCTACCACCACTGCAGCCAGGAGCTCTCTTCACTGAGCTGGGCTGCGCGGTAAAGGGATTAGCTCACTGGCTGAGAGCAGTCATTTAATGCACACAATAACTAGCCTTGTCATTGCAATTCCTTGCACCATGGCCACTACAGCACACTGTAGTGGTTATGGTACTTGGAGTGTCCCTTTAATTACACTGTGTCACGTTTAGTATGTCTTAACATATTAAGAACATAGTTAAAAAGAACTATTGCAGTGATACAAGGTAATCAGTTAAGGAAAATGGTAAATGGTAAGGAAATGGTAAATCTTAAATATCTAAACTTAAAAAAGAATTGATTTGGGTTAATTTGGACTAAAATGTGCAATTATTTATTATTAGCATCATAAGTATGTGCAGCACCTTAAATTAGGCTGGCACCCCCCCAAAAGATTACCATATAAACTATACTTATATAAAATACTAATTTTAAAAAAATAAGTTCAAAATATATACCTTTTTGCTTTAGTGATGAATACATAGATTTTTTTGAAAAAACATAACAATCTAACTCAAACTCATGCAAAGGTACCACTGAGACCAAAACTGGGGAAACCGAGTACATTTCAGCTCTAAATTAGAGTGACACACACCCCGCGCACGTCTAGGATTACAAATAATATACTGAAAGCCACTAGAAATGCTTCCTCTGCACCGACCATGTCATGTTAGGTCTTGTGACGCAGAAGCTCATAGGAAGCATTTAATTTTTTTTCCTATGTGAAGTGTTTAAATCGGCATCAGTTTCCATGAGGACCTTCTATCATTGAGTTGGCCATTGGCTTAGGAGCTGGAGGCGGAGCATCAGGCAACGCCGAGGGAGTATCAGCACTGGGTAATTAAAAAAAAAATAAACCTGCATGTAGGTTACTATAGCGATAGGTACCGGTTTGTATTTCTAATGCTATAGTGTTCCTTTAAACTTAGTAAATAACGCTGACAGGGTCTCTCTCTCTCTCTCTTTTTTTTTTTTTTTAACCGTTTAAGAACCAGGATTAGGGAAAGCACTTCATATCATGACTCACCTGGCTTCTCATTGGTGCTTAAGAGGTTAAGAAATTTGAGATATTTTAGTGATAAGTTAGAAGGCGTCTTTTTTTGTCTTGTCTTTGGCTGTGTAATAATCACTTACCTGTTCTGAGTAATTTAGTATTAGAAGTGGGACTTTAACCATTTTAAACATGGGGTACAGACACTAAGCCCCTCCGTTCCCCAGCGACAATGACAATGTCATAGGATCTAAAGTCTGTTTAATTCACAGCGGGGCTCTGTCTGAATCATCAGTGTGAGAAATGGTCAATCCTTGACAAATATTCTTATACTGCTCGGAATAATTAAAGGCCTGGTTTGCAAAGCTAACAATGTTCGACAGTTAAAGAGTGTTCCCGACGGTCTGTTCATTAAATACGAGCTTTAGTGAAAACTTGGTTTTGTTTAAGCCTGTCCTGGCTGTGAGGGCCGTCCGTTAGCAGAACGCATATTGTCTGCAGCTGGGATTTGGCTGTGGAGCTATATTTGGGTATAGAATTCGTGTTGGCAGGAAGCTCCCCCTAAGTGCACCTGCTTGGGGGAACTTTCAGTGTGATTGTCAATAAAGTTGGCAGTCATATTGTCAGTGCAACCGCGTCCTGTAGTCATGTTTGTCCCTGTGATGTAATTGTCTGGCACGTCTATGTCGTTTCTGGAATCACACGAGCAGTGACATCACTCTCCCTGTGTAGTGCCTAATCCACATCCAATTAATATGAGCTAACCTCAGCACTAGCTCCTGCAGCGTGCAGCCCCGGTGATGTTTAGAATGTGTGGAGATTTTAGCTGGAACATTCTATTGGTTTCCATAGTTACTGCTTCACTTTTAGAACAGCAGAACCGCACTTTATAATTTCCTCCCGGTATTGGGAGTTGACAGACGTAGCCCTTTGAGATTCCCAGTATTATGTCCCGAAGACTATGAGCAGGACCAAATCAGAATGTACCCCTGTATGTTTTGCTGCCCTACTTTCTCAAAAATCAATACATATAGAAAATTGCTAATACGATATTCTGCGTTACATAGAGCGCAGACCACGATCTAAGGAACGCACTGGCACAGTCTGGTAAGGCCTTGTGGAATTGTGAAACATAGGCCAAAAAAGTTGATTTTGAAAAATTCTCAAACTCAGTTATAGTCATAGCTTGACTATTTTAGCCTGAATTCTGTCATTTATTTTTTTGTTTAAGCACCATTTGTTGTTCAATGAATACGCCCCAGCTGATTGACCCGCAAAGAGCCTCTATATCCATAATTGTTGTGTTTGGCAAACAATTCTCAAGTAACAGGGCTTAAGTTTCCATCTTTCCTCCTCTGAGGGCTGTAATAGCACATCTAAGGTTTCATTTCTGTGTCTTACGGAGAACAAAACACATTTTTTTTGAAGGCCAGTCAAGCTGATATGGAAAAAACGACCTCATCGATTTATCACCTGGAATAAGTTACAGTTTAGAGGTCATGGCTTTAGCTCAGAACAATGGGGACACCCAGTGGTCATTATGCATATTGCATGCGCATTAGTGCCCCGATGCCATATCGTCACAAGTAGCAAATATTTGTTTGAAGCAATTCCTCTGAACAAAATTCTTGTTAATTGATACCAGAGCGAATCGATCTCACCTGTAGACCTGTAGGAATTTTTTTTGGACAAATTGCTGAAAAGTCATTTTTGCACACGTCACAAGTCCCAAGTACTATTGTTTTCAGATGCAGGCACAAATTAAAAATATTCTTGATGTTCATTGAATTGTGTTGAATCCTAATTACAAATCACAGGATGGATGGATTTCCACAACACCAATTGGCACAGTACGTAACATTCAGTCACAACAGGAAAGTTCAGCTTAGAAAAGCTATGCATTTAAAATGTCACCGTCAAAGTGATGGGTTTTAAATGTTGATTAATGTAGTTTGAGCAATGCTAAAATAACGTTACATCTGAAAAATGTCCGCATCATTACAGCAAAGTTCATAACGGTACCTTTTTTTTTTTTTTTTTTTTTTTTATAATTCTTTATTTTTATTGATGCATTGAGAAAGATACAATCATACAATCGGTATCAGTATACATTGGTTCTCAGAAGTCGTTCTGTTGTTTCAATATCACAAGTAATACACATTTAGGTTTACAGAGAATACAGTAATTGCAGCGTTTCCAATGTGTTGGCGATTGTGCATCAGTTTCGTATCTTAACGGGTGGGGGTGAACTCGGTGGTTACGTCGAGGGGTCTAGTCAGTTGAGGGGGGGGTGAGGTAATGTTAGAGTCTGGGGTCTCCTGGTGTTTTGAGTGTCTGTCTGTTCGGTCTGATTGTGGGTTGTTGTTCTAGGTTTTCTTTGGATTTGTGGGGGCGTCTAGTCTATAGACGTAGTCTGTCGTGGGTTCTTGGTCTGTGCTGTTGCGGTCATCGGTGCGTTGTGTGTGCTGGCTGGTGGCTGCCGGCCGCGAGGCCTTTGACGATGGTATTGGGAGTTCTGGTATATGGGTAGGGTGGGGGGCTGGGGTGTGGGTGGAGGGAAGCGGGTAGGCGGGGGGGTAAAGAGGTGGTTAGAGAGAGAGAGAAAAAAAAAAGGAAAGGGGAAAGGGGGAGAGGGGTGTTCCCCAATCGGGGGTCGGTGGTGTTTAGTACTTGTCTACTGGTGTGGTGCGCCTATTGTCGAGTGAGAAGGGTTTTGTCCTGTTATGCAGAAATTGGAAATTCATAGAACCATGGGTCCCATATTTTGTGGAATTGTGTAGTCGTGTCATGCACCATCGCGGCATAACGGTACCTTTTTAAATGCCAACATAAGGGTTAATGTATATAGCAGTGCTCCTCAACCCTCTCCTCAAGGCACACCTGACAGTCCTGGATTTAGGGATTACCTGGGTGTGTCTAAGGTGTTTAGAAAAAAAAACGGAAAAAAAAACACATAAGAGCAGGCTTCCCCAAGGAGTTGTAGTTCAGCAACATCTGGAGGGCCGGAGTTTGGGAAAGCCTGATTTAGAGTCAAAGGTGTTTCTAGTTTTTTTTTTTTTCAAACACCTTAGACACACCTGGGTAATCCCTAAATCCTGGACTAGTAGGTGTGCCTTGAGGAGCACTGGCGTATAGTGTAGCAACAAACATTTAAGATGCAGTGGACTGTATATAGTCAAGTAACTTCATGGCCAAACAATTCACACGTCTAGAATGAACGCAAGCACACCCTAAATTTCCCTAATCCCACTGCTGTCCAGCAAAAGTAGTGGGGGGCCAGGGCCCTTCCTTCCCCTTTGATAAGGTGGTATAGGAGGGACAGTTATTCTAAAGCTTTTTTCTGCCCTCTCAAACTTTTAGTCCAGGAGCAATAAGGGAAGAAATATATTTTATTGATCATATTGACCCTCACTTAGCTTATTGCGAAGATGGAAGCTAAATTTACCCCGTTTCCACTAGACAGGTTTCCTATTAGAGTCCAGCAATATTTGCAGGTCTGATGTTTGGCATCCTCACACTCCGCATGGAGACGCCAAACGCTCACGATAGGAAACAACAGCAAATGCTGGCTGACGCACTTGTGCAGTAGGCCCCCTCCCCTTTGCTTCTCTTTTGAGAAACATTGGATTGGCTGAGATCACCAGTAATGATGATCTCAGCCAGGGGCCGAGCAGTTACTACAGTAAGACCAGCATGGCGAGGGATGAAATTTACTTAAACCTAGTTATTTTCATTGGAAGAGGGGCCCTAATTCTACACAAAGGAGAAACAACCTCTAATGTTAGAAATACAAGCATAAATAACTAGCAGGACTCTTACAGTGCGAAATAACAGAAATTCAAAGGGAAATAAAAATGAATTTATTAAACCGAGATAGCTGAGCTGAATATATAGCCAGCTGGATATATTTTCCAGTTTGGGTATTTTGCCCCCCCAAATTTGGATTCACTTTGCATTTACAACACATTCAAGACAATGCACACTTTAGTGAAAAGCCATGGAAGGGTTAACTTAGTTTTTAAAATAAAATGATTACAGAGAATGGCTGGTTTAATTTTGGATGGATTAAGATGTCCGTATTTGCATATGTTCTGCAGCTGACAAACTCGACAAGCGCGTTACTCATGTCTAATGATATTCTGATGCAAATGTCCTACCATGTTGCACGAGCCCAATTCAAATTTGAGGCAGCAGAATATACAGACAGGCCTTGAGAATACACATCACACACGGGTACAATTTTATGAACATGAGCACGTACATTATCTGTCATTTGGAAGTAAATGGAAGATTCAAATATTGTATTTACAGTTTGGGGAAACAAAAAACAATATAATCATACACAGCGATCCGATAAAGTTACATGTATCATGTCAAATGTCACTTTAAGCAGGGAAACATTTTAGACCTGCTCACTTCGCTAGAATAAAAAGCGATTTCTTGCTAAATAAAATGTCCTTGGTGTGTACCTGCAATACACCGTTTACATTCTCATGGTGAGCTGTACAGCAGACGGTACCACGGCCGTCTGTGCATGTCAGTTTGTCCGTCAGTGTGCATGTCAGTTTGTCTGTCAGTATGTCTGTCAGTGTGTAAAAATGTAAACTTTGCATGTGTGTCAGTATGTCTGTGTATGTCTGTGTATGTGTGTGAGTAATTCTTGCTCAGGGCCAAATCAATTTTAAAGACGGCCCTGGACGGCACAAACCAATATGTAGAACGGATTGAAAATAAATGTATGCATCTCCAGGTTCACCTCGGAATCAAGCAATTTGGTGATTTATAGGTAGGAGGAGAATACAAATCTGTATTAATTATACTATAGTTCCCTGGGGTCCCCTTCTGCCTCGCAATCTCCCCCTTGGCACATAAAAGGTTAAAAAAAAAGTCAGCCGCGAGCGCATTAGGCCGTTCCCATATTATATGCATATATACAATACATGGGGAAACACATATAGAATAATATACATGTAAAGGATTTTGGTATATGTGGGGGAAATGTCTATGACATTGTTTTCTTATCTGGAATTTATTTGGTAAATTATTTTTTAAAAACACAACCAAAATATTAATTTTTGCTTCCAATAACCCCTTCACACTGGCACTTATGTATACATGACAGCCAGGCTATACACCTTTACCCCGCAATCTTGTATAAACGATTAGCGTAATTGCAATTTAAATTTGTTTATTGCAAATTATGCCATAACTACAGTCAGACGGCTCACAACGGAGCAGCACAGGATGCCGCAAAAATGCAAGCCTCTGAAGATGAATACAGAGACCAGTTTTCTGTATCTAATGCTGCAAGCCCGCCTTTCAATATATGTACAGCTTGTTATACACACACAAGGCAACCCCTACTTTATTTTCACTAATGCTATTATTTGGGGCCTCATGTATGAGTTTCGCCTAAGGCCTCGCAAAGTCTAGAGCCGCCCCTGTGGCTGACTATAGTGTCCCTTTAAGATTTTTAATATTATATTTACTTATCCCTATGTTTAACAAACACTGATTTGTGAGATGTGAAAAATAACATTTAATATAGAAATCCACACCTTTTTATTTTGCAACTGGGCGCCTCCATCTTAGCTCTCTGTCAATCTGTTATAAGCTCGATCCTTAACCCCTGGCAGTCGGTATAGAGAACACATACACAGAGTTATTTACAAATGTGAAAACTGTTCTAAATTCAATGATAATCCAAACTTAAATGGACACTATAGTCACCTGAACAACTTTAGCTTAATGAAGCAGTTTTGGTGTATAGAACATGCCCCTGCAGCCTCACTGCTCAATCCTCTGCCATTTAGGAGTTTGTTTATGAACCCTAGTCACACCTCCTTGCATGTGACTTGCACAGCCTTCCATAAACACTTCCTGTAAAGAGAGCCCTATTTAGGCTTTCTTTATTGCAAGTTCTGTTTAATTGAGATTTTCTTATCCCCTGCTATGTTAATAGCTTGCTAGACCCTGCAAGAGCCTCCTGTATGTGATTAAAGTTCAATTTAGAGATTGAGATACAATTATTTAAGGTAAATTACATCTGTTTGAAAGTGAAACCAGGGGAGGTGTGGCTAGGGCTGCACAAACAGAAACAACGTGATTTAACTCCTAAATGACAGTAAATTGAGCAGTGAAATTGCAGGGGAATGATATACACTAAAACTGCTTTATTTAGCTAAAGTAATTTAGGTGACTATAGTGTTCCTTTAATTTTTCAAGTTTTAGCTGAACTGGAAACAAAGCTTACTTTTCAATTCGTCTATTTCGGCCTTAAATCTGAAACTCACTTTGAATTCTCAAACGTTCCCAGTTTAGTAAATAACTCTGACAGAGAAGAGGATAATTAAACAATGATTACATTTCTCCACCTCGTTTGCAATGTTTGCCCTGAACTTGCCTTGTCTGTACTGGATTATGCTTTCATTTGTTAAATCTTTAAAATACCTTTCAAATAAAACAAAGCATCGCGTGATGAAAGGTTAGCACTAATTATGGGTGATTTTCGAAGTTTTATTCTATGGTTTAAATTTCACACAAGTGACATCTCCTGTTTAATTGTTCAAAATCTCCCTCCCATTCATACTCTAAATCTAGTAATACAAGTTCCCCATACAACTTCCAGATCCTAATCTGACTCTTGTAGGAAAGAAGAAAGTATAGGAGAGAACTTCAAAGTTCCAAAGGAAGAACACGTCTTTACACCCAACCGAAATGTATAAAACAATAACAATGGATGCACAGATCAAATAATGCTTTGTTCTATGTCATGGGAACGTAAAGCACTCTATGTCATGGGAACTTAAAACTTAAAATAGTACAGTGTAACTTCTCTTATTTTGGACAGCTTTTGTCTTCTATACATTTAGTGCATTTTTGAAAGTGGATGTGGACATTAGAGAAAATTATGTTATGTCAGAAAAACAAAATGAAAAAAAAGATATTGTCTATTATAAGAGCCAGATGATCCCCCATGCTCCATATAGTATAGAAAGTATTTCCAACATCCTGACTGCTTACTATCCTCAACTGTATGAGCTAAATTGTGTTCATTAGATTAATGTCTTGTGTCAAAGTCCAGACAATGTCAGGCAGGACCACAGAGCACAGACAAAAGGATATTATAAAAGTATATCTCAAAGCCAACAAACGGGAGTCACCTAAAGGGACAGTTTGGATGCAACAAGACAAGGATAGTGTTGGACCTAGGCTCAACAACAGCACAGGGATGAAAGATCAAATACAAACTGGTTAGATCAGACTAAAGTCAAAATGGACATTCACAGAATCAAAGGAAGTTTTAGAACAATCAGCTGATGAGGTTAACGTGGTATCCTACTAACAACACTCCTAATTTGGTTAGGACAGTGGACCATGGGTAAAAACAGCTGGTAATTGTCTCTGTAGTCCAGCGTCTTCTGTTATACCAAGTTGGCTGGCCAGGGCATCAGCAACTGTCTCCCCATTTGTTCACCCCTTTGATGCAATTTTAAACTAAGAGATAATTCTTAAATTATCACACAACTGGCAAGGGAGCCAACAGAAATATGTATCAGGTATCTAAAATTTGCCATTTTCCTCATTTCTCTAATTTACACAACATTTTAGCAGTGATTTGAAACTCGCAAGATGTTTATTCACTGAATTGCAGTGTCCTAAAATCCAACAACAACATTAAAGGGACACTCCAGGCACCCAGACCACTTCTGCCCATTGGAGCAGTATGGGTGCCAACTCCCACTACTCTTAACCCTGCAAGTGTAATTATTGCAGTTTTTTATAAACTGCAATAATTTCCTTGCAGGGTTAACTCCACCTCTAGTGGCTGTCTACTAGACAGCCACTAGAGGGCACTTCCTGGTTATGTGAGGACCTCCAGCATTGCTCATTTCCCCATAGGAAAGCATTGAAATGCATTTTCAATGCTTTCCTATGGGGAGCGCTAATGCTCATGAGCATTAGGTCTCCCCGGCCGGTGAGCGGGATCAGTCTCGCCCACCGGCCAACGCAATGCAGAGGAGGAGCGGCGGCGGAGGAGGAAGCAGCGACGAGGGACATCGTCGCTGCCTCAGGTAAGTTACTGAAGGGGTTTTCACCCCTTTAGCAACCGGGGATTGGGGGGGTGGAGGGAGAGGGGACCTGCAGTGCCAGGAAAACAGATTGTTTTCCTGGCACTGGAGTTCCCCTTTAACTAAAATTAGTTAAAACCTGTAACAGCATTGGCTATTTAAGACTCAGTTTGCAATTCGGATCTTCATTTATAGTTTACGTTTTTTTTTTACTTAAGTGTGAATTTTCAGGAATATGAAATGAATTTCCAATTTTGGTCCAAAATAGCAGAACTGTAAAAACCTTTTAAGTCAGCTGTCTTTACAATTGATCTATTTTTGTCTAAAAATTTAAATTTTTAAGAATTAACACTCTAGTAAACAACCTTTTGCGCTCCTATGTATTTGGCATAAATTGCCCAGGGGTGGATCTGGGGGGTCAACTGGGCAGGTGTCCTTGAGATAGCTCCAGCAGGTACCAAGAAAAAATATAAAAACATTTATATCTTCTTCCCCCTATGTACTTTAGTAGCGTGGCCAAGCGGCATTGAAATGACAGTCCTGAGATCAGTCATGCTATCTCAGGACACTGCACTGGGGCACCGGTTGCGAAAAGTGATTTTTTAAGGTTACTTTTTGTTTTTTTTTGTCAGTGGCCCACCCAAATTCCAATCCCGGATCCGCCCCTAAAATCGCCTTTATGTTATGTAGATGATGTGCATTAGGGTGAGTATGATACATGTAGATGTTATGTATTAGTGCGAGAATGATAGATACGAACAGATATACATACATACATACATACACGAAATATGCTGAATTAACAAGACTCCATATTTTGAATTAAGCAATACACAGTTCATTCCCAACAAACTTTTCTCTTTATTTTGTCCAACTTCTCTTTTCGGACATGATTTCCCTGTGTGTACAATTTGACACGGACATATTGCTAAAGACATATGTTATACAATTCATCCCTTTTAATAAAAAACAAATAGAGGCAAACAAGAATAAAAAAATATATAAATTAAATCTAAAACGCATTGATACTTGGTACCACTGCAACAGTGAGGACTATAGTCACTGGTTTAAAAGAAACAAGAGATTCACTATCAATCTCGATTGTCGACGTGCAATAAATTTAGGGAGTTTTGAGTACATTATACTGGGATCTCTGAATCTATATATTTACATGCGTTCATATAAGCTCCAAAGTAGTTGCCTTTTATCGTCTTGATGCATGAAATTCCAGATTTTCCACATTTGCGAAAAAGATAAAACATTCCATATCTTCTGAAGGACGAAAGGAAACTTGGAGAGATATTTTGTATCAAAGTTTGGAATGTGAGATTTTCACTGAGTGGTAAAGTTAATGACAAACAAGACATATAAAAAAAAAATCACAAAAAAGTCAGTTTGGTAATAATTAAGAAATAAACGTTATATGTAAATGGTCAAGAGAACCACTGTTCGTTGTAAAAAAGGCCATCATGTTTGAAGGAGTAAACAAGTCATGAAGTCTCATGGTGGGCAGGCTTTGCTTTTCAAACATGTTTCTCTTCTGAATCTGAAACCAAGAGAATATAATATTAAAAAACTATGATACACCAATCTTCCCAAACCTGTGAACATCTGCTGACAAAAAAAACTCCACCACCCTCTGAGGATTTTACTGTCCATTTATTAAATTCCTGCCAATGAACAGGCCCCAGGGAGAGTGCGCAGCTTAGCGGACAGGGGCACATGTATAAGTGTGGGATGGATGATGCATGATTGGCTATATGCTACATGTGGGAGTGTGAGATGTGAGGAAGTGGGTGGTGACAGATCAGACTGACCTCAGTGCCACTTAGAAGCCGGGCCAGCAACAAGTTTCCCGCCCACCCTCCCTTTGCTGCTTTTGGCCCAGGGGGTTGTCACAGCGAGGCGGGGGTGTGTCCTTGCCAAATAAGGGATGGTTTGGTAGATTAGATGAAAAAGGGGGATAATGGCCGGTGAACCTGGAGGAGGTACCAGGTTGGACGTGTCCCCACTGGGTTGTAAGTCGACCAGTGGGGAGCATTATGGTTGGGCCCCACCGAGTTGGTGGGGAGCCCTGAAAAGGAAGATGTTTTTATTATGCCGAGGCGGGGAGGTGAGAGCCTTGGGGAAGTTAGATTGGCAAGGACGGTTTCTTTGGTTACTGTATGACTATATGCAAATTGTTTGTTAATTTATGATATTTATTATTTCGTTATATGTTAAAGGAGTTATACAGTATTTGGTTGTGTTAATAAATGCTGTGGCCTGTTTTCTCCAAGAAGTTGTCTGTCGTTATTTGAAGGGGTAAGTTATGGTTTTTATGGGGGGTGAAGGGAATGCTATCCAATGCCCACTACGTACATACATGTCCAGCAAGGCAAATTTGATCATTTTAGCAGCACACAAGAATATCTATATATCGGCTTAAATAAGCAAAGATTCTGAAAACCTCACATATATATTGCAGGTCATAAAGAGTACCCTAAAGGGCACCTGTTGTGCTCCATGCAACTTGTGGTCATTCTCAGCCTATCTATTTCATTCATAGAATCATGGGAGTTGTAGTTCAGCAACAACTGGAGGGAAGGAGTTTGGGGAAGCCTGATATAATGTACTAGCAGTTTTGCTAGTAAATATGTAGCACACCGAGGCATTGACTGACAAAGGGAGAGCAGAAGAGCAGAAGATCTCCCACAAAAGGTCCCGCTGCTCTCCACCCATAGCCTCGCGTAGCGCATGCACTGTGGTTGCTATGGAGACTCCCTAGCCAGTGCTAGTAGAGGAACGAGTGACGTGACGTTACTGTGTTTCGATGCCAGCATGCAAACATAACTGACAAGATTAGCTCTGCAACCTTACGAGGTATGCATGTTCCGGTGCATATATATATTTTTATCCTTTATGTTTTTTCTCTTTCACTTACCCTATTGTAAAACAGGAGGTGGCTTTGCTGTTTTCACCATTTCGCTCTCTGACAGGACACCCACTATCCAAGAGAGGGCTTTTGTGCAGTATTCAAGCTAAAGGAAATGAAGAAATCCATAAGAATAAAAAGATTTTTGAAAACATACACTTGGAAAATACATTTATTTATCGTCAATACCTCCTTTAATGTGGATAAAGTCAGTCCTGTAATGTCTGGCTACCAATGAAAGGGTTAATGCAGTTCGTAGCGTTCCTTTCGCTGACCTTTTCCCTAAATAAACACATCCGGCTATTGTTCGAGATGTTAACGCACCTCCCTATGTTAATAATCAGGCTTCCATTATTCTGCACTTTGACAAAGATATTGTGTCTGTGTGAACATCTTTCTAAACACTCCCTTAATTTGAAACCTACTTCGATCAGAGTGATGAGTGTTGAAATCCATCAGTTATAACTATTTTGGGGCCAGAGTACAAACTAAAACATGAATCACTCCCATATGTTTCAGCTCTTTTGAGCTCCATTTTTAATTTTGTTAACGTTCTTTATTATCAAGTGTTTAGAAAGATGCTTATTATCATTTAATAGATAATAGATAAAAAAAATCACCACTTCCTGTCCCCTCTCTCTTTCTTTTTTTTTTGCCTGATTTGTTGGTTTGTTTGTTTATTTTTATTATTCTGCCTTTTTTTTCCCTTGTGCTTTTTTTCTCTCTCTCTCACTTTGTTTGTTTTTGTTTTTTATGTATTTCAATTTCATTTTTTTTGTCCTCCTCTTTCCCTCGTGTACGTTCTCTACTTCCTCTTCCTCTCAGGCTTATTCACTAAATTTCAAACTTAGGTAAATTAAATCCAAATGGCAAAAAGATATGCCAAAATTGCCATGATGCTACTACGTATCACAAGAAATACAAAGAATAGGTTGCGCAACAATAAACCCCAACACACAATAAAGTATACTTAATCACAGAAAATTTTGGGTGGTAAACCTCTGATAACTCTGTAAAGCAAAAAGGTTCACATAGCATAATATTGTTTTAGCTTCTAGTAATGAATCATAGAGGTAATGTGTCACTCACAATTTCCAGAGCCACATATAGCAGGCTCTGGCTATGTTGGCATGTAGATAGTACAGCTGCTTTTGGTATTAACTTTAAGTCCTGATACATTACATATAGTACACTCAGAGTCTATTTATTGATTCTGTGGGAGAAGAAGTACCAGGGTTGGAAACTGATATTAAAAGGAGCTGTACTATCCACATGCCAACAGCCTACCTAGAGCCTAGAGCCTATGCTATGTGAACATTTTTGAGTTATAGACTTATCAGAGGTTTGCCACCATGAATTATCAGTATACTTCTAACTAACTGTGTGTTTGTGTTTATTTTTTGTGCACTCTATTCTTTGTACTTCTTGTGATATTATAGGAACACTATAGAGTCAGGAACACGAACATGTATTCCTGACCCTATAGTGTTAAAATTCTATCTAGCCCCCCCTTGCCTTCCCTAAATAAAAATAGTAAAATCTTACTTTTGTTCAAGTCTGCAGCTGCTGTTTCTGCCCCTAATCTGCCTGCTTGTCTGACATCATCAGAAATGTTGTTCTGAGCAAGGCACAATGCTTTCCCATATTATTTGCTGAGCTTGTCAAGGAGGCAGATCAGGCACAGAGTCAAACACAGCCACAGCCCAATCAGCATCCTATCATAGAGATATATTGCATCTCTATGAGGAAAGTTTAGTGTCTCCATGTGGAGTGTGGAGACACTGAATGGCAGTGCTGCGCACTGTGCAGCACTGCCCCAGGAAGCACATCTAGTAGCCATGTGAGGAGTGGCCAGTGAAGTTATCCCTGTTAACTGTAATGTAAATACTGCATTTTCTCTGAAAAAAAGCAGTGTTTACAGCAAAAAGCCTGAAGGTAATGAATCTACTCACCAGAACAAATTCAATAAGCTGTAGTTGTTCTGGTGACTATAGTGTCCCTTTATTGTGTATTGTGTCCTGTGAGTGGTTATAGACACTAGGGTAGATGCACTTACACTTGGTTATCAGCGCCAATACACACATATTATATTGTTATCTTTGTTTTTTTATGCCTATTATGCTGCTACTACTGCTCAGTTGGAGGATTTTTCCAGATGAACTATTTTTTTTTGCTTCACTTTTTCCATTCAGATTCACTTCTGGAATATTTGGAGTTTAGAAGAAAACCATATCCGTTTCTTTCCAACATTCTCCCTTTGTGGTTTTTATCCCTCTCTCACAGTTTGAAGCCCATTTCCATTTATGTTTTTGTATTCCTCCCTCGTTCTCCTCTGTTGTTGTTTTACTTGCCCCATTGTATTTTCGTGTTCCTCTGTTTCTCCCTTCTTCCTGCCCCCTATACTCATTTCCTTTTTTATACCACTTATTCTCTTTCTGTATGATTTGTCCTCTCTGTGTGTTCTCTTTTGCCTCGGATAGCTTTTGGGCATTTCCAGAACTTTAAAGGACCACTAAAGTCACCCAGACTACTTCAGCTCAATGAAGTGGTCTGGGTGCCAGGTCCCCCAGGTTTTAACCCTTCAGATGTAAACATAGCAGTTTCAGAGAAACTTGCATGGTTCATCCAGAGTTTACAGTCTTCCTGACAGCCGCTAAAGGCGCTTCCCCGACGCTCAATGTGAAAATCGCATTGAGCACGCAGAACGTCCATAGTAAAGCATTAAGTAATGAACTCCACTTGGGAGCTGACGCCAGAGGGGGAGGAGAGGTCACCAGCGCCGAGGAAGCTGGCGCTGGATAAAGGTAAGTGGCTGAAGGGGTGTTAACCCCTTCAGCCCAGCGGGAGGGGGACCTTGAGGGTGGGGGACGGACCTAAGGATTATATAGTGCCAGGAAAACGAGTTTGTTTTCCTGACACTATGGTGGTCCTTTAAGGCAAACAAGACAAAATGTTACTGCAGTCTGCCAGAAAGTTCATCTTCTTTCTTTACGAAATGATAACTAACGTGAAGAGTTTATTATTATTATTATTTTATTATTTATATAGCGCCAACAAGTTCCGTAGCGCTGTACAATGGGTGGACTAACAGACACATAATTGAGATCAGACCATTGGACGTACAGGAACAGAGGGGGTTGAGGGCCCTGCTCAATGAGTGTACATGCTAGAGGGAGTGGGGTATAGTGACACAAAGGGTTAGAGTAGGGGGATTAAATAGTTTGTTAGAGAAGGGTTTATTGAGTGCTTGGTAGGTCATTTTTGACAGTTGCAGGAAAGGAGTCATGGGGTGGGGGATGAGAAGCCTGCTGACGGTTTAATTGATAGGCTTTAATAAAGAAGTGAGTTTTCAAAGATTTTTTTAAGGAGTGGAGGCTGGGTGAAAGTCTGATTGAGGAGGGAAGGGAGTTCCATAGAATAGGTGCAGCCCTGGAGAAGTCTTGAAGGCGAGCGTCAGAGGTGGGGATCCGGGCAGAGGATAGGCGTAGGTCTTGGGCTGAGCGCAGGGGTCTCGATGGGACATACTTGTGTATGAGGGAGGATAGGTATTTTTATCATAATAAAGCGTCCGTCTCGTTTTTACAGATCTAGCTGTCCTGCCTGCTGGTGGCACATGTTAATCTGACAAATGCCCAAAACGGATTTTCAGACTGTGCACAAGTTGTGGGAGATCAGAAGCCAATCAGTTTTACTTATTCGATAACACATGTTTTTTAAAGGACCACTATAGTGCCAGGAAAACATACTCGTTTTCCTGGCACAATAGTGCCCTGAGGGTGCCCCCACCCTCAGGGACCCCCTCCCGCCGGGCTCTGGGGAGAGGAAAGGGGTTAAAACTTACCTTTCTCCAGCGGTGAGCGGAGAGCTCTCCTCCTCCGATCCTCCTCCTCTCCTCCCATTCGGCTGAATGCACACGCGCGGCAAGAGCTGCGCGCGCATTCAGCCGGTCTCATAGGAAAGCATTATCAATGCTTTCCTATGGACGCTTGCGTGCTCTCACTGTGATTTTCACAGTGAGAATCACGCAAGCGCCTCTAGCGGCTGTCAATGAGACAGCCACTAGAGGCTTTGAGGGCTGGATTAACCCATTTATAAACATAGCAGTTTCTCTGAAACTGCTATGTTTATAAAAAAAATGGGTTAACCCTAGCTGGACCTGGCACCCAGACCACGTCATTAAGCTGAAGTGGTCTGGGTGCCTATAGTGGTCCTTTAATACTTGAAATAGCTTTCAGGTAAAAGCAGATAAGGTGAATCCAAAAAAAGCCAGGTGTGCTTTCAAAAGTAATATAAAGCTTCCCTATGCAGTTACACATTGCCCAGCCCAACTGTATTCTGGGATCTGTAGTACCTCATGTTCCAACGATTTCAACCTTCTGTCGTGTTCTTTTATTTCGCTAAGATTCTTTAAAGCTATATCCACCCTACAAAGACAGCAAAATATTACATGAATCAGCAAATTTACTTGTTACTATAGCGGTTTCTATACAGACCTGTTAAGTATAGCATAATTGTGTACGTAGTGAATATACCTGCATTTAGTATTCACGTCATTAAAAATGTACAGAAAGTGTATTTTTAGCCTTGATGACAATGCCATTTGTGGTTTAGAAATAATAATAATAACAAAGTATTTAACCAGGAAAGGTACATTCAGATTACTCTGGTTTTATGTACATCCTAGGGATGTTACCTTAGCCCAACATCCAGGGGTTGTTACTATTACCCAATTTAATGGTACTCATTTTAACTACCTCGGAAGGATGAAAGGCTGAGTCAACCCTGCCGGGATTTAAACCTGCAACCCAAGGGTTGAACAGATTCTACTGATGATGCATTAGTCACTGAGCTATCTCACCAGCCTAAACAAGGAAATTAGACTTCTTTTAAATTATAAATAATGATAGTACTGCATTTTTGTTCAGTTACTGACATTTTCAGGGTTATTTACTTAAGTGAGAATTGTTGGCAATTTAACCCCTTAAGGACACATGACATGTGTGACATGTCATGATTCCCTTTTATTCCAGAAGTTTGGTCCTTAAGGGGTTAAAGTGAATTTCAAATTGAAGGCCAAAGTAGACGTGTAAAAGACTTAATAAATAAATGACTTTTAGAAATAAGTCTGACATTGCTTCTTTAAAGATCTGTGTGTACCCCTATAATTAGCAATATTCATGGAACGTTACCTCTTTGAAGGTTTCAACATAAACATAAATGATTCCAATTATACTAATTCACGCTGATGAGACTTTCTATTCGGCTGGAGCGACTAGACATTGGGTGATATCTACACATTTTCTTACTTTCTCCTTGGACCCTTTTTTTCTGTACCTGGTCCCTACAGTTTGTCTTTTATTGCCATAATATAAGCAGCATGTTTACATAGTATCAGTTAAAGAAAGACCTGAGTGCATCAGGTCCAACCTAGCAAACATTCCTGTTGCTGCTGTTGATCCAAAATTAAATGTTGAGGTCAAGTTTGATTTTCTTTTCATTAAATTTGGTTAACATTTTACTCACTGGATAAGTCTATTTTGAGCATCTCCTGGCATTTCATGCTCCTTTTATTGAATTCAATGTGTCTATGAATAGATGAGCACCTTGTTAAACCAAGATCTCGAGCCCTTACTTTTGTGAGGTGCGGCGCAGGCGTTCTGTGTCGCTGTCCCGTTTCTGCTTGGCAAGATCTACTAGGTAGTTCTCCTTCTGCACAGCTTCCCAGGTGAGCATCCGACTATCTAAAGGCTCCTTCAGCTCCAACACTATGGACAGAAAATTAAATAGATATGTTAGTGGAAGCTGCTGATTTCATACACACTGGCTTTTCTAAATTTCAGAGTACTTTAAGACGCCTTGACTTAGCTCAACAAGTGACAAAGTCAGTTTCACACATTTTGCATCCAGTAAGGTCAGGGGGTGGATCCAGAACCCAATCCCGGGAGTGTCACTGGGCGTTTGAAATTATATATATATATATACAGGTGGTCCTCACTTTACGATCTATCTGTATTACGATGGCTTGATTTTATGACCAGCTCTCTAGGCTGGGGATTCAAGGGATTCCCCACGTTAGAGAGCTGGTCTATGTTTGGGGAATTTTCCCCGAACATAGATTAGAGGGATTCCCTGCTCTGGTGCGTATGTCTAAGTTCGGGTAAGTTTTCCGAACATAGACCTGCACGCATCCTCACTTACCGACCAATTTGTTTTTTACGACCGGGTCGTAACAATGGAACCGGTCAGTAAGTCAGGAGTATCTGTAAATATATAATAATAAAAAAATATATATATTCTGATAGGGTCACTGGGGCAGGTTGATTAAGGGCAGGTACATTAGCCAAGGTATGAACAGTGTGTTTTTTTCCCTGTTTCTAGGGTTAATACTTCAGCATCTTCAGCTGCTACTTAAAGAGACACACCAGACACCAAAACAACTTCATCTAAATTAAGTTGTTATGGTGCTAGGAGGCCCCTGGAGGCACTCTTACCTCAAGGGGTTAAACCCTACTTGAACAGCTTAATCCCTACGTTGCCTCCAGTGGCGATGTCCACTCCCTTCCCAGACGGCATCCGACTTCAGAATTTTACGATTCAGGAAGCACAGAGTGCCACTGGGCAGGGCCGCCGCTGATTGGCTAAGAGCAGTCAGCTGATGCTCTCAGGCAGTCAGTGACTACCCATTAAAAAAACGGTCTTGAAAAAGGTACGTTTCTTTGCAAGCCAGTTTTGTAATGAAGAATAGTGATTGACTCCCCACCTTCTGTTCTCCCCTGCATAATTAAAAAAAATACTGAATCTCTCAGTAAAGTTACAATACCGACACACATATTGAGCAACCCACTGTGGTATCTGTCTACTTGGAGGGAGCACCTGCCCTCATGCCCACCGCCCGATCCGCATCTAAGTGAGGTTTAATCACAGACCACCAAAATCATAGAATAACATTCAAATTATCACTGACGGGTTTGAAGAGACCTATGCAAAAAACGAAGGGGGAGCTTTGTAGTGTCCTAATGCATCTACGCTCTAACATTGCGCCATATTGTGAATGGATGCAACCTCTGCCTAGAATACCACCAACAGCTGCCCACCACAATACTCACTAAAATGTCTGATCTTCTGGGACTCCACCTTGCGAATCTTGCGTTTTATGAAAGTGTGGATGTGACTGATAATAATGAATGGAGGCGCCAGAGCTGGGCGGTTGTGATACTCCACAATCAGGTTATAGCGTTGGAATTTCCAATATATATCACTGTTTCCTTGGACCTTGGAAAAGGTGTAACTGATAAAAGAGTTTTATTGCGTTAGCGAATGAGAGAGGAAATATTAAACAGATCTATAAAATCATTACGTGTTTGAACTTGTTATCTGTCATTTTCATGTACTGAGCTGGGTCATATATTCGCAATATAACATGACATCTATCAATCATACATAAAGTAAAACAGTTGAACTCCATTTTCATACTATTAGGAATACCATGTTCTATTTCATTCACAGGATTTAAATCAAGTCATGGGCCAGTATTTTAGACCAAGGGTTCTTCATATTTTTTTACAGGAACGCAAATTACGTACATGAAATTATTTTAGCTACCCATTATTCGGCCTGCCTGATGTAGTCTGTGACCCCGAGATATAACATTTAACATTAAAATTAATTTAGCAAGACAACTTAATTAGACTCTTCATTATATAAGAGCTAAACTGAAAAAACTGAGAGATGAATGTGATGTGTTTCTTCCAATTATTGAGATTGCCCACATATGAAAGTACAGCCTGTATTGATAGTGTATAAGTGCAATGCTGTTGCTATGATGATTGTAAATGTATTTCTGATTACATGGATTACAATGGTAGAATGTAATCTTTCTATTTCCTCCTCACCTGAACATGGCAATCAGAAGATTCAGAAGCAGAATGTTGGCAACCAGCAAGAAGACCACAAGGAGTAAAATAACGAGCCAGTTGGCATATGTATTGGTGCAGGGTGGTGCCTCTTCCATAAAAATGGCAACGGGGTCATCAGTACAGTTTGTCGCTAAGATCATTGAAGCTTTTTGTGAATAAAAACACAAGGTCCCATTAACATAGTGGAGCACACATTAAAGAGAATACAATGATATAATAGCAAGGCACCATAGCAAATGACATTAAAACAATTTATTATTAGAAGGGACATTTTTTTATTTTTTTATTATTCTTTTTTCAAATTTTACATATGTAACATCACAGACAAGAACAGTTCAGAATTAGACATATAGACTTTGATTTACAATAGAAGGATATATGAACTGTTGAGTAAACTTCACACACAAAAACACAAATATCACAATTTAAAAGGACTGAGCGGATTAGGCGGGCCTAAACTATAATAATTAAGTTACTTCATAACTTTCCTGAATACAGTACCATAGGGAAGAACTAGAGTGATCTTTATATATAAGGATATTCATAACAGAGAACGCCACAAGGTATATAGTTAAATCAGATTATTTAGCCAAGGTGACCATTTCTCATCGAATTTTAAGTGGCTATCATATTGAAAATATATTCCCCTTTCCATATCGTGTTGGTATTTAAGCTGAGTTGAGCTGAGCTCAATTCACTGTCATTTAGGAGTTAAATCACTTTGTTTCTGTTTATGCAGCCCTAGCCTCACCTCCCCTGGCTATGATTGACAGAGCCTGCATGAAAACAAAACTGGTTTCACTTTCAAACAGATGTAATTTACCTCAAATAATTGTATCTCTTGCTCTTTATATTGAACTTTAATCACATACAGGGGGCTCTTGCAGGGTCTAGCAAGCTATTAACATAGCAGGGGATAGGAAAATCTTAATTAAACAGAACTTGCAATAAAGAAAGCCTAAATAGGTTATGGAAGGCTGTGCAAGTCACATGCAGGGAGGTGTGACTAGGGTTCATAAACAAAGGGATTTAACTCCTAAATGGCAGAGGATTGAGCAGTGAGGCTGCAGGCAGGGCCGGATTAACATAGGGGCTGATGGAGCTGCAGCTCCAGGCCCAGGCCCATGGAAAAGGCCCATTTAAAAAAAATACTCAGGTTTGCCACCTGACTGGTATTTTACTGGCACAGCCGGTATTTGAGGCTGCCTGGCCGTGCCGGCATTGCAGTAATACCAAATGCAGGTATTTTTCGCAGAATAAATGGAGATTACTCTGCAATACCAGCACCAGCCAGTAGGGGTCACTGTGTGTGGAGAGAGGCAGGGATAGGAATTTACAGCATATCCCTGCCTCTCTCTACTACTTACTGATCCGTGGGGGAGCAGCAACACAACAGAGTTCAGACAGCAGCTCTACAGCTCAGGTAAGTGAGGAATGGGGGAAAAGACAGCAGGGACACATGGGGACACTGAGACACTAGGAGACACTAGGGGACACTGAGACACTAGGGGACATATGGGGACACTGGGGGACACAGACACTGGGAGACCTGGGGACACTGAGACACTTGGGGACACTGAGACACATGGGGATGCTGAGACACATAGGGATGCTGATACACATGGGGACGCTGTGAGACATAGGGACATTGGGAGGCACTGAGACATTGGGGCATGGAGACACTATGTCCCAGTGTCCCCATGTCCCCCAGCCAGTGTCCCAGTGTCCCCAAGTCTCCCAGTGTCTGTGTCCCATGTCTCTCAGTGTGCCTAGTGTCCCCATGTGTCCCAGTCTATGTCCACAACTGTCCCCATGTCTCCCAGTGTCCCCAAGTGTCTGTCTCCCAGCCAGTGTCTCCCAGTGTCCCCTAGTCTCCCAGTGTCCCCGGGTCTCTCAGTGTCCCAATGTCTCTCAGTGTCCCCGTGTCTCTCAGTGTCCCCGTGTCTCTCAGTGTCCCCGTGTCTCTCAGTGTCCCCAGTATCTTAGTGACATGGGGACATACTGAGACATTGGGACACTTGGAGGAATGGGGACACTGAGACACTGGGAGACTAGGGGACTGGGCGACATGGGAACACTGATACTGTGATACATAGGGACACTGAGACATTGGGTGACTTGTGAGACAGACACTGGGAGACAGGGAGACACTGGGAGCAATCCATCTATACAACAGAATCAAAACTGTGAGTAGTTTGTTGGTGATTTTACAGAATTTTCTCTGATGTCACTCCATGTGATTTACATCATGTGATGTCACACATAACTAATTATACAAATGACAAAGGCTGGTATTTTTTCCAAGAAAGGTGGCAACCCTAACTACTCTTCACATACTCTTGCTTAAAGGAGCACTATAGGGTCAGGAACACAATCCTGTATTTCTGACCCTATTATGTTAAAACCACCACCCTGGCCCCTTTTTGCCTCCCTAAATATAGTAAAATATTACTTGTATTCAAGTCTGCAGCTGCTGGCTCTGCCTCTGAACTGACTGTCTGCTGACATCATCAGAAGTGGTGGTCTGAGCAAATTACAATACTTCCCCATAGGATTAGCTGAGACTGTCAACTAGGCAGATCAGGGGCAGAGCCAGCACAAGTCCAACATAGCCCTGGCCAATCAGCATCTCCTCATAAAGTTAAATTGAATAAATGCATCTCTATGAGGAAAGTTCAGTGTTTGCATGCAGAGGGTGGAGACACTGAATGGCAGTGCTGCACATTAGGCAGTACTGCCCCAGGAAGCACCTAAAGCAGCCATCTAATGAGTGGCCAGTGGAATTATTTTCTCTGAAAAGACAGTGTTTACTGCAAAAAGCCTGAATGGAATGATTCTACTTACCAGAACAATAAGCTGTAGTTGTTCTGGTGACTATAGTCAGGGCCGGATTAACATAGGGGCTGATGGAGCTGCAGCTCCAGGCCCAGGCCCATGGAATAGGCCCATTTAAAAAAAAAAAAAAAAAAAAAAAATTTTTTTTTTTTTTTTTTTTTTTACACACTACTCTTAGGTATTTGAGGTTGCCTGGCTGTGCCGGTATTGCAGCAATACCAGCAATACAAATGCATGTATTTTTCTCAGAGTAAATGAGAAAATAAATAGATTACTCTGCAATACCAGCACCGGCCAGTAGGGGTCACTGTGTGTGGAGAGAGGCAGGGATAGGAAGTTACAGCATATCCCTGCCTCTCTCTACTACTCATTGATCCGTGGGGGAGCAGCAACACAGCACAGAGTCCAGACAGCAGCTCTACAGCTCAGGTAAGTGAGGGATGGGGGGAAAGGCAGCAGGGACACATGGGGACACTGAGACACTAGGGGACATGTGGGGACACTGAGACACTAGGGGACACGGGGAAACACACTAGGGGACACAGACACTGGCAGACCTGGGAACACTGAGACACTTGGGGACACTGGAAAACATGGGGGCACTGACACTAGGGGACACTGAGACACTAGGGGACATATGGGGACACTAGGGGACACATGGTGACACAGACACGAGGACACTGAGACACTAGGACACAGAC
Organism: Pelobates fuscus; assembly: GCF_036172605.1. Classification (NCBI taxonomy): domain Eukaryota; kingdom Metazoa; phylum Chordata; class Amphibia; order Anura; family Pelobatidae; genus Pelobates; species Pelobates fuscus. The sequence goes on from NC_086327.1 coordinate 28,643,138, forward strand.
ACTGGGAGACCTGAGAACACAGACACTTGGGGACACTGGAAAACATGGGGACACTGGGACACATGGGGATGCTGAGACACATGGGGATGCTGTAAGACATAGGGACATTGGGAGACACTGAGACATTGGGACACGGAGACACTATGTCCCCATGTCTCCCAGAGTCCCCATGTCCTCCAGCCAGTGTCCCTAGTGTGTGTCCCCAAGTCTCCCAGTGTCTGTGTCCCATGTCTCTCAGTGTACCTAGTGACCCCATGTGTCCCTATATGTCCCAGTGTCCTCATGTCTATGTCCACAACTGTCCCCAAGTGTCTGTCTCCCAGCCAGTGTCCCCTAGTTTCCCAGTGTCTGTGTTCCCATGTCTCTGTGTCCCTAGTGTCTTAGTGTCCCCAAATGTTTCAGTGTCCCCATGTCTCCCAGTGTCTGTGTTCCTAGTGTCTCAGTGTGCCTAGTGTCCCCATGTCTCCCAATGTCCCTATATGTCCCAGTGTCCCCATGTCTATGTCCCAACTGTCCCCATGTCTCCCAGTGTCCCCAAGTGCCTGTCTCCCAGCCAGTGTCCCCTAGTCTCCCAGTGTCTGTGTTCCCATGTCTCTCTGTCCCTAGTGTCTTAGTGTCCCCAAATGTTTCAGTGTCCCCATGTCTCCCAGTGTCTGTGTTCCTAGTGTCTCAGTGGGCCTAGTGTCCCCATGTCTCCCAGTGTCCCTATATGTCCCAGTGTCCCCATGTCTATGTCCCAACTGTCCCCATGTCCCCAGTGTCTGTCTCCCAGCCAGTGTCCCCTAGTATCCCAGTGTCTGTTTCCATGTCTCTGTGTGCCTAGTGTCTTAGTGTCCCCAAATGTTTCAGTGTCCCCATGTCTACCAGTGTCTGTGTCCCTAGTGTCTCAGTGTCCCCATTTCTCCCAGTTTCCCTAAATGTCTCTGTGTCTCCCAGTGTCCCCATGTCTCCCAGTTTCCCCGGTTCTCTGTGTCCCCATGTCTCTAGTGTCCCCGTCACCATGTCTCTAGTGTCCCCGGGTCTCACTGTGTCCCCAGTATCCTAGTGACATGGGGACACACTGAGACATTGGGAGAAATGGGGACACAGATACTGGGAAACTAGGGGACTGGGTGACATGGGGACACTGACACTGTGATACATAGGGACACTGAGACACTGGGTGACTTGCGACACTGAGACACTGAGAGACAGGGAGACACTGGGAGCAATCCATCTATACAGCAGAATCAAACTGTGAGTAGTTTGTTGGTGATTTTACAGAATTTTCACTGATGTCACTCCTTGTGATTTACATCATGTGGTGTCACGCTTAACTAATCAATTATACAAATGATTAAGGCTGGTATATTTTTCCAAGAAAGGTGGCAACCTTAACTACTCTTCACATACTCTTGCTTAAAGGAGCACTATAGGGTCAGGAACACAATCATGTATTTCTGACCCTATTATGTTAAAACCACCACCCTGGCCTGTTCTTACCTCCCTAAATATAATAAAATATTACTTGTATTCAAGTCTGCAGCTGCTGGCTCTGCCTGTGAACAGACTGTCTGCTGACATCATCAGAAGTGGTGGTCTGAGCAAATTACAATACTTCCCCATAGGATTGGCTGAGGCTGTCAACTAGGCAGATCAGGGGCAGAGCTAGCACAAGTCCAACATAGCCCTGGCCAATCAGCATCTCATCATAAAGATAAATTGAATCAATGCATCTCTATGAGGAAAGTTCAGTGTCTGCATGCAGAGGGTGGATACACTGAATGGCAGTGCTGCACACTAGGCAGTACTACACCAGGAAGCACCTCTAGCAGTCATCTAAGGAGCGGCCAGTGGAGTTATTTTCTCTGAAAACACAGTGTTTACTGCAAAAAGCTTGAATGGAATGATTCTACTTACCAGAACAAATACAATAAGCTGTAGTTGTTCTGGTGACTATAGTGTCCCTTTATGTTTGGAAGCTTGAGAGGGATGTATGGGAATAAAACTTGTGTGGACTGGCTGACAATAAAATTAGTTTAGGTAATGCAGACGTTGGTCTCTCTAACACTGTGGCATGTCCCCTTTATTCTACACTCACCTTTTCTCTGTCTCAGACTATATACCAGGAACTTCTGCCTGCTAGTAAGAAGGTAAGGAGACTAGTGGACCAGCGAGTGCTAGGGTACAGTCCTAAGAAAGCATGGAGTGAGCGCATCATTAGACACATTTATGTCAAGCTCAGGGTGCTGCCTGCATAGTATGCCCTTAGTTGGACAGCCTGCAGGATTGGCGGGCAGCCTGACATGCATTCATGCCAGGCTGACCTTCCAATTCTTTGGACAAACATGCCCCCTTTCTGGGCATGTTCACCCCTTTTGGCAGGTCTGGTCACGTGATTCGTGCCAGTGGCACACCCTTTTACCGCGCCCATTGATTTCCTGCTTCACTGGACACTGCTGTTAGGGGGTATGGATTTACTTATAAGATGAACGCATAAATTAGAGGGAGATTAGCATAGAGTATGTGTTTTCTTATAGCTGCATCCTTTGAGTTTCCTTCCAGCACCATCTCCATCAGATACATGATGCTTGGGAGGTATGACTGTTTTAGTGTTTTTGGTCGATAAGATTCCGTAATTAGGCCCATCATAATTGTCAGCTCCAGGCCCACTGGGCTCTTAATCCGGCCCTGACTATAGTGTCCCTTTAAGTTTGGAAGCTTAAGAGGGATGTATGGGAACAAAACTTGTGTTGACAGGCTGACAATAAAATTAGTTTAGATAATGCAGACTTTGGTCTCTCTAACACTGTGGCATGTCCCCTTTCTTCTACACTCACTACATATACCTTTTCTATGTGTCAGACTATATACCAGGAACTTCTGCCTGCTAGTAAGAAGGTAAGGAGACAAGTGGACCAGTGAGTGCTAGGGGACATTCCTTAGAAAGCGTGGAGTAGGCATATCATTTGATGCATTTATGTCAAGCTCCGGGTGCTGCCTGCATAGTATGCCCTTGGTTGGACAGCCTGCATGATTGGCGGGCAACCTGACATGCATTCATGCCAGGCTGTCCTTCAAATTCTTTGGACAGACATGCCCCCCTTTTGGGCATGTTCTCCCCTTTTGGCAGGTATGGTCACGTGATTCGCACCAGTGGCCCACCCTTTTACCCAGCCCATTGACTTCTTGCTTCATTGGACACTGCTGTTAGGGGTTATTGATTTACTTAAAAGATGGAAGCATAAATTAGAGAGAGATTAGCATAGAGTATATGTTTTCTTATAGCTGCATCCTATGAGTTTCCCTCCAGCACTATCTCCATCAGATACATGACGCTAGAGAGGTATGACTGTTTTAGTGTTTTTGGTCGATAAGATTCTGTAATTAGGCCCATCATAACTGTCAGCACCAGGCCCACTGGGCTCTTAATCCGGCCCTGGCTGCAGGGGCATGTTCTATACACCAAAACTGCTTCATTAAGCTAAAGTTGTTCAGGTGACTATAGTGTCCCTTTAACCCCTTAAGGACCAAACTTCTGGAATAAAAGGGAATCATGATGTGTCACACACGTCATGTGTCCTTAAGGGGTTAAGTTACCGTCCAAATCTTCTCCCACTAAGTCTGGTATAACTCTAAATGCTTTATTCCATATAGGTCTTAAAAGCTTACATCCCCACCAGATATGTTTAGAACTACCTTCAGCACAAGTACACCTCCAACAAAGTTTGGGATTATCAGGGTTGATTCTATTTAGAATTTTTGGTACCCTATGCCATTGATGAAGAATTTTATAATGAAGCTCTATGATATTTAAACAATGCAACGATTTTTTAACTTCTTGAATTGATCTATACCACTGCTCTAACTCGATTGAAGACCCACTTTCTTGTTCCCAATTTTTCCATGCTTTTGGTTTAGACTTTTTCTTCCTCTCTCAATAATTCATACCAACTAGATATCGATTTACGATTATTATTTTTAAATAGATCATTTAATTTTTTATTTATCCTAGTGTTGTCATAAAGCAGATGGTTGTCCAAATAATTTTTTATTCTTAGGTATTTGAATAACTCTCTTGAATTAAGGTCAAGACTTAACTGAAGATATAAAAAAGACCTTATTTTATTCAATTCTAATAAATGGTCTATTTTAGTTGAACCAAATTTGATCCAATTACCTAAATTTAGGTAATTAATATTATATTCCATTGTCTTAATTGGACTATACTTAGAAATTTTATTTAAAATGTGATTTCTTTTCCTGTATTTTACCTGTATTTTTTTACCTGTACTTTTCCTGTATTTTTGAATTTTGCACTTGCCCCAACGTCAATCCATAACATATTAGAAAGATCTTTTGAATTACACAGAAAGGATTCAATTTTATACCAAGGCTCTTCTAATGAGGTTGGGCCCTGCCATCTCCACAGATGGTACAGCCTGGAGGCTTCGTAATATTTGATAAGATTTAGGACAGCCAGGCCACCCGTACTGGGCTTTTTCATTACATGTAAGATCGAGATCCTTGACCTCTTATAATCCCATATGTAATTCAGAAATAATTTATAAATCTGCCTAAATTTAGTTATTGTTATAGATAAAGGTATCATTCTGAACAGGTATGACCAATGAGGAAGAATATATGATTTGATTATATTTATTCTTCCCAACCAGGAAATTCCTATGTTTCTCTACTCTTTGAGTAATTTATCACTGATATCTTTTATAAGATGATCCACGTTTTTATCAATCATTTCTTTTAAGTTATAAGAGAAATGAATCGCAAGATATTTAAAACCTTGAGATGACCAAGTGAAGGGATATTTAACTGATAATCTATTAATTGTCATAAAATCTAAATTAATGGGCATGACTTGGGATTTACCAATATTTAATTTATAGTTTGAAACTCTACCATAGTCTTCCAACTCCCGAAACAAGGCCCCTAATGATATATCCGGATCAGACAGTGTTAATATAATGTCATCAGCATATAGGCTGATCTTAAATTCAGAGTGGTTCAGAATAACTCCTTTAATTTTAAGAACCAAAACCACTACATCTCAAAGAGTTACTCCAACCTCCATTGGAGATATCTGCAATGTTGTGCCGTTATCTAGTTACACCCCTGGTATACTTGACTTAGGAATCCTGGAAGTCTGTTCCGGACTGCATAATGTAAATTCTGTCTAAAAATTAAGTCATGCACTGCGCACTGGTGACACACGTAATCAGCTTCTACCCTTGCCGACAGTGCTAGGAGCACGCATTCATGGAGAAACCTATCTGTCCCACCCCTCCCCACCACCTTACATGAAGTGTGCAGATTTTATTTCTTATCCCCTCCCTTTGACCACCCCACACTCCCTCCCCTCCTTGGCTCAGAGTGTGCACATGAATTTTAAACCTCTGAGAATGGTCCCGTCAAATCCTTCTGATTGGACCTTGGAGAGGAAAGTAGTGACGCAGCGGATAACAGACGGGAAGTGAAAACGATCTAGGTGAACTTCGCCAAGCACTGGATTCCAAGTTTGAACCTAATTTAATATTTTTTATTTTTGTTTATATATAAGGGGGGGAGAGGGGGGGAGGGTGGGAGCAGGTGACAAGTGCCCAATAGGGCACTATAATGTAAAAAGTCATACTACAGTACTAGGGTTGCAGTAACCCTTTACAGGGACTGGATATGTACACCAAAGCCACTACATTAGTCTATTAATGAGAAATGCAGCACTGTTTACATTTGTCAGTTGCCAAGTTCCTTGTGGCTGTTTAGTAGACACAAGACCCGGTACCTCTTCCCATAGTGTAATTATCGCATTTCTTCATGTTCGGTGTTATCATGCGCAGCTTAATGATGCTAAATGTGACTTTACGACATTGCAGGTTAAATACGTACACGTTCTACATGAGCAGCAAGCTCATTTCTTTTTGGGGAATGCTAACATTTAATATGGACATTTTTATTGATTTACTGGAATAACACAATAGTTAGTGAGAAATGACTTGGAAGACTGGATCATCTCATCCTTACCATCAATCTCATTTTGAGGAATCTGACCAAATATTTGTAGGTAGGGCCTATAAAACACCCGCCGTAAGATCCAGGAGAGGCGCATGTCACTGGGGTGAAGGAGACCTTCGGTAGCCACACCGTAAGCTATGAGCCAGACTCCAAGGAAGAAGAGAAAGAAAAATACATCCTTCATCTAAAAAGAAAAAAATTATTTTAAGAATTTCTTGATCACGGCACTATTATCTACCAAAATGTACCACTGGGAGAAATTTTGCCAGAAAGAGAGAAATGCAACAAACCATCGAAAAAGTGACTGAGCAAATTGAATATGTGTATCTTAAAAATATTCATCTCATGTTACCATATCTCATTTTCTACAGTCAATGTAAGATGTTTATTGCAGGTGTGACTAAATGCCCTTCTTCGTGCAAAATGCCTCTTTTTGTCAGATTTTATAGGCTTCCTGTTCCCTTTTGGTTCATCTTTGTTACATAAAGGGATATAGCAAACACAGCTGTAGGTCCACCTTTATTCCATCACTCACCATCTTCCTGACAATGATAATCTTCGGTCCTAGCTGCTTGTTCACAGCAAAAATGTGAATTAATCGCAGAGTGAAGACCATAAAATCAAAGCACAAGATGGTCCGTCCAGCTTCATACGTGCTTTCGAACATCCTGTGGGGAAAAACAACATTTACAAAACAGTTAAAATCACACTCAGTAACTTTCCACAAGGATGGACAGTAAATGCAGATCAACCCATCACCATTCAATGCATTTACTTTTCTATTTAAAATCAACGGATTTTAAAATAATACGAGAACCCACATGTTTGGTGCAAGGTTTAGTTACATAAATATTTTGCTCTATGGGCACAGCCATTTCACTCCAAACTATCTAGGGAGCTGTGTTCAGCTATTAGCAGTCTACTGTAGAAAAATAATAGGGTGATTACATGGCCACAGCGTTATTAAAGTGACACTATAATCATCCGAACAAGTACAGCTTAATGCAGTTGTTCTGGTGTCTACTGAAAAAAAGGAAGATACAGTATTGCCAGTGGGATACACATAAAATAAGAGATGCTCAAATACACCTTTGTGAGTTACCCTTTACCCTCACATCAAACAGAAATTACATACGGTATAAGGCGGAGTATCTTCTTATTGTAATAAGTAATAAGGTTAAAATCCTAGAGATAAAACAGAATAAAACACATAATAGTGCAATATTGTCTGTGCAAAATGGTAAGTGCAAGATATAGGTGGAATATCACTCACAAAATGAGAGCCTATAAGCGAGGATCAATGTTCCAGCGTTGTGGGATATAGGTTCCCCCTACCTTCTTTACACTGCCAGGAGATGGTAAGAAGCCCAATATCCTCTCCAAGGTAAGTATACATATAAAGTGCTTTATTGTAATAAGTGCACAAATATAATAAATAAAAAGTATATATAAGAAAAAAGACCTTATAATTGAAGGTAGAGATAGTCTCTGATGTTGCAAAACGCATTTCGCCTCGTTTAGAGGCTTCCTCAGTTGCTGTATGTCTTTTTCTGTAGATGTCTGTGCCTGGTGTCTACTGCCTGTCCCTGCAAGCTTTTTAATGTAAACGCTGCCTTTTCAGAGAAATGGCAGCGTTTACATTGCTCCCTACGGACACCTCCAGTGGCAGTTACTCAGTCACAACGTGCAGCACTGACGTTCAGCGTCTCCGCTGGCGTTCAGCTATGTTGATTCAATGCATCACAAAGAGCATGCAAGGCAATCACAACGATCACACCATTTAAAATAGCAAGCCTGAAAGGCCAGTATCTATGCCAAAAAATTAACTATCATGATAAGACTGAAATTGCACAGAGAGCAATTGTAAATTCAGTCATCAGCAAGTAACATTGAAAGCAATTTAGAAATCAAATTATTAAAGGTAATATCTAGGTTTGATTTCTCGCTACCTCAGACCCCAGTGAGCTGAAGACGAAGCCAAACTTCCAGTTCCCTATGCTCCCAAGCAATTCAATAACTACAATTCCCCTGAGTAAAATTAAATAGAAAAATCTAGAAATCTTAATTTTGGAAAAGAAATGGAAGTGGTTGAGATACTCTGCAAATTGTTAAATAGGGGTAACTAAATATTTCATTAAAAAAAAAAGCTATATCGATGATCAATTACTCCCCTTTCAGTAGAAGCAGATGAGATAATGTTAAATGTTCTAGCACTCAGATGTACCTGCAAACTAGGGCAATGATGAAAAGCATCAAGGCCGTGATGTCTACATGGTTCCACGAATCCTGCAGGTACTGCTTGACCTTCTGCGTCACCGGCATAGATCCCACAAAGAAGCTTTGTCGTATCTCTTCGCACACCATTGTGAAAATCCAAAAATAAAGGATGATCTCAGAGTTTGCCGGGCCATCAGGAGGAGCTGGCTTGAAGTCCATCAGCAGTACGTAGGAGAAAAGGAAGAGGAAGGCAAAATACATGACTACGTTCCCCAAAAAGGCTGTCACCGGTGCACTCCAGAACTGCTTCCAACGTCTTAACCACGTTGGCCGTGGTTTCTCTCTTATGATTTCCGACTCAGGAATCATGGTTTTTGAATTCTCTGGTTTGCCCGTTTTGAGTGGTATCACTTCGGATTTCCCCTTCTCGTACTCTTCCCTAAAAGGAAATAAATGCAAGGATGTTGGGTATCTGCAATGCTAAAACCCTAAGCTATGATTGACGTATTATATTTTCCATTACCCCTCCATGATTTCGGCCACAGTGGTCTTTATATCAATGTCAAGACTGTCCATTTCCACTCGCTGAGGACCATCTACATTTTCATTGTCGAAAGACCTGGAGGATAAAAACAAGGGATCACGTGAAATGGTGAAAAATAGTCAACAACATTTTGTATCTTCTAAATAATAGTCTTGATTCAGCTATTATGTTAAGTAGATATACAGTTGTGCTCCAAAGTTTGCATACCCTGGCAGAAATTGTGAAATGTTGGCATTGATTCTGAAAATATGACTGGTCATGCAAACAAAAACATAAATTTTATTGAAGGATAGTGATCATATGAAGCCATTTATTATCACATAGTTATTTGGCTTCTTTTTAAATCATAATGATAACAGAAATCACCCAAATGGTCCTGATCAAAAGTTTACATATCCTTGAAGGTTTGGCCTTGTTACAGACACACAAGGTGACTCACATAGGTTAAAATTATTATTATTATTGGTATTCATATAGCGCCAACTAATTCCGCAGCTATTTACAATATTATGAAAGGGTGAAATTTACAATAAATGAGACAATTACACAGTGACACAGGAACAATAGGTAGATGAGGGCCCTGCTCAAACAAACGTATAGTCTACAGGTGGGAATTAAAGGTTCATTTCCCACACCTGTGGCTTTTTAGATTGCAATTAGTGTCTGTGTATAAATAGTCAATGGGTTTGTTAGCTCTCACGTGGATGCACTGAGTAGGCTAGATACTGAGCCACGGGGGCAGAAAAGAACTGTCAAAAGACTTGCGTAACAAGGTAATGGAACTTTATAAAGATGGAAAAGAATATAAAAAGATATTCAAAGTCTTGAAAATGCCAGTCAGTACTGTTCAATCACTTATTAGGAAGTGAACAATTTTCAGATCTCTTGATACCAAGCCAGGGTCAGGTAGACCAAGAAAGATTTCAGCCTCAACTGCCAGAAGAATTGTGTGGAATACAAAGAAAAACCCACAGGTAACCTCAGGGAAATACAGGCTGCTCTGGAAAAACACAATGTGGTTGCTTCAAGGTGCACATTACGACAATACTGCATGTTCGAGTTGCCAGAAAGAAGTCTTTACTGCGCCGATGCCACAAAAAAGCCAAGTTACAATATGCCCGACAACACCTTGAAACGCCTCGCAACGTCTGGCGAATTGTATGACAATGACAATAAGCACAAGGCCAAGGTGTTATGGTTGCCTCAGGCTAGCTTAGAGTTGGACCGCTTGGATGTCCTTGTCCCCGATCCTGGAGAGCGGTAGAAAGTTCCAATTCAGCACCTAACGATCTTCCTGCAAGTGTAAAGTATTCCTGGAGCTCTGAGCAGAGCTAGTGATCAGCATTTTCCTACAACACGAGTCGGGGCTGGGAGTTAAGGATAAGAAGTCTGGTTTATTGAATGGCAAGGCATTGCTTATACACACATTTTCAGGCCAGAGGCACACCCCTCTGGACCTGATGGAACACAGTGTTACAAGGGACACAAACCAATAGGAACAAAGTGCATCTTTCCGAACCCTCCCCTCTATCCTGGAGATAATTAGCTGAAGTGGTTACAGTTACTTAATTATCTCCAGGTACAGGAAATATTCTGGAGTTGAAATTATACCAAAAACCACATAAAAATGCATAACTCATATAATATAGTATTTAACTTATATGTCCAACATATCCCCAGACAGCTTGGATCTGAGCACACAAGCTGTCCAAAAAGCGCCCAGATCTCATGAATGTAGTGGGAATACCATTGGGATAAAGTTTGTCTCCAGGGCTGTTCAGCCTAAGTCAACCCAGAATTAGCTCCACAATGTTCAGGCATAGGGTCGGTCTAGCTTCCAGAGTCTCAAAGTACTGAACGGCACGGTTTTCGTTGGTTTAGACACGAACGGACGGAGGTCTGGGAATCCCAGCACGATTTGGGATTAATAGCGTCCGAGAATAGTACCAGGAGGTCGACGACCAACTCCTGCTGGGCGTTCGGCAGTTAAAGATGGCCGCCGTCACGTGTTTGTGCATACAAACGACAACCACCCAGACGATCGTCAATTAAGCTGCGGTTATAGCAGAAAAAGGTGAAGGTTCTGGAGTGGCCATCACAGTCTCCTGACCTTAATATCATCGAGCCACTCTGGGGAGATCTTAAACATGCGGTTCATGCAAGACGACCAAAGAATTTGCATGACCTGGAAGCATTTTGCCAAGACAAATAGGCAACTATACCACCTGCAAGAATTAGGGCCTCATAGACAACTATTACAAAAATCTGCACGCTGTCATTGATGCTAAAGGGGGCAATACACAGTATTAAGAACTAAGTGTATGCAGACTTTTGAACAGGGGTCATTTCATTTTTTTCTTTTTTGCCATGTTTTGTTTTATAATTGTGCCATTCTGTTGTAACCTACAGTTGAATATGAATCCCATAAGAAATAAAATAAATGTGTTTTGCCTGCTCACTCATGTTTTCTTTAAAAATGGTTTGTATATTATCAATTCTCCAAGGCTATGCAAACCTTTGAGCACAACTGTATATCTTAGAGAGACACTTAAGGATGGGGGAATTGGGTAACATAAATGATTTGGAAAAAGTTATCTTTCCTCCATCAATAGGATAAAGCAATTTCCCAAAAGTCTCCAGCTGCATAAAAGTACTGGTTCCAGTTATCCAAACTCTTTTCGATAATTGTGCGTCATGCATTTCATCTGCAGGATTATTATTAGGCCACAATTGCTGAATTGGCAAAATTATCCAACTATTTTCCCAGCCTAAAACGTGCAATTTCCTGGTCAATCGGCAATAAACTGAAGTTAAAACGCCAGTATATGTCTAGCTAGCACGGCCTGGGAGAATATACGGCTAGGACTTTGTACAACTACCATTGCTTGCATACAATAGAAGACATGCTTGAAGGGATTTGCTTTTATCTCCTACACAATGCACCCAGAGCTGGCAGTCTGCTGCTCCTTATGTTACTAAAAATGGGCTGCCACTTAAAACAGTGGGAATGTAGAGAAAGAAATACGTGTGCTTGTACGTGTTCCATACACAATCTATAAAGTAAAGGTTCACAACATGAGACACAGGTTTTAGATTTATTGGCTACCCCACTTTTCATAGGGTAATACCATATCTAAAAGCACCGTGTTCCATTATAGAACATAGCGTGCCATGTGCTGGTGGTAGATGTATGACATGACTGTGCATTTCGAAAACAGGTGCTATTCTGGAGTAAACTGCTACATGTTGTGATACATTCTGCTGGTTTCCATGGTGATTGCACAGTGATAGGTAAGCATGACAGAGCAGGAACTTGTGCGATACTTTCCAATGGGGCTCAAATTCAAACTATATAATTACAAAATGGCAGACTGACTTTTTACTTGGTAATATAATTTTGTGAGCATCATAAATAGTACACTGATCAGCACAACATTAAAACCACTGACAGGTGAAGTGAATAACATTAATAATATTGGGATATGCTAGGCAGTAGGTGAACAGTCAGTTCTTGAATTTCATGTTTTGGAAGCAGGAAAAAACATGGGCAAGCGTAAGATCTGAGTGACTTTGACAAAGGCCCAAATAGTGATGGCTAGACGATGGGTCAGAGCATCTCCGAAACAGGAGCGAAGGCTAGTCCATCTGGTCCAATCCCACAGAGTAGCTACTGTAGTTTAAATTGCTGAAAAACTTAATGCTGGCCATGATAGAAAGGTGTCAGAACGCACAGTGCATCACAGACCGTTTAGAGTGCCGATTATGACTCCTGTCCACCTCGGAAAGCTCCTTCAGTAGGGATTTGAGTAATGGAAAAAGGTTGCCTGGTCTGATGAATGACATTTTCGTTGAGATCAGTTGGATGGCCTGGTGCATGCGCGTTGTTTACCTGGAGAAGCGATGGAAGCAGGATGGACCATGGCAAGAAGACAGGCCAACAGAGGCATTGTTATGCCGGGAAACCTTTGGTCCTGGCATTCATGTGGATGTTACTTTGACACATACCACCTACCTAGAGATTGTTGCAGACTACGTACAACCCTTCATGGCAATGGTATTCCATGATTGCAGTGGCCTCTTTCAGCAGGATAATGCATGCTGCCACATTGCAAAAATTGTTTAGAGGTTTGAGGAACATAACGAAGAGTTCAAGGTGTTGCCTTGGCCTCCAATTAACCCAGATCTCAATCCGATTGAACATCTGTTGAAAGTGCTGTAACAAACAATCCGATCCATGGAGGCCTCACCTCGCAAGTTGGTCTCAGATACCACAGGACACCTTCAGAGGTCTAGTGGAGTCCATGCCTTGACGCATCAGAGCTGTTTTTGCAGCACAAGAGGAACCTACATGATACTAGGCAGGTGGTTTTAATGTTTTGTCTGATCAGTGTATATAAACCACAAACTCTCCGTTTCAAATTGTAAGATTATAAGCTTGAACAAACAGGGTCCTCAGTAACCTCTTGTCCTTGTCAATGTTTGTAAACGTTTGACTCATTTGCTGTTGAATCCATTTTTTTGGACATTGTAAAGTGCCAATAATAATAATGAAATGTTTGGTTTTTCTATAAAACATTACATTGTCTTGTATGTTCTCACCACTTTATGCAATACTGCTTATTTTAATAATTATGTGGAAACTGTCATTGTCATTTCCAAGAGGCCAACATATATAGTAGCGCTGTATAGGTCTGGTTTCTTGTATATCTAGAGTCTGGTAACATTTGTAACCAGCACACACATCACAGTTACATGTAGGGTACCACTCACTTGAATTCAATCAGATTTGTGTATATCAGAGGCGGGCAGAAGAAGGTTAGCACCATCGCCCATACGGGTGTATTATGTGCCATCTGACCCCACCAGTTCTCCGTTAACATGGACTGTAAAATACAAATCAATGGGAAAAAAAGTGAATAAAAAGATGGCTATTATTAACTCTTCTTTTCATTGACTACTATAGGTAAACCTGCTTCTGCTGAAGTTGAAACATTCTCTGAAACAGCTATGCACCCAGCTTGGCTATTTTTACCCTAAATTTGAAATTCAGTTTTAATTGAGAAGTGAGAATTGTCAGGAATTCAGAGTTTAAGGCCAAAATAGCCAAATTAGAATAATTCAGCCATGCTTCCAGTTTAGCTACTGTGGTCTTAAATTTGAAGTTCCATTTGAATTCCTCACATTACTCACTTGAACAACCCTGCAAAATTAACACACCCTGAGATCAAATAGTGTTGAAGAGCTTTGTTTAGGGGAAAGATTTTTGTTTCTATTAATTTAATAACTTTTTCACTGCCATGAGAAAACTTGAAATGGTAAGAGGCAATTTACAGACTCATTAAAGGAACACTATAGGGTCAGGAATACAAATGTATTCCTGACCCTATAGTGATTAAAAAAAAACACCATCCAGCCCCCTGCCCCCTATATTTCCTCTGAATATAGTAAAATCTTACTTTTCTTCAAGTCTGCAGCTGCTGGTTCTGCCCCTGATCTGCCTGCTTTGCTGACATCATCAAAAGTAGTGCTCTGAGCCAATCACAAAGCTTTCACATATGATTGGCTGAGACTATCAAGAGCAGGGGCAGAGGCAGCACAAGTCAAAAACAGCCATGGCCAATCAGCATCTCCTCATAGATATGTAATAAATCAATGTGTCTCTATGAGGAGGGTGGAGACACTAAATGTCAGTTACGCTGTGCAACACTGCCCCAGGAAGCACCTCTAGCAGCCATCTGAGGAGTGGCCAGTGGAGGTATCCCTAGGCTGTAATGTAAACACTGCAGTGTTTACAGCAAAAAGCCTGAAGGGAATGATTATACTCACCAGAACAAATACAATAAGCTGTAGTTGTTCTGGTGACTATAGTGTCCCTTTAAGAAAGTCGGATAAGAGATCACATAACAGTGTAACTAAAGAATACAAAATGTTCACATACTGTATGCATGAAAACACATACACTGTATCTTTATAAGTAACTCACCTGAACTCCATCTTGCGCAAAGAAATTGCGTGCATCTGCTTCATAAGCGAGTTGTAGGCAAGTGGCACCACCCCAGACATTGGATCGTCGCACCAGAAGCTTAAAGGCTCGATTTTCACTGTTTCTATAGCATTCATTAAACACTCCTGCATAGGAAGGAAATTGTCTCAATCAAAATTACATTTTTGTCCACCTGTGTCTACTTTTGCCCATGTCTGCACTTGGTTAGCCAAAGGGTGCAGTGGGCTTTTCTCAACATAAATCACAATTCCGGGGCAAAGTTCTAAAAGTGTGTGTCACCATGGTAACCAAATAAACTGGAACTTGCAGTAGAAGTATTCCTCATATGTAAGCACCAAGCTTACTGCTTACTTCGTTTATGCATGAGCTAAATCAGAAGTTCAGAACTGCAAAGTATATATCATACCAATCGCAAGATGCTCAAACTTTGCAGCCAGGTCCTTCATTGCCATTGATTCTTCAGCCTCTGATTCCAAGCGAGAAAGTTCCTTAAGGATCTTGGAAGCGGCCAGCGCAGAACTCACAGCCTCTGAACCCTACGGAAAACACAATAGATTTTACGGAAGCCATTTTCCAGCAGAACTTATTGAATAGTGAAAGCAAATAGGTTGCCTTCCCAAACATTCAACTAATTGAAGATACCCAACCGGAGCTGATTTTAGGACTAAGCTTTCCTATTAGTTTATCACACCCTTTAGTGTTAAAAGATACAGGTTGTCAGAGGAAAAGTTTGGGATGCCATCGTCGTGTCCTCCTGCCATCTACTTGTCAGGACTCCAACTCCATGCACACTCACCATTTCCCAGAAATATGATGCCATTTCATCACGGTTCTGAAGAATTGCCCAGATAAACAGGTCAATCCATGGAGTGATAGACTTTTTCGTTTCATATTTTTGCTCACCGTAGGCCAGATGCTGGGATTTATTCTGCAGACAGAAAGAGCAGTCAGTGTCATACAGAATACCCATTGACAAAATTCTATCCAGTTACAAACATAATAATAATAATAATAACTAGTATTTATATAGCTATAAACAAAAAACAAAGTGTGCTGTGTCTTTAAGACTAAAAATAAATACTTTATAGTAAAAGTTAACTGTGCATAAAACAATTAATATAATGGTATGTCTGTACCCAAAGTGACAATGTTAATTGTTTTATATTAACTATTATATACATTGTCACTTTGGGTACAAATATAATATTATACTAATTGTTTTATGCATAGTTAACTTTTACTATAAAGTATTTATTTTTAGTCTTAAAGACATAGTGCACTTTATTTTTTTGTTTATGTTTATACATGTGATTGGAGCTTTTTCACATTATATAGTGCTGCTTTTTTTTTTATTAACAAATCTTACTCATTTGTAATATCATTCAGTGCCATAATTTTACTTGTTTTTTTGTGTAGTATTTATATAGGGCTTTTTTCCACAATGAGACTCAAAGCACATTTCAGTGCATGCTCTCGGAATTAACCAAATCGGCAGCTGAATAATAATAGATGTTATTATAACCCAATTGATAGTAGTACTCATTTTTCGACCTCGGAAGGATGAAGGGATGTATTGACCGTGCCAGGCATTTTTGAACCTGTGACCTTGCATTTTTTTGAACAGGCTCTGTAGTCAGGGAATCTATCTCACCAGCTTCTGGTCATAGATACCCAGGACAACAAGCTTTTGTAGCCAAATATTCTCAACTACTAGTGGTAAATGACTAGTGTTTAGCGTTACACACATATAAAAAGATTAATGGAGCTTCTATACTACTGATCAATTATTTTATCTAGATACCCACATTTGAATTTCTTCTGCTAACGGAGCTTTTCATGTTTCCAAGGATGTGGGTGTAGAAAGGTGTACAAACATCACCCAGCAGTTCTTTCAAAACTTTGGACACTTCATAGAGCTTATACTCTTTTCCTTTAGTGGTATTGTCCACTGGAATGAATTCACTGGGGTGAGGTTTGTTGGACTCTCGTCTTTCTTCGTGTTTGCGCTGTAGGAGGTGACATAGAACTGTATTTTCCAAAATTGAACTGTAGAGTTCCTCCAGCTGTCCATATGTCAGGTAATCCACAATGTTCAAACCATTGTCCACAAAGAGCTTCACAAAGCTGGGCTTGTCATTCACCAATGCATCGGTCATGGTGTCCTCCAGATCTGACGCCTGGATTAAAATAGCAAAATTAGTAAAAATCAAAGAGTGTGTGACAACAGAATAAAATAAATAAGAGAAAGAAATAAAGTAAACATCAAAATTGGTGTCTAAATTGCATTAGGCCAGCCAAGTATTGCATAACATGCAGTAATTTACAAAATGTAGAAGGTCATCGAAAAATGTCTTTCCGGATGTGGGGCTTCTATCCGTAAATCAGTTTAAAACAATTCTGGAAATAGTGAAAATATTATAATTTTAATTTATGCAAAATATAGTTTTGTTTTTAGCTGGCATTAAAACGTGATGAGTTTCAATGTGGAAGAAACCATCTTGGAATTGCATTGTTTCTTAAACCACCCTGTGAAAGACAACGTTTTTTTTTTTTAACGGGGGGCAGTCTCGTAGCCACAGTATATTCACCAGAAAGAGCGCACAAAGTCAGATTTGTGCTTCAAAAAGTATTTGAGCTTTAACTACATAATAATCATCTCAATGTTTCAGTCCACACAGGGACCTTCATCAGGATAAGCATACAATAAACAAACACAGACTATGTAGGGAGGAGAGAAAGAGAGAGTGCAGATTTGAAAAAGAGGCCAAGAGACTGTGCGAATGAGGCTAGATTAAAGTGGGAGAGAGGCTTGGAACCGGTAAACATCCAGGTTAGAATTACCGTAAAAAAAAAAGGTAAGTCAATGGAGCATCCAGGAACCAGTGGAAAAAGATAAGAGACAGTGCCTTAAAGCGGCACTGTCATGCCGAATTCCGTTTTTTTTTTAACCCCCCCTCCCGCCTCCACTACATCCAATCGACCCCCTAGTCACCCCCAAATGCCCCTAAGCCCCCCACATTACCTATTTTTTATTCTTTATTTTCTGCCCCGATCTATATTCAGGGCGCCGCCATCTTTGTGTGGGTAGGTGAAGTCCCTGTGGGACACGTCATCTGCCCACACTACACAGACTGTGAGATTCCCGCACATGCCCAGTGAAACACCTGGACATGCGAACGGGAATTTCACCTATTCATTCATTCATCAGACAGACGAATGAATGAATAGAAAAAAATCAGACGAACAAACTAACACTGTGTATCAGTGTTCGTTTGTTTGTTCGGTTTATTACAAGGAGGGAGCTACCGGCGTGCAGCTCCCTCCTTGTAATATGTAAAGATAGAAGCGGCAGGGAGCAGTGCTCCCCACCACTTCATAAGCCCCCCAGGTCCCCTCCTCACTCTATGGGGGTCAATATGACCCCCATAATAGCACAAGGGAGATTAAAATCTCCCCAATGCCCCTACTCGCTATACCGCGAGTAGGGGCATGTCCACTAAACAGTGAGCAGCCTGTGGCTGCTCACTGTAAAAAAAAAAAAAAAAAAGGGAAATAAGGGGAGGACCTACTGTCCTCCCCCGCCGGCCCCCACCCCTGGACGGTGGGTGGGGGCCATAATAGTAATAAGGGGGGGGACGGGACCTACTGTCCTCCACCCCCGGCCCCCACCCCTGGGCGGCAGGTGGGGGCCATAATATTAATAGGTGGGGGGGACCTACTGTCCTCCCTCCCCCGGCCCCCACCCCTGGGCGGCGGGTGGGGGCCATAATAGTAATAAGGGGGGGGACCTACTGTCCTCCCCCCCCCGGCCCCCACCCCTGGGCGGCGGGTGGGGGCCATAATAGTAGTAGGGGGGGACCTACTGTCCTCCCCCCCGGCCCCCACCCCTGGGCGGCGGGTGGGGGCCATAATAGTAATAAGGGGGGGGACCTACTGTCCTCCAGCCCCCGGCCCCCACCCCTGGGCGGCGGGTGGGGGCCCTAATGGTAAAAGGGGGGGGACCTACTGTCCTCCCCCCCCGCCCCCACCCCTGGGCGGCGGGTGGGGGCCATAACGATAATGGGGGGGGACCTACTGTCCTCCCCCCGCCCCCACCCCTGGGCGGCGGGTGGGGGCACTAAGTAAATCCCCCCCCCCCCCCCCCACATCAACATGGAAACATACTCATTTGAAAACAGTAACCTTGTAGAGAGATGCTACAAAGCGCATGATTTAGATCTAATGATTCCGCACTCAAATAGGAAAAAGAGGTTACTGTTAACCAGCATTAAGTTTACAATACGACAACCTGCTTTGCAGAACCAATATATACATAAACAAAAATGCAAAAAAAGGCATGAGCCCAGAATAGGGTTACTCCGAGTGGTATGAATATCGACCACAAGAATATAATTTATCAGCCACTCTATAAGGCAAAATCAGTTCTAGAATATATACAGATCACATATGGAGAATGCACATAATTAATGATAAGAGCACCCTGTTTTGTTTCCTGAATGAAAGATATTAACTGAGATTTACACTATTTTCCATTTCATTTATGTTCCTTTTTGGATTGTGGTCTATGATTTTGACTTATTATTAACCATTAAAATTGTTTATGTGCATATCTGCATATGTGATATGTATATATTCTACAAATGAAATTTTGCTTGAAAAACACTATTTTTATTATTTATTAATTTTTCCAAAGTGCAATAAAAAAAAAAAAACGAGTAAATAAATATAGTTGTTTGCACATAAAGTTTAATAAACATAATGTTGTCTCACCCGCCAGAGGATTTCACCATGAAACAGCTCTGTTTTGGCGATATCCTCGCGATTCCAGGCCACAGCCAATTTAAGTTCATCGAGGTATTCCTGGGCATCGCTCGACTGCTTCTTGCATGCTAATATATAGTGAAAAGAAAAAATATTATCTCTTCTGCATACACAATCCAGTGAGTTATTGCTGTATTTTGGGTTATTATAAACCTACATTTTATTATAGACATACCTTTTACCAGGGCTTTCAAAATTACAGTCTCAAAGTCCTCGGTTCCATCGGTGTTTGAATACACAGTGACCAAATCTCGATTCTCCACAATTTTCTCAACCTGAAAAAAAGTGTGTGTAGTGTTCCATATAAATAATATTTTCAGTACATGTGATATTAATTAATTACTTTCCAAGCAGCCAACTGATGTGCGTGCTGCAACATAATCTCGCTAATCCTTACTGAAGTTATTTTATTACTTTCAGAATTTACTTATTAATAGTAAAAAAAAAATGTATCCAGTGATTTAGAGGTTGTCATAAGGATTAAAGGGATATTATAGACATCAAAAAGACTTTAACTTAAAGAAGCAGTTTTGGTGTATAGATCATGCTCCTGCAGTCTCACTGCTCAATTCACTGCCATTTAGGTGTTAAATCATGTTTGCTTCTGTCTATGCAACCCTAGCCACACCTCCCCTGACTGTGACTGACACAGCCTGCATGAAAAAAATGGTTTCATTTTCAATCAGATGTTAACTTGCTTTAGAATTTTGTATCTCCAGCTCTGTAAATTGAACTTTAGCAGTAAGTCATACTGCAGGGAGGTGTTACTAGGGCTGTATAAACAAAGTGATTTAACTTCTATATATCAGAAATACATGCACAAATCCTTGCACCGGCCATGCAAACAAGACAAATGATGAGCCTCTGCAATATTAATACATAGCTCTCGATGTTTGGTAAACTAAGAATTAAAGGGATATGGTCACACTATGAACTATTATCAAATTCAGTCAGTTCTAAATAAACCACTAGAACACAGAGGTAGAAAGGACCATTTACAGTGCGCACACAACTGTTGCTTCCAGTAAATACATATCGTTGGGAATACACAGTAAATGTAAATATAGTCAAGTGAGTTTAGGCCAAAATGGTCACTTAGAAAACTTCTCCAAGACAATTCTGTGTTCAGTTTGACTTTCTTGGCTTTCGATTGGCTATTAATTTTAGTGATTAACCTTTAGAATCTTTGAGGATTATTCACTAAAGTGAGTGGTGAACTAGACAGCTTTGCCTCTTTAACACATGTTTGCAGGTTGAGGGACAGGAATTTAGAATTCATGGGGATATACATAGAGATTTTATATAATGGATTGCTAGAATGCTGGCGACACAGAGACTGGATCTTCTGTAACATCGATGCAGATACCGTGATCTACCACTTTACCCAAAGCAATAATAATAATAATAATAATAATAATAATAATAATAATAAACAAAATAACATTGTGATGAAATTATCGTAGGACTGACCATGTCAACCATCTTCCGCAAATCTTCTCCAGGAAAATGGTGTTTCAGTTTCTGCTCTATTAAGCCTCGAGCAGACTCCATAGTCAAGGATTCATCTAGGATTTCGGCCAAGAGGTCAGCAACTCCACCCGAACCAGCTACCAGAAGGCAGGGAATGGGACATCTTGTGGCTTTGTATACTCTCTGTAAACATACGGCACCAATTCATATACCAAAAACGGTCACGGCTTTAACAGTTTCTTTTAAAATATTTTTATTACAAGGTTTACTAGTCACTATGCTCCATGAGTTCTCTTTAAACTTAGAGTAATACCAGAGTCTTTCTTAAAGTGGCACTGTCACCGTCTGTGAGCAGAACTCACAAAGTCCCCCGATGGTGAAATTGCTGCTGGTGCTCTGGTTGCCGCCGAGGGCATCTTATATAAGTTATTAATTTATCAAAGGGAAAGGGGGTACCACCTTAAAGAAATGGCTGTGTTAGTTTAAGATTACTGTAATTGGTAACTGTACAGTAATTGGTTTATAAATGTCTCTGGAACGTTGAATACATGTCCCAGTGCTGCCTGCGTTTTGTCGGCTTTGCAGCTCTGCGTGGCACCTATTTCACCTGCCACAAATAAAACAAAGGCAACTGCTGCTCAGTTGCATAACTCTCACTAATACCAGGCAGCATGGAAACATGGCTGTTCTAGTTCTGCTCAAGATTATGGCCCAAAACCGAAAATAACTAAACTGTGCATTATCAGACATGATGTTCTAAACGTTCTACCCTACCATAACCAGCTGCCATCCTCTGCTACCTCTCCGCTTAGAAAAGTATATTCACCCACAATGCATCATTCGGCGTGATTTTATCTTGTGATTTTACCTCCAGCATCTTGGATTCCCCAGCTATCACCATGCACAGGACAGGAATTTCAATGCTTCCTTTGCCTGCAAGGAAACCATTTAAACCTTTACAACGTTCTGCATTCAATGAGCCAATCCATATTTTCATTTTTCATTCACAAAAAGGAAAAAGTGCACATCACAAAACCATACTCCCTGTCCAGCTAATCTACTCCATTATTATTGCTTTAAAAACCTGTGCTGTTTCCTGCGCCTAGCCTGTTTATACTGCACCAAAAAACATGTGCAGTTTATCTGAATACCATGTAACTGTTGTACTATAAGTACTTACGTTTTTTTATTCTCTGTTGTGCCGGCAAAAGTTCTAGTGTACATTTTTTTTTTTTCTAGGGTGCATTGAGCGCGCTAAGCATGATGTGGAGTATAATAATCAAGTGATTAAATGATGGCCAGGATAACGAAACCTAGGTAGGTGTGTATATTGAGCTTTGATAGAGGTATAGCTGCTTTTAAATGGAGGGTGCTCTCCCACCTTATCTTTCTTATGTAAAAACATGTTCTACTTAAATAAACACTATAGTGTTAGGAATACAAACATGCACTATTTTGTTTTCTGCCCCCTTCTTTGCAATAAAAAAAGGTGACTTATTTACCATTCACTACCCGCCACGCCAGCCTCCTTGCTCCTGCCCTGCCTCACTGGCTGAGATCATCAAGATTGCCGATCTCAGGTAATTCAATGCTTCACGATAACGAAGAGTCAGGAAGCTTGTTCACGTACCTGTCCAATTACTGAGCTGTGCCAATCAAACGCTCTCTATGAGCACCTTTCGATTGGAAACAGAGTCAGACTCTCACAGGGGAAGAGTCTCCAGTAACTGTCATAAAAACAGCCACTTGAAGTGTGCTTAACCCTTCAATGAAAACACTGCCGTATCTACTAAATGCCAATGTTATAATGACAGGGGCACTTCACCCAGACCACTCCATTGAGACAAAGTAGTTTGGGTGCCTTTAGTAGCCTTTTAATGAATGTCAAATATTGTATTATTATTAAATAATGCATTTCAATTTATTATTAAATGATACATTTCTATTGTATGCAGGGTTAGTCACTAAATCATAAATTTCAAATTTTAGGTCAAAACCAGGAGACATTCTCCAGGTCATCTGTTTTCACTTTGAATTCTCGACAATTCTCACTTAGATAAATTCCCCAGTTAACCACTCAGTTAGTTTATTTCTATTTTACATTTAAAAGCCAGCATAAATAAAGCTTACGATAGACAAAACAACCAGTGTCACCCATTCCTGTCGTGCACTGATTCCTGTCTAACTAGTCATTTTGTCATATGAGGTCATGCGTAGGATGACAATGGAATTCCAGGAAGCAGCTCATACAAAAACATTGTCCATGAATAGGAAGCTGAGGAACAGAGCCACTGGCTTCAGTCAAGGAGATTATTTACTGTAAACAGCTTTTACTAGGAAGGGGCAAGAAACAGAGATAAAAAACTAATATTGAAGGACCACTAAAGTCCGGGCCATTTCATCTCAGTGAAGTGGCCGGGGCACAATGGCCCTGTAACTTTTACCATTTGAGATAAACTATAGCTGTTTTGCAGAAACTGTTAAGCACTCATACAGTGGCCATTACACTGACACAGTGTGTATTTACCCAGATTACAGACTGTCTTTCTTTAAAGAACCACTATAGGCACCCAGACCACTTCAGCTTAATGAAGTGGTCTGGATGCCAGGTCCAGCTAGGATTAACCCTTTTTTCTGTAAACATTGCAGTTTCAGAGAAACTGTTAAGAAAGGGTTAATCCAGCCTCTAGTGGCTGTCTCATTGACAGCCGCTAGAGGGCTTCCGCCCTTCTCACTGCGATTTTCACAGTGAGAAGACGCCAGCGTCTATATGAAAGCATTGAGAATGCTTTCCAATGGACTGGCTGAATGCGCGCGCGGCTCTTGCCCCGCATGCGCATTCAGCCGGTGACGGAAGGAGAGGAGGAGGAGAGCTCCCCAACCAGCGCTGGAGAAAGAGGTAAGTTTAACTCCTTCCTCCCCCTAGAGCCCGGTAGGAGTGGGACCCTGAGGGTGGGGGCAACCTCAGGGCACTATAGTGGTCCTTTCATTTACTTATGTATTTTTATAGACATATTGCAAACATACTAATTAACGGAACACTACAGCATTGGGAAACAAACTTTTATTACTAACAGTTCAATGCCCATGTCCCTAGTTATATATATTATTTAAAAAAAAAAATAATAATTGGCATTTGTTGAGTTAAGTCACGGTTTGGGCACATAATGCATAAAAACTTGGATATTTTTTTTTTAAAAATACTCTTTTTTTTGGTCTGTATCATTTAGTAACAATATGTAGCAGTTGTACACTGCCAGGGGTTCAAAACCATTTTGCAAAGCATTAATCCAAAGGTTAAACTGGTGCTCAAAAACGTATAAAAATGACAATGTATACTATGTAGAGTACAGTAATTCGGGGCTGAGGCACAGCCTTTGGATGGATTTGTTCCATTTAAAAAAAATACTGACTAGCAACACATTTAACATTCTGTGGTTGCAGGACGGCATTCAAAACTTAACAAACATTAAAACCCAAGAAGTCCTGCGATTTTCTTAAGCTAAACAGGCTGGGTTCAAAAAAACTTTCCTCCAATATATTTTTCTTGATCAGTAAACAATTTGTACAATAAATCCCTAATATTTTTTTTTTTTTTTAAACTAAAAAGGATTTTTTTTTTTTAAGCAGACAAATCCAACCCACCTCCCGCTCCTGTTTTCTGCCTTGAGATATGTTCCTCCAGCCTGAATCGAAAGCTCGTTTCTCCTCCAAGTTGCTCGTTCGTTCCATCATCCGCCAATAGGAAGACAGAGTAATTGTTGTCCAAAGAATAAGTAGCCCCATCCAAAGCCTCCATGTAATATTTTGCTGGAGAAGATCCCTGTTTAAAATTAAAAAATTAAAATAAAATAAAAAATAAAAAAAACAAATTTAATCAATTACTAGGGGAGCAATGTACTTTTACCCTCTATAGCATGGGATATGTGTCAATGAGTTTAATCACTCGGAAAAAAATTCTGCTAGTTTTTCGATTCATACATCTCTTTTGAGCAGATTATTACAGTCACAAGAGACACCAGACACAAAATATTTGTCATTTGTTTAACTCCTCTTAAAAACGAAACATCTCATGGACCCCAATTCTAATTAATTCACCCAACTCTAACTCTAGACTCAATAATCCTAAATAGCCTTTGTACTACAAGTTTGACCTCTTCCAAGCTGCTAATCTTCTTAACACCAAACACCATATGTAATATAACTCTGACATTAACCGCTCTCCAACCTTAAACCTTAAACTCTCACCCTTCCTCCCCCCCCCTTTTACCCTAACCACTTCTAACATTATCATTAGGTAAAATATAGTGTCAGGAATACAAATCCAGCCCTGATCATACCTTAGGATTGACCAGGCTCTGGCGGTTATGCACAATGCCCCAGGGTGCAATGCCCATTGCAACAACTTTGGTCCGTGAGTTAAAGTTAGCAGTGGCATGATCTCTCACAGCCTCACCCACATATTTCCCAATGCCAACCTGCATTCCACCGGTCATGATCCAGGCACCTAGGAAAAACAGAAATAAAAGGAAATATATTATTATGCTTTCTAGATAGACTTTAATAACATCAAGCATCAAGGTGTTTGAGTTTTGTACAGAAGCTCAGTATGAGCACATGGTTTTAATTTGGCTAATTTATACTACGGGAGGACATCTAATACTATCACGTTACTTACTTAGACCAACATCCACTCAATAAGTACTCCAGGTTAACTTGCAAGGTTAACTAACGTTACAGAATGTTCTAATAAGTCAGAGACAGTTGTGATTGCACATCTTAACTAACCAATGTGGGCAGAAGTGGGAGCTTAATAAACGGAGCTAAGCGTTTAAACAATGATATGGACCAGAACTTACTCATAATGGTCAAACAGAAGACATAGAGGAATGAAGCAGCTTTGTTTTCATAAAAATTAGACTTTAAAAATACTTAGATATTACACTGGAAAATTGTAGACCTCAGGCAAAAGGACTAAACAGGATATAGGAAGGACACTTAAGAATCTGAAAAGCTCTTAATTATAAGCTCACAAATTGGGGTTGGGTGTAAAAGTAAAATACATGACCAGTCCCCAACTCTGCTACTGTGAAGGATTAAGAATGAACATTCCTCTATGTGGATGAAACCTTCTCACCCCAAATCAATGCAAAAGAACTGCCCAAAGTCTCAACTATCGCAAATGAAAACAGATGTAAGAGATGACAAGCTGCCAAATCCAAACAATAATAACAAAAGTTATAGCCCTGTTATTTCCAATAGTTTTTTTTTTGTGCAAAGATAATAGATGCGAGAAAGATTATTCACGTAAAATTTGGGAATAAAAAAAAAAAAAAAAACCTTCTAATCAGACCAGTAGACACAACAAGAGTGGTTCACAATGAGAGGAAAAAAACACATTAGACATTATAGTAGCAAAGAGAGGCCAGAAAAACATTACAAAACGAACAGAGGGAGAGAGGGCATCAAAGATGGCATTATTACAACAAAATTGAGAAAGAGGTTCTCCAAATGTAATTACCATGGGTATGACCAGCTAGGTTACTGACAGACAGTTGGCATCTACTGAAAAGTAGGTGGTGGTAGCAGGTATGGCATGACCTACAAGGTGACTAGGGCAAGTAGAGTGTATACCTCTAAGGGAAGCTTCAAATTCTTTTTGACAAGTGATAAAAATATTTTCTAATGGTTTGTGCATAGCGAGAAAATTCAACTTTTTTCCCTTTAAGTGGAACGGAAATTCTAGTTCAGGAACCGAATACTAAGAACAAAAAAGGCGTGAAAATGAGACAATTAGTGTGTTGCGAAATATATACATAACATAATAAAATGTATAGGTTTTGCAGCACACTGATGGGAGCATTGTCCAGCCATTTGGTCTACAGATCGAGTGGTAAAAGTAAACAATAGAGGGAAAAGTTCCTAAAAAAAAAAAAAACACCTAGATTTATGTACTATATGTTTATTAAATGTATAAATATAGTTTTTTTTTTACTGCTCCTACAATTTTACCTCGGTTAGTCACTTCTTAAATTATGAATAAAATAAACATTTATTGCTTATTCCTTAACCATTAATTGTCATTTGTCCTCATCAATTAACTGTATTTTTGGTGCTACAGGTCGAATCCAGAATCATGAGCCAAATCAAAAACGTTAGGCATTGAATAGTTCAGGTGGTTCACAATTTGGGCATATTTCTGCTCGGAGTTAGGGAATTAGGCCGCACACTTGATTCATTTTGACAGATATTTTACCCTCTCTGTCTCTGCAGCAAGTCCAACATATAATCTATGTCCTCAGTTAAACTGCATGACTGGAGTCCATGGGATAAAACAAAAAAATGCCACCCATAAGGTAGAATCAGAGGCAGCTAATTGGTGCTGCCTAAACACCTGTTGCAATTTAAGTATATTTAATCCTTAATCTCTCTTTCCCACTCCGTTTCATTCAACCATTTCCCTAATTTTTCCAGATTTTCAATGCAAGAAAATGCACTTTAAGATGCATAGTGTTTTGTTGTTACGACAGAGTTCCAGATGCATGCACGCCGCATTAATTGGAGACATGTAACAATTTATGAAAGAGTTGTCCGGGATTAAAATTCACAGCAATATGTGGATTGCATGAGAATAACAGATCACAGGAATGTACATTATTTAGACCTAGAGGACAACTCAATAAAGGTTTAAAACCTGTCCGATCCTTCTAGACTCAAGGAAGAAAGCAATCAAGAATTTGTAAGGTGTGCACCCAATCAGACAAAGCGTGAATGTTTCCTTTCTCAGATCATGAATAAATTCTCAGTCGCTATATTAGGTAACACAGTTTGTAATCGTGCACTGAGGCTCGATTTGCATTTCTCCACAAACTCATGACAGTCTTCTGACCAATGCAAATCTATTCACAGGCAGTATACATAACATTTCTGAACGCAACACAATATACTTGCCTGAATTTAAAAAAATAAATTGAAAGTAAATAAAAAGGGTGATAGTGCACACTGTGGGAATAGTTACCAAATAAAATGATACATTCATAAAATACGCAAGAACAGATACTTCCAATAATATAAACATAAGAGAACACGCCATACTGTAGTATGCAGAGTAATTAGTCTGGACGTATCCCAAATGGGAAACTCACACTTTATAGAGCCAATTAGAACGGCTCTGAGATCAGAAGGCACACAGCAGTGATCAACAGGTAACACCGTCAATCATGTGTTGAGGTTCGATTTGCATTTCTCCACAAACCCATGTCAGTCTTCTAGACAATGCAAATCTATTCAGAAGCAGTAAACATATCTTTCCTAAGTCCAAGTCTGCATAATGTGCTTGTTCATGGTATATTTAAGTACTACTAAGGACTCCAGAAGCCTTTAAACATAGCATAGTTGGTATGGCTCAAGATATGGCCATGGGTATGCAGAGTCCACTCCATAAATGATAAGCTGGGTATTCATGTTACTACCTTGGGCTTTTACAGAACCTCACAGCAGATCCGGCCTTGGGTCAAATCCAAGGATTATAGATAATTAATTTCATAACAAATATTTGGGAGATCAATACTAGGATTGTTGAAAAGCTAACAAATGTCCATAGATACTGGATACACAAAGATGAAAAATAAAACTGTATTTCTTGATGTCCCTAACACAAATGTGAATTAAATATTTCTTAAAACTCATAACCGGGTGGCATTTAATTTAGCCTTTTTTACTATATAGTCTATTCTAGAACAACAAAGCACTCTGGAATAAACATTGGAAACTGTCTGTTTTAGGTTCTTATTCCGAATTGTTGACCTTTAAATTCTACCATTACCATTTTTGATTCTAGATCTTTGATCTCTGACCTGTGCTCTGTGCTGCTTTGACCAGTCCCTTTCTCAGGATGTCCTTCAACCAGGTTTTCATCTTAAAGTCTCCATCACCTCCCACAACAGACACAACCAGGTTTGGTGGTGGGATCTTCCAGTGAAGAGTAATCAGGTTGTACACAACAGCTGGGTCAGTCTCATTGGAGAGGCGGATAAACTGAAATAATAAATAACAGTAAATTAGAAAACCTCTTCAACATTCATCATCTAGGAGGATCATCTATTGAGGGATTGTCAACGCCCTGTACACATACAGTATTTCTACACAGAACAGATTGGTATTTCCAATGCATTTCAGAATAGAAGATAGAACAAATGTAACAAGTAAAAGGGCAATATCACAGTAAGTACAATAGGCATACATGCAGACAATAAAGGATCATATATAATATAGAGTGAAATATAAATAATGTAATGGGATGTTTTTCTTTTTTTTCTTTTGTAAACAGCCAGCATTTTCAATTTTCTTGCCACGGTCTGTAACTTAGGCCTCAATTTAAAATTATTGGATAAGATGTTCTAATTATTTAATATTGTAAATGATTTTTATTAAAAAAAAAAAAAAAAAAAATCGAAATATTGTATATAAAAAAAATATATCAATATATTAGAAAAAAAATATTAAAACTTTTTCCGAGATGTTAAATCATTTTAAAGAGTGTATTTCAAAATATGAAATCATTTGAAAAGCATTATCCAAGACTTTTAAATCGACACCTTATCTCGGTACAGAAGCTGGGACTCCCACAGGAGATTTGAGATGAACCATTCACTTTCATGCCGATTCTGTGCGTCATCCTGTCTTCTAAAGCAGGGTTCTCAAAAATCTGGCCCTCCAGATGTTGATGAACAAAAACTTGCATAATTCTTTGAATGAAATAGATAGCCAGAGAATCGTGGGGCAGTAGGTCAGCAACATCTGGAGGGACAGAGTTTGGAGAAACCTGTTCTGGAGTAAACTCATGGTGGACAAGTCTAAAATGCGAATGCTAAATTAAAGTCAACAGTGTGGTGAGGCCAATCAAGGCCTATATTCAAACAAGTGAAAACTGGAAAGACGTGAGATGTGATAGACAGCAATTTGCCTTCTGATAGGTTTTCCATAGGACAGGGTTAAGGAAAGTAGCAGAAGGTTACTGAAACGTAAACACTTTGTTACTGTAGTGCATTTATTGTACTTATTTAATGAATGTCGGTAGCAAAGTGTTTGTTTAACATTAATCAGTGTATGGCTTAATGATTTGTTATTTGAAGAGTATGATAAAACATGATAATAAACACATCACAAAAAAAGGAACGGGAGGGGCTGAAAATGTGGGTCTGCAACAATGCTTGTAAGACATTACACATACAGGGTTATTCACTAAACTGAGAATTCAATGTTTATTTCAAATTTAAGGCACAAAAGCTGAAGTAAAAGGAGAGCTGACATTTGAGAAATGTTTGAGTTTATCTTTGCTATTTTGACCGTAAATTTGAATTTTACTGTGAATTCTCACTTTGGTAAATAACCCTCATACCCTGACTAAACATTTTTTTTCTAAAATGTTTAATTCTCAAAATGCTACATTTATCAGAGAGGTTACTGAGCATTACTAGTGCAAAAATATAAAGAAAAAAAAGAAACATTCTACCAGATGTGCATAATGGATCAACACCTCACAATGTTCAAGACTACCCTTTTTTAAGAACTAAAAATATAAACAGCATTCGAAGCTACATCAGCACCAGAACAGTACGTGCCTCCGAAAAAACGTTATATTTCACCATGCTGCCCTTTCTGGACTATCGGAAATTACGGATCTTGTAGCTAGAACAACAATGATTGATACCTCTTAAAGATATCAATTCATATTTTTTTCCCATTTGGCTTTTGTTTCACCGACAAATATGCATCTCTTTCCAGCAGACAACTGAAGTAGGTTGCAGCAGTAGGCAATCTTCGGCACTCTATATGTTATGGACTAAATGCCCCATAATGCTCTTACAGCCATAGTGTTGGCAAAGCATCAAGGGGGATGTAGGTTTTCTATCCCTGATTGGGCCACATATCCCACCAACTTAAATATACATCCTCAATAGTGTGAATGGGATAATAACGCTAGCATGTTCACACATTCAGGACCAGTTTTGCAAGTAGGCAGCGTCGGGGGTTGTCTGAGTGGGGGCAGGTAGGGGTACCTGAGATTTCTGTCCCGTCAGGCACCTGACATGAGAATATAGCCTTCGTGACACTCAAGTCTGCATTTCACTTTTAATTATTATTATTATTATTATTATTATGTTATTATTTATATAGTGCCAACAATTATATAATGTGCTCACTTTACTGATTCCCCAATGAACTCCCACCACAGACCTGTCTGAAGGGACAAACTCACAAGCATGTGACAAATTACATGGCATGAGCAAACATTTCTAAATTATTTATTACTTTGTGGCAAACTTTAACTTAAATTTAATAAAAAAAAAAAAAAACATGATAGCACAATTAAATGCTTCTTTTTAGTGCTGGGCTAAAAAAAAGTCACAATCTTTCATGTGACAAGTACTCTTTGAAATATGTCTACTGTAACGTGATGGCTTAAACTTTTTTAACTCATTTACCTGACAATTCAGAGAAATATTTTTTGCTATTTTTGACCACTTTGGTGATAACATAGCTTGAGAAATACCGTACTTGAACTTCTTTTTTTAAAAAAAAAAGTTCTTTATTATCAGACATCGTAGATGCCATAGGCACAATAACAAAACAGTTACAATGCTATTTTTAACAGAAGGTGGCTATGAAATACCTTAACGAAAGAGGAGAGATAGAAGGAAGAAAAGTCATTACAAAGGAAAAAAGGAAAGAAATAGAACCATATTTTTCCATGTGTAAGACTATGTTTTTGTCTATTTTTTTTTTAGTCTAAAATTGGGGGTCATCTTATACACGGAATATCATTGTAGGGGTTAAAAAAATAAATAAATAAAAAACTCTTGTGCGCAGGGCATGGCAGCCAACCAAGCTAGTCGCATTTGGCTGGAGCTCTTTCAAAAATCGAATTATTAAGCCAAATACTTACGGTACTTACTGAACGCAATTTGGGCACAAAACTTGGCTACGTGCTGACAGAACACTAAATATTGGGTCTGCTACTGCCAGGTTCCTGCAGGTATAGGCTGTGTTGTACACTGCGGTGCCTGCTGACATACTTGAAGCGGAGGAGGCGCTTCTCTGTGAAATTGATTGATTTTGTGTGTGTGAGTCTGGGAGATCTTGCGCACCCGAATGTTTCCTCACATCGCTCTAGACCATGCCAAGACCTCACGGCTCCGGACTACAGATAGACGCTGCAGCATAAGGCCTTGCCCGGACAAAACCCGTAGGGTACCGTGGGCAGAGGGCATTGTTGCTGCCAACAGCAGAATGGTGGTCTAGGGAACCAAGGTCCGGACGTGGCCGGACCTCGGGGATCGGTCTACTGGAGTGTGAGATGGATCGGGACTGATAGGGGATACTGATCAGCCAAACTGGACTAAAGTGCCATAGATGTTTAAAATATGCATTTCTTCATTTTGGGTTGAACAAATAGGGGTCATCTTATACGTGGAAAAATACGGTACTTCAAATACCTACATTGTGAGAAATTGCTGAACTTTTGATTGTTGAAATTGCTGAACTGAATGTTTTTAAAAACAAAAACACGAACTACAGCTATTGTGCCTTCTGAAGAATTATGGGTGGGTTAACTTCATTTATTGATAATTTGTAAACAGTTCATATGAAGTGCCTACAGGAACTGTTTTATGATGATTACTGAATAGAATATTGTTTCACTTACAAAGTACGCTCTCATTATGTATTCCATACAGTGTTATTTCCATAATACAATATAGAATATTTTTACAAGAACAATGTATTTGCTGTTCCAAAGAAGTGTTTTAAAAAAATCAAGGGGAATTAATGTTCTTATCTAAGGAGTTAAATACTGGAAACTTGGCCACAATTTGCAGTTCAGGGCAATTATGAAACAACAATGAGCCTCGCAATCCAAGGAGTGCAGAAATAAAAGCCAAAAAATATATGTAATGATTAAAATATCAGCCAAAACCAATAAAGGCTACAAGAAAAGTCATAGCTAAAGGGATTGTTTTACTAAGATAAATAGAAGGTTAAAGCATCAATCCCTGAAAAAAAACAGTTGTGCTTTTTAAGTTTAAATTCAGTACAAAGGGACTCCATACTGAGTAAGAAGGTGCCATCATTGTTCATAGGTAAAGTGTTGCAAAATAAAACGTGAAGGTGAGTGGCCAGGGGATCATTGACCTCAAATAAGGGTGTATAGTTCCTTGCTATCCCCTTTTAAATACTAATTATGAATTGTATTATACCACTAGTGCACAAGAGGCACTCCCTGGTCGCTAGGCGGCTTCTGGACACCCAGCATCGGCTAAAACCCCACAGGAAAGCATTAGTTCAATGCTTTCCTAAGTGATTGTGCTAATGCGATCGTGGCTATCACCGCGCATGAGCATTAAGTCCCCAACTTCGGCTGATGTAGGGGGAGGATGAGCGGGGGCGGAGCCTCACCAAGCTCCGGGGGACATCGGTACTAGATTCAGGTAAGTGACAGAAGGGATTTTTAGTTTTGTTGTTTTGGGGGGTAGGGGTGGGGAGGTAAAAAAAAAACCAGAATCATGTTTTTAAAAACATTTTTGATCTTACATAGACTTTTCTGAAATGAAATGTCATAAACACTTCATGTTATCAGGGCTTTATAGCATTTATGATGCTAGAAAAGCAGGATTCTGTCCATTAAACACCAGGTGGAGATACAAACATACAATGGCTTAAGAGGGTGACTTAATTTTATTCGAACTTTCTAAAGTTTGTCGTATTTTTCAACCAATATATTTTGATTCATTAGGTCCAAAAATATGCGGGACCATTTAATTTCCGTGTGCCAGTCCACTGATCCATCAGCCTATCTGATCATTCACTTGACGTTCCAAATCACTTGTCTGTTTCAGATAAGGACACACTTATTTGCAAAGTACCACTGGCCAAACATCCTTTAGATGCAGTGGATATCGTGGTCTTCATATGAACACAACAAATAAGATAGGACTTTAAAGACAGTCTTGCACAGTTGGAAAAATAAAACACGTATTCCATAAAATTCTCATTTCTTGTACAATCCTGTCCTTTTTTTAATTGCATGGAAGCCCTGTAGCTAGCTGATACAGATTCACATTCATTTAGATTAAGCCAAAAGCTACATTGCAGCCTAGAGAACCCCGGGTCACTTCTTAGAAAGCTGAAGCAGGAAATGTGCCATTAATTTTAGTGCCCTGAGGCTGCATTTTTACAGAGCTGAATGTAGTGGCATTCTGTTGAAAAAAAAACCGAAACGGTATAACCTATATATATATATATATATATATATATATTCGCTTTAGTTTTGTTTCATTGTTAATTTGTAATCATGAGCATTAATCATATTCTGTACTTACTGCTTTCTGTCCATCACAATATACAAACTTGTCCTGAGAAACCGATCTTGTATTTTTGTTCCTGCGAGCTATTTCTCTGCGCACCATTCTTACGTTTGCATCGGCTCAAGTTCTGGTAAACTAAACCGACTGGTATAAACGTGTGTTTTTTCTTTACTTTATCTGATGCTGGTGCATCGTACAATTACACCAACGTATGTGTTTTAGAAAATTCTGCAGATGCAAGTCTACTGCTAAAGATCAGACTTTTAAACATTTGTTGCAATATCCCCAGGAAACCAAAGTCTGCTTTGTTCTGTGCCGATAATGCATTTGGTCCCTTTACCACATCTGACTACCAGGCTGTTAACTTCCTACATGACCCTGAAACACATTAACATTTTAACTCTTCTAAAAAGCATCGGGAAGATCCCATAACGTTACCTGCCATTTGTAGTAACCAAAGGGTTCTCATACCAGCCACACAAAATCCTAACTTACTAGACTGTAGGGTAAAGCCTTTTACATTTACAACCTGGTGGATATGACTAGACCTTTTAAGTCGGTCTGGACTCCATGGCCAGAATATGTTGCTAAGTGACGGCCATTTGTCTGTCCTCCTATTGCGCAGTGCAGGCCATCTTTTTCTCTCTATCTGACCCTTTTTCAGACATCCCAAGTCTCCAGGAGACTCCCTTATGTGTAGTGTGTCTCCCTGACACCCTCATGTCTCATACAACATGCCAGAAATAACACAATCTGACATTTTCAGGCTATTATATATGCTAAATACCCTCAATAAATTAAATGGCATTTAGCATATATTAAGATTACCCACCCGAGAAGGCCTTTGATAGGGTCAGGTGGGACTTCCTGATAGCAGCTATGAGGGCTTTTGGTTTTGGTGGATGGCTAATGGACGCTGTAATGGCTTTATATTCTTTCCCAAGGGCTAGAACTATAGGGAGAGGTATAACATCCGACTGGTTTAAAATAAGCAACGGGACGAGACAGGGGTGCCCTCTCTCGCCGCTGCTCTACTTGTTATATATCGAACCTCTAGCCTGTGAAATTAGGGAAAACTTAAAGATTAAAGGTGTCAGAATCGGTCAGGAACAGAGGCGGCTCTCTAATTAGGCAATTTAGGCGGCCGCCTAAGGCCTCGCACTGATGGGGGCCTCGCGGCCGCCTAAATCGCCATAGGGCAGTGACATGTCGGATCCTCGGTCACGGACCGAGGACCCGACACAGGAGGGGGACCGGCGGCTTGCCCTTAATGCCGCCAGGTGCGAGGCCCCTCCTATGCCTGCCCGGGAGAGAGCCAGCCTGTCTGCAGCTCCGCCGAGTGCAGAGCTGCAGACTGAGGGGGTCTCGCGATCTTAGCCAGTCAGAGCGTTGCCGCGGGTTACCACGGCAACGCTCTGATTGGCTGCGATCGCGAGACTAGACTAACCACGTGGTCTGCAGCTCTGCACCCGGCGGAGCTGCAGACCATGAAGGGAGCCCACCAGACCACCAGGGAATCGGGATACAGCGTACCCACCGGACCACCAGGAAATACATTTATTATCAAGGTATTTGTGACCCCTGCACAGCCACCTTACCACCCTCTGCCCCCTACCACCTTACCACTCTCTGCCACCTTACCATCCCTTGCCACAGCCACCTTACCACCATCTGCCCACCTACCCTATCACTGCCCTCCTACCACCCTCTGCCCCCTGCCACAGCCACCTTAACACCCTCTGCCCCCTACCACCCCTTGCCACAGCCACCTTACCACCCTCTGCCCCCTTACCACCCTCTGCCCCCTTACAACCCTCTGCCCCTACCACCCTCTGCCATTACCAACCTCTGCCCCCTTACCACCCTCTGCCCCCTTACCACCCTCTGCCCCCTTACAACCCTCTGCCCCTACCACCCTCTGCCATTACCAACCTCTGCCCCCTACCACTTTACAACCCTCTGCCCCCTGCCACAGCCACCTTACCACCCTCTGCCCCCTTACCACCCTCTGCCATTACCACCCTCTGCCCCCTTACAACCCTCTGCCCTTACCACCCTCTGCCCCCTACCATCTTACCACCCTCTGCCACCTTACCATCCCTTGCCACAGCCACCTTACCACCCTCTGCCCACCTACCCTATTACTGCCCTTCTGCCACCTTACCACCCTCTGCCCCTACCACCCCTTGCCACAGCCACCTTACCACCCTCTGTCCCTACCACCCCCTGCCACAGCCACCTTACCACCCTCTGCCCCCTACCACCCCCTGCCACAGCCACCTTACCACCCTCTGCCCCCTACCACCCCTTGCCACAGCCCCCTTACCACCCTCTGCCCCCTTACCACCCTCTGCCCCTACCACCCTCTGCCCCTACCACCCTCTGCCATTACCACCCTCTGCACCTTACCACCCTCTGCCACCTTACCATCCCTTGCCACAGCCACCTTACCACCCTCTGCCCCCTACTACCCGTTGCCACAGCCACCTTACCATCCTCTGCCCACCTACCCTATCACTGCCCTCCTACCACCCTCTGCCACAGCCACCTTACCACCATCTGCCCCCTACCACTCCCTGCCCCAGCCACCTTACCACCCTCTGCCACCTTACCACCCCTTGCCACAGCCATTTTACCACCCTCTGCCCACCTACCCTATCACTGCCCTCCTACCACCCTCTGCCACCTACCACCACCTGCCCAATCCACCTTACCACCCTCTGCCACCATACCACCCTCTGCCCCTACCACCCCTTGCCACAGCCACCTTACCACCCTCTGCCTACCTACCCTATCACTGCCCTCCTACCACCCTTTGCCCCCTACCACCCCTTGCCACAGCCACCTTACCATCCCCTGCCCACCTACCCCATCACTGCCCTCCTACCACCCTCTGCCCCTACCACCCCCTGCCACAGCCACCATACCACCCTCTGCCACCTTACCACCCTCTGCCCACCTACCCTATCACTGCCCTCCTACCACCCTCTGCCACAGCCACCTTACCGCCCTCTGTCCACCTACCCTATTACTGCCCTTCTGCCACCTTACCACCCTCTGCCCCTACCACCCCTTGCCACAGCCACCTTACCACCCTCTGTCCCTACCACCCCCTGCCACAGCCACCTTACCACCCTCTGCCCCCTACCACCCCCTGCCACAGCCACCTTACCACCCTCTGCCCCCTACCACCCCTTGCCACAGCCCCCTTACCACCCTCTGCCCCCTTACCACCCTCTGCCCCTACCACCCTCTGCCCCTACCACCCTCTGCCATTACCACCCTCTGCACCCTACCACCCTCTGCCACCTTACCATCCCTTGCCACAGCCACCTTACCACCCTCTGCCCCCTACTACCCGTTGCCACAGCCACCTTACCATCCTCTGCCCACCTACCCTATCACTGCCCTCCTACCACCCTCTGCCACAGCCACCTTACCACCATCTGCCCCCTACCACTCCCTGCCCCAGCCACCTTACCACCCTCTGCCACCTTACCACCCCTTGCCACAGCCACTTTACCACCCTCTGCCCACCTACCCTATCACTGCCCTCCTACCACCCTCTGCCACCTACCACCACCTGCCCAATCCACCTTACCACCCTCTGCCACCATACCACCCTCTGCCCCTACCACCCCTTGCCACAGCCACCTTACCACCCTCTGCCCACCTACCCTATCACTGCCCTCCTACCACCCTTTGCCCCCTACCACCCCTTGCCACAGCCACCTTACCATCCCCTGCCCACCTACCCCATCACTGCCCTCCTACCACCCTCTGCCCCCTACCACCCCCTGCCACAGCCACCATACCACCCTCTGCCGCCTTACCACCCTCTGCCCACCTACCCTATCACTGCCCTCCTACCACCCTCTGCCACAGCCACCTTACCACCCTCTGCCCCCTACCACTCCCTGCCCCAGCCACCTTACCACCCTCTGCCACCTTACCACCCCTTGCCACAGCCACTTTACCACCCTCTGCCCACCTACCCTATTACTGCCCTTCTGCCACCTTACCACCCTCTGCCCCTACCACCCCTTGCCACAGCCACCTTACCACCCTCTGTCCCTACCACCCCCTGCCACAGCCACCTTACCGCCCTCTGCCCCAACCACCCCTTGCCACAGCCACCTTACCACCCTCTGCCCCCTACCATCCCCTACCCTATCACTGCCCTCCTACCACCCTCTGCCCTCCTACCACCACCTGCCCAATCCACCTTACCACCCTCTGCCCTCCTACCACCCACTGCCCTCCTACCACCCTCTGCCCTCTACCACCCCCTGCCACAGCCACCTTACCGCCCTCTGCCCCAACCACCCCTTGCCACAGCCACCTTACCACCCTCTGCCCCCTACCATCCCCTACTCTGTCACTGCCCTCCTACCACCCCCTGCTCTGTCACAGGACCCCTACCACCCTAGCCACCTTCTGCCCCCCTACACTGTCTCTGCCCTCCTACCACCCTCTACCCCAGTCACCCTCTGCCCTCCTACCACCCCTGTCATGTCACAGACCCCCTGCCACAGCCACCTTACCAACCTCTGCCCCCCTACCAACCCCTACCCTGTCACTGCCCTCCTACCACCACCTGCTCCAGCCCCCATCGCCCTTTGCCCCAGCCCCCCTACCACCCCAACCCTGTCACAGCCGCCCCACCACCCCTACCCTGTCACAGTCTGCCATCTCCTACCCTTTCACAGCCAACTTCCCTGTCAAAGCCCCCCTACCACCACCTGCCCTGTAACACCACTCCTACCACCACTGCCCTCTCACAGCCCCCACCCTCTCACAGCTCCCACTGCTATGTCACAGCCCCCCACCACACCCTGTCACCCGACACCCACCCTATCACAGCCTTCCCACACACACACCCCTTGACACAGCCCCCAGCACACACACACACGCGTTGTCACAGCCTTCCTCCGCACACCTTGTCATTGCCCATCCATACCCTATCATGACATTACCACATGCACTGACACCCCCGACACACATTGTCAACCCCTACACATACACTATTACCATTCACAAACACTTTCAGTCCCCACACACTGTCACCCCCTACACCCAGCCAAACTTACATAACCCCTCCTAATCCTGTCACTCTCATCCACTCCAACTATACCAAACTCACCTGCCCTTGCTTTGACACACTTACCCTATAACATTAACCCCCCCCCCAATCCTGTCAGACTCACCTTCTCTTGCACTGTCACACTCACCCCCCAACCCTGTCATACTCGTCCTTTATCAGTCTGTCCCACTCACCCCCTTCACCCTGCCACACTCACCCTACCACATAAACCCTTACAATCCTGTCCTCCAACTGTGCAACACTCAATGCAAACCCTGTCACACACAGGTAGACAAAGCCAGATACACTCAGAAATACACACACTGGCACTGATGTATACATGAATGCAAGGCTATGTAACCATACCCCTCAGTTGTGTATTAACGATTGGCATACTTGCTTATTAAATTTGTTTATTGCAAATTAAGTTCGTTTGCATATTATGCTATAACTACAGTCAGAGAGATCACAATGCCACGGCACAGGGAGCCGCGACACTGCAAGCCTCTGAACAATGAATACAGAGACTAGCTCTCTGTATCCAGCGCTGCAAGCTTGTCCTTCAATACAACTACAGCACCTTATGCACACAATGCAACCCCTATTATTTTATTTTTTTACTTTGGGTGTTAGTGGGGGCCTCATGTTTAAGTTTCGCCTAAGGCCTCATAAAGTCTAGAGCCGCCACTGGTCAGGAAGTTTATAAATTATCACTATATGCGGACGATGTCCTAATCTCCATTACAGATCCTGTACCATCATTGGATGAATTGATGAAAGTTATAACTGAATTTGGAAATTATTCCAATCTCAAGCTGAATGTAGATAAAACAACTATATTAGCAAAAAATCTAAGTAAGGAAGATAGAGGGAAGATTGGGAATAAATATGACTTCGCTTGGGCTAAGAAACATTTGCAATATTTAGGTATCAAAATTACAAGTAACCCAAGTAAAATCATAGAGAACAATATTCTCCCTATGATGAAACAAATAAATAAACAACTTAAAGACCTAAGAACTGCAGAGATATCATGGATTGGGAGAATAAATGTTGTAAAATCATATTTAATGCCCAAATGGAGCTATATATTCCGCATGATACCTCTTAAAATCCCAAAACCATGGCTTACAATGATACAGACAGCTTTTGAGAAGTTTATATGGCTGAAAAAAAAACCGAGGGTGAATAAAAAAATACTAAATATGAGTTCCAAAAAAGGTGGGTTGGGGGTCCCAGATATTTTAGAGATATATGAGACATGCGCGTTGGCTCATTTAATTATATCACTAAAAGAGAGCTCCGCAGAGGAAGCTTGGGCAAAAATAGAAGCCACAAGACTGGGATCTCCAGACTTATTAGCTATATTTTGGAGTCTACAAAAGAGAAATAATACAAACACAGGCCTAATTACGGATAATTTATTATGGCAGTGGAAAAACTGGAAAAAGAGACTTAAGATACTGGATAAAATTATCACGGATATACCCTTCAGCATTTTGACAGTCAATATAGAAGATTTAAATATAAAAAACTGGACGGCTAATGGTATTAATAATATAGATCAAATAATGCAACAGAATCAAATTATGTCCTTTGAGGACATTAGGCAGCTATTTTCCCTTCCCTATAGAGAGAAATTTACATATTTAAGGATAAAACATTTTCTACATAAACATAGGGCCATAGAGTCATCTGAAGGATTACATACATTCATGAATTTAATTAACTCTAAAAGTAATAAAAATTTAGTATCACATTGTGCTAAACTATATAAATTATATAAATCGAGCCCAACATTCCCAGCCCTTGTATCTTGGGAAAAAGACCTACAGGTTACTATTACAAGAAATGAGTGGATAAATGCAAATAATGCCGTAACTAAGGCTATTCATTGTTTAAATTCATCTGAAAGTCATTATAAGATCATTAATAGATGGCATTATGTCCCCACTAAACTGGCAAAAATGTACCCATCCTCTCAATATAAGTGTTGGAGATGTGGCTCATCTAGAGCAGACTATGTCCACATCTGGTGGTCATGCCCAAACCTAAGGCAACTATGGAACAAAGTAGCAACATTTTGTCAAGAGGTGATAAAAGTAGATCTTGACTTTACCTGTAAGTCCTTTGTATTACATCTAGGCTGGCCTAGAATTTCAAGAAGCAAAAAAGATATAGTGATCCACATTCTAACGGAGACCAAAGCAACATTGGCGAGATATTGGAAATTATCTGATTCCCCCATTTGGGACATGATAAAATTTCAGGTCCTGAACCATTGCAAAATGGAGATTGGAATCCTGAGACAAGACAATTATACTAATCCTAGAATAGAACATGGGAGGAATGGGTAAAAAAGTTAAGCCCTACATAAGGAAAATAGTGGTATCCATTATTTGATTTTAGCACAGCATGAGTATTGGACACTACTGCTAAAAACTACGTAGCGAACAATAAAAAAAAAAAAAATTCTTTTGAGAAGAATAAAAGATGATAAACTTTATGTGACTTATGAATATAGACAGATCAGAATTTTTTTTTAATAATTTTTCATCTTACAGAGCTAACATTGTTGATACGTCTTGGGGCTGTATGTTTATATATTTTGCATCTCTATATAAAGCCGTTTTCTTGGCTATTAATAATGTACAGTTTTTTTTTGTTTTTTTTTTAAAGAAAAAAAAAAAAAGAGAAAGTAGAAGAAAGGGAAAAAGTAAAGGGGAAAATATCAAGCCCTATAGTAAGGTATTATTTATCAGGATATATATAGATCTCGGCACAGTGTGACTTTATGTTCGTTTTGTTTTTATGCTTACATGGTTTATCATAGACAGTAAATAGTTATTTAAGGTTCTCTCAAGTTGAAGTAAAGATACTAAATTTGGTATGTCGTCCAATTTATAATTAAGAGGATAATTAAGGGTAATAAACTAAAAGATTCAGTATCTTAGAGGGCTAGTACTGTCGAAACGTATTTATTGTTTTATTGTCTATATATATTTTTTTTTTTAATAAGTCCTGTACTGTCCTGTATTGTCTATTGTGATACATTTTTTCGAAAAATAAAAAAATTAAAATTAAAAAAAAATAAGATTACCCACCCGATGCATGTTACTTCTGAACAATGGCCCGGTTGGTTGCCTGGCCCTTTAAGAGCCTGACCGGGCCCCTGCAGTACCTGCTGGCTGGAAGGAAGTGATACACAGCCTGTCACTTTCTCCCAGCTAAGAAGACAGCCAGCAAGAAGGAGGAGGAGGCTGGAGCACACAGGCAGCATGGAGGCAAGGAAAGGCTGGAGTGAGCAGCTACATGCTCACTCCCATCAGCCGCAGCCAAGACACAAGGTAAG
This sequence comes from Pelobates fuscus, assembly GCF_036172605.1. Lineage (NCBI taxonomy): Eukaryota > Metazoa > Chordata > Amphibia > Anura > Pelobatidae > Pelobates > Pelobates fuscus. Next base: position 28,685,999 of record NC_086327.1, read on the forward strand.
CTAAGGGCGGCTGCTGAAGAAATCATTATGCCTTGTGTCTCTATCTGTTAGAGTGTGTGTATCTATGTGTCAGTGTGTACATACACACACTTAGATACATACAGATACACACATTGGCACACACTCAGTCACTGTATGTGAGTGTATGCCAGTGTGTGTATCTGTATGTATCTAAGGGTTTGTATGTACCAGTGAGTGTATCAAAGTGTGTGTTTGTACCAGTGTATACATCTGTATATATGTGAGTGTGTGTGTATCTGTATGTCAGTGTGTATCTGAGTGTGTGTATGTGCCAGTGTGTGTATCTATATGTATCTAAGTGTGTGTATGTGCCAGTGAGTGTATCTAAGTGTGTGTATATACCAGTCTGTGTATCTGTGCATGTTTGAGTGTGTGTATCTGTATGTCAGTGTGTATCTGAGTGTGTGTATCTGTGTGTCAGTGTGTATCTGAGTGAGTTTGTATGTGCAAGTGTGTGTATCTATATGTATCTAAGTGTGTGTGTGTGTGTGTGCCAGTGAGTGTATCTAAGTGTGTGCATATACCAGTCTGTGTATCTGTCACGATTCGGGGAACCCAACACGCTAACACACACACACACACACACACACACACAGAAAAGGTGCAGTACCGGACCTTAGAGTGGCCGGGCTAAGCACACACAGAATATTCAGGAGACAAGCCGAGTAAGGGGAACCAGAAGACAGAATAACGAGAAACAAGCCGAGGTCAAAGGGTAGGAGAAAGTCACAAAGTCAGATAAACAAGCCAGAGAGAACGTAATCAAAAACACAATTTCAGTAGCAATATTAGCAAGCAAAGACCACAACAGGGCAGAGAGGAACATGAAAGGTAAGTATTTAAACCATAAGGTTAATTCTGATTGGATAATTTTCAATCAGAATTAACAATCACACATGGGAGATATCTAAACCTCCCAGTGTGATTGAGGCACTGTGCCTTTAACGCCGGGTCAGGTGACTGACCCTGGCGTGTAATATATTGGGCGGTCTCCCAGCGTCATGCATGCTGCCGCTGGGGGACGTGGAGGAAGACGCGGGCGGCATCCGAGGCTGGAAGGATGCCGCTCGCCGATCCCAGAAGGAGGAGGGGACCGCGGACGGCTGGAGGGTGAGTACCGCGAGCAGAGTGCAGCCTCCCCTCGCAGCCGCCCGCGGGATCCCGATATTATCTGTGTGTGTTTGAGTGTGTGTGTGTATCTGTAGGTCAGTGTGTATCTGAGTATGTGTGTATGTGCCAGTGTGTGTATCTGTGTATATGTGCAAGTGTGTGCATGTGACAGTGTGTCTGTTTGCGACAGTGTCCATATCTGTATGTCAATCTCTGTATCTGTGTGTCAAGGTGTGTGCATAAGTCCGTGTGTTAATAGTTTGTGTAAATAGTTGTAATGTGTAAATAGTTGTGTTCTGTCATAATAAAATATCATGTCATCATGCAAGTGTGGGGCTGCGTTTTGTGTGTGTGTACGCACACGTGTGTTTTGGGGGTGCGCGCACGGGGTGTGTAGTTGCTGGTGAAGCCAACTCCTTGAAATGAGCTTTTGCATGTTGGGATGTCTGCTCTGTTCTTCATAATTATCTTCCCATCTTAATTTGCCTCTTTTATTAATTGGTTCAGTAACGTGACCTTAAAGACTGTACATGTTGCATTGCATATTAAAATAGTCTATTTGTATAATGTGATTTCACTCTATGCAAATATCCTGATTAATGTATTTACGTAAATGGTAAATTAACACGTACGTATGTAAACAGAAGGGAAAGTCACAGGTTTTGTTCATTATTATTTACTCCACGGACTTAGATTATGGGAGAACTCACAATAAGTGCGAAAAAACTAAAGTGTTCTTATTTGTTAGCCTTATAAATCTATAGGACAAATCTATCATCTTACCTTACTGTGTTTCTTCCCAGCCCCGACAAACTCGATATCTCCATAGGCATCCGTGGGCTCCTCTGTAGTATGTTCTGCTGAGTTCCATTTGCTGACGATGGCTGCCCCGAAATTATCTTCCATTGCCACGGAAACATGGTTTTGCTTGGGGTTGCCACACTGGCACAGTTGTGCGGTGCTGCGTATTACAACACAGACACAATTAAGAAAGAACTAGTAACAATAAATAGATTTAAAAGATGTCTTACTATGAAGACAACCTCTGGTGCCAAAAATCAATAGAGTGCTAATGGTTGGAAATTCAAAGCAAATTCAAAAGTGATTTTAAATTTTAAGCCACAAATGCTGATTTGCAAAAATGCTATTTTATTTTCTGATGGCCCATTTTGAACTGACATTTGAAATTCTCTGTGAATTTATTTTGAATTACAAACAATTCACACTTTGTTCAATAATCCTGATTGAGTAAAATATTCATTATTGTTGTAATTATAAATAATTATTATATTTTGAGGTTTCATTTCACTAGGTCACTAACAGCACATCTCTAAACTATTGCAATACAAATCTGGAGTGCAGACAATGCACTTATAATCAGTGGCACAGGCAGGGAGGTGTGGGGTTGCTCTCATTAGACACAATATCTAAAATTGATTCATTTTTTTGTTATGAAAACAAAAGGTCGGTCAAGGTCCCACAGTGCCATGTGCCAAAACCATGCCTAGAAAGCACTTATGCATTGGCAGGACATGATATAAGTGTGAGGACCTCAGCACAGGGGTTGTGACATCATTTTACAAGCCCTTCTAAAAGTAGTGTGGCACATATCCCTACTCTGAACTTTCATTAATCCTTTTAGAGATTTTGTTAGAGACAGTTCCGTGCATATAACAAAGGATGAAATGGATATTGAGTTGCTAAACCATTTTTAACATACACGTAAGTCGGCAATTATTATGAAGCTATAGCAATAGGTTTACAGCTCCAGATTACATAGAAAGGTTCTCAACTTCGTGCCTTAATGATGCTCTTCAGGGTAGATTTTCAAGAAATTTAATTAGAGGGATCTTTTGAAATGACTGAGACACTAACTGGCAAACATGCAATGTTGGAATGACTTCTGGGCAATTCTGGAAAAGTCTTGTCTCGATGAGGTGATATCTTCAATGGTGGAACTAGCAATTGGTTGCAACTCTTCCATCTAGCAAAGTTCTGCCCAACTGGTGGCCCACAGCCCACATAAAGCCCTCTGAGTGTCTAAATGAGGCTAGAAACCCATTTTATTTTTCAATCTAATAATTTATTTTTACGTTTTAAAATGTATTTTATTGGTAAGCCTACAGTTTAATTGTAGATGGCACAAGAGAAATGTATATACTTAGCACTGGACATGATCACAGGCACTCTAAGAGTGGATATAGTAACCAAGGAGTTTTACAAACAATACAAGAAACTAACTGAAAGGTATATGATAAACCAGGAACTAAAAGATGTTTGATGTCAACCGTAGAAAGTTGCTTAGTGTTTGTTTAACTCCTCACCTGCCACGAGAAGAGTCTTCTATAAAAGTGGTACATGTTTTCTTTTTAAAAAGCCGTGGAATCCAGCTCTATAAGGGAGAAAAGAAAAACGTTATTAACAGCTTGTTTTAAGAGTTTTTAATTACTTGTGAATTTATCAATAGAATGGCTAGTCAACGAGTTGCAACATATTATAGGCAATAGCAATTCAGATAACACCACAAAGTCAGGACACTAAAAATCTAGTTATATCGGCACCTGCAATTCCTACATCCCCACACTGTCCCCTATGATATCATAGTCCCCAATCTATGAGAACAGTTTCTGTATTACTACAATGTCTTGCATAAGCATTCACAGGCACATCTTAAAGGACTCAGACCTCTTCACCCCGATAAAGTGGTTTGGAAGGCACATAAACTAGAGGTGCTTTCCTCCCAGAGCAGCATGTGTTTGGCAAAGCATGGCGATTTGCCACACCATGGATTGGTGAAAGCAATGGATTGATGATCTCATTCAGAGAAGTGGAGCAACCGTGGTGAGAACACCACGGTGAGGGGAGGGGGAGCCTCAATAACTCATAGGCATGGGGGTGGACACCTAAATAGGTACGGGTACACTATAGCGTTAGGAATACATGTTTCTATTCCTAACGCTATAGCGTTCCTTTAAATAATTCCTCGTGCATTGGGCAACAAATTAGAATTAAAAACAGATTTAATAAAGACTTTAATGTCAACAAACTTTTGAAAAACAAATAATTGGAAAGTAGCAAAGATATTTTAACAAAGAGATTTACACATAAACTATGATGGGTCTTGATGGCATACATTGTATGTGTCCACCCTAAAATAAGTCCAAGATAAAGTTCTAACATAAGTTAGAGCATTGGTAAAATGTACAAACATTTTACAAGAGAGAAGATCCATACAACACAATTCAGGGACCACATAAAGAAGGACTCATCAGAGAAGCAACCAGTAGGTCAATGGTAACTTAAAAGAAGCTAAAGGAATCCTTACTGGTAGTGGGTGGAAAGTTATTTTGGACTACTGACAATCAAATGCTACACATTGATGGTCTTCATGAAAAAGGCTACAAGAAAGTTATGGGAGAAATTGATATATTAGACTATGTACAGATATTTCCAGAAGGCTTATAGAAGAAACCAAAAACAAAATGAGAACAAAAAGTAGTGAGAATTACTTTTACTCTTGTTTATTTATCATTTTATTTAATTTTGCTGTCCAATTTTACACTGCGCTATTGTCAGTTCTGGGGTGGTTTTGGTTAAAAAAAACAACCTTCCTGGTCCTCGCCCCTTCAAACTTCAAAGAAATAAACTCTGTATGTACAGCGTTTCATAGTAAAACACTGCACAGACAGACTCCAGACACCATGACCACTTCAAATCCCTAAAGTGGTCGCGGTGCGTGGAGTAAGCCTTTAAAGTACTGCTTTACCATTGTATTTTACGCATACATTATTTATCAAAGACTGTTTCCGCACAAAGGCCCTCGACTTATAATTCCATATTGTAACCCAACAAATGATGGAAAGTAAAACAGAGGGGGTTGGGAGGAGGTAAATTCTCATGCAAGGCACAGAGCTGTATGTTCATGCAGTCAACTACGTCAAAGAATATGAAAATGAGATTTGCTTTGTGTACTGCTCCTTGTCATCAGGCTGTTATGTACTTTGCATGCGGTCTGGGGAATAATTATTACGTTCATAAAAGGGAAGTTTATTTGAATATAGAAAGTGAATACAGATATTTTTAGTCACTAAAAAAAGCACAGGTCCTTGAAACTGAATTAAATCTTCTGCATACTCTGGAAGTCGTGTTAATGTGTAAAATGTAGACTTTTCAAATTCATTTTTCAATGAAATACTAAAACAGACACTTTAAGGACCAACAACTTTAATGGTGTTGTGATGGCTGAAATATGTGCAAAACTCTGTTTTTCCACACACAAAAAAAAAAAAAAAAAAAGTCTTGCGTCATAGGCCTCCTTATCCCTAAGAGACATGTAGTGATATGCTTATTATGCCTTACATCTGCCTGGATGTTATCTCCTTCTAATGTAGTCTGCTTTGCTTCTAGCAGTCTAAGCAGAGTCAGTGGCTGGGCAGTGTACATACACCGATGAGGAAGTATTTTTCTGAAATAAGGGGGTGTGGCTAAGAAGGCAGGTTTATGGTTCTGCGTTCTGCAACACATTATTTTCATTCGTTAAAGGGACACTATAAGCACCCCTTTATTTGAAGTGGTCTGGGCGCCTATTCCCAGGTCCTTTATCCCTACAATAGTAATTAAGTAACTGCAATGATTACTAACTAGGTTAACTCCACCTCTAGTGGCTGTCTAGACCAGCGTCACCAGACAATGTACAATGCTTTCCTATGTGGTAAGTCCTAATGCAAGCTAGGTTATTGCAGCGCACGCACATTAGGTCTCCCCTGCCGACTGATGTCAGCAAGGTAGGAGCTGAGGCGGAGTCCAAACTGCGCCAATGGACATCGGCGCTGAGCTCAGGTAAGTAACAGAAGTTTTTAACCCCTTCTGCATCACGGAAAGTGAGGGTTGCACTATAGTCAGCTTTTTGTAATGGAGGTGCATTTACTAGCCCTCAGCACCATTCAGGGTCGTCCTGACCACTCGGGCAGATCGGTCATGGATCGACTGATGCCACGCATGCGCATTAGAGCTCCCCATAGGAAAGCATTGAAAATGCTTTTCAATGCTTTCCTTTGGTGAATTGAGCGACGCTGGAGGTCCTCACACGGCGTGAGGACGTCCAGCGACGCTCTAGCACAGGTTTTCTGTGCTATGATGCAGGAAGTGCCCTCTAGTGGCTGTCTAGGAGACAGCCACTAGAGGTGGAGTTAACCCTGCAAGGTAATTATTGCAGTTTATAAAAAACTGCAATAATTACAGTTGCAGGGTTAAGAGTAGTGGGAGTTGGCACCCAGACCACTCCAATGGGCAGAAGTGGTCTGGGTGCCTGGAGTGTCCCTTTAAAATGTCACCATCCCGGCTAGTAAATCAGCCCTCGGACAAGAAGATGTTAGTTTTTTCTTCATAGCTGTGCCACTTCATGATAAGCGTTACAAATGCTAGCAATGATCTCACAGAGGTGGGATGGAGCTGAAACAAGACCCTCTCGCTGATGTGAAGAGGTAAGGTAAGTACTAGCTTTTATATAGATCAATAGGATTGGATTGGAGGACTCCACACTGAGAGTGTTCTTTTAAGAGTTTTTCACATAGATACTGTCTTCATGAAAAAAACTGAAAAGTGACAGTGAGCTTTAACCAATAAAGTAGTCCTTAATTCAACATGATAAAAAAAAAAAAAAAAGTAAATTAGGAAACAGCATTTAAAAAAACATTAATATAAGTTGCAAAATTTTCAAGTAATAAAAAAAAAAACAACTAGAAGCTAATGTCGAGGCTCTTACTGCAGATCATCTTGTACCGAAAATTTCAGGTCACAGGTGTGTTTTAAATGACTTTGAATGTTAACAGGGATAATCCATGGTAATGGGGGAATTCAAAATGAATTTAAAATAAACTTTGAATTTAAAGCCAAAACAGCTGAACTGAAAGCTTAACCGACTAAGAGCATTTTCCCGCTTTGGCTATTTTAAAAATTTACTTTGAATTCTCACTTGAGTAAATAACCCAGTCAAACTTTGCCACGTAGCTTTGGTGAGAGTTCCCTTTAAGGATGGCCCTGTGAATGGCTTTAACGAGGACGTCCCTTTTAGGCAAACAAGAATTAGCAAATCACTTGTGTTGGGATTGGTTCTTAAATAAACAGACTATAGCTAGGTGACAGCACAGAGATAATAAGGCTATTCTAGGATTATACAGTCAGCCCTGGCCCATGCTTTCTAGAATTACGTTTACACAAGGTAGCAACCTTAGGAGGTTACAGGTGCATTGAGAAAGGTTTATAAAGGATCTGCTATTTGAATGAGTCATAGAAATTTTCAAAAGACTGTTAAATGTCTATATATCAAGTTGCACCTAACTTAAATAAATAATCTTTATTAATTCTCCATCAGAGGCTCAAATACAACTCATCTATAGCAGTATTGTTTTTTTATTGCAAAGTCAATATGGTCAGATAGAGATAACGTGTTATATATGGGAAGAACTGCTCATTGCGATATCACAGGCCACGCGTTACAATTCATTGGCTCGTGTGTTGCATAAACCCTGCTTTTACAGCACAGCCGTCACTCATGCAACAGCTATTGTTCAAGGAAGGGGTTATCAAACAAACGTCTACACCCCCCAAATTTGATCAATATCAAAATAATAATTATTTGTAATTATTACTACAGTGCTGTACAATGAAAATTCATGGACTGCGGGATGCAGCAGTACCTTGTCAATTGAGGCACTCAGCTCCGCAAAAGAGTAAACAACTGCCATCAATTGTTTGGATTGGTTATCTTACAAATTTCCACTATGATTGATAAACATATACTCTAAAGTACTGCAGTGCTATAATTTCCCATCTCCTTCTTCCACTGCAGCACAGACTGACTCACTGATAATGAATGATAGCTGTCTGGATAAGCTGCTGAAAGCAGCTGAACATGTGCAGAATTTGGGTCGTTTTTGATAAACGCCCAGTCTGAGTGTATCTCAAACAATGTAGAATAGTTCAAAGGTCCTAGAATTACTGGTATTCCACTGAGGACATTCTTTAGAAAGCTATGTACTCTCTTAGAAAATATTTTTTCTAAATGGCAGGCCAGACATATGCTGAGAATATCCTCTGACCAGTTCCCTACTAAAAGGCCTCCACATTGAAGCTGAGGCTGGAGGAGGAGGCATAGTGGCCAGGAGGACAGGTGACATCAACAGCTCTTTGAAGTTACACTATAGGAAAATAGTTTAATCCCAAAGGCAAGAGGGTGCACAGGACCTCCAGAACCATAAATACTTAATTGAGACTAAGTTGTTATGGTGTCCAAAGTGATCCTTTACGATTTCTCCAGTATGTATAACCCACCTAAGCAACCACCATATCATTTTGTATTTTTAATAGCTTAAAGGACCACTCTAGGCACCCAGACCACTTCAGCTTAATGAAGTGGTCTGGGTGCCAGGTCCAGCTAGGGTTAACTAATTGTTTTATAAACATAGCAGTTTCAGAGAAACTGCTATGTTTATCAATTAGTTAAGCCTTCCCCTATTTCCTCTAGTGGCTGTCTCACTGACAGCCGCTAGAGGCGCTTGCGTGATTCTCACTGTGAAAATCACAGTGAGAGCACGCAAGCGTCCATAGGAAAGCATTATGAATGCTTTCCTATGTGACCGGCTGAATGCGCGCGCAGCTCTTGCCTCGCGTGCGCATTCAGCCGACGGGGAGGAACGGAGGCGGAGAGGAGGAGGAGAGCTCCCCGCCCAGCGCTGGAAAAAGGTAAGTTTTTACCCCTTTCCCCTTTCCAGAGCCGGGCGGGAGGGGGTCCCTGAGGGTGGGGGCACCCTCAGGGCACTCTAGTGCCAGGAAAATGAGTATGCTTTCCTGGCACTAGAGTGGTCCTTTAATTATTAAGTCAAATGGTGCAATCTTTGCTGCATCATCAATACAGCACAGTGTAATGTTTTTTTCTAACAGTAGCCTCTGGGCACCATTCCCCAGTTCTTTGCCTATCCCATAGTCTCTCACACATATAGATACCTGTGTATCTCTATTCATAAAACAACACATGAATGGAACTTTGCAGCAGCTGATAGAAACGTATTAGCTTACTCATCAGCTGCATTTATGTCTTATCATAAATACAACTTCTGTAGAACTGAATTACATTCATTCACATATCATTATTCTCTGCTGGCCAGCAGTAGTTTATGCAAAATGCTCTGCACTCCAAGCAAAACCAATATTAATATTCATGCTAATATTGGCTTAAAGATGACAACACATTCCAAATCAGTGGAAAGCATGCCTATTTTATCTGTTTAATATATTATTTGTTTGTATATTTTTAACGCATAAAGGATGAAATTCATTAACATGGGGACATCTGCCCAGAGGATCACAAAAAGTTCACAATGGACACAAACGCTATAAACAAAGACAACAGAGCCATGTTTATGATTTGAATGTGCACTCATTACTTATATACCGCTTGTTTGTTCTTAACTCTGCCAGCGGATTTCTGTAGGAATAAACCTCTGTGGGAATTAGATGATTCATGTTTTCATATAATTACACATCCTTCGAAAGCAACCTCATATCTCCCAGGTGACAAACACTGGTATCTAGCAAAGTATCTTAGAATAAAGGCAGCTTTCGTGGGGACTTTGCCAAGAATTACATCAAAGCAAATAGGTCATTCCTCAAATTACATTCAATCCTGTAGGCTGGGTTCTAGATTGTTTAATGCATTTTGCATGAATAGGGCTAAATGCATCGAAGTAAGATTGGTTAAAGGCAGCAGCAAAGTGGTAGATGTCTTGAAAAAACAAAACATTTAGCAAAACACACAAATAAAGAAAAACGTCCAACATAATAAACGTTTTTTCCACCCCCAAAATAAATCTCCCATGGTATTAGACATTGAGGATGGACATCTTATTAACCTGCCATCAGTCTGGCTGTCAGCACAGCAACTATAAATTAAATAAATTTAAAATAAACAAATATAATTTATAATTGTTAAAATTGTGCAGAAGATTCCGTGATAAAGGAAAATACCCTGGGAGTAGTGTATACATCATAGTATGAGATTCCTAGCGCTTGTACAGTGCAAATAGGCCACGTCAACTCCTCAAATCACAATCTCTTTCTGGCCGTAAATGGATACTGTATTGGGGTGCATGGAAGCAGCACCTTATAGGTGTCCTCTATTTAAGATCTAAGTGGAACAATAGGGAAAACGAGGGCAGGAAACTGAATATTGTGCAGTAGTGTAATATTATTGGTGAATTATATAAAACATATGCACTTACAGATTTTAGAAGCTTTTAGTCAGCTCTAAATATGTACACCTGGTCTGTACATTTCCCTATTGTTCCACTTTGATCCTGAACTAAAAACACCCTTAAGGCACTGCTTCCCTGCACCCCTCCATATAATAGTGTATACATGATTGGCGAAGTGTAGGGCTTAATAGCCACCCATTAGTGTGGGAATTCTTTGGGAGAGTCACAGGTACCCAGACCAAAAATTCCTACATGTTATCTTGTTTGTGTGCCTCGAAGGCTGGGATGGGAATCACTGAACTACACATTAACAAGCACAATAAGATGATAGAGATAACTGGGTTAAATAAGATCTCAAAGTACTAACATACTACTACTATACACTACTAAAATAGAATACAGACCTTGACACAGAATGTGTCTCTCTATCTGTGGGGTTCCACGGAGATACTCACTCAGTGTGAATGAACTGACCTCTGTTATATTTGTACGTTTCAAGGAGCACCCACAAAGGTTCTACAATGTCATACTGATTAAAAAAAAATGTAATTTAAAAAATCTTAATCATTGCAATAAAATTATTTTTCAGGCAGGAAGCCAGGGACCTGGCTGAAGCTACAACCTGGGAACAATTATAAAAGTCAAATACAGTGAATGTCAAAGTCCCTGTGCCTCAAGGACCAAAGTCATAATAACCACATGCTCATGTTCAAAAGCAAGTAGAAACGACAAATTGGTTAACAACACTCTAAATAAACTTCTACTGCATGACATCATATGTCAAATGGATTGTCCCTGGGGAAGATTTTTGGTTTCTTTTTAAAGCTGAAAGCTCGCACTTCGATCTAAAGCTGTTCAAACACACCACTAACTAACACATTATGCTCAAACATGCCGATGTATTACCAGGAAGAGACAAAGAGAAAGTCTGAAGACATTTCACCACCTACATTATCATGATTATGCAGTTACTCCCATCATACCAGATTGTGATCTTCACTCTTTACACAGAATACACTATTGACTAATCAGCTAAAATTACAAAATGCCATCTCACCACTGCAGGAATAAATTTAAATTCGATTTGCATTTTTTTTTAAAAAGATATTGTCGCAATAACCAAATAATTATATATGGTCTTATCACACGTATGCTTATTTACATCACCAATGCCACACAAAGACACTTTGCGCCATGACCACTACAATGAGCTTAAGTAGTTACGGCACTGTATTAATAAAATATTGTGAATTAAAAAGAAATTCACTTTTAATTAACTTTTATTTCCAAAGTAATGAGTAACCCTGAATGTATCCCTGCGAAATACGTGCATACTTTTCATACTCATACTCTAATTGAGGGTCTGGGGAGAGTAAAACACAGTATCTCTAACCTTCTCTTTTCAGCCCTTCACCTAATATTTTATTAATGAGACACAAAGCACCATAAGAACTACAGCTCACTGAAATTGTTATGGTGACAAAAGAACTGTCAGAATGTTGAAGAAAAGTTTGATACCTACCAGTCTCTTTCGGGAGGCCTTGATACTTCCAGTCTAAGCTGGTGTGGTAAAGCAGGAGTACATACTTCTATATCATACCAAGTTGGTACATTATTCCGTAGCTGTGGATGGACAAACTTTTACTCAACCATACTAGGTCAAACTGCAAGGGCCATATAAAAACAGAGACAGGGCCAGTCAAGTTCTTCCACACCAAACTCATCCAACCATGTCTTTATGGACCTTGCTTTGTGCACTGTGGCACAGTCATGTTGGAATAGAAAAGGGCCTTCTGCAAACTGTTCCCACAAAGATGAAAGTATAGCATTGATCAAAATGTCTTGGTATGCTGAAGCATTAAAATTAGCTTTCACTGGAAGTAAGGGGCCTAGCCCAACTCCTGAAAAACAGCCCTATACCATTATCCCTCCTTCACCAAACTTCACAGTTGCCACAAAGAAGTCAGGCAGATAACCGTCTCCTGGCATCAGTCAAACCCAGACTCACCCATCAGACTGCCAAACAGAGAAGCGTGATTCATCAATCTACAGAACACGTTTCCACTGCTCAAAAATCCAGTGGCGGCTTGCTTTAGACCACTCGATCCGACACTTGGCATTGTGCTCGGCTATGGAAACCCATTCCATGTGCTGATATTAATGCCAGTGGAAGTTTGGAACTCTTCAGCTATGGAATCAGGAGAGGATTGGTGACTTTTACGTACCATGCACCTCAGCACTCAGTGATCCCACCCTGTGACTTTACATGGTCTTCTGCTTTGTGGCAAAGTTGCTACTGTTCCTAAACGCTAGCACTTTAAAATAATACCACATTTTACCACATTTTACCGTGGAATATATAGTAGGTATGACATTTCACAAACTGACTTATTACAAAGGTCACAGTACCACGCTTGGATTCACTGAGCTCTTCAGAATGACTCTTTTTTTTTTTTACATATCTTTGTAAATACAGACGCATGGCTGGGTACTTGATTTTATACACCTGTGGCAATGGGTCTGCTTGAAACACCTGCATTCAATAGTTAAGAGGTCTGTTTCGATACTTCTGTCCATATAATGGATCTACATTACAATGTTGGGAGTTATGAATGTGTGATAGGGTCAAACCCTCTCTGAAAAGTGGAGGAATTGTCTTTAAAGGGGGCGTGGCACCCAAAAAGAGTGCATACACCAGGCTGACTGGAATTTGCACTGGTACGCCCACACATTACTACACATGATTAATTTTTTGCTTGTTTTTTCTCGTGAGAGAGTTTAGAGAAGCTGTAGGTGGATTCTGCTAATTGATGCAAGATGTTTTTTTTTTTTTTTTTAACAAAAATATAAAGATATTTTTGCATGATGAAGTGCCCATTTAACTGCTAATTATTATTGCCCATAGGGCAGACTGAACTGTCGGGGGGGTCTTGGTCTATGACCAAGGACCCGACACAGAAGGGGGCCTGGTGGCTTGCTGGGGGGGAGCCAGCCTCAGTTTACAGCTCTGCCGGGTGTGAGCTGCCGACTGAAGTGTCTCTCGATCTCCAGCCAATCAACACTCTGACTGGAGATTGTGAGACATTAACCATGTGGTCTGCAGCTCTGCATCCGGCGGAGCTGCAGACCGGAGAGCCCACCGGACCACCAGGGAATCAGGGAGCTTACTGGACCACCAGGGAATCTCCAACAACAAAAAAAGTAAGTTTGAGGGGTTATGTTTAAGGATGGAGTAAGTTTCATTATATTTGCAGGTCTCAACCTCCCCTGCTTCAAAGGGCTAACATTAGGTTGCCTGAGGTGTCGTGCCCATCGAGCGTGGATAAGGTCGGCGTGGATAAGGTCACTGTATAACATTATGTGTGGAGTTATATATGTATATATGTTAATTTATGCTTATTTATGTCTAACAGTTTTGGTTACAGAAAAGTAGAGATTTAATAAATAAAGTTATGGATGTGTTATGCAGTAATTTATTTATGTTATAATAAATGCTGTGGCCTGTTCATCCATACTAAGTTGTCTGTCGTTATTGGGGGGTTGAATGGGGTTAGTTATGTTTATGCTGCATCTTAATTCCCCACTACGTACATGCATGGCACCTCTCTCCGCACACATTGTCACCCCCTTTATGCACTTTGTCACCCCCCTCCATACACACTGTTACTCCCTCCAAACACACGTGCACCACTCTCCGCACTCTGGCATCTCCCTTCATACACACTGTCAACCCTCAACACTCTGGCACCCTCCTGCTCTTTTACACTCACCCTGCCACAGATACCCCTTTACTCACCCTGTCACCCCCTGAAGGCAATCATTCTACACACTGTCATATAACATAGCTTTGCCATGTGTCAAAGGCCACAGGCAGTACACAAACATACACATGCTCAGAGAAACATACATACAGATACAAGGATACTCACTGCCAGACACACACACTCAGGCACACTCAGGTATACAATGCAACAATGAATACGTAGACTAGCTCTCTATATCCAGTGCTGCAAGCTCCCTCTTGAATATATCTACAGCTTCTTATACATACACAAGTCAACTGCTATTTATTTTTCAATAATGGTGTTAGTGGGGCCTCGCCAAGTCTAGAGCCGCCACTGCCGTCCGACTTCACTGACTGCTGTATGCTGGGTGCTGGCTCCTGCCCACCCCTCCCTGGCCTAAGGTAAGACTCAGGGAGACAGGAAAACACTTTAGTTTTTGGGTTGTTTTTTTTTTTACCCCTTTCCTCAGCCCAATCCCCTTTCTCAGCCCCTGTCCCCTCCCTCTCAGCTCCTGTCCCCCCTCCCAGCTCCTGTCCCCCCTCCCAGCTCCTGTGCCCCCTCTCCCAGCTCCTGCCCCCCCTCTCCCAGCTCCTGTGCCCACCTCTCCCAGCTCCTGTGCCCCCCTCTCCCAGCTCCTGTCCCCCCTCTCCCAGCTCCTGTCCCCCCTCTCCCAGCTCCTGTGCCCCCCTCCCAGCTCCTGCCCCCCCCAGCTCCTGCCCCCCCCCAGCTCCTGCCCCCCCAGCTCCTGTGCCCCCCCTCCCAGCTCCTGTCCCCCCCATGCTCTCCCTACCTAACCACAGCCCCCATAACATACCCACTACAGCTCCTCTCCCCCCAATTTGTGTGTGTGTGTGTGTGTTGGGCTGGATTTTCCCCTTCCAGGCCTAAGGCTGCCAGCCCTCCCCTGCTGTCTATGCCTTTTTTATTTGTAATTTAGATCCATAGAAATTACTCTCATGGCAGGGTTTTTTTTGTTTTTTTTTAGGCCTGCAGGGGTACTTCGCCGTAAAAGGCTGAGAAACACGGTCAAATATTACAGATAACAGCTTGATGGATGGTAACAACAGGTTTAACTTTTTTCTGTTTGTTTTTTCTGGGGTTATTAAACTCTCAATCTCTAAAACTGGTTTCTAAAGTGTTATCTATAACTTTTTACCTTGGACGTCAAAATCGACTAGTCTCCAAGCATTATAATGACTTGGGAAGTAATTACAACTAAGCCGTCTAGCTGAGCACGTTATTTTGAAATAGACCGTAGAACACACCTTCCCATTAGGAGACAAGCAGTGGGCATTCCAATTGTGCTTTCTGCCTCAGGGCCTTTTCGAGGGTGTTACACCGCTCCTTGGTTTTAACATGTAGTCATAACATTGTATTCAGTGACAATTACTTCACCTCCTATGGTTAGCCGTCGATTGTCCTTCATAAGTCAATCTCTGACTAGATACTAAAAACATACCACCTAAATGCCCCTATTTAGGAGTTACATTCCCTATTTTCATCCCAAATCCCTCTGTCCCTCTTTTCTAGGAACTCCATAGTGTTGCTGAGCCTGAGTGTATAACAGAGCTCCACAGCAATGTGTCTTTAAATAAAAAATAAAAATAAGTGTTTACAGATCAGTCTTTGGAAATAAGATACATTGTTATTGTTCTAAATTACAAATGAAAATGTCCTTATTTTATCCATTTGAAAGGTTGTGGGGTATGGCAGAGATCTCTTGTTTCTACCTAAAAAATGTCCAAGATTTCAAAGTCTAGGCCTAACCTTCAAAATGGATCCCTGTCCTAGAATCCTGCTTTGCTAGTATGTATCCCACATTTTGTAGGAGTCTTACAAGGGGTTTATAATGCATGTATTGCCACATATATGATAATTGTTCTCAAATATTTGTTTCTTATTTGTAAATGCTTATTGCATTTAATGAAACATCATGATATCTATTTTTAAATGATGCATATTATTTTTTTCTATTTCTTTTTTAGAAAAGTTAATTATTTTTTTTTTTTTTTTTATTACCTGCTTGAGTAGCCATGTTGGGTCAGACACTACTGTTATCTGACCAACTGCTGCTAAGCATAATGTCTGTTGCTGCATTTTCACATAGAGCAATTGAAGCAGCAATGAGTCTGACCCAAAATGGCTGCACAGATGACAAAGTGACATTTTCTCATAATCAATATACTTCTATATACATCGGAAAACAAAAATCCCAATATAATATATTTAAAAAAAAAAAATAGAAGTAAAAAAACAGTTGACCTTTAACTACTAGAGTTTTGTTTTTCATTTTAAGTACCATAATCACTACTGCTTACTGTGGTGCATACTGTTTAATGAGTATTTGGGTGCAGCCCATAACACTTTCTGTCAAACCTTTTTGACTGGTTTGACAAAAACTGTGATTTCCCCTATACCCAAAGCCTGGCTCTTGCATGTCAATGGAAATGTTACTTTTACTAGATCCCATTTACCATACAATGCCACGAAACCCTGAATGGCAATGAAAGGTTACAAACGGTAGGGGTACGCCATCCACAAACCCACCCACTATGGCTCACAGTCCATCTATAGCGCTTAGAGGATATAAAGCGTTGCAAACATGATACCTTATTTGAGTGGCTGCAGTGGGGCCAGGCTTTGGATATTAGGAGATACGCTATTTTATTAATCTGATAGAAAAAAGTTTGACAGAAATCTCACTTTTCCGTAACCTCTACAATAAGCAGCAGTAGTTTTGGTGCTAACATTGTCTCTTAATATCTTCTTGTGCTTTTTCCTACACTGGTGTCTCTCTTTTCTACAAGCTATGATTATTTGCTGTATATGATTGTCTGTCATATGTCTACTAAGCTCAAAGTAGTGTTTATGGTGTTTGGAGTGTTACTTTAAAGAAATTAAGTTGTTATGGTGTGAGGCGGTCCTGGTCACCGGCTTACCTCAAAGGGTCAAACCGTTAATGAGCTATTTAATTTTAAGCCAAAATAGTCAAACTGAAAACATCAGAGTTGGAGAATATTTTTTTCCTAAATATTGAAATTCACAGCAATTCACTCTGAACTGAATGTCATACAATATACCTACCATTCCTCTAAAGGAACACTACCAACACCATAAAGACTGCAGGAGAAGACCTGAGGCAGCATGGGTACCTAGGAGACGCATGTAAGTTGTCAAACCATTGTAAAATGTTGTGACTACTTACCGTGGGACAGTTCAAGGGCACTCCTGGCACCATAACAAACGGGTTGTAGTAATTGTTTTGCTTGGAGTGTACCTTTAAATGTAACTAACCCCCATCTATCTGTTGGGTTTATTTTCCCAGTAACGTGAACTGCAGAGGTGCCTTGACATAGACAAGACAATGGGAACCAGGTTATAGAAAATTAAAAAAAGAAAATACTGGTGCCCGTGATCTTCAGTTAAGTATATTTCCCATCAGCTTCACCCCTGGGCTACTGCACACCAAGTAGGTGATTTCACCTCCACCTATGGAAATACCTTCAAAGGTGACAGAGTCGCTTTAACCGTCTATATGCCAGGTAAAGGGGGCACGTGCCACTCACACAAAGTTATTCACTAAACCAGAAATTCATTAGAGAACTCTAGACTAAAACAGCAGAATTGAAAAGTTTCTCTAGCTCAGCTATCTTTCCAGCCAAGTTATTTTGGACTTAAAGGGTTACTCCAAACGCCATAACCACTTCAGGGATTTGAAGTTGCCATGGTGCCTGGAGTCTGTATGTGCACCGTTCCGTTGTGAAACCTGGTTTAATTTTCTGCTGCCAGAGGTGTAACTTCACCTTCATTGGTGTGTCTTTAGTCATTCCATGACTAGAGTTCTGGGCTGGCCAATCTCAATTCTGTGCATATTCCTACAGACAAAATTGCTTTCATTGGTTTACAGCGGTCAGCTGACACTCTCAGCCAATGAATAGCGACAGTATCGGCATCCAGCTTCTGCAGAAGTGGATGTCATCACTGTCTACAGAATAGACCAGGAGCACAGCAAGGACCACACTACACAAGCACACACACTGCATTCACTATACACACACTACACAAACACACACACAGCATTCACTATACACACACTACACAAACACACACACTCTGCATTCATTATATACACACTACACAAACACACACACACTCTGCATTCATTATATACACACCACACAAACACACACTGCATTCACTATACACACACCACACAAACACACACTGCATTCACTATACACACACCACACAAACACACACTGCATTCACTATACACACACTACACAAACACACACTCTACATCCACTACACAAACATGCACTGCATTCACTATACACACACTACACAAACACACACTCTACATCCACTACATCCACTACACAAACATACACTGCATCCACTACACACACACACACACACACTGCATTCACTAATCAAATACTCTCACTGCATCCACTACACACACGCGGTAAGTTATCGGCTATCGGCCTGAAAGTTCACAGATTATCGGTATCGGCTCTAAAAAATCAATATCGGCCGATCCCTTGTAACCACTACAGCGGACTTGGAGCAATCCCATGGTAAATTATAGATTCCAATCTACTCAGGGTTTACTGAATAACCCTTCCTGTGAGATTTCAAAACATTCTGCCAAAAGAATCTCTTATCCTACTTGTTTGTGAGAGATGCTGCTTCTAGAAAATGAAATGTGCCAGGTCGGTTATTTTATTAAAAAAAACTTGGTTATTCTGGCCTAAAAATTTAATTTCCATTTCTAATTTTCCACAATGTTTAAGTGAATAATTTTATAGTTTCCCCCTTTCTCATGCCTATGTGTACCTCGTAGCGCTATGGAATAAAAGTGCGTAAAAGTCTTGAGAGAAAGCCAAGAGTACAAGGGATATTGAATAGGATATACCGTATATACTGTTTTTCATTGTCTAATGCAAAAAGAATGTGAACTTGAAAAAAAAATATATAGATGATTATTTCTACAGAATATGGCTCAGATTGCTGCAGTAAAATAAGCTAGGAACTCCACATTTCCTGCTAGTTTGGAAAAGTGAAATAATACATTATCAGTGACAAAACGATTTTATTTAAAACTCAATTTTAATGAGATTTATTTTTCCCCATTTCACAACAAAAATAAAACACTGGCTTAGTAGATAATTTTAAGATCACAGAATTTATGAAGAAAAAAAAAGGAAGAATAATTTTGAATAGAATTTGTATTTCATAAACTACTCCACAATGTGATAAAATCTTCACCGCCCATTGTACTGGCTTGTTGCTGAGGTTTATTTACCGACAAACAACATTACAAGTAACTAGCACAGATGAACACGTTTCTTAAATCTGCTCTCTTGGCTTGGGTTAGGAGATTGTTAAAACACTCTTTTGAGAATAAATCCCTCTGTCACATTCAGTCTTTAAAAGCTGTTTTATTCCAGTATTAAGCACTGCATAAAACATCAGATAGTATCAGATATGATTTTCAAATAGTTAATTTGTCACCGATACTTGCAGAGATTAATTGCATATTGTGCAATGCTTTGCAATATATTAGCACTACAAAATTAATAGTGAAAAAAAATATATATTCTACTTTAGTGGCTTATCCACTAAATTGGGAATTGTGGGAAATCGACTAAGAATTGAACATTTTAAATTCAAACTGTAGAATGATTCCAAAACAATTATCAAACTCCATATATTTTTTAAACTTTGGCTCGTACGATCTAAAGTGAGGTAAAATGACAAATCCTGGTTTAGAGAGTAAGCCCTTTTTAAAAAAAATTATATATATTTTTTTTTTATTTAGGTGCGTCAATCTTCATCCATCAATTACAAACAATGTACTTTTTTTTCAACCTTTATTCTTTAAACTGTGAATCGCAGGGAGCAGAGATACAAATGGCAACATTTAGGAATCTATTTAAAAGAAAAATCTCCAATTCAGCTACAGTCACAGCTTGGCTAGTTTAGCTCAATCATGCCATTAGATTTTCAATTCACTACAATTCACAGTTTAGTAAATCGTCCCGTCTGTATGCCTTTCACATGCATGTAAGCAGTAAAAAAAAGACTGAGATGCCTGTCAGAGCAAGTCTGCACCTGATTTACTTGCGTAGCTATGACAAACAGTGACATACCAAGAGACAGTAGCAGAGGGACACACAAGGCTGTCACTGCTTGCTGGAGTCTCTGTGACGTCTAGGGACTTACCTGGTCTTTCTGTATGTTGGTGGCCATTGTGCCACTGGGTCAGGACTTCAGGTTGGGTGGCCAGGCTGCATCCAGGGCAGGACTGTTCCCTGGCTGCTTGTGCTGGGAAGTTAAGGAAGTTGAAATCCCAGACAGTAGGGCCGGTGTAAGCTTACATTGTACAATACACCCCTCCCATGTCCCCACCCTTTCCTCTCTTGCACTTCAAACACCTGCACAGAACCTGCTCGGCAAGATGTGTGAACCTGGGCTTGCTGTTTTGTTATAGTGAGCAAAAAGTAACAAGAACCTTCTAGTGCGGGGGTAGGCAACCTTTGGCACTCCAGATGTTTTGGACTGCAGCTCCCAATATGCTTTGCCAGCATCATAGCTATAAGAGCATTATGGGAGATGTAGTCCATATGGAGTGCCAACGGTGGGCTATCCCTATTTCACTAGATTACAGGGATAGGCAACCTTCGGCACTCCAGACGTTGTGGACTACATCCCTCATAATGCTCTTACAGCCATAATGCTGGCAAAGCATCATGGGAGGTGTAGTCCAAAACATCTGCAGTGCCGAAGGTTGCCTATCCCTGTAATCTAGTGAAATAGGGATAGCCCACCATTGGCACTCCATATGGACTACATCTCCCATAATGCTCTTATAGCTATGATGCTGGCAAAAGCATAGTCCAAAACATCTGGAGTGCAGACGGTTGACTACCCTACTCCAGTTAGTCCAAGGGTGGCCTAAACGTAGAGCCCCCAAACGTAAGGCTGGCAAAGCATCATGAGAGTTAGAGTTTTACAACAGCTGACCTTTTGGCCACTCCAGCTGTAGTACAGATGAGTCTAGACGACAGGAGATAAGATAAATAAATGCAAGCATTACGCAAAAGATGTACAAAGAGACTACACATATTATTGCTCATTTTTATACAGTTATTGAGGGAGGTTAGCCCAATATGTTAAGTGAATGGGGCAGTTCAGTGGAAGAGGTTAAAGGTGTTATAAGGAGCCTGGTAGATGGGGGTAAAGATAGGGTTGCCAGATTTATTTATTTTATTATACCGGTAATTTGTTTTTGTTTTTAACAAGTGACATTCATAAAGGGTGTAGCTCTGACTATAACAGAGGATTATTTATTAAAGTGACAATTCAAAGCGAATTTCTGATTTAAGGTCAGAGTAACTGAATGTAAAGCATAGCTGGTTTAGATAATTTTTGCAGTTCAGTTATTTTGAACTTAAATTTGAAATTCACTTTGAATTGACCTTGATTCTCCCTTTAGTGAATAATACGGATGCTGCATTTTATCTCCATGGAAGGAAACTCCTAGCACTATAACCACTAGATCTTACGTGAACAACTGGCGCTCTCAGCCATTGAACTAAGCCCTACACTACTCTCTGGAGACAGTAGTTAACAAAAACAGCAGAGCCCAGCAGACATCTGGCGAGGTGGGGTAGGGGGCACAAGCCAGCGGCGTACATACTGTGTTCACAGGGGTCGCAGCTGCGACTGGGCCCTTCACTCCAGGGAGCCCGGTCGCCCTGTGGACCCCTGCGACCGGGTGCCCGCTGCCATGTGTTGCGGCCCCGGCCGTGTACTTTAATTGGCGGGGCCGCAGGTGAACGTGCTGTACATGCTATTAGGGCCACCCGATGCAAATGAATATCATTATCAGAGTTGGCCCAGTAATAGCGCGACCGGGCCACCTCTGATGATGTCAGATGCTGGGAGGAAGTGACAGCAGCGGTCACTCCTCCCAGCAACCACCAGGAGCCGCGCGGGAGGGAGCAGAGGGAGTCAGCAGTGGGAACTCTGACTCCCAACAACCTGAGCCACCACTGGACCCCAGGAAAGTCACCAGGTAGGTAATAGGAGGGTGACTAAAATATTTTGCGTCTGTGTGTCTGTGTGTCTCTGTATGTATGTTTCTATGTATATATGTGTGTGTCTATGTATGTATCTGTGTGTATGTATGTGTTTATGTCTCTATGTGTCTGTATGTATGTGTATATGTGTGTCTGTCTGTCTGTATGTGTCTGTATGTATGTAGTATGTGTGTCTGTTTGTATCTCTGTGTGTGTCTGTATGGGGTGGCCGTGGAGGGAATGGGGTGGCAGTGAGGGGGCCCCATGGATCAGTTTTGTACCGGGGCCCCATGGATTGTGCCACTTGCACAAGCTGTCGTGGTTGTAGGGGGTAGACTGTGGAAAGAATGAGTAGAGGGCAGCGAAGGAGGCTATAATCTTCATAATTTCCGGAATCACTTAACAGCTCCCCAGGGAAAGGGGTTAAATGCAGCAAGATTGCGAACTTGAAGAAAATGTATGGATGATTTCTGCAGAATATGACTCAGATTGCTACAGTAAAAATAAGCCAGGCACTCCACATTTCCTGGGAATTTAGAAAAGTAAAAAAATGACATTATCAGTGACAAAACTATTTTGTTTAAAACACACTTTTACTGAGATTTCTTTTTCCACATATTAAAAAAAAAAAAATACTGGCTTAGCAGATAATTTAGCATTTTAGCTCACTGAATAAATGAATACAAAACAAAAAAGTAGAATTTTGAATTGAATTTGTATTTCATAAACTACTCATTATTATGATGATTATTATTCACCGCCCATTGTACTGGCTTGTTGCTGGGGCTTATTTACTAACCAACAAAGTAACTCTGCACAGTTAAAATTTCTTCCAAATCCGCTCTCTTGGCTTTTGAGAATAAATCCCTCTGTCACATTCAGTCTTTAAAAGCTGTTTTATTCCAGTATTAAGCACTGCATAAAATATCAGATATAATTATCAAATCGTTAATTTGTCATTGTTACTTGCAGGGATTAATTACCCATCGTGCAATACTTTTGCAATATATTGGCACTACACAATATACCGGGGAACGTATATAATAATAATTTTGAAAAATAATAATTTGTGAGTGTGTGAAAGTGAATGTATGTGTGTGTCAGTAAGTGTGTCTGTCAGTGTGTGTGAAATCAGTGAGAGTGTGTTAAGCAGTGATTATGTGAGTGTGTCAGTGTCATCTGTGTGTACAAATGTGTGTGTGTCGGGGCGGGTCTAGGCGGCCAAGCAGGCTGGATGCAGCATAACTAAGCTCCTCGACAGAAAGCCGATTTACTATGCTATGTGGGGCTACATTGAGCACTTCTAATCTTTAACTAGCCTGGTACACTTTGACATTAACCCGTACTAAGTGCCTTTGGGAAAGCTTGGTGTGTGGTGGGGCACATTCACTTGCGGCCTTCTAGTAGAAACGGGGCAGAGGACGCAGCCAATCCTCTGCCTTTGTGCAGTCTGGGCATTTTGCAGGGGCCTATTTTTCCCCCCTTTGGGCTGGTTTGGGTTATGTTGGCCCCAACTGGTATCGCATACCTGTGATATTGCCGACAGGGTCTGCACCCCTCACACCATATGAATCACGAGGCCTGGGCGCAACACGGCGACTGATCCAGCTATACAGCGTCATCCTACCTGGACACCCACTGTTATAAAGGCCTTTAAAGATCTCTAAGCCAGATTCTGTCCGAACCTGAGACAGTGAAATTGGCGAACCACTCAAGAGTGCACTGGCAGCAACACAGTTAGCACCGTACCCTCCGACAACGGCACTCAACCAAATGGTGACGCATTGGCATTCCAACGGCCCACTACACAATTCCACTCACCTGGGCCGCGTACCTATGGGGGAGATCCCCCTCCACAGAGCTCACACCCAGGGAGAACCCTTTGCCTATGGCATTGTTTGGAGGATCAATGGAGTGTCCAGATCAGTGTGTCGGCCTGCTGGTGGTGGAGCTGGTGGAGCTGCATCTTTATCTGGATTCCTGATGTGCCAGAGACTGGTGTGGGCTGACAGGTGGCCATCTCTGGACGATTCTGAGCCAGTTCACAAGCTCTTTTCAGCAATAATACTTAACGTTACTTCATGTTAAGCTTTCAACTATATGGTGTTCTATCAAAATAGTGAAATGTAACCCAGTGGTTCCTTATCTACATCAATCTCCTGTCTATATGTTCTTATCTACTTATTCTTCTGGAACTAGTTCATTGCTCAGACATGTTTGTTCTTTTGACTACTTTAATTTTACAAAATTGTGCTGATACTTGCCAATGCCATGTGTATGTTTTCCATTGTCTGATTTAACTGTGCTTGCTATAACTCTTGTGGCACTGCAGATGTTACTGTAGTTTTCTGCACAGCAAAAATAAAGAATTTAAAAAGATTTTAAAAATGTGTGTTTGTGTGTGTGTCAGTGTCCTCTGTGTGTCGTCTGTGTGTAAATGTGTTCCAGTGTCCTGTGTGTATATTTATGTCAGTGTCCTCTGTGTAAATGTGTGTGTGTCAGTGTCCTCTGTGTGTAACTGTGTGTAACTGTGTGTGTGTCAGTTTCCTCTGTGTGTAAATGTGTGTGTTTTAGTGCCCTCTCTGTGTAAATGTATGTTTCAGTGCCCTCTGTGTATAACTATTATGTGTGTTTTGTATTTTCATTCTGTGACTTTTATTCAGATTAATAGTTCATACACTCCTCCTCACATAGACAATATTCACATTATGTCATATTTATTTTAAAAATTATTCTTTACTACCTTTCATCAGACTTGTTCTCAAGTATTATTTACTTAAAATAATACTATAGTCACCAAAACAACTTTAGTTTCATGAAGCAGTGTGTATATATAATGTCCCTGCAGTCTCACTGCTCAATTCTGTGCCATTTAGAAGTTAAATCACTTGTGTTTCTGTCCATGCAGCCCTAGCCACACCTCCCCTGACTGTGAATTGTACAGAACACTGGTGAGACCTCACTTGGAGTACTGTACACAGTACTGGAGACCCTATCTTCAAAAGGATATTGATACCTTAGAGAGAGTTCAAAGAAGGGCTACTAAACTGGTTCATGGATTGCAGGATAAAACTTACCAGGAAAGGTTAAAGGATCTTAACATGTATAGCTTGGAGGAAAGACGAGACAGGGTCTTTGATAGAAAACATTGATAGAAACATTTAAATACATAAAGGGAATCAACACAGTAAAGGAGGAGACTATATTTAAAAGAAGAAAAACTACCACAACAAGAGGACATAGTCTTAAATTAGAGGGACAAAGGTCTAAAAATAATATCAGGAAGTATTACTTTACTGAGAGGGTAGTGGATGCATGGAATAGCCTTCCTGCTGAAGTGGTAGAGGTTAACACAGTAAAGGAGTTTAAGCATGCGTGGGATAGGCATAAGGCTATCCTAACTATAAGATAAGCCCAGGGACTAATGAAAGTATTTAGAAAACTGGGCAGACTAGATGGGCCGAATGGTTCCTATCTGCCGTCACATTCTATGTTTCTATGTTTCTATGTTTCTATGAATGACACAGCATGCGTGAAAATAATGGTTTAATTTTCAATCAGATATTAACTTACTTAAGATTTTTTTTATCTACTGCTCTGTGAATTGAACTTTTAAGAAGCACTGTCATGGCCGAATCCCTTTTTTTTTTTTTTAACCCCCCCCCTCCCAACTTTACTACATCTAATTATCCCCCTAGTGATCCCCAAATGCCACTAAGCCCCCCATCTTACCTATTTTTGCATCTTTATTTCGTGCCCGGACCTAAGACCTGGGTGCCGCCATCTTTGTGTGGGTAAATGAAGTCCCTGTGGGACACGTCATCTGCCCACACTGTGAAATTCCTGCGCATGCCCAGCTAAATACTTGGGCATGTGAACGGTAAATTCATCCATTCATTCATTCGTCAGAAAGACGAATAAATAAATAGAAATGTCAAACGAATGAACTAAGACCTCTTCGTTCGTTTGGTTTATTACAAGGAGGGAGCTACTAGCGTGCAGCTCCCTCCTTGTAATATGTAAAGATAGAAACGGCAGGGAGCGGTACTCCCCGCCACTTCCCAAGCCCCCCATGTCCTCCCTCACTCTATGAGGGCCAATATGACCCCCATAATAGCATAAGGGAGATTAACATCTCCTGAATGCCCCTAATCACTATGCTGCGAGTAGGGACATGTCCACTTCTAACAAATGGCTCCATGGGGCATCTATTAACTAGCGGTGGGGACATAGTGTCCCTCTTGGTCACACCCATGAGCGGCGGGTGGGGGCCTAAAAGACAATGGGGGGACCTATTGTCCTCCCCCCACCCCACACATGAGCGGCAGGTAGGGGATCTAAATGACAATGGGTGGGGGGAACCTAATGTCCTTCCCCCGGCCCCCACCCATGAGCGGGGGGTTGGGGCCCTAAATGCCTATGGGGAGACGGGACCTATTGTCCTCCTCCCTCCCCCCCCTGGCTTCCATCCACTGGTGACGGGTGGGGGCTAAATGTAAACTCCCTTCCCCCCAGGTCACTAGGGGTCCACAAGCAGCTTCCTAAGCCCTACATACCTACTTAAAAATAGTGAGGGGGGGGACAAGAAACCTAAATACCTGTAAATAAAACTTACCATTTGATGTCTTCTTTTTTCAGCCCCAAAAAAGGCCAAATAAAAATCTATAATATCTGTCGCAACTGTTAAAATGAGAAAAAAAAACGAGCTCAAAAGAAAAATATGACGAAAAAAAAAAACAGATGCTAAAAAAGTAATCCATCTTTACCCAGCGAGGGCCAGTGGCGGATCCAGAGCCTGATCTCGGGAGGGGCACTTGTAGATTATTTAAATAAATAATCCTGGCACAATTACCACTACAGCTCACTGTAGTAGTTATGGTGCCAGTAGTGCCAGGATCCCACCCCAGAGTAAGTAGTCATACCGTTTAAGAACAGTTTGACAACTTACCTGGGGTCTGCTGGGATATACGGCATAGGAGAAGTGGTGTGTGTTAGGGGTGAAGTGTGTGTGAAAGGTGCAGTGTGTGTGTGAGCGGTGAAGTGAGTGTGAGTGCGTAAGGGCGGCAGTGTGTGTGTTAGGGGGCAGTGTGTGTGTGAGGGTGGCAGTGTGTGTATGGGGCACTGTATGTCTGTGTGGGGCAGTGTGTGTATGGGGGGGCACTGTATGTATGTGTGGGGCAGTGTGTGTATGGGGGGGCACTGTATGTATGTGTGGGGCAGTGTGTGTATGGGGGGGCACTGTGTGTATGGGGGGGTCGTGTGTGTATGGGGCAATGTGTGTATGGGGGGCAGCAGTGTGTGTTGGGCACTGTATGTGTCTGTGTGTGTATGGGTGTGCAGTGTGTGCGGGGCAGTATGTGTATGGGGCAGTGTGTGTATGGGGGCAGTGTTTGTGGGGCAGTGTGTGTATGGGGACAGTGTTTGTGGGGCAGTGTGTGTATGGGGACAGTGTTTGTGGGACAGTGTGTGTATGGGGGCAGTGTGTGTATGGGGCCAGTGTGTGTATGGGGCCAGTGTGTGTATGGGGGCAGTGTGTGTATGGGGCCAGTGTGTGTATGGGGGCAGTGTGTGTATGGGGGCAGTGTTTGTATGTGGGGGCAGTGTGTGTATGGGGTCAGTGTGTGTATGGAGGCAGTGTGTGTATGGGGTCAGTGTGTGTATGGAGGCAGTGTGTGTATGGGGTCAGTGTGTGTATGGAGGAAGTGTGTGTATGGAGGAAGTGTGTGTAGTGTGTGTATGGGGACAGTGTTTGTATGTGGGGCAGTGTATGTGGGGCAGTGTATGTGGGGCAATGTGTGTATGGGGTCAGTGTGTGTATGGGGTCAGTGTGTGTATGGGGTCAGTGTGTGTATGGGGTCAGTGTGTGTAAGGGGGAAGTGTGTGTAGTGTGTGTATGGGGCCAGTGTGTGTATGGGGCCAGTGTGTGTATGGGGGCAGTGTTTGTATGTGGGGGCAGTGTGTGTATGGGGTCAGTGTGTGTATGGAGGCAGTGTGTGTATGGGGTCAGTGTGTGTATGGAGGCAGTGTGTGTATGGGGTCAGTGTGTGTATGGAGGAAGTGTGTGTATGGAGGAAGTGTGTGTAGTGAGTGTATGGGGACAGTGTTTGTATCTGGGGCAGTGTATGTGGGGCAGTGTATGTGGGGCAGTGTGTGTATGGGGGAAGTGTGTGTAGTGTGTGTATGGGGACAGTGTTTGTATGTGGGGCAGTGTGTGTATGGGGGGGGGGAAGGAGGGAAGGGAGGCTTTTTAATAAATAAAAAAAATTTATTTAATAAAATAAATATATTTATGTCCCCCCTCCCTTCTTTATTGAGGAGGAGGGGGGGACATTTCTGGATCCCTGGTGGTTCCAGTGGGGATTCCCTGGTGGTCCAGTGGTTACAGT
Source organism: Pelobates fuscus (assembly GCF_036172605.1). NCBI lineage: Eukaryota > Metazoa > Chordata > Amphibia > Anura > Pelobatidae > Pelobates > Pelobates fuscus. The sequence continues at coordinate 28,714,639 of NC_086327.1, forward strand.
GAACTCTAGCCCGCGCTCCAGGGCTAGAGTTCACTCTGGCGAGATTTGGAGCGTTGCCGTGGTAACCGCGGCAACGCTCCAAATCTCGCGAGAGGAGGACCCGGAGGAGCTGCGTGCTGAGCTCCTGGGTCCTCTCTCCTCCCTCTCCCTCCCATGCCGGCTGTCAGCACAGTGTCTGCGGACCGGGGAGGGAGATCACTGATCACCCTCCCCAGTCCGCAGGCACATTGCAGGGCTGGCGCTTGGGCAATGCATTAGCCGTCAGGGAGGAATCTCGGGGAGGGCAATTGCCCCGGTGCCCCCCCCCTGGATCCGCCAATGGCGAGGGCACCACGCAGACTGAACTCCACAGTGTTATGAGTCAAATTACACAGCATGGGAAAATTCCAAAGAACTTTCCCACGATGTGTAAAATGACACAGAGCACTCTGATTGGATTTCTAGCCAACCAATCAGAGTGCTGTGACAGGTAAATGTCAGTCTCTTCATTTACCTGTCAGAGCACTCTGAATGATTGGCTTTTTAATCAACCAATGAGAGTGCTCTAAGTCAAATTGCAGGGCATGGGAAGGCTTTATACGCCTTTCCTCGCCCTGCAGAGCTCAGTCTGTGCGGTGCCCTCGCTGGGTGAAGATGGATTACTTTTTTGGCGTCGGGTTTAGTTTTTTTCGTTGTTTTTTATTTTATTTTAACAGTTGCGACGGGTATTGTGGATTTTTATTCAGCCTTTTTGGGGGCTGAAAAAATAAGATTTTAGAAAAAAGAAGACATCAAATGGTAAGTTATTTTTTATTTACAGGTATTACACTATTTTTAGAGTTAGGCAGGTCTTTATTAAATATTTGGGCCCCCACCCTTCGCCCAAAAATTAAATAAAGGCCTACCTACCCCCCTCACCCTAAAAATAGTGAGGGGGAAAAAGAAAACTAAATACCTGTAAATAAAAAAACAACTTGCCATTTAATGTCTTCATATTTCTAAAATCATCTTTTTTCAGCCCCAAAAAAGGCCAAATAAAAATCCAGGTCTGCAGGGGTAAAAGGTTTAGAAACATTGCTTTAAAGGACTATTCAAATCATGCTGACCGCCACTAGAAGTGCTTCCGCCATCATGTGACGCAAAAACCTCTATTTCTGAAAGAGAGAATTCAAAGTGAATTTCAAATTTAAGGTCAAACTCGTTGAACAGGAAAAATTCTCAATCCTCAAATCCAGCTTTTAGTTCGGTTATTCTGAATTTAAAGTTAAAAGTCACACTTTAGTAAATAATTCTGTGTGTCTCTATGACTTTTCCCCATATGGGGTTTTATTACTGCTTGTATAAGTAAGTGGTTTTGTTCTGTATTTTAATAAATTGCACTGTCAGGGTTATTTACTAAGGCGAAATTTAAAGTCAAAGTTGAAATATTCTCCAAGTCAACTATATTTCCAGTTGGGCCACTTTTACTGTAAATATGGAATTCGCTTTGATCCTGACAATTCTCTCTTAGTAAATAGCCTTGCAGCAGTCTTCATTCTTTTTTGATGGCCGAACGCATGATCAAATAGGCTGAATCACTGTGTTTTAACCATTATTGGATGCCTTAAAGGAACACTATAGTGTTAGGAATACAAATGTGTTAGTAAAATAAAAATCACAGTTTAGATGTCTGACCTCCCTTTAAAGAGTTAAAAACTCAGCTTATTTCCAGCGCCGTTCCCATCAAAATTCCTGATCTTAGCCAATCTAATGCTGTCCCACAGGAAAGCATTTTGAGGCTATCGAGCATGCGCAGCAAAACACTGTGTTACACCGATCAGCATCTCCTCATAGAGGTCAGCGCATCTCTATGAGGAACGTTCAGCGCCTCCATGCACACTGTGCAGCACTGACCCTAGAAGCACCTCCAGTGACCTTCTGAGTGACTGCCACTGGAGGTATTACTAGGCCTTTCTCTAAAAAGGCAGTGTTTACATTGAAAGGCCTGCAGGAACATACTATACACACCAGAACAACTACATTAAGCTGTAGTTATTCTTGTGACTATAGTGCCCCTTTAAAGCTGTTTTAACAAAGCCTGGATGTGGCCCCGCATGAAGTGAGTGCATCCAGTTTGTGTGTTTGTGGGATCCTCTTTATATCAACATTATTGCACTAGTGTGTTTATGTATGTCTTGTGGATTGTTTCTATGAGCGTTAAGAACAGAACATCTGTTTAAAGCAGTTATATATATATATATATATAAATAGCAACAAATGTAGCTGCACTCACGGTCTGTAGATAAAATCTTCAATACTTTATTAAATTCATATTAAAAATAGGATCGACGTTTCAGTCCCCATCGTGGACTTTCCTCAGGATCAAAACATAAATGCTGGTGTACCAAAGTGTGAATATATATATATATATATATATACATATATATATATATATATGTGCATAATTAATAGCATAAGTGGAGAAAAGGTGAAGTTTTAACTTAACCCAGGTGTGATGTGTTACCGTCGGCGTTCTCCTGAATGCCGGGCGCATGCTTGTAGTAACTCCGCCCCCATGTGACGTCATGCCATATTGTCGTAATGACGATGGGCTCGTCTCCACGGCAACGTTGTCACACAAACAACTTATGCTCATGGAAACTGCCAAGATAATAATCGTGTGGATAGAGAGCTGTGATCATTCAATACTTGTAATAATAAGTAAGTAGAAATAGATAAATGAAAGAGGTGATTGGTTTATATAGCAGTTTAATCATTAGATTACCGAATTAAAGTGAATCTAACCAGATTATAAAGTGAATTTCGCCAATGTATTTAAAGTGACTATTGCAGAAGTTTAAAGTGACACTGCTTAAGTGCATAGCGTGCTTGTAGTACCAATTGTGACTAAAAGGTGTGTAATATAAAGTGCCATGATGGGGGGTGCGGAGCTAAGCACCTGAAGCGAGCGGTCGCATGGCCACGGAGCTTCAGATAGGAAAGCAAAATAAGCGACATTTCCAGCAACGGAACCCGCACAAATACAAACCCAGAGACAGCCCGAAGACCCAGCAGCATAAATGGGCCGGAAAACTAAGAAAGCGAGGCCCGACAAGCCCCGTCAGGGTATGGACATAGGGGAATTATGGCGACAGGCGCACGAGGCAGGAGGCGCCAAGATGGCGGCCATGCACGCAGGCTGCTCGGATTTTATAGAGGGGTCATCAGACGATGATGAGGGAGCCCCCACAATGACCATGACAATCCCACCGCCACCTAGGGTGTCACCACATATAAAGGCCCCTACCCCTGTGACAATGGAGGCCATTGGGGAATTAATGGCAGACCACCACAGGAAAATTGCTGCCGACGTAGCCCTAATCAGAGAAGACATTAAAGGCATTACAGACAGACTGGGAAAAGTGGAAGCCTCCTCTACCAGCCACACTAACCAGATCTTAGACCTACAAGCAGTGATCAAGGACCTGCAACAAAAAACCTTGCAACATGAACAATTAATTGCCACGCAAGAAGACAGGTACCGCTGAAACAATCTCAAGCTAAGGGGAGTCGCTGACTCCATACCAGAGGCGGAATTACCACACTTCGTCAGGCGTCTCCTCACAGAACTACTGACTCCAAAGGTGGCAAAAGCGATTACCTTGGAGGATTTCTTTGGCATTCCACGACCAGCAAAGGCCCCGCCTGCCACCACGGGGGACTTAATATTGAACTTACAGTCAGCCAGAGACAAGAAGATGGTCATGGAGGCCACCAAAGGTCAGTCATCTTACCCCTTTGAGGGGATGACCCTCTCTCTCTATGCGGACTTCTCGGCCGGGACACTGGCGTGGAGGAGATCCCTGAGCTCATTTACGGCCCTCCTGCGCCTCCACCAAATCCGCTACCGCTGGGGCCCGAGCCGCACTCTCACCATCGACAAAGGTGACGCCAAGCACACTGTTCATAACCCCCAGGAGGCCGCTGAGATAATGGGGCTACTGAACCTGCCCGGCAGGACCCACATGCCCGCTAGGAAGACACACCGTAGGTGCCCCAGAGTTTGTGCCCAGGAGGTCGCCTGCAGACTCTTATGCAACAGCCACCACATGAACCTGAACCCAGCAGAGAGCCCCCTCCCAGGCCCTCTAGGAGACAGAACCTCACCACGGCACAAACTTTATTATTAAACTTGGCCCAACAACCCCACACTAGGAACCGTTCCAGGCCAAGTGAGAACAGTCTGCAATAGAGACGGTCTGAGAAATGACTTATTAACAGACGGACTTCTGCAGGTTACAAGTATTCGGGGAATGGGGGGGTGGGGGATATCAGGTTTATAATGTTCTTTCGAGAAGGTCTGATGAGAGCAGGTTATCTTGACCTATATGTCTCCTCCTCTGTGAGTACACTAGCACGGCTCCACCATTACAAATAACGACCACCACGCATGGTGGCGCTGTATTCAGGTGCCCGCAATTTACTCTGGGTAGATACTTAACCTAGCTTTGTTATTTGTTATCTGTTATTCTTGTTCATGACACCAAGCACTGCTCCTCTCCCCTTGAGAAAAGTGTTAAAATGCGCTATACAACCAGACACCACACAGGGGACTCACGGCCCCTTATTGTCATACAGGCGACTACACGCTAACCGTTTACTTCAAGTAACCCGGTCATCCTTTAATCTTCCACCCACAGAGACAGTTAGCAAGGGGGACAGGCACCGACTAATGGGGGGCCTCGGTGGGTTTACTCTATTGGCAGCCAATAGGCAAGTGGACGATGTACCGGCCCTGCACCTGAGGGCCCGATGCACCCGAACAACCTGTTACTCAGGCCTACGGCCCTGCACCCCACTGAAACCCCAGACAGCCCACCCAGCCTGACGGGACCACCTAATGTACAATGGAATAGAACCATTACATGCATATACATTGCATTGGGCAAAGTGCCCCACCAACCCTTGGGGTGCTGTACAGCTCACCCACATACAGCATAGGGCTCGACTAACCTCTCTTACGTTCATCCAAATGTCCTTGCTGGCCGCTCTAAAAAAGGCAGACCACTCTCTGGAATGCCTTTTACTTGACCGACTTAGCATACAACACCTACACGTATGCTCGCAAAGGCGTCGAACCTGACGCCACGACGGGACACCTGTCAGTTCGACATTACCATATAACCTCTCTTGTAGCTACATGCCTGTGAACTTACCGGCATAATACAGGCACCTACTCTCACTAGTACCACTAGACGCACTAGCCCAAACTTGTGTCTTATTATCAGAGGGTGACATCCTTTCTTTTGTATCAGCCTGCTCAACACTTGACTTATAACATGATCTGATTCTCAGCGTACAAAGCAACCTACATTAAAGACAAGGTTCCAACGTTAACAATTCCACGTTATATTATGATATGTAAGCAACGTAAATCTATAATGTGTATAGCCCCAAAAATGTGCTTGTTACATCATGTACCTCTATGTTTAACTGTTTTAATGCGCTGGAGGATTGCCTTTGGGTACCTCACATGCCACTGTTATATCTTCACGCTCAACAAAAATAAAGAATAAAAAAAAAAATGCCATGATAGTGCTGTAAAACTTCAAATGTATGTACAAAGTGACAAGTGCTAAATTGATACTAATTTAACATGTTCCTATGGAGAAAATATACAATTAAAAATACATAGTTAGTATTATCTGTATAATACAATCATTTTCCGTAAATATAATATACAAATTAACACCCTGTCATATGGTGTTGAATTAGATTAAATATATATCTTAATTTTGCAAACACATTTTTCGTTCTTAATCATTATTCAATACAAGAGATTTTTCTATTCGTGTTTTTTGTTAATTTACTTTTTTTCTCTCTCTCTCTTTTTTTTTTTTTTCCTTTTTTACAAGTTATTTGTGTTTCATTTTGCAGGAAATTCAAACTGGAAAGCAGAAAAGCCAGGTAAGAGGAGTTAAAAATATATATGCTTGTTTTCAATATAACCAATGTTTATGAGTCATGTAGGTCACAAAATGTGTGCAAAAGGTCCAACTCAGCTTTTTATGAATGTTTATGAATGTTTGCCCAGATCTGTTAAAGGAACATTATAGTCAGATTAATGAAGTGGTCTGAGTGTAATGTTCCTGTCCTGTTAAACTTGTAATGTAAAAAATGTTTGAGAAACTGAACGTTTTACATTGCAGGGTCTAGTCAACCTCCTGGGGCTCTCAGTATGACAGCTGCTAGAGGTACTTCTGGTCACTTGACGCTGAAGCCCCATACAAAAGCATTGATTGAATGATTTCCTATGAGATAGTCTGAATGCACTTGCTGCTCATGCACACTAGGTATCCAATGGTCCTCTATGCTTGGACCACGTCAGAGGAGGGCATGCCTCCTTTATGACATCACGGGAAGCAGAGAGGTAAGTGTCCCTCAGTGCTGGAAAAAGGTAATAAATGTAATTTTATAACATTTTATTGCACCATTTATAACATTTTTACCCCACCATTTAATGTCAGACACACATATCTTTTGCATCTATCCTTGTCACTGGTGATGAAGCAGGAATCTGAAAAGGTGGAGCTCCAGCCTGGCATGTATGAATGTCTGGCTGGCTAACAGTCAAGCTGGCCAGCCCCACTTAAAATCCCCCACAGAGGGAACTTCTGTGGTGTTCCTGTATAGCCTGAATGATACAAAACCCCAGAAGTTACATTTTTTTTTTTAAAATCATGGACATGCTGTGCTGTCTCTCCCATATGATTTAGTAGATCATGCTTACGAGACCGTTGGAAGCCCCTCTAAAGACCATGTTGGAGCGGGCCCGGCCAGGGACTGGAGCAGGCAGAGGTAGCATTGAGATAGATAGGTGCTGACCAAAGTGTCAGCCCATTGCCCATAACAAGTTATTCCATACACACAATTTAGTAGATCGTGCAAATGAGTTAACTATATTGTGGGCATGATCTACCAAGTCATGAACAGGATAGTATAGCATTCGCAGATTTTTTTTTTAATTTATTTTTTTTATCCCTGTTACTACTGGAGTTGTGTTTAATGCCCTGAGTTCATTCAACAAAACACAAGTGGTTCTAATTATGTGACCACACAGCACTTACTGGAGACATTTCTCTTGTCTCCTAAAAGTAGCACACCAGCAGTTAAACTAGGGAGGGAGGGATTGTAACCCAAACTTGAAGGGACACTATAGTCACCAGAACAACTACAGTTTATTGTAGTTCTGGTGAGTATAATCATTGCCTTAAGGCTTTTTGCTGTAAACACAGTCTTTTCAGAGAAAATGCAGTGTTTACATTACAGCCTAGTGATAACTTCACTGGCCACTCCTCAGATGGCTGTTAGAGATCCTTCCTGGGTCATGGCTGCCTAAAATGCATCCAAACATTCAGTATCTCCACCCTCTGCTTGCAGACACTGGACTTTCCTCATATATATTAATTGATTCAATTCATCTCTATGAGGAGGTGCTGATTGGCCAGGGTTGTGTTTGAATCATGCTGACTCTGCCTCTTTGTCAGTCTCAGCCAATCCTATGGGGAAGCACTGTGATTGGATCAGGCCACCACTTCTGATGATGTCAGCAGGCAGGTCTAAAGGAAACAGGGACAAACTATGCAGCTGCAGGCTTGAATTCAAGTAAGATTTAACTATATTTTTAGAGGCATGAGGGGACCAGGGGGGGGCTAGATGGTGGTTTTAACCCTATAGGGCCAGGACTACATGTTTGGGTTCCTGACCCTATACTGCTCCTTTAAGACCAATTTGGGTCAATTAGTAGATACGCAGGTGCCCCATTAAAGGTCTTTATAATTTTCTGCTGCTCCCTGCGGGTTTATTCAATCACTGGGAAAGGTGGTGATGGTGAACTGGAAAAAATGCCTAAAATTATAATTTTCTAACTTGAAATTGTCATGTTAGCGTTTTCTAGTGTTGTCTCTTTTATCCTATAGCACAAGATACTTTTTGATTTTTATTAAAAAAAAATAACTGTATTTGGCATCATACAAAACTTTTAATGGATTTTCTAGGTTTTGATCCTGGTCTCCTCCAAGGTGTACATAACGAGGTTTTGAGGCCTTTTCTGGTATTTCCTTAACATAACGGGTTTGAATTCCTAGAACTGCTAACCTATAACAATTCCCAAAATCTAGAATACACAAACGTATCATATTGCTAATGCAAACATTTTTCCTGTCCTAGTAAGCCCTGAAGATATTTTTCCAAGTCTGCAGAGAATTCTGGGATTCTTATAGTAAATATTAGAAGGGACGATGGAATTTCATCAGAATTCCAGACTCTACAATTAACCCTATATTTTTTTCCTCATCAGATTTCCCTTCAGTAAGTAAATTTAAAAGGAAAAATTAGAAATAAATTTAAAACCAGCAATTAGTTTGCATAGTCTCCTAAATCAACTTATAAAGTTGACCAGGCGTGCTTTTCTCTTAATTAAATGACTGATATAATGATGACTAATTGTTCACCTATGTGTTCAGCTGAGGTGACCTCACAAGTGCTTAAAGGTGATGGCCAGTGTTAATTTTGTCAACTAACAATTTTATTACAATTTCGGCTAAGTTTAAAATTTAGTAGACTAAAACTAAAACAATTCAGATTACTAAAATGCGACTAAAATTAAAATGGCTTTTTAGTTAAGTCTATGACTAAAACTAAATGGAAATTTGCCGCCAAAATAAACACTGGTGGCGACTTGCATATCACAATGTTATTTCTTAAAGGGACTCTCCAGGCAGAGTCTTTTTTACTCACCTGGTTCCAGCGCCGGGAGCCTCGTGAAGCCACGCCCCCCTATTTCGTCAAAATGACGAAATAGGCGGGCGCGAGCAGGGAGCAATCAGACGCTTCCATTTGGAAGCGTCATTGCTCCCTTGTGCGCATGCGCGGCTTCGCCACACATGCGCACGTACTTCAGAGGGTCCTGAGTGCACTACCGCGCATGCGCGCGGTGTGCGCGGCCGTGAGCTGAGCTGACTGACAGCTCAGCTTGCAGTCTTTGCCCGCCCCCTCTCCTCTCTGACAGGTTGGAGAGAGAAGGCGCGCACACAGTGTCTTCTCTCTCCTGCACACGTCAGACGTATTTTAATATGTCTGACGTGTACAAGGCCTTTTTAGGGCCCTACATGATAGGAAGTCCCTCTGGTGGCCGTCTGAGTGACGGCCACTGGAGGTTTTCCTATCAATCAATGTAAACACTGTATTTTCTCTGAAAATACAGTGTTTACATCAGATTGCCTGCAGGGAGCTATAGATCTCACCTGAACAAATACATTAAGCTGTAGTTGTTCAGGTGACTATAGTGTCCCTTTAATGATTTATGTATCTGCATTCTCTATTAACTTGTTATAGGTGTACAATTATTCATCATTATGTCAGTCAGTTAATAAGATAAAGCATGCCTGGTCAATCTTAGAAGTTAATTTAGGAGACTATGCAAACTAATTGCTGGTTCTAAATTATGTATTTTGTATTGGAAATGCTTCTAGTTCTGCTATTACGGCCTTAAATTTTATTTTCACCATGAATTCATTTTGACAATTTTCACACTAGTCAATAATCCTGCAATAGTTTGATAGGGCTAAAGTAGATTTGAATATTTTAAATCAAATGAGGTAAACGGAAAACACAGCTGACAGAATTGTTCATATTTGCCTAGTTTCACCTAGGAATTTTTATAATTTTCTTTTCTTGCAATTTCATTCCAAATGGCCAATCTAAGGTAATAGTTTGGCTATTTTTGTCCCAGTTTTACCTTTCTGAATTTATTTGTGAACATTTGAATTCTGGCAGGCTTATTTAATAATCACCAGTTTCATTTGCCAACAATTTGCACTTTGGTGAATAACCCTGTGTAACAGAGAGTAAATAAGAGTGTTCTAAGTCTGTTTGAAGATAAGACCACACTCTGGCATTACTTGTACAAATAATTAGAGTAAGCCAGGTTTTATAAAACCACTGGTAATAAATAGTCTATTACATTTCAGTATAGGTTCTTTTAAAACATGCATGGATTTTTACATTGGGGTCAGGGCCGTCTTTAGCGCGGGGCAAACGGGACAGCTGCTCCGTGGGCCCCGCGATTTGCGCAGCCCCCCTTGGACCCGGCAGTGCGGCTGCACAGAGCCGCACCATCCCGCATGCTAAAGAGGGCCACCCGGTGGGCATGTGTCAGCAGGGGCCCAGTCGGGCGCTGTTACGCTTAAACAGCACGACCGGGCCCCTTCCTGTTCGGCAGCCGTCTGGGAGGAAGTGAGTGTTGCACGTCACTTCCTCACACCGGAGATCAGAGCCGCACAGGAGGAGAAAGGCAGGGAGGAGGGGAGTTTCAGAGGAGAACTCCCAACTGCCTCAACCTGCCACTGGACTCCAGGGAAACCACCCTCCAGAAAAGGTAAGGGTGGTTGGAGGGTGGCTAAATGTATGTCAGTATGTTTGTGTGTGTATGTCTGTGTGCGTGTCAGTATTTCTGTATCTGTGTGTGTCAGTATGTCTGTGTGTGTCAGTATGTGTGTGTCAGTATTTCTGTCTGTGTGTGTGTTAGTATGTCTGTCTGTGTGTGTGTCAGTATGTCTGTCTGTGCTTCAGTGTGTCTGTGTGTGTATATCAGTATGCCTGTGTGTCAGCATGTCTGTGTGTGTGCCAATACTTCTGTCAGTGTGTGTGTGTCAGTATTTCTGTGTGTGTCAATACTTCTGTCAGTGTGTGTGTGTCAGTATTTCTGTGTGTGTGTCAGTATGTCTGTCTGTGTGTGTGTCAGTATGTCTGTCTGTGTTTCAGTGTGTCTGTGTGTGTATATCAGTATGCCTGTGTGTGTCAGCATGTCTGTGTGTGTGTCAATACTTCTATCAGTGTGTGTGTGTCAGTATTTCTGTCAGTATATGTGTCTGTGTGCGTGTCAGTACATCTGTCAGTGTATGTGTCTGTGTGTGTGTATGTGTGTGTGTGTATGTCTGTGTGTCAGTATATCTGTGTGTATGTCAGTATGCCTGTGTGTGTGTCAGTGTGTCTGTGTGTATGTCAGTATGCCTGTGTGTGTCAGCATGTCTGTGTGTGTGTGTGTCAATACGTCTGTCAGTGTATGTGTCTATGTGTGTCAGTATATCTGTCAGTGTATGTGTCTGTGTGTGTATGTATGTGCGTCTGTGTGTGTGTCAGTATGTCTGAATTTGTGTCAATATGTCTGCCAGTATATATTTGTGTGTCAGTGTATGTGTGTGTCAGTATGTATCTGTGAATGTTTTAATATGTCTGTCTGTGTGTGTATGTGTCAATATGTCAGTGTGATTGGGGGTTGGGCGTAATTGGGGGGTTGGTGGATTGAGAGGGTTGCAGGGCCGATGGGGGCCCAACAAAATTCTTTGCCCAGGGTCCTATTCATATTATAGACGGCCCTGATTGGGGTTATATCTTAAAACAACTTTAAAAGTTGCAGATCTTGTGTCCTTCCCTTCCCTTCTAACCCCGCCCAGACTTTCTGTGGCTGTCCAATCACAGACTTCCCAATGCAGCTCAATGAGAAGTTTTACAAGGCAGGTGCTCTGGGCAATTGCTGCCTCCTTAATGTATCTCCACTGAGTTAACCAAACCAGGAAGTAAAGGGACCATATCTGATTGGGGAGTGGCAAACGGGGAGTGTAACCAGGTTAGTTTATAAAAGTGTAAATTTCTATTAAAATCTGCACTTCATGTAAAATGACAAACTCTACACACGTAAATATAAATTAGTAGAAAGAGTATACTGGTGCTAATAATGTGGATATATGCAAGTGTATTTAGTGCTATGCACAAAATATTATCTACAATAGCTGCTATAACACCAAGTGTAATCTTCCCATATACACCAAAAAAATACCAATAAACCCAAAAGGTGTAGCGTTATATTTTAAATATAAGTCAATACCTAAATAATACTTGACCTAGTATGGTACAATGACGCAGATAGATATTGGCAGAAATGCCTAGAAAAGAAATAAAACTCCAATAGTGTAAAACTACTTTAACAGTTGAGAAAATGAACCACTCACATTCTCCCGAGCTATATACCTAGCTCAGGGATGAAACGCCAACAGGTCCGTTTAGGCGACCTTCCCCTTCTTTAATATAGTTTTTCTTGTAGTCCTAAACTTGGACTTAAGCAGAAGACATATATGGTGCAATATTGTATATACCATAGAATTGAGAGAAATATCTATATATGATATACTCACAAAGGGGGAGCCGTCAATAGGCTCAATCACAGCGTATTGTGTAGTTAAGGACTACACAACTAAAAGCAGTAACCAATAGCCCAGGATATGTGTAAAATACTATTTTATTTATTGGGCATATCACCCCAATTAAATCTGCAGTGATCAATAAAAGAATTCTTAAACACAATACTAAATATAAAATACAAATAAAAAGATAATAAAATGTACTAGAAATATGGGCATAAAGGTGATCAATAAGTCTAAGCTGTCCCCAGGACGCGTTTCTACACAGGTAAAGCATATCTGTAAGCTAAAGTGATCTAGGGGTCTGGAGTATCCCTTTAAGTGCCATATTGTTTCAGAGATTCCCATTGGTTCGTATTGGTAATTTTGGAACAACTGCAAATATATGTCAATATTGACCCATGGCTTTGGAGGAGAAGTTTCTGTTTTATTATACATTTTCTTCAAGTAAGCAACATTGTATTTGCTTGCAAATTCCTTGGTGTAAGTAAAGGGGCAAAGGTCCCGGGAATAAGATCCAAGAGGGTGACTCCTATAATTAAAAAGATATTACATCAACTGCAAATCTAACAGGCTATTTTATGGTTTCAAGGGGAATTAGTTGACAGGCAGGTCCACAAAGCTTGTAAATATGTTATCTGCAGTATGGTACAATGCCAAGGGTTATAAATGAACTGGGGACAGATTTAAGCATGTATGTGTTGACATCTTTATTATGTAATTGATAAGAACACAACACGGGCACTACTCTTTCAGAGTCATTTAACTAAATAGTGTAAATTAAACATTAATCCTACCCCACCCTCAGAAACAAAAATACAAGCAGGGTTACTTAGTAAAGTGAAAATTTAAAGGGACACTTTAGGCACTCATACCACTTCAGCCCATTGACGTGTTCTGCATACATAGTCCCAGGTCCCTTAATCCTGCAAAGTTACACATAGAAACATAGCATGTGGTGGCAGATAAGAACCATTCAGCCCATCTAGTCTGCCCAATTTTCTAAATACTTTCAAAATTTTCTAAATACTTTATACATTTTCTAAATACTTTCATTAGTCCCTGGCCTTATCTCATAGCTAGGATAGCCTTATGCCTGTCCCACGCATGCTTAACCCCTTAAGGACACATGACATGTGACATGTCATGATTCCCTTTTATTCCCGAAGTTTGGTCCTTAAGGGGTTAAACTCTTTTACTGTGTTAACCTCTACCACTTCAGCTGGCAGGCTATTCCATGCATCCACTACCCTCTCAGTAAAGTAATACTTCCTGATTACTGCAGTTTAATAAACTGCAATAATTACCTTTTGAGGGTTCAACTCTATGGCTGGCTACAGACTTTTGGTCGCCTAACTGACTCTGGACATCCTCACACTATGCATGAGTGCATCCAGCATCATGTAAACCCCTATAGGACAGCATTATACATGTTTACCTATTGGGGAAATACTAATGCGAGTGCGGCCATTGGAGCACATGCACATTAGGTCTTTCCAGCCGGCTGGTGTAGGCTGGGGAGGAGCAGAGGCAAAGCCTGGACTCAGGTAAGTGACAGAAGGTTTCTATTAACTCCTTCTGAAACTTGGGGGGGGGGGTGGGAGGAGAGGTCACCAGCGCCAGGGCCGGACTGGCCCACCGGGATACCGGGAAATTTCCCGGTGGGCCACGGCACCTGGGGCTGGGCTGACAGCCCCATTCAGTGATCAGGCTCCTGTGATCCCAGCCGGACATGTGTGAGCTGTTCGGCTGCACAGGACCCCATAAAAACAGGGGGAGCCAGGCGGCTGGCACAGCTCACACATTGCCGGCCGGGATCATTTAAAAAAATAATAAATTGTGGCGGGGGCGGAGCCTAGTGTGCGGCAGGGGCGTGGCCTAACGTGCGGCGGGGCGGAGCTTGCGGTGCGGCGGGGCCTGGCTGACTGCAGCATGGGAAGCAGGAAGGAGTCCCTGCTTCCCCAACAACCAGCCTCCAGGAGCTCCAAGGGATGTGGAGGTAAGAAGCAGGTCAGTGTGTCTGTGTGTGTGACTGTCTGTGTGACTGTCTGCCTGTGTGTGTGACTGTCTGTCTGACTGTGTGTGTGTGTGACTGTCTGCCTGTGTGTGTGACTGTCTGTGTGACTGTCTGCCTGTGTGTGTGTGACTGTCTGTGTGACTGTCTGACTGTGTGTGTGTGAGACTGTCTGTGTGACTGTCTGACTGTGTGTGTTTGACTGTCTGTGTGTGTGACTGTGTGTGTGTGTGTGTGTGACTGTCTGTGTGACTGTCTGACTGTGTGTGTGTGTGACTGTCTGTGTGACTGTCTACCTGTGTGTGTGACTGTCTGCCTGTGTGTGTGTGTGTGTTTGACTGTGTGTGTGTGTGACTGTCTGTGTGTGTGACTTTCTGTGTGTGTGACTTTCTGTGTGTGTGTCTGTCTGTGTGTGACTGAGTGTGTGTGACTGTATGCATGTGTGTGACTGTCTGCATGTGTGTGTGACTGTGTGCCTGTGTGTGTGAATGTCTGCCTGTGTGTTACTGTCTGCGTGTGACTGTCTGCGTGTGTGTGTGACGGTCTGCCTGTCTCTGTATGTGTGGATGTTTGCCTCGGTGTCAGTGACTGTCTGTCTCTGTATGTGTGGATGTTTGCCTCTGTGTCAGTGACTGTCTGCCTGTCTCTGTATGTGTGGATGTTTGCCTCGGTGTCAGTGACTGTCTGTCTCTGTATGTGTGGATGTTTGCCTCTGTGTCAGTGACTGTCTGCCTGTCTCTGTATGTGTGGATGTTTGCCTCGGTGTCAGTGACTGTCTGCCTTTGTGTGTGTGTGTGTGTGTGTGCGCGCGCATCTGCTAGTGAGGGAGCCTCTGTGTGTGTGCGCCTGCTAGTGAGTTTGTGTGTGTCAGTGAGCTTGTCTGTAGTGAATCTGTGTGTTAGTGAGCTCTTCTATAGGGAGCATGTGTGTGTCAATGGGCTTGTCTGTAGGGAGAGTGCGTGCGAATCAGTGAGCTTGTCTGTAGTAAGCTTGTGTGTGTATCAGAGTTTGTCTGTACTAAATTTGTGTGTGTGCCAGTAACCTTGTCTGTGTGTGTCATTGAGATTGTCTGTCAATGAGCCTATTTGTGTGCATCAGTAAGACTGTCTGTGTCTGCATGTGCGTATGCTTTACTGTATAATTTAATTACCCTGAAAGAACTAATATTTGGAATTAGAAGAAGAAATGTATCAAAATATATATATAAATAAAAGCTGTTGTACCTTGCACTCAGGCTTCAAAGTTGTGTGACCCAGTGCATCACTAGGGCTCCAGTATCCAGGCAATTGAAACAGTTGGCTGCACTCTCAGATTTCCTTAAAACGTAACTTTTATTGAAATATTTAAGAGAAGATCAACGTTTCAGTCCCTCTTGTGGACTTTCATCAAATCCGAGAGTGCAGCCAACTATTTCAATTGCCTGGATACTGGAGCCCTAGTGATGCACTGGGCCACACAACTTTGAAGCCTGAGTGCAAGGTACAACAGCTTTTATTTATATATATATTTTGATACATTTCTTCTTCTAATTCCAAATATTAGTTCTTTCAGGGTAATTAAATTATACAGTAAAGCATACGCACATGCAGACACAGACAGTCTTACTGATGCACACAAATAGGCTCATTGACAGACAATCTCAATGACACACACAGACAAGGTTACTGGCACACACACAAATTTAGTACAGACAAACTCTGATACACACACAAGCTTACTACAGACAAGCTCACTGATTCGCACGCACTATACATATATACATATATATACACACACCTACATAGCACAATGACTTATGGGGCTGGCATAGATTTTTTTCCAGAGCTGCTTCGTTTCCCCAGTCCGGCCCTGCCCGGCGCTGGATAAAGGTAAGGGGCTGAAGGGGTTTTAACCCCTTCAGCCCAGTGGGAGGGGGGCCATGAGGGTGGGGGGGGGGGGGGGGGGGGGGGCAGGCACCTAAGGACTATATAGGGCCATGAAAACATGTTTGTTTTCCTGACACTATAGTGGTCCTTTAAGCTTAAATTTGAAATTCACTTTGAACGTTATTCGCTACAGAGAGATTTCAAAGTAATGAAAACACAGAGCGGTTTATTCATTAGAGTGGGAAATGCTAATTTTCTGCTACAATTGAAAAATTCTCTAAAATCAGATATTTTCTATTCTGTCGATATCCAAGAAAACATTGAAGCATGTTTGGCTGACAAGAGGGTCGCATTAACTAATCACCAAACGGGAGTGAATTCAAATCAGAGCTGCAAAATGCAGACTGAAAAGGTCCAAGCTGTGACTATAGCCAGGCTGAAAGGTTTACTTCCACAGTTATATTCGAGCCAGTCTTGAAATTTTAGTTTTCAATTCACAACAATTCAGAGAGATTAGTGAATAAATCCCACAGTAACTGCACCTGTGGATTTGGCTTATGATTGTTTGCACAATTTCTTTTGTGTGCTGCTTGCCTTATTTACAGAATAATTTCTAAACACATTTATTGTAGTTTAAAAACATTACTGGGAGTATTATTACTGTGGAGCTCGGTTATACACTCAGACTCACCAACAATATGGAGCTCCTAGAAAAGAGGAACAGAGAGATTTGTGCCAAAAATAGGGACTGCAACTCCTAAATAGGGACACTTGGGACATGCTTGAAGAAGAAGCAATATAACATATGGACTCATTCACATAAACAAGCATAGATTAATTATAGTGCTAGTAGAATAATTAGTGTAAATAGTATTTTAACACTCCACCCGTCATATTTATTAATTAAATGGCTGCAAATAAATTATCTGGTGCATCAACAAGTTTGAAAAAAGTATAAGGAAGATCTAACACATGGCAAGGCAGGGCTATGCAGTCTCTCATTTACAAATACATTATTTTTGTTTTAAATAAAATTCTATATTTATATTTTACAATTGTATATTTTTGCAAGCAGAAAACTTACAGAATAAAGAAAAAGAGTCATGAGGTGAAACAATACATCAGGAGAGGCATTTTGTAACAGCATTTACATACGTTTTGATACAGAAAAAAAAATGAACAAAACATTCATTATTAATATTTTATCATTATTACAATATATGGGAAAGCTGTGTATCTTAAAACAAGCTGAGCTCGGATTCCTGCGCATGTCGTTTTTCTTGTCATTTCAAAGCACTTTAAGTGACCGCTTCTCTGCCAAAACTTTTTTAACGCACAGCAACTGTGGCAAAACAAGAAAACGAACAAACAAAAAACACAAACAAATCTCCGCAATAAAGTAATGCTTTCGGTTATCTAGCTAATTCCTCTCCCTAGCAGTGTGTGCAGCGTACATGCTCCCCCTTCCAAAGATGTTCAGAGCGATGCCTTTGATTACATTTACAAAATAAGACAAATATGTAATATTTTGAACGGGGAGGGGTGGGGTGGGGGGGGAGACATATTTGAAATCTGAAGGATTTTTCATTCTTTACAGAGAATGGAAGACCTGTTTTAGAGCTTGACGGTGGTGAAAATCTTTTCAGAAAAAGATAAATAAAAAGGTGCACTCTCATCTCTTTTTTTAATATATCCATAGCACCGCCGTTTAAAATGACAAAAATGGGTACAGGACAAAACTATCAGGGAGGGAGCAAACAGGAAAAATGTCACGCAGCTGAAAGAAAATATTCGAAGAACCAAAATATTTTTTGCATTATGTCCAGAAAAACAGAGGCTATGGAAATCCTATGAACAAAAAAAAAATAGGGTTGCTTCAAACACCATGACCACTTTTGTGGTTTGAAGTAGTCTTGGTGCCTGGAGTCTGTATGTGTGGAGTTTCACTGTGAAATGCTGCACATACTGAGTTTAACCCCTCTGCTGCCACAGGTGTAACTTCAAATCCGACCGCATCATTGGGGCATCATCAGCCAGACAGGAACAATAGTTCTGGATGGCAATATAAATTCTGTGCATATTTCACATCTGATGTCAGCACGCACAATGACGTCCGTGTCATCCCCTCAGACTGCCCTCCATGATGTCACTCCCCCAGTATCTAAAGGGATAGACATCAGCAAAGGAGGATTGGGCTGAGAGGAGAACAGGGCGTTGATGCTAGAACATAGGTAAGTTTATGCTTTTTTTGGGTGAGGGTGGAGAAACATAGGAAGGGTCAGAAACATTGTTTTGTTAAAACACTTTTTTGGTTAGAGCAGGCCCGGACTGGCCATCGGGCAAATGCCCAGTGGTCAGTAATGGCCATGGGCCGAGGCCAGCAGGGAAGCTCACAGGATCTCCCCTGCTGGTCCATGCAGGGCCCGCGCTATCCGAACGCTGGTCCTGCTGCATTCCATGAGAGGTCGATGGGGAGATCAAAGATCTCCCTTCCCGGCACACTATAACCGGCTGGGGGAGGGAGAGCGAGAGCGAGAAAGAGGATCCGGCGGAGCTGTATATTGTGGCTCCACCAGGTTCCTCTTGCAAGATCGAGCGTTGCCATGGCAATGCACCGCCAGGGATGGCAGTACGGTCCCCCCTTCCCAGGCTAAAGGTAAGAAGGGAGGGGGTATATAATGCCTGGTTGTTGTTTTTTGTCCCCCCACTCCCCTCAACACACAATCCCTCCTAACATAGAGAGACAAACCCCTCACACACTCCCTACATATTTACATTACCCCTCACACACACTGTACCCCTGAACATATTACATTCGAGACACAAACTAGATCCCTTAACCAACTCTGGATCATCTACACACACACTAGATCCCCATATACACACACTCACTAGATCTCCTATACACATTCTGGGTCCTTCAAACACACACTAGACTCCTATACACACACATTCCTGACATACACACTCTGGATGCCCTATACACACGCACACACTCTCTACAAACACACACACACACACACTCTACAACCCCTACAAACATTACATCACTTTGTGATGGGGTGTATTTGTCATTGATGATGACAATACACAATCTCTCTGCCCTGCCCCTTTTTTAGTGGGCTGCTGTGATTTAAAAAAAGGCCGGGCTGAATTTTTTTTTCCCAGTCCGGCCTTGGGTTTGAGTAACCCTTTAGATTTGTGTGTAGCATATAAAACAAACCATAAAACAATTTCACATGTAGATTGCTGATAAAGGATAATAAAGTATTAAAATCAAGTACAAATACCTAAACTATTTGTATGCGTTGCATAGAGCACTTTGTTCATTCTAACATGTTATGGATGGGTTTAGGTAAATATCACAAAAATTATCTCTCAGGCAGGATACAAATAAAAGTACAGAGTCACAGCGTGTTACCCAAATAGATCCCAAAAACACTCAAAACACCCGTGTGGTAACCTCTCTATCCACACTAAAAATCACAGCAAATCATATACATACAGTGGGTGGAATGTTTCGGTTCGGGGTTAGATATGATGGTATTGGGGTAGATGAAGTAACTGTGGAGATAAAAGTGTACAAGCACCTAGTGCAATATTGTACTGTGTAATAAAATTTCAACATACAATGTATAACTCAGTACTCACAAGGAGGGAGCCAATTGGAAATGGCTCAGTCCAGACGCCTGTGGGATAGTTAGAAGGGATCCCACTCCCTTCCAAAGTGCAGGTGATGTTCTGTATCTCTAAAAAAGGAATGTCCACACCAATATAGAATTGGGGACTAAGTCCTTTTATTGGTAAAGTTCACACTTCAGAAGTGGGTATATAAACAAAGCATCTGAAGGACACTCTTAGCAACTGAGGAAGCCCAGGACTTGGGCGAAACGCGTTTTGCAAGTAATCCTTTTTATCCCACAGTGGACTCATTTACTCTAGTACCATTTTAGTGGATTTTATCAAGTTTGTTGTTTTGATTTTATTTCATTTTATTTTATTGTGTTGTACATCCACTTTTAACTTTACCAATAAAAGGACTTAGTCCCCAATTCTATATTGGTGTGGACATTCCTTTTTGAGAGATACAGAACATCACCTGCACTTTGGAAGGGAGTGGGATCCCTTCTAACTATCCCACAGGCGTCTGGACTGAGCCATTTCCAATTGGCTCCCTCCTTGTGAGTACTGAGTTATACATTGTATGTTGAAATTTTATTACACAGTACAATATTGCACTAGGTGCTTGTACACTTTTATCTCCACAGTTACTTCATCTACCCCAATACCATCATATCTAACCCTGAACCGAAACATTCCACCAACTGTATGTATATGATTTGCTCAGGCAGGATAGGTTGCTGTAGTATGGGAAAGTGGGGATTTCTTCTCTTTTTACGACTTGCAAATAAAACCCTGTTGCTTGTCAATATGTCAGTATGTTAATATGTAATATATGGCTTTTTACTAAAGTAAGAATTGTCTGGAACTCAAAGAGAGTTTCAAATGTAAGACTCAAGTGGCCAAATAAGCATGGCTGACTTGGATTTCTCCAATACAGCTATATTGGTGTTATATTTCAAATTTAATTTGAATTACAGAGAATCCTCACTTTAGTAAATAACCCAGCTTGTGATTGTTTTACTTTTTGTCCTTGTGTGTACAATTGGGTTCAGTGCCCTTTAGGTTTCATTTGCAGGTGCCTCCTTAAAGTGGAATCTCTAGTGCCAGGAAAACAAACCCATTTTCCTGGCACTAGAGAATCCTGGAGTGCCCCCCATCCCACGTCGCTGAATGGGTTAAAACCCCTTCAGACACTTACCTGAATCCAACGCCGATGACCCTTGGCACTGGGTCAGGCTCCACCCACGCCCTCCCCCACTGGTGGGGGAAACGTAATACGAATGCCTGGCAATGGCCGCGCATGCACATTAGACCTCCCCATAGGAAAGCATTATTCAATGCTTTCCTGTGGGAATTCCGGGCGACGCTGGAGGTCCTCATGCATAGCTGAAGTGGTCTGGGTGCCAACAGTGTCCCTTTAAAGTAAAATTCAAACCACCATGACTACATTATGACATAAGGTGCACTCTTGTTGCTGTTCCCTTTTAATGACCTACGCAGTTTTATAAAAACTGTTGCAGCTACAAGCCCAGCACTGCATGGTGTAATGCACCTAAAGGTGATTAGTCAATAAGCATGGAATCGTGGGATATCCACAAGGTAATTGCACATTTTCAACCAATATAGATGTATTGGGGGCAGGGGCGGACTGAGCACTCGGGCAAATCGGTCATGGACCGAGGGCCCGAGGCTCTGGGGGGCCCGCCCCTGCTGCAGTGCAGTAACGGCTGAGCTGGGGAGTTAATCTCCCCAGCCAGCCTGCGCTCAGCAAGGGGCACGCACAGCCGTCCGCGGGCCCCTGCTGCTACTAATTATCTCCTCCGTGCAGGGCACACTGAGAGACAGCTAAGGGGCCTTCCAAAGACCCCACTAGGCTGCCCCTCAGTGTGCCTGTCTCCAAACACAGCCTCACTGAGCTGCCTGCAACTGCTCAGGGCAGCTCCGTGCGGCTTGTTCTGCAGGAAGTGACATCACCAGTCACAGTGAGCTGTGCGGAGCTGCCCTGAGCAGTGTTACAGACAGCGTGTCAAGAAGATCCTGTGCTGGAGCTGTGAGGGACTTTCCAGGAGAGGATGTCTGGACCACCAGAGAGGTAAGACTTGTAAGGGGGGCTTTAATTTTTTTTCAATAATTTTTTTTTTATTACAAATATGTTAATGATATTCCCCCCACTACTGCCCCTACCCCCTGCACCCTCTGCCACCACAACCCCCCTGCTCCCTCTGAAGCCCCTACCCCCCCTGCTCTCTCTGAAGCCCCTGCTCCCTCTGAAGCCCCTACCCCCCCTGCTCCCTCTGCAGCCCCTACACCCCACTCCCTCTGAAGCCCCTACCACCCCCTGCTCCCTCTGAAGCCCCTACCCCCCCTGCTCCCTCTGAAGCCCCTACCCCCCCCTGCTCCCTCTGAAGCCCCTACCCCCCCTGCTCCCTCTGAAGCCCCTACCCCCCCTGCTCCCTCTGAAGCCTCTACCCCCTCTGAAGCCCCTACCCCCCCTGCTCCCTCTGAAGGCCCTACCCCCTCTGAAGCCCCTACCCCCCCTGCTCCCTCTGAAGCCCCTACCCCCCTGCTCCCTCTGAAGCCCTACCCCCCCTGCTCCCTCTGAAACCCTACCCCCCCTGCTCCCTCTGAAGCCCTACCCCCCCTGCTCCCTCTGAAGCCCTACCCCCCCTGCTCCCTCTGAAGCCCCTACCCCCCCCTGCTCCCTCTGAAGCCCCTATCCCCCCTGCTCCCTCTGAAGCCCCTATCCCCCCTGCTCCCTCTGAAGCCCCTATCCCCCCTGCTCCCTCTGAAGCCCCTATCCCCCCCTGCTCCCTCTGAAGCCCCTATCCCCCCTGCTCCCTCTGAAGCCCCTATCCCCCCCTGCTCCCTCTGCAGCCCCTATCCCCACTGTTCCCTCTGCAGCCCCTACCCCCACTGTAACTCCTTCCTTTACACTTACAACTCCTATCATGCCAAGGCACTTTAAACATACAACTCCTATCATCCATACCCCCAGCTCCCTCTGCACACCCTACCCCACTGCACCTTCTGCTGCCCCTACCCCATGCTCCCTTTGCAGCCCCTACCCCCTGCTCCCTCTGCAGCCCCTGCTTCCTCTGTAACTCCTTCCTTTACACTTACAACTCCTATCATGCTAAGGCACTTTACACTTACAACTCCTATCATCCCTACTCCCTCTGCAGCCCCTACCCCACTAAACCTTCTGCAGCCCCTAACCCATGCTCCCTCTGCAGCCCCTACACCCCACTCCCTCTGCAGTCCTTACACCCCCCCACTCCCTCTGTAGCCCCTACCCACTGCAGAGATCCTACCCCACTGCTACCCCTGCACCCTCGGCTGCCCCTAACCCCCAGGCACCCACTACAATTCCTATATCCTATGCACCCACTACAGCCTCTATATCCTATGCAGCCACTACAGCCTCTATACCCTATGCACCAACTGCAGCCCCTACACTCCCTGCACTTACTACAGCTTATTTTTCCCGTTGCAATCACAACAGCACCTATTACCCTACCCCCCTGCTCCCTCTGCATCCCCTACCCCCCTGCTCCCTCTGCATCCCCTACCCCCCTGCTCCCTCTGCATCCCCTACCCCCCTGCTCCCTCTCTGCATCCCCTACCCCCCTGCTCCCTCTCTGCATCCCCTACCCCCCTGCTCCCTCTGCAGCACCTACCCCCTGCAGAGATCCTACCCCTGCACCCTCTGCTGCCCCTGCACCCTCTGCTGCCCCTCACCCCCTGCATTCACTTTAGCCCCTACCCCCAGGCACCCACTACAACTCCTATATCCTATGCACCAACTGCAGCCCCTACACTCCCTGCACTTACTACAGCTTATATTTCCCTTTGCAATCTCAACAGCACCCTCTGCACCCACTACAGCCTCTCTTCCCCCCCCGTACCATCTGCAGTCCCTTCCCCCTGTACCCTCTGCAGCCTCTTCCTCCCAGCACCCTCTGCAGTCCCTACCCCTTTGCACGCACAACCATAAAGGAACGCTATAGTTACCAGAACAACTACAGCTTAATGTAGTTATTCTGGTGAGTATAGTCTGCCCCTGCAGGGTTTTTGCTGTAAAGGCTGCCTTTTCAGTGAAAAAACAATGTTACCTTGCTGCCTAGGAACATCTAGGTCAGGGCTGTCCAACCTGCGGCCCCCCAAATGTTGCTGAACTACAACTCCCACGATTTCCTGTCTGTCTTTTTAATTGAAAGAATCATGAGAGTTGGACAGCCCTGATCTAGGTGCTTCCTGTGTCAGTGTTGCAAAATGTGCAGCACTGACATTCCGCATCTCCATGCTCCTTATGGAGACGCTGAACACTTGTCATAGAGAAGCACTGATTCAATGCATCTCTATGAGGAGATGGTGATTGCCACAGCGTAGTGTTTTGCCGCACATGCACAATAGCTTTCCAGTGCTTTCCTATGGTAGAGCATTGGGCTGGCTGAGATCATCTAAAATTGTTGAACTGTGCCAAGGAGTTTGGTCGGTGATGGGGAAAAAAGGTGAGTAAATCCCGTTTTTAAGGGGGGCCAGAAACCAATAGCGTCAGGAATACACTTTTGTATTCCTGACACTATAGTGTTCCGTTAAAGGGACACTATAGTCACCCAGACCACTTCAGCTCAATGAAGTGGTCTGGGTGCCAGGTCCCCCAGGTTTTAACCCTTCAGATGTAAACATAGCAGTTTCAGAGAAACTGCTATGTTTACATTGCAGGGTTAATCCAGCCTCTAGTGGCTGTCTTCCTGACAGCCACTAGAGGCGTTTCTGCGGCGCTGCATGCGAAAATCACATTCATCATGCAGAACGTCCATACGAAATCTTTGAGAAATTCTTTTCTATGGACTGTTTGAATCCACGCACGTTTCTTGCCGCGCATGCGCATTCCGCTGCACTTGGAAGCTGACGTCGGCGGGGAAGGGTAGGTCACCAGCACCGAGGGAGCCCAGCGCTGGATAGAGGTAAGTGGCTGAAGGAGTTTTAACCCCTTCAGCCCAGCGGGAAGGGGACCCTGAGGGTGGGGGGTGGGGGGTGGGGTGGACCTAAGGGTTATATAGTGTTAGGAAAACAAGTTTGTTTTCCTGACATTATAGTGATCCTTTAAGGTAGGTTGTAACATTTAACACTTGATGATCTGTAATTTAAGACGCAAAATTTGGACCTCATACAAACACATTGGCAAAATTCAGAAATACCCCTTACAAACTGCCATGCTACACAAACACATAAAAAAAATACTACCCTATTTATAAAACTCAAAACATGTATTCAAATATACTATGAATTCACATATCCTGACACTACACACAAAGACATACATATATTCACTCACACTAGCGCTTACAGTTAATATACACAACATACATTCACTTTACACGTACATATAATCAAATACACGGTACACCTACACCAGCATATATATCGGTCTGCTTGGGGCCCAGTTGCTAATTTTGCCCGGGGGCCCAGGCCACTGTCAGTCCGTCCCTGATTGGGGGGAGGGAAATCTAGCTCAGCTTTTTTCCACGATTGAGTATGCTCCATGCAGGCAAAAGTGCTGGATTCAGAGACTCTGAGAGTTGGGTGTAGCCTTTTGTAGGTTGCTCAATTAGTCCAGGCAGGTGAGGATTATAAGGTAAGTTTTCAGAACTAGAGGCAAGGGAGGCCACTAGTGGTCAAACATGATCAGTGCAGCAACTTGGTTTTAAAGGTACAGAATAAACGGAGCAAAAAGTCTTGTTTGTCAGGATAGGATCCTGACAGTAGTACATGGGGGACCCAAAGGTTAGATCCCCAGAATGTTGTAGAACGTGCATGCCTTAAGAATGATAAAGCATCATGGAAGCTGTAGTTTTAAACATTTGGGGATCTACCTTATGGACACCCCTGGTGTAGTATATTTAGTACGCTCAATAGGAGTGACTATAAATATTTAGATGTGCACTCACAATTTATATTGACCTTGTTGGTGGCTCTCAGTGACACCCTTAATGCACTGCTTCATTGCCACTTTCTTTTATGTAATGCAGTATCTACCTACGACCAAAAAGAAGAGATTCTGGTTTGGGTTGTTCAAGCTGCCTACCTAAACCGATAACAAGCGTTAGAAACCTTACACTTTTTACCTAATAGGTTATTTGCAACTGCAAGCCAGAGTATGCCCTCCAGGTGTGAATTTCTACTAGACAGGCCTAAATGGCTAGTGTCAAGTGCAAGTTTCGACAACTGATATATGTATATCACTTTTTTTTTCATAACTGCTCCTTTAAGATGATACAGTTTGTGGTAAAACTGCTGGAAAATCGCAAATAAACCACTCCTCAATGGGATACGTCACGGAGTCTTAAATCATCATTTATCAGAGTTTGTTAAAGCGCTGCAGAATTTGCTGGCGCCATATAAATAATAACATAATAACAATAGAGTTGATCATTTTGTCGCTAACAGTTAGATGCGGGCCATCAAATTGTTCCGTGTTTCCTTCTAAGATTAGTTTCAGATAAAGTCAATTTATGGCTTCACCAGCACTGCAAGGCATAAAAAGTAACATCTCCTATAAACGTCTTTTACAGCTACTGTGCACAAGTTCCACATCACAGGCCACTGGGCCAGGGTTATATACGTTACAAAGAGCAAGATAATTAGCTCTGTAGGTGTGTGATTGATTAACTGTGGAAAGTTCAAATCTGGAAATTCAAGTTTGAGGACTTGTGAAGGGTTTGGATCTCTATAATTGAGACCTTGCAGAAGTCAATACAATAATACAGTGCTACAAATACATATAAAAGCTGCAAAAAGTTAACAAATACAAAAACAGCATGTATAATAAAAGGAAATAAAATGGTTTTCGTCACTAAACAGAGACTTGTGAATAAAGGGGATTGCATATTCTAGATCCCGAGGACGGAAGTGCGAATGTTCTTCCACTACGGAGTTCTAATGAAAATAAAGAGAGAATGCTGGACATTCAGCTGTTGGTGAGGGAATCCCATGACTCACTCATTGTATTTTGGCTGGCATGGACAAGCGTGAGATCAGTTTATTAATTTTTTTATTTTATTTTTTTTTATATTATTTGCAACCTTTATTGACTTTTCAACAAAAGAAGGATTCAAAACAGGTGTCTGGGGGTAAGGATCCATACGATATCAGTATTCTGTCCACTAAGATATTATATCATATTTTTTGCCAGTATTCTGAGCTAAGCGTCAATATTTAAAGGAATACCCAGCTTCATACTGATTTGCCATTTTAATACCCCTGTTAAGGGAATTTAGAGTCACGAAAACTGCCGATGATGGAGTTCAAGGGTTACACTAACACCATGACCACTTTAGGCATTTGTAGCAGTTATGGTGCTTGGAGTCTTTATGTGCAGTGTTTAGATATGAAATGCTGCACATACAGAGTTTAACCCCTTTCCTACCTGAGGTGTAACTCCACTCCTAGCTTTGTCATCGGAGCGTTTTAGATTCCACTCTCCATCCCATCAGAGATAAATTTAGATAACAATCCCCTCCCCCCTGTCCTTTTTTGTTTTGTTCTCCTTTCTCACCCTATTCCTACTTTATTTTAAAATGTATGTGTATGTATTCGTCGACAGATTTGTTCTGTTCAACTATATTTACTGCTTTTCCTTTATTTAATAAAGTCTTTTTTGAAAAACATAAAATCTAGGCACCGAGCACAAAAACGGTGAATAAATCTGGCTAACCTGCGTTCATCCTCCTGCAAGAGGGCCCACTGGACTGGGGAAACCGTTCCGAACCCAGAGACACCAAACTCAATGTCCGGGGTGACCGGGCACCGCATCAGCAGACTAAGGCCTACTGAGGGAGGCGGTGGAAAAAGCGGCCGCTTTCCCGCCAGATGCACGCAGCAAACAGTGAGCTTGGTGCAATACCTCCCCCCCCCATGGACCAGTGGGGGACATCCCTGTTCCCGCCAGCCGGAGAGCCCCGCGCCTGGCACCTTCCACATGAACCCACGACATCTCCTGGCAAAACGGGGGAAGGGGCCTCCAAAATGGTGGAAGCTTGTCACTCAGCCCGGCGAACCAGACAGAGTCCTACCAGGTTAGACTCTACCACACTGCCCGCGCCGGGAGAGCTGACCCACACGCAACCATGGGGAGCAAAAGCTAAAACAGACCTGCAAACTCACAGCTCCACCATAATGGCGGAGGAAACGTGGCTCCAGCATTCCAGCGACATACTCACCCGACTGGACAGACACTTTCAAGAATTCTGGCGGAAACTGCGGAGCAAATTGTGGCCACCCACACCACCACAGCGTCTGAAAGCTCTGCGGTATCCCTGCACGACCAAGCCGGCTCGGCCACGGGAAACAGACCGGAGAGGTGAGAGCCGTAAAGCACGGGGGACCCCCTCGGGCCAAACGACACTACAAAAGCCTGTGCCACCTACTACTGGCCTACTCACTGCGAAGGCCAACCGGGGTGCTACCCCGAGACATCACCCACACTGGAGGAGGGTTCGCCGCCGCACTCAGCGGCCGACCACCAGGACCCCCTGCCACTCCAACAGGGAGAGAGGTTCGGCCCCTCATGAAAGCCGGATCTGTGGATCTAAGATGTCGGTCCTTCTGATAGCCTGGGGCGGAGGGGAGGACTTACCCTGCCTACACCGAGCCGCCAACTCCGATCCCAACCCAGACCCCTACGACACTCACCGCGAGCAGAAGAATACCGCACCAAGACCCAAGGGACCTACCCGGCGGACACAGCACAACCCTGAACACACACTTTTCGGGGAATGTACCCTGAGTCATAGAATGGACTACCCACCAAAGCACACCAGTGGTATCGGGTGAAGTACAGCAGCTACTTGCGTTCCGGCTGCCAGCCTGGACACAGAGCAGGGTTCCTGGTGTTCTCACAGTGCTGCAGCCAGCTGAATGCCCAGAGACACAAATGTTAACTGTAATCCATGCTTTGAGCTAAATGTGAATATCCCTACCGAAACTGTGATCAGATATCTAAATTAATGGCAGAACGCATAGATAAAATGTCATACCTCACCAGGATAGCTATTACCTATAATAGAATGATTCAATGATAACCAGTAATACACTATAGAATCGCAGCAACCTATGGCGAATGTTTCATTAGTTACTACTCGATTTGTTTTCATGTACAGGTTCAGTGTATATTTTTTCCACCTCCCAGCCTCTGTGCCCAGCGATACATTTAAGCACCTCAGCATGTCATTCAAAACCGCTAACGGCACGCTAATTGCCTTCTCTGACGCCTATGGCCCTTTGTTTTACCCTTTTGCACTATCTACTAATCTGCTTACTGTGGTTCGTCCCTCTAGCAATATCAGTCTCCTTAGTCTGCCTAAGCTGCTCTCTGCTGGAATTCCCAGCCTGCGCAGCTTGGACACTAACATATGAAGTTTTTTTACTGCTCTAAACAGCATGTTCAGCCAGATACAGCTAATCACTAGCATATCTATTACATAGAAACGTAAGCTTGAACAACTAGCCTGCAATGGTTTCTATCACCAGTATAACCTGTTTTAAGCTAATCCAGTTTCTTATTGTTATCAATAATCAGCCTAGACATAACTCACTGTTAAACGTTACAAAATTTAAAAATGTGCAAAGTTTTTCCACTGCCTAATTGACGAACACCTTTGTTTAACTCTGCATACTCTAGCTATTGTGGCAATGTGTGCTATATGTATATTTCCATGCACAAATAAAATAAAGAATTAAAAAAAAAAAAAAAAGCACAGTGACAGGGAACCCAGGTGAGTCTGAAACGATTCACAACGGTTTGATTCCTTTCCAGAATAAAGCGCATGGGGACTGCAGGCACCATAGCCACTTACACCAATGGATGTGTAGGAGAGCAGGCAGACCATGTAGTTCGTACAGTAAATGTTTGCTCTCACTCATAGAGTTATTGTAGGACATAGTTCAGATAGGACCCAATTTCCTGAGCGGTTAGCGGAAACTGCATTGAGATAAGTTAGCTAGGTCTTCATGGGATTTGGGCTTGGAGGCTGTCATTTAGGCAGGATATTCAGTTGATTCTGAAGACATTATAGACTTGCTAGTCTCTTTTTCCGGAAAAAGTCGGAAGAAGCCTGTGGAGGCGGGCGAAACGCGTCACACGGACGTCATTGGAGGGCGGACCCGGAAGCGATCACGTGACCGGACCATAACCAGGAAGCGTTTTTTCGAGTGCATGTGTTTTATGCTTTTATGTGGGTGACTCTGCGAGTTTATACCCACCACATCCAAAAGTAAGGGTTTTTAACCTATTTTATACAATAAAACGAATTGTGATACTATTCAATTGGAGGTCCTGCCCTTCTTTCCTTTTACATACAGCACAACAGAATCATCAGTGGACATATCCTCCTGACTACCCTGCAGTGTGGGAATATCCCCTCTCCCAAGGAGCATTTCAAACCCAGAGCCAGGGGTGATAGGGCTCTGGGACATGTGAGTTTATTACATATAACACCTTTTCACCATATTATTATTACCAGATGGTCTGCACCATTATTTGTCTCTTTATATTTACAGATTAATTTAGCGCGTTCTTTTTGGTAACTATAGTCTCTTTTCCCACTTATCTCAGCTCAGCATAGTAGATTCCTCCCTTTTCCCTTGCCTTTTATCAGGATGACTTCCTACTATATGTCTGTATCCCCCCATTAACCTATGAATATCTGAGTCAGGCTTTAGGGAGACACAGTAATGTTTTGAGTTGTCTCTTTCTATAACTATTGATTCAACCTATTGTAGCTTACTGTACTGTTAAAGGGACACTCCGCTGCCCAAATGATAAAATATATATATATAAAAAACACTGTTTAGTATTTGTACCCTGAATGAAAAGATCCATGGATTTATTTGTGTATTTTATCATTGGGGGTTTATCTAAAATCAGTTTGTAAAAGCTGCAGATTCCTTGTCTGCAGTCTTCGCAAGCCCTTTCGTTCTAACCTCGCGCAGACTTTCTGTGGTTGTCCAATCACAGACTTCCCAATGCAGCTCAATAAGAAGTTTTTGCAACAAGAAGTACTTGTAAAAGTGACAATTTATATTGAAACCGGCACTTTTGTAAAATAAAAGAGGACACTCTCTGAACACGTAAAGCATTTCAGCAAGCTAGATTTCAGTAGGGGTCCGGAGTGTTCATTTAATGTTCAGTTTTTATTGCGCTGCTGACCTATTAGGGCTGCAGCTTCTCTCCCTCACCTTTAGTTCAGTTCTAAGTCGGATTAATATTTTCTTCCTAGTAAGATATATGCAAATAAAATAAGATTAAAAAATATTTAGGAGCTACAGTAAACTCACAAATAACCAACAATGAATAAAAAAAAATGATTATCAGGACTATTACGCAGGACTAAAAAGTCCAATTAAATAGTATATCCACAGTATAAAAAAATAATTAAAATAAGTCCACAATAACTGTAATTAATAAGTCTACAAAAACTGGAGTAGAATTGTAGATAAAAAGTCCACAAAGATAAATAAACAAATAAAAATGCGGATAAAAATGGTCAGTCCACAATATGTAGCATAGGGGAAAACATGTGTATGCGTGACCCTTATGACACTTTTGTAGCCCATGGAACAGCACAGCTAGGGGAGTGAGCCTTGACAGAGCCTGGGGGTAGTCATAACAGCTAGGGGAAGGTGAGTGACAGCTAGTAAGCTGGGGTGGAGTTAAGATAGGTGTCTTTATTCCGGCTATTTTATGAGGTGGCCATCTTAACTTAGCCTAAACTTACCTAAACTTACCTCAGGTTTGGGTAGGTGTTTTTCTTTCTCTTTCAGATGGATCCTGTCGAATGTTGAATTCCTTGCAGGTGTTCGTGTTGCGGTGAGGGAGCGTGGAATCGCCTGGCTACAGGAGAGAATGGCGTCCCCTGGGCCTTCTGGTGTGCCTGCGGCGGTTACGAAGCGCAGACCCGCGTGAAGGACAAGGCCTCCCCAATGTCTGAGCCCATCGCCGAGAGCTACCCCCATGTTGAGGAGGTCCGTGTCACCCCCTATACCTGTGGGGGCTAGGTCACCGCGGAAGGCGGTTCAGGCAGTTGGGCAGGGATAGGACATAGCAGTTCTGCGGCCAGGGAGGTGCCAGGCAAGCCTAACAGACAGGATAGGAGCCCTGATGGCAGGGATGCGTCCAAATGCGGTCTGTGGAGCGCAGCATGGCCCGGGCATTGTCAGGAGAGAGAGAGAGCGCGCGCGGCTACAAGGAGCCAGGCAGATAGATAGGCCGGATGTGATGGATCATGCTGTTCAGGAGCGCAGTGAGCATCACTCTAGGGCGCAGGATAACGGGCCACAGGGTGTCCCAGGCCAGGCTACTGTTCGGGATCGTTCCAGGGACAGGACCAGGCGCAGTGAGGGCAGGCGGTCTACACCGGGTCGGCACAGCAGAGACAGGAGCCCTTCTTTTAGGCTTTGCAGCAGGGGGCGTTCAACTTCCTCGGAAGGGAGGGTGAGAAGCCGGCGCAGTGCTTCTAGGTTGCCTAGCAGGGGCTATCGGAGGGAGGGGTAGGCTTACACCATAAGGCCAATCGAGCCATGTGGCCAGACGCAGTGAGGATAGGGAATGTGGTCGGGAACATGGGAAGGATGGACTGATTAGGGCTCATATAAGCAGACTACCCAGGTTGTCTTCCCGCAGGTTGGCAACCACTTCTCCTATGGTCCTGAGGCTGGACCAGGTGGCTGGATGCAGAAGGATGACGCTACTCCTGATGAGGTGGATGGAAGGACAGCGGCCCCACGGTCTTCTACGGCAGGGGGTTCTGGCGGTGAGTATTCTACTGCACTACACTCTGTGAATCTTTTGGCCGATGGGGATACACGGGAGGTGAATTTTAATCAGGTGTGGGGTCCCCCAGAAGGCTGGAGTCGGGTGGCAACGACAGTTCCGACGGCTGCGGAGGGAAGTGTTCAGAGCAGGACAGCGGTGACTTCCCTCGGGTAGGGACGTCGGCAGGGGTCAGTGAGCATGCAGAGTTGACAGGTGAGATCTCTGAGGTAGCTAGGCAGAATGTGCACGTGTAATTTGCGAGGCCTTTGGGTTGTCATCTCAAATTGGAAGTGAAGGAAAAGATATGGTGGGGCGAATTCCTCACGATTTTCTCGCTCGTTCCTTTGGATGAATATCTTGATCTGAAGGAGGAGGATAAAAAGGATGCAAAGAAAGAGGAGGAGGAAAGAGACGGCGGTTTCAGAAGATAACCAAGTCTTATGGGAATTGGCTTCAGACATTTTGCATATTGGCTAGTGTTTTGGTGGAGAAACTTCCCGAACGGTGTTCTCAGTTTTGCTGCTATTTGGATTGAATCTGGGAGGCTTATCGTACTTATGGGTGTTTAGCATGGTGGAAATATGAGATGAGCAGTTCTGCCAAAGGGTGTCAGCTAATCCTGGGATGCGGTGGGACCAAATGGACCTAACCCTATGGATGAAACTGATGATGGCTCAGAAAGCTGCACCCTTTCCAGGTGGGGCTAGCGCGGGATCGACCTCCTCTTCGTCTGCCAGTCAAAAGAAAGGGTTCTGCTGGACTTTTTATGAGGGACAATGCAAGTGGGGTGCCTCATGTAAGTTTAAGCACGAATGTTCGGGCTGCGGGGGTGCCCACGGCCTCAACAGGTGCTTCAAGCAGGGAAAGTCTTCCTCTGCCGGGGGTGCGGCGGTGCCATCCACTTCCACTGGGGGGCAACGCTGGTAAAGGTCAGCCTTGGCTAAGCTGTTACGGTAACAGGGGTGTCGCGCAGTTATTGTTGGACGGTTTTTCAAAGGGGTTTGTTATCCCTTTTCGGGAAAAGGGTTCAAGGCGATTGTGTGACAACTTGAGGTCGGTCATGGAGCATCCAGAGGTGGTTCAGGATAAATTGGCTATAGAGGTTCAGCTAGGTAGAATGGCAGGGCCGTTCTCGCAGCTTCCGTTGGTGGACTTATGGATTAGACGTGGTGCCTAAAAAAGAAAAGGGTAAGTTCTGCCTGATCCATCATTTATCATATCCGAAGGGTTCTTCGATGAATAATGACATTGATGCGGACCTGTGGTCTGTCTCCTAAGCATCATTATATTAGCTGAGTGAGTGAGCTCAATATAAACAGTGAATAACATACAGGCTTTTGCAGGCTAGTCTCGCTTATCTGTCAGGGTGCTCTTGCTGAATCTGATGCAGTGCAATCTATACTGTCAGTGACAGGATATGATAATCCCTGCTCCAGGCTAGGTATTTACATGACAGGCAGTAGGGTATGCATGTAGGTGGCTATACAGACTAGTGGTAGCCTACGACAAGACATCATATCTGCCTGTAGGGAATCAACTGAGAGGCAATATGTGCATTTTGTTTCCTGACAGCAGGCTTGAGAAGAGGAGATGAAAGCAACTGTTCACAGAAAGCAAGGTATAACTCTTTAAACTAGGGAGCAAAGTCATCGATTATAATTACGATATTTAACAGTGTTAGTCCTCGTTGTGAGTTCGTGTTAATTCAGGAATTCCTTCCCCTTTGGCTGCCCCGGTCTGTCCGGTGGCAGGAGCGTGGAGTTGCTTGTTAATCGGCAGGGTCGGGCAATTTGGGGGGGCAGGGGGTCAGTTCTTAAATCGGTTCAGGTATCATGAGGTAATGTGAGTCCCTGCTTGGAGGGGGCGACAGTATGCCACCACCGGAGGTTGTATGTCCCATGCCTCCTGCCCCGTATCCCAGTGAGTCCTCTTTAGCCTATGCCTTCAGGGGTGTTCCCCAGATTTCGTATGCCGTTTAGGGACTCACCCATCCGGACCGCCAGGTCTGAGTATTGCAGGTACAACCTTGGTCGCTTGCTGGGCTGTGGATAGGCTGCTGTTTCTCCCGACGCACTTGCCGGTGTAGTGCGGGTCCCTCCTGTGTGGGAGCCCAAGCTCTTCCCGGCTCTCGCAGTGGGACGCTCTGTAGTTGCGTGCCTAGGTGTAGCTTGCCTTCTCTTGCGCCAAGTGGTAATTGTTTTCGGGCGCCACCATGTGTGTGCCCCTGCCCGCCAGAGAGAGCATCTTCGACGCCATGTTTGTTTGGCGCGTGGTGATTTGCTGGGTGAGTAGTCTGGACGGGAGCGGCTTGATGGTGCCAAGGGTGGGTCTGAGACCCGAGCATTGGAAGTGCTTAGTCGGTCCTCAAGCTTTTTCCGGAAAGCAGCAAAAGTAGCGTTTAGCCGCGCCAGGATGTCGGTCTCTAGCGTGGGGCCCGGTGTCCTGCTTGTAGTTCCCGCCATATTGGTTTCATCTTGGGTCGGTTGTGGCTGCTGCTTCAGCCTCTGGGGTGGTCCGCCTGGGACCGAGATGACCCCCGCCGGTCCATAGGGGGGGAGGGGGGGGAAAGGGCCCAATTTCTCGCTTGTAGCTGTTGGAGGCGCTAGGGGAGCGGCTGTCTCCCCCGTGCCGACCATGCTGGCAGGCCTTGAGGTGTACCTCGCTGGTTCCTTCGAGTTGTGCCACATATTTAGTATCGGCGGGTAGCCCCCGGTTTCGCCCTGCCGTTAGGTGCTCTTGTGAGGGATTTAGGGTAAGTTGTAGGCTTATAACCAGGGGAATTAGTCCAGAGGAGCAGCAGCTCTTTTCTGCGTCCTCTTGGCTCTGTGGTCAGGCCCCGCCCCCCCTCTTTACGTATATTAGTCTACATTTGACACTTCACTGAGTGTTTGGGTGTTGCTTTTGGAGTTTTGTTGCTTTTTGATATTTTAGTCTTCAGTTTTGATATAAAGATTACATATTCATTAATATTTTATTATGAATTTACTCTCTGTGGTTTTACTCCCCTTTGGTAAAAGGACTGCTAAAGTCACTTAGACCACTTCATCCTAATTCCGTGTTTTGGGTGCAGTGGTTCTGTACTCTTAACCCTTTGATGTAAAGCATTTGTAAATGTTTACATTGCTGGGTAAAATACACTAAAGGCAATTCTGTCTCCATAACAGAGTATAACGTGCTAGTAGCAGCATTTATTTGGAGGTATGCAACATGCAGGCGCTCTCCAATCCAACACTTCTCGATGAGAAGCACTTGATTGGACAAGATAGCAGGTGATGTCACCATGCTTGCTGACATCACTGGAGGTGGAGATGGAGGCTGCAGGACAGGAGGATTTGAGATGAGTAGTATTTATTTAGATGAATTGTTACAGAGCAAAGGGGGATGGACAGTGTGCACGCTGCGAGAAGCTAGCCTATAACGGTTGCTATGTTCAGTACTGTAGGTTCCCTTTAAGTCCTCATTTGTCAGAAGCAATCAAGAGCCAGAGCACATTTACAAACACGGACATCATGCACAAGATCCTGGCATCTCAAAAGAATTTTGAAGAATTTCTGGCTCACATTGAGCATAGTCTGAGCAGATCAGCTGTTCTTCTATGCAAATAGAGCAATGGCTGCCAAACATATTAGCCAGTATTTGCACTTAAAAAGTTAATGCATGTGCATGTATTACTTATCGTCTTTTATTTTTAGTAATAATACAAATTCTGACAGTTTATCTTTAAGATCAGTCACACCTGCCCTATGCACGCCCTACCTAATTCACACTCTATTACTCACGCACACCCCTCACAGATATGTGTGCAATGTGTGTTGTGTGTAATGCATGTCATCTGTAATGTCTGAAAGGTGTGTGATACAAGTGTAGGCATTTGTATTGTCTCAAATCATTTGTGCGCACAGAACTCTTTTTATAACCCTAATAATTCACTCAGACAATGTGCGATGGCAATTTGACACCTAGACTGTTTATAGCCAGATACAGTAAATGATAACGTACAAAACTGGCTTAAGGGTACCTTAATTCACATGTAAAACCGCAGCAAGCTTCAATGTCAGCATGTAAAATTGTTACAAATGCATTCATTCAATAGTATACTGCTTGAAAGCGTAGTTGAACTGCATTTTGAGGAATGGGTTAATCCAGGTGGCATTTGAATAAGTTGATGGCGTCCTATACACCGCTTGCGCTGTATACCTGATAAGTAGCATCAATGGAGGTCACCGGAGCAGCCATCCACTGACAGGGTACCAATCCTCTATATGGCGTTTTGAGGTCCCTCTTTTCATGGAGCAAGAGGCATTACATTCTCCTGGACTTGAAAAGTGTTGCCCGGCAGTTAGTAGAATTTATATTATGCCGGATTCCTGATGGACTAATTATATAATTTCCCATCCTCCCTCTAACCCGACCACTTACCCGAACCCTATCCCTAATCCATACGACGACATTTCTCTAACCCTTATCCCAATCTTCCTCTAACCCTAGTAGGGTATGGTAGGGTTAGGGAATTGCCGAAGTGCCAAACCGAAGTCACGAATTTCGGAAGTGCAGAACCAAATTTTTTGCCCATGCATATCCCTAGTATGTATGTATGTGTGTATGTATATATGTCAGTATGTATGTATGTATGTCAGTATGTGTGTATGTATGTATGTATGTCAGTGTGTATGCATATGTGTATGTATGTATGCATGCATGTATGCAGGGACGTATTAGCCGCAAGGCAAACAAGGCATTTACCTTGGGCTGCATTTTCCAGGGGGCGGCAAAAAAAGCTGCCCCCAAATGCCCAGGGCAAATGTCTTGTTAGCCTTGCCACAGAGTGATGCCAGGTGCCGGAATACTGGTGAGTTTTGTCCTGTCTAGGGCAGCACAAAACCAGGACACACCACTGCCTGTATGTATGTCTGTATGTCAGTATGTATGTATGTATGTTTGTTAGTATGTATGTCTGTACGTATATGTGTGTGTCTGTATGTATGTTGGTATGTGTCTGTATTTGTGTGTGTGTCTGTTTCAGTATGTGTGTGTCAGTATGCCTGTATATCTGTTTCAGTATGTGTGTCTGTTAGTATGTGTGTATCTTTCATTGTGTGTCTCTGTGTCCTTTTGTATCAGTGTGTGTGTTTGTGTGTGTATTCATGTGGGCGGGATTTTGAGGCGGGCCCTGGGGACAGGCACCCAGGGGGCCCAGACCTTGAGCTGTGTTAGGGGCCCCAAATTTATGATTGCGGCCCTGGCGCTATGTAATTTGTTAGCTCTATATAAATAATAATAATGATATTATTAAAAAGTGGAGGCGTTTAGAAACAGCAGGAACTCAGCCACGAAGCAAAAGACCCATAAAATAAAAGCGGGGCCACTGATTGCTAATGCGCATGGTGCATAAAAGTCGTCAATGCTCTCCTGATTCCATAGCTGAAGAGTTATAAACTTCCACTGGCATTAATATCAGCACAAAAACTGCTTGGATTGGGTTTCTATGGCCGAGCAGCTGCACGCCAGTCTCACGTCACCAAGTGCAATGCCAGACATCGGATCGAGAAGCGTAAAGCATGCCACATGGAGCAGTGGTAGCGTGTTCTGTGGAGAGACACATTACTCTTCTTTGGTGGTCAGATGGGTGAGGCTGGGTTTGGTGAATGTCAGGAGAACATAGTTTTTTAAGGGATTGGACTAGGCCACTTGAGAAAGGAAATCTTAATGCTTCAATATACTAAGACATTTTGGACAATGCTTTGCTTCAAACTTTGATGGAACAGGTTGGGGAAGGCCCTTTTCTATTCCAGCATGACTGTGCCTCAGTGTACAAAGCAAGGTCCATAAAGACATGGTTGGATGAGTTTGGTGTGGAAGAATTTGACTGGCCTGCTCAGAGCACTGATCTCAACCTCATCGAACACCTTTGGTATGAACAGGAATGGAAATTGCAAGCCAAGACTTCTCGTCCAACATCAGTGCCGGACCTCACAAGAGCCATAATGGATGAATGGGCAGAAGTTCCCACATAAACACTCCAAAATCTTGTGGAAAGTCTTCACAGAAGACTGGAAGCTGTTATAGCTACAAAGGGGGGACCATCTACATATTAATGTCTGTGTACTTAGAATGCAGTGTTATAATAGTCTCTGTTGGTGTAATGATCAGTTGTCCCAATACGTTTGTCCATATAGTGTATATAGGGATATGATTTTAGAGTTAATTTACTAATCATGGAATTGTAGTGAATTGGAATAATAGTTGCAAAACAAAATTTTAAAAGTAATGCTGTGACTATAGCTTGAAGGAGATTGTTTTTGAAATCATTTATTTTGCATACATTTTACGATGTGACTTTCAATTTACTACAGTTCATGGTTTAACACAGTGCTAAAGGATCCAAGTGATATCTATGGATATATACATCTTTATTTACAGCTGTCCTGTCTGAGTCCACTTTACAACGCACGTGAAAGCATTCTTGTCTACAAAATACATGCGTAACTCCTTAAACCACGAGAACATGCCTACATTTTGTCTTGACACATTTTAAAACTAGTTTAGCAAACTTTCAGAGTTATTCACTTAAGTGAGTTCCAAAGGCCAGAGCAGCTGAACTCAAAGCATAGCTGGCTTAGATAATTTTTCCAGTTTACCTACTTTGACCTTACATTTCAAATTAATTTTGAATTAACCTTGAATTCTCAGGTTAGTTAATAGAATTTGTGGTCAGCAGTAAGGCGTTTTTCTCAAACTCTTGCTATGTATTGTTTCTGTTTTGTTTTTAGGGCCTGTGTATATCCCTACACACAGCCCAGGGTTCAGCGGGGCCGTCTGGAATTTGGGGTTTTGTCTTGCCATCCCATGCTAAATTAATAAATCAACACTTTACTTATGAAGTCTGGCAAGCTAAGGACCAGAATCTGTGTGTATTTATCCTGCTCAGAATGTGATTTTTGTTCATTGTTTTTTGTTTTTTTTAAATGTCTTGTGGACTGAAATAGTTTTGCATGGAAGATTGTAACTGTCTACCTAAACATTGGTTGGCGAGTGTGGGTCAGGTATCATCCCAAAGTACTATAGACTAAATTTTAATACTACAAAGGGATCTTCTGTGCCATATGTATGAACAATAGGCCTTACTAGTACTCTCAGGGATAAACAACGCTACCAACTGTATATTATTATTATTATTTATATAGCGCCATCAGATTCCGTAGGGCTGTACAATGGGGTATATCTATAATACTCTCACTAATTTGGAGTTAGAGAAACAAGTTTATTTGAATATCCCTTTTATTATCACTTGTAGAATATTACTGTACAGTGAGCTAAATACATCAATAGAGGGAGCTATAGCACCGACAGCTGAAATACAGGCTCTATCAAGTCTTTGACAGAATATTAGAATGGAACATCTGATTAGAATTAAAATGTACAGGCAGGGATATCAAAATCTACTGCATTGTTTAGTGTCGGATACAGAGGTAGCTGAAGACTTTCGGTTATCCAAATGTATTAGTTTTAGACATCATTTTGCTGTTTAAGTTAAATGTTGTTTTGTCCTCTAAAATATTTTGTTCAACCATAACTTTGCTATGTAGATCCTCTTTGACTATTCAGGAAATGCAAATGTCATTATTATATTTGTATTTATTATATGACTGTATTTGCACTGCAATTTGGCTGCCTATAGGGTAGCTGTTAAAACCGGCAAGAAAATCCATATATGTTTGCTAATTCTGCAAATGGCGAATCTTATGGTATACCTCTGAACATAAATATAAAAAGGGACATTTTCCGTTTTTATTTTTTTTTATAAGAATATTTTCTTATTTTATATAACATAAATGAGGAAGGGTATAGAAAAAAGAAGGGGAAGGGGGAGGGTTCCAGTAGCTTTGACATTGCAGCATATATTCAGAGTACAATTTTGCATGAGTAATGTACACATTAATTGGACACTTTTATTTTAGGGGTGTGAATCAGCATGTGGCCAGGGACGGGACTGTCTTGGGAAATTTTAATTGTTTTACTAATAACAATGAATGCAGACTAAATTGTAATTTGAAACAAGAACAATGTATATTGTTTATAACAAAATAAACACATTAATTGAAGAGAGAGAGGGCACTAAAGCGCTACAAATATAAATTTACTACATTTTCCCTTTACTCCAATTCTCTTGATATAGATAAGGGGAATTTACTCATAACCATGAGCAACTGCTGTTTGCTGATCTTCGCATTTACTGCAGTAATGAGATCCTTTTAAAAATAACTGGGACCCTTTTTAGCTCCATGCAGTTTCAACCCAGTCATCAGAGAATACAGAGATCCATTTCATCATCCAGAGTGACTTGAAATTGTCATCATTTGGCAAATCAATTTGCCAATTCGTTAATAAGTCTTCAAAAACAATTGTTCCCTGCAATCAATGTATCTAAATGAACAGATAGCAAAACCAATTAAAAACAAACAGCCAGACACTACAACTGAAATGTGAATAGGAATAGTACAAATTGAATTTATAGTATGTTTATATACAGTGACACTTTTAATAAAGGGTCACTCCAAGCATCTGCATTGCAGCGTTATGCAAAAGAAAATTCATCCTAATTTGTCTAATTTGCGTGATACCACCTGGATTCTTTACATTTGCATGATACTACATGCGTTTTATTATTTCCTTGTTTTCTTTTCTCAGAGGGGCGAGACACAAGCAATTAATTAATTTTTGTTTGTATGCGCAAAGTGATAAGTACATATCTCCCTTACACTGTCTATGGAGGAGCAGGGCAGAATTGTGTACTTGTAAAAATAATTTAGACACATTTCGACAAGTAAATGGGAAGGCAGGAACATTATATATTTTTTTCCATCTCTGTAGAGCAGTGAAAATGAAATTGTGAATAAAATGAAGTTTGACGAGTAAATGGGAGCTCAGTGCAGGTATAAAATGTATTCACAGTAGATAGAGGGTAATGCAAACCCCCAAAAGGGGATACTCCCAACAGGATGCTCCAAATTAGGAGGGCCAAAATCTCAATGGGTTCATTCAGGGCCGGATTAAGAGCCCAGTGGGCCTGGTGCTGATAATTATGATGGGCCTAATTACAAAATCTTATTGACCAAAAACACTAAAACAGTCCTACCTCCTAAGCGTCATGTATCTGATGGAGATGATGCTGTAGGGAAACTCATAGGATGCAACTATGAGAAAACACATACCCTTTGCTAATCTCATGCTTTCATCTTTCAAGTAAACCCATACCCCCTAACAGCAGTGTCCAGTAAAGCAGGAAGTCTATGGATGCGGTAAAAGGGTGGGCTACTGACATAAATCACATAACCAGAACGGCCGAAAGGGCGAACATACACAAAAAGGGGGAATGTCTGTGTCCCTATGTCTCCCAGTCCCTTAGTGTTTGTGTCCTCATGTCTCCCAGTGTCCCCATGTCACTAGGGAACATTGAGAGACATTGGGACACTGGGAGACATGGGGACACAGATGCTAGGGAACACTGGGAGACCTGGGAAATCTGAGACTCTTGGGGACACAGAGACAGCCTACAGAGCAGGTAAGTGAGGGATGGGGGGTGGGGGAGACCGCATAGAGGAAGGTAAAGTAGAAGGAGCAGAAAGGTTCTGCAAGGGGCAGGAGGGGTCAGCAAGGAATAGAAAGGGGCAGCAAGAAGCAGGAAGGGGTCGAAAGGTTTTCAAGGAGCAGGAGGGTAAAGTAGAAGGAGCAGGAGGGGTCAGCAAGGAGGAGGAGGGGTCAGCAAGGAGCAGGAGGGGTCAGCAAGAGGCAGGAGGGGTCAGCAAGGAATAGGAAGGGGCAGCAGGAAGGGGTAGGGACGGTCTGCAAGGAGCAGGAGGGGTCACCAAGGAGTAGGAAGGGTCTGCAAGGAGCAAGAGGGGTCAGCAAGGAGTAGGAAGAGGCAGCATGGAGTAGGAAGAGGCAGCAAGGAGAAGAAGAGGCAGCAAGGAGTAGGAAGAGGCAGCAAGGAGTAGGAAGAGGCAGCAAGGAGCAGGAAGAGGCAGCAAGGAGTAGGAAGAGGCAGCAAGGAGTAGGGAGAGGCAGCAAGGAGTAGGAAGAGGGAGCAGGAAGGGTCTGCAAGGAGCAGGAAGGGTCTGCAAGGAGCAGGAAGGGGCAGCAAGGAGCAGGCGGGGTCAGCAAGGAGTAGAAAGGGTCTGCAAGGGGCAGGAGGGGTCAGCAAGAAGTAGGAAGGGTCTGCTAGGAGTAGGAAGGGGCAGCAAGGAGAAAGAAGGGGCAGAAAGAAGTAGGAAGGGTCTGCAAAAAGCAGGAAGAGTCTGCAAGGAGCAGGAAGGGTCTGCAAGGAGCAGGAAGGGGCAGCAAGGAGCAGGAAGGGGCAGGAAGAATCAGAAGGAACAGAAAGGATCAGCAAGGGGCTGCAAGAAGCTGGAAGGGGCAGAAAGAAGCAGGAAGGTCCATCAAGGAGCAGGAAGAGCCATCAAGGAGCAGGAAGAGCCATCAAGGAGCAGAAAGGGATCAGAAAGAGAAAGGAGCAGAAGGGCGCAAAATAAGCAGAAAGTAGCAGAAAGGTAAAGGAGCAGAAGGAGCCTCAGAAGACAAAGAAGACTGTGTCAAATGAAGGAGAAGAAAATGAGATTGGAGCACTTCATTCTGGACCTTCTCATCTCCCCAGGTAAAAACAAACAATATCAGTGTTAATGTGTTCACTTTTATTTACTGAGTGTCAGGAAACACAGAGGGCTGCTGGGTAGGGGTGCCACTGATTGGCTAGATGGGTCAGCTAGCACTCTAAGCCAATCAGTAGCTCCCCATTCATAAAAACGTAAAACATTTTTATGAATCGGGAACTAGCGATTGGCTTAGAGTGTCAGCTGACCACTCTAGCCAATCAGCGGCACCCATGCCCAACGTCAATCTGCACTTCCTGACACTCTGTTTCAGACGTCGAATACCACTGAGCGACCTGGAGATCTGGAGCTGAAGGAAGCCTTTGGGGGTAAACCATTTGAGAGCGGTTTCACCCCTTCAAAGAAAGAGCACCCAGGG
The DNA here is from genome assembly GCF_036172605.1 of Pelobates fuscus. Taxonomy (NCBI): domain Eukaryota; kingdom Metazoa; phylum Chordata; class Amphibia; order Anura; family Pelobatidae; genus Pelobates; species Pelobates fuscus. The sequence continues at coordinate 28,758,202 of NC_086327.1, forward strand.
GCCTCCTTGCATCACAGCATTTTCATTTAGATAAAGTTGTTATGGTGACCAGAATGTTCCTGTAATTTGATGAAAGGAACACTATAGTGTCAGGAATACAAACATATATTCCTGACACCATAGTTGTGAAAACGCTATTCATCCTTGCTTTATGTGAAAATGACTATGCTCCAGGGGCGGACTGAGAGCCTTTGGGGCCCCCGGGCAAAATTAGATCCCAGGCCCTTTGAATGCACAAATATATGTGCATTAAATAAATGTTAAAGGATCACTATAGTGTCAGGAAAACAAAGCGGTTTTCCTGACACTATAGTGCCCTAAGGGTGCCCCCACCCTCAGGGTCCCCCTCACGTGGCTAGTCACATCCTCCCTCTCTCTGTTACTAGTCACCCCCTCCCTCACTCTGTCACTAGAGTGAGGGGGTGACTAGTGACAGAGTGAGGGAGGGAGGGGGTGACACAGTGACAGAGGGAGGGATGGGGTGACTAGTGACAGAGGGAGGGGTGGGGTGACTAGTGACAGAGGGAGGGAGGGGTGACTAATGACAGAGGGAGGGGGTTACACAATTACAGAGGGAGGGGGTGACACAATGACAGAGGGAGGGAGGGGGTGACACAGGGAGGGGTGACTAGTGACACAGTGACAGAGGGAGGGTGGGGGTGACACAGGGAGTGATTAGTGACACAGTGACGGAGGGAGGGGTGACTAGTGGCAGTGAGGGAGGTGGTGACACAGTGACGGTTGACTAGTGACAGAGGGAGGGGGTGACTAGTGACAGAGGGAGGGAGGGGTGACAGAGAGAAGGGGTGACTAGTTACAGAGGGAGGGGGTGACTAGTGACAGAGGGAGGGGGTGACACAGTGACAGAGGGAGGGGTGACTAGTGATAGAGGGAGGGGGTGACTAGTGACGGAGGGAGGGGTGACAGTGACAGAGAGAGGGGGTGACTAGTGACAGAGGGAGGGAGGGCTGACTAGTGACAGAGGGAGGGGGTGACTAGTGAGAGAGGGAGGGTGGGGGTGACACAGTGACAGAGGGAGGGGGTGACAGACACATTGACAGAGGGAGGGGGTGACAGTGGGAGGGGGGTGACACATTGACAGAGGGAGGGGGTGACTAGTGACAGAGGGAGGGGGTGACAGTGACAAAGAGAGGTTGGTGACAGTGACAGAGGGAGGGGGTGACAGTGACAGAGGGAGGGGGTGACAGTGACAGAGGGAGGGGGTGACAGAGGGAGGGGGTGACTAGTGACAGAGGGAGGGGGTGACTAGTGACAGAGGGAGGGGGTGACACAGTGACAGAGGGAGGGGTGACTAGTGACAGAGGGAGGGGGTGACTAGTGACAGAGAAAGGGGGTGAGTAGTGACAGAGTGGGGGGGTGACTAGTGACAGAGGGAGGGAGGGGTGACTAGTGACAGAGGGAGGGGGTGACACATTGACAGAGGGAGGGGGGTGACTAGTGGCAGAGGGAGGTGGGACTAGTGGCAGAGGGAGGGGGTGACAGACACATTGATAGAGGGAGGGGGTGACAGTGACAGGGGGTGACACATTGACAGAGGGAGGGGGTGACTAGTGACAGAGGGAGGGTGGTGACAGTGACAAAGAGAGGGTGGTGACAGTGACAGAGGGAGGAGGAGACAGTGACAGAGGGAGGGGGTGACAGTGACAGAGGGAGGGGGTGACAGTGACAAAGGGAGGGGGGTGACAGTGACAGAGGGAGGGGGTGACAGTAACAGAGGGAGGGGGTGACAGTGACAGAGGGAGGGGGTGACAGTGACAGAGGGAGGGGGTGACAGTGACAGAGGGAGGGGGGTGACAGTGACAGAGGGAGGGGGGTGACAGTGACAGTGGGAGGGGTGACACATTGACAGAGAGAGGGAGGGTGAGTAGTGACACAGTGGGGGGGGAGGTAAGGGGGGTAAGTAGTACCTACCTTTCTTTCTGCTCCCTCTGGTCTCCCTGGCTGCTGCTCCTTCCCCTGCTGATCGGGCTCTGTGTGAGAGGAGAGTACAGGAAGTGAGGTCACTTCCTGGCCCCGCCTCTCCTCATCACACAGAGCCGCACGGGACAGGGAGAAGGAGACCTGGCAGAGAGCTGGTGAAGCTGCCAGGTCTCACGTGAGGGTAAGGGGGGCGAGATTTAAAGAGCGGTAGGTTGCTGGGGCCCTGCGCTGCATCAGGGGCCCCAGCAACCTATTAAAGGAAATTATTTTTTATTTGTTTTTGCCATTCCAGTTGGAGAGAGCTCTGATCTCTGATCTCTCCAGCTGGAGCATGGCTGTGCGGCCGGTGAACACCGGGCCCCTGGCTGCCTCGGGCCCTCGGTCCATGACCGATGTGCCCGAGTGGTCAGTCCGCCCCTGCTATGCTCCTTCCCTTTCATGACACTGTCAAAAAGGGGCCAAGCATGGATGTCATTACAATTATGCCCCCCCCCCACGGAAAAATTCCTGCGGACCTCCATGCTCAGGGTCCCCATGTTCCCCAGTGTCCCACTGTCTCAGCGTCCCCATGTCTCGGAGTTGCTGTCTGGACTCTCTGTGCAGAGCTGCTCCCCCGCGGATCAGTGAGTAGAGAGAGGCAGGGAGGGAGATGCCGTAACTTCTTATCACTGCCTCTCTCCACACAAACAGCGACCCCTACTGGCCGGCGCTGGTATTGCAGAATAATCTATGTTTATACTGAGACAGACATTTGTATTGCCGGTATTACTGCAATACCGGCACCGGCTAGGCAGCCTCAAATACCTGAGAAATACTTCTGAGAAATACCTGGCAACCCTAAGAAATACATGAGAAATACCTGGCAACCCTAAGAGTAGTGTGTAAAAAAAAAAAAAAAATATATTATTATTTTTTTTTTTTAAACCAATGGGCCTATTCCATGGGCCTGGGCCTGGAGCTGCAGCTCCATCAGCCCCTATGTTAATCCGGCCCTGGGTTCATTAAAGAAACAGACTTGATGAAGGCTTGTTGTAGGCAGAGCCAATCCTACGGTCTGAGATGCCTGGGTTCAAAAAATTTTGGGGTGCCCCCATGTGGGCATGGTCATCTTACTAACTCCTCCCCTTTGCAAATATCGAGAGATTCATGTTTCTATGGCAACAACTCCACCTCTCCATCTATAAGCCCCACCCATTTTTCTAATCAGACACACTGACTGGCAATCACACAATCTCACTGAGAGAGACACACTGACAGACGCACACTGGCAGACACACTCTCAGTGACAGGATCACAACATGAATGATTTGAAACACACTCACTGATAGACACACACACTGACTGACAGACACACTGACACAGACCCCCAATGACAGACGCACACTCTTCATGACAGACACACAATCTCACTGATTTAAAGCACACTCACTGACAGACACATACGGCCTATTTTTTTTTTTTTTAAATAGACCATTATGTACATATGTGCTTGTTTCCTGAAACATAATGTCACCTTAATACTTGGAAGGATTTAGTTAAGAAATAAAACCTCACAGTTTACGATATTTGATGGTTAATATGTTTTGCTTTTTTTTTCCACTTCTGTTTGCAAATCACTATCACATGTATTCTTTACAGAAATAAAGAATAATTTAGGAAAACATTACAACATAAAGCAATGAGTTAAATCAGGAACTATTAAAAATATAAATTAGATCAAATCTACGTTAAAAATATAAAAAAAAAAATCTAATTATTAAACAATGCATTTCTTATTTATGTTATTCTATGTGTGAAGATATTTTGGTGACTCTGCAATTAATTGTCTTTGCAATGCCAGACACACAATCTTACTGATTTGAAGCACACTCAGTAACAGACACACTCTGTCACTGACAGACACACACACACACACTGACAAACATACACACACACACACTCACTGACAGACACACACACACACATACATGCATATATATACACACACACACTCACTGACACACACACATACATACACATATACACACACACATACATACTGACATACATACATACATACATACAGAGAAACACACATACAGATTTATAGACACATACTGACATACAGATAGACATACAGCCACACACATATATACTGACAAACATACAGACACACATACATACTGACATACATACAGACACACACATGCATACAGACATACAGACACACACATATGTACTGACAGACACACACATACACACACATACTGACATACATACACTTGCAGCTAATTTTTCAGCCATCCTCCTGTTTCTTACTTTTTTTTGGTGCAGAAGGTTGGCTGGGGCTAATGGGAGTCGGCTGGCTCTCCCCTCCTCTATGCCTTCACTCTGCCTCTCCTCCCTCCTGCACTGAGTAAGCTGGAAGGAAGTGACCGGCTGTTACTTTCTCCCAGCCCTACATGCGGCTGTAATTTTTATATGGCCTTAGTGCAGACCGGCCCCCAGGGCCGGACTGGCCCACCGGGATACCAGGAAATTTCCCGGTGGGCCGTCGGCACCTGGGGCCGGGCAAACAGTTGGGTGTGCTGGGGGAGCTGTGCTGTCTCTGCTCCCCAGCGCACAGCTTAATGAGACCGGGGGCCGGAATATGACATTCCAGCCGCGGTCTCATTAAGTAGCGCGCGTGGGCAGGGGAGCAGAAACAGCACAGATCCCCTTGGGGCCGCCATTACAGCTCCCCCTGCGGCCGTCAGCACAGCTCCCCCTGCAACCGCCATCACAGCTCCCTCTGCGGCAGCCATCACAGCTCCCCCAGCTGTCTGCCCTGCACAACTACCTGGCCGGTCGCCCCCAGGTAGTAGTAATGGATGTCAGTGTGAGTTTGTCTGTCAGTTATGGTGTGTGTGTGTTTCTGTCTGTGTCATGGTGTGTATATGTCTGTCTGTGTCATGGTGTGTGTCTGTCTGTCTGTGTCATGTTGTGTCTGTCTGTCATGATGTGTGTGTGTCTGTCATTGTGTGTGTCTGTCTGTCATGGTGTGTGTGTCTGTCTGTGTCATGGTGTGTGTGTGTGTGTCTGTCTGTGTAATGGTGTGGGTGTCTGTTTGTGTCATGGTGAGTGTGTGTGTCTCTGTGTCATGGTCTGTCTGTGTGTCTGTCATGGTGTGTGTGACCCCCCCCCCCCCCCCCCAGCGCTGTGCTGGTCTCCCCTCGACCTGCCCTGCCTCTATGGCTGAGATTATCAAGCTTGATGATCTCAGCCAATCCAATGCTTTGCCATAGGATTGGCTGCAAAACACTACACCAATCAGCATCTCCTCATAGAGATTCATTGAATCAATGTATCTCTATAGGGAACGTTCAGCGCCTCACTTTGAAGCAATTTAAACACTGCCTTTTCTCTGAAAAGTCAGTGTTTACATTGAAAAGCCTGCAGGGACAGGTTATAAACACCAATGCCATTACATTAAGCTCTGTGTGTGTGTGTGTGTGTGTGTGTGTGTGTGTGTGTGCGCCTGCTTGTGAGTGAGCTTGCTTGCATGTGTGTGTGTGTGCCTGCTAGTGAGTGAGCTTGTGATTTTATGTCAATGAGCTTATGTATATCATTTAGATTGTTTGTCTATGAGGCTGTGTATCAATGAGCTTGTGTGTGTCAGTGAGATTGTCATGTGAGTGTCTGCATGTGAGTATGCTTACTGTATAATTAAATGTTTTACTCTGAAAGGACCAATATATTATATTAGAAAAAGCAATATATGTATATATTACTCAATCATCTAGGGTGGCAAGACATAGCCTTACATATTACATGCAACAATATATAGTGCAATGACTTATTGGGCTGGCATACATTTTTTTTCTCAGGGCTGCTTTTTATCCCCAGTCCTTTTTATACCCAGTATTGGGTGGCCCTAAGTGGATGGGCCACCAGATGGGCCCCATCAGCGTGCTGGGCCCGGTGCAGGTTCACTGGCAGCAGTTCCACTGCTACAGATAGGGAATGTGGGTCCGGGCAGCCGGGCCCCCCAAGATGTGGCAACCATCATGGTTGTCACCCCCTGATGGCGGCACTGGTCAACGTAAAAGTTGCCTGGCATGGTGGGGGTAGTGGCAGGGAACGCTGCCATTGGCTGGATGTCGCCAGCATTCGGTTACATAGAATGAATATTAGCCACCCAGAATCCTAGATTCTACCAGAGGTGTAGTTACAACTTCAGCAGCAGAGAGGTTAATCTCCATATGTGCAGCATTTCAATGTAAAACACCACATACTGACCCCGAGGCACAAGGACCACTTCAAATCAATGAAGTGGTGATAGTCTTAGAGAAACCCTTTAAATATTATTATTTTTTATTAAGTTGTCAAGTAAACCAAATTTGTCAATTAGTGAATACACTTTAACCCCTTAAGGACCAAACTTCTGGAATAAAAGGGAATCATGACATGTCACACATGTCATGTGTCCTTAAGGGGTTAAAGGTATTTGAATGGTGCCGTCACAAGCCAAGGATAATAGAGTTGTAGTCTATAGGAGCTTGATTGCAAACTGGTAGCACTTTGAACCTAGCTGAGCAACAGGGCCGGACTGGCCCACCGGGATACCGGGAAATTTCCCGGTGGGCCGCGGCACCTGGGGGGCTGGAGGGAGAGATGGAGCCTGCTGCACAAGAATATCGCGGCCGCCGGCCGCATGTCGGTGCCACCGGGTGGCCGGTCCGGCGGCACACTATGAGGTGATTACTTGCGGCCGGCGGCCCCATCTCCTGTGCTGACAGCTATGATGCTGTCAGTATCAGTGAGTGTGCCGGGCGGCCGCCTAAGCGATCCAGCAGCACTCTCACTGATACTGACAGCATCATAGCTGTCAGCACAGGAGGACTGAGGGAGGGGGCGAAGCTAACTACCATGCTCCCTCGCGGTTCCCATAATTCCCAGCTCAGCCACATCATAGAGTAATCCCTACTCTATGATGTGTAGATGCTGGGAATTATGGGAACCGCGAGGGAGCTTGGTAGTTAGCTCTGCCCCCTCCCTCAGTCCTCCTGTAAAAAGGTCAGAAGGGGAAGGGGGGGGGGACAAATAGAGAGGGGGGGGAGACAAATAGAGGGGGAGGGGGGCAAATAGAGAGGAGGGGGGGACAAATGGAGAGGAGGGGGGGCAAATAGAGAGGAGGGGGGGCAAATAGAGGGGAATGGGGGGACAAAGAGGGGAAAGGGGGAGGCAAATAGAGGGGAAGGGGGGAGGCAAATAGAGGGGAATGGGGAGGCAAATAGAGGGGAAGGGGGGCAAATAGAGGGGAGGGGGCAAATAGGGGGAGGGGGGAAGACAAATAGAGGGGAAGGGGGGCAAATAGAGGGGAAGGGGGGGCAAATAGAGAGGAGAGGGTCAAATAGAGAGGAGGGCGGGCAAATAGAGGGGAATGGTGGGACAAAGAGGGGAAAGGGGGAGGCAAATAGAGGGGAAGGGGGGAGGCAAATAGAGGGGAAGGGGGAGGCAAATAGAGGGGAAGGGGGGCAAATAGAGGGGAAGGGGGAGGCAAATAGAGGGGAAGGGGGGAGAGAAATAGAGGGGAAGGGGGAGAGAAATAGAGGGGAAGGGGGAGAGAGAAATAGAGGGGAAGGGGGGGCAAATAGAGGGGAAGGAGGGGGGCAAATAGAGGGGAAGGGGGGATAAATAGAGGGGAAGGGGGGAGAGAAATAGAGGGGAAGGGGGGGAGAGAAATAGAGGGGAAGGGGGGGAAATAGAGGGAAAACAAATAGAGGGGAAGGGGGAGAGACAAATAGAGGGGAAGGGGGAGAGACAAATAGAGGGAAATGGGGGCAAATAGAGGGGAAGGGGGGATAAATAGAACGGAAGGGGGGCAAATAGAGGGGAAGGGGGAGGCAAATAGAGGGGAGGGGGGAGACAAATAGAGGGGGAAGGGGGAGCAAATAAAGGGGAATGGGGGAGGCAAATAGAGGGGAGGGGGGAGGCAAATAGAGGGGAAGGGGGGGAGACAAATAGAGGGGATGGGGGAGACAAATAGAGGGGAAGGGGGGGGCAAATAATAGAGGGGAAGGAGGGGGACAAATAGAGGGGAAGGGGGGAGAGAAATAGAGGGGAAGGGGGGAGAGAAATAGAGGGGAGGGGGGGCAAATAGAGGGGAAGGGCGGGAGACAAATAGCGGGGAAGGGGAGAGACAAATAGAGGGGTAATAGAAACGCAGGGGAAGGGGGGACACAGAGACTGAGGGGTAATAGAAAGACACCAGGTTGGGGGGGGACGACAAAGAGACAGAGGGGTAATAGAGAGACAGGGGATGGGGGGACAAAGAGGGGTAATAGAGACAGAGGGGTAATAGAGAGACATAGGGGTTGGGGGGGACAAAGAGAGGGGTATTAGAGAGACACAGGAGAAGGGGGGACACAGAGACATATGGGGTAATAGAGAGACACAGGGAGGAGATGGGGAAGAGAGACACAGGGAGGAGATGGGGAAGAGAGACACACTGACGGTTTGTTGGGGGGACAAAGAGACATACAGTAGGGAAGGGGAACAAAGTGACACAAGATTTGTGGGAGGCAACGCTGGGCTGGGGAAAAAGAGACAGAGAGTGGCTGGGAGAAGAGAAAGAGGCACACAGAGTCTGGAGTTAGAAAGAGACACACAGATGAGATTTGGAAGGGGAGAAAGAGACAAAGTGGCTGGGGCTAAGAACAACACAAAAGGGGCTGGGGGAAAGAGAAATACAGAGGCTGGAGAAGGGTAAAAAGAAACAAACAGGGACTGGGATGAAGTAAAAGATGCACAAGGGTTGCTGTAAGAGGGAAAAAAAGGAGACAATTGGAGACAAGATACACTAAACAAGGTAAAGGTAATAGACGTAAATTGATGTGATCCTGACAGTAATACACACACACACATATATATATATATATATATATATATATATATATATATATGCATGTATATTGATGTGTGTATTAGTAACATATAATTAAGCCTATAATATTTACACATATAGTAATATACATTTATATATGCATAATACACACATAAATGTCATATATGTGTGTATGTGTGTAATGAGCACGTATTGGCCCTGTCTTGTTGCTAGTTGCATACTCATGCACAATAACATATTCAAAGTGAAGAGCGCACCCATAGAACTTCAAAATTAACTAGATCACTTCATTTTTTTTAGTTGTGCAACTGCAGACATTCAGCATTTCAGTATCATTACTAAAATGTCCTTAATAGGCCAAAGTAGTTGTACTGAAACATTGATTACATGCAAATGTACGTCTACTTAAAATAAAGGCGCTCTTTTGATTATTTTGAAGCCCTATATGCGTTCCTTCGTTGGAGTAAGAGTTTTCAATTTTAAGTTATTTTTTCACCCTCTATATCAGCACACTATGCTGGCGCGACGCATTATTGGGCTGGTATAGAATTTTTTTCCAGGGCTGATTTTAGTTCCCAGTCCGGCCCTGCTGAGCAATCCAAAAATAAGTCTCTGGTGTCATGATGACATCCTGCAATTTGCTGACATCGGCACAAGTGGCCAAATTCTGCAGGAAACACACTGCACACATGTCAGGAAGCATTCATCAGTTGGTACTGATGCCAAGGATAGACCGATATAGTAAGATATAGTGAGTCCAGTGCTGGGTGTTGCACATTCATATATCAAGGTTCTATATTCTATTCCACGGTACGATGAACAGGGCTCAGGGGACACTGGTGCAGCCAAGAAATTACAAAGAGGAAGCAATAGCGATTACATGTCTCATGCCACTATAGAATAATATTGGTTCTATTTAAAAGTAGGAGCTTTTTCTATTCTAATCTGTCGTGGATTTGCAAAGGATTGTGGGAGTTGTAGTGCAACAATGTCTGCAGCAATGTCTGGGTGGCTGTATTGCACAAAATAGTTGTGCCAGACATTTAGGAATTCACAGCCCTATTTAAAAAAAATAAACCAAAAAAAAGACTGGCTTAGGAACTTTTGCACAAAACAGTGGGTTCTGGTGATGTCATTGTCAACAAAACTCTCTGACTACTTGGTGAATACAAAACTAAGGGTTTGCAGTGATCTTCAGACAATATTGTCTAAAAGTAGTAATGTAACTCATATAAACTGGGACACGTAAATACATTTATAAACTTACATACACATACAGCAACCACTAACTTCAGGGCTACTTTGAATAAAAACCCTTTGGGCACTTTCTCCAGGGTCTCTTTAAACAGTTTTTGAGTCATTTACGTTTGGGATAGATATGATCCCCCTTTCTGTCTCAATAGAGATTTTGCAATTAAAGGGACACTATAGGCACCCAGACCACTTCAACGCATTAAGGTGGTCTGGGTTCAGTGTCCCATCACTCTTAACCCTGCGTATGTAATTATTGCAGTTTTTGACAAACTGCAATAATTACCTGCTAGAGTTAAGCCCTCCTCCAGTGGCTGGCTACCAGACAGCCACTAGAGGGACTTCCGGCTTCTTAGACGACTTTTGTTCGTCTAAACGATGCTGGACGTCCTCACGCTATGCATGAGGACGTCATGCATAGCATCATCCATAGGAAATAATTCTAATGCGAGCGGGGCCATTGCCATTCTTGCGCATTATGTCTCCCCGCTTGCTGACGTCGTCGGGGAGGAGAGAAGGTGGAACCGAACCAGCGCAGATGTCTGTAAGTGACGGAAGGGTTTTTAACCCCTTCTGTACCACATGAGTGAGGGGGGGGCCTTGATGGAGATGGAAGCTATAGTGCCAGGAAAACGAGTTTGTTTTCCAGGCATTATAGTTTCCCTTTAAGCTGCAAGCAGCCATGAAAATTGTTAATGTGAGTGGGGATTTGGAATAGTGGGCAGGTATTTTTTTTATTCTTTTGTTTTACATAAAAAAAAATGTATCGCATTACAATCCCTTAAATGAGCCGTAGTGGTTATGGTGCTTAGACTATACATTTAAATGACAAGTGATAAAAAAAAATCAAAATGATAGAAGTGAATAGAATGAGTAAATAGCACTATGGCTTCGAGCCAACATGGCGTGCATTCAGGCTAGAGTGGCATGCCCTTTTTCTCAAAGGACCTTTCCCCTTTGCGCAAATCGCATGTCTGACACATCCCTACGCACCCGTCTGGCTCTGTCTTCATACCTCCTATTGTTGGAAGGAATGCTTACAGATTAAGGCCCTATATCAATACAGTACAAAAAAAATTATATAACACACATATTTGCCATGACACCTGAACATATTATTAAAATAGTTATTTAACAAAAATATCCTGGTTTCTGTTAATGAGCCAAATAACTGCCAGTATAAATGTAATTTAGAGCTGTCATTTTAAATCACAGGTAGTTTTGGTTGCTCACTGATAAGGTTACAGCCTGCTCTTAGCATCGAAGATATTGGTAATAAAAGAGATGCCTTTTTATGGTGTATGTTTTACGCGGCTCCCCACGGTAAAAAAACATGCAGCTGTCTGGCCAACAAAATCCGAAACCATAGCTCCGACAATAAAATGCAAAATAAATGCAAAACAAGTAAAGTCATAAGTAGTTTTTTTTTTTCATGCCAGCACAGCCGAACGGTTGACTCTCTGAAGTTAACCATTTCATTCTGACTGCACGAATACATTATATTCATTTATATATATCTATCTATAGGTGATTCACTGACACAGAAAGGCTAGGGATTTATATAATCAGTCCACAACACTATAGTGCTTAGGTTACACTACACTGTTTAGGTTACCGGCCCCTTCTCTGTGCAGTAAAAAAAGGTATTTCAACTCACCTTTTCTCCTTCAGGTCTCGCCGCACCTGCCCGCCTCCATTGCTAAGATTATCAGTTGTGATGATCTCAGCCAATCCAGTGCTTTCCCATAAAAAGGTTTTGGGAGGCTATAGACTATGTGCGGCAAAATGCAGTGCTACACCATTCAGCATCTCCACATAGAGAATGAAGAATCAATGCATCTCTATGGGGAACGTTCAGCGCCTCCATGCAGCGTGTGGAGACACTGAACATAAGTGTTGCACGTGTAAACACTACCTTTTCTCTGAAAAGCCTGCATTGACTGGCTATAGACATTGGGACAACTAGATTAAGCTTTGGAAGTTCTGGTGACTATAGTGTTCTTTTTGTGTTATGTCTGACGCTTATTACTTCAATCTGTTCTGCAGGGCTTGGATGTGCTGCCCAGCTGACTAATTAAATTATTTTGCAGTGGTACTTGCATGAATTCTGCATACTGCCATATGGCACTTTCAAGATCTGACCAGCAGAAAATGTATCTTAAATGTATGGTCGAAAAATGTCCCAAAGTGACAAATCTAGTTAATACATTTAATTCCAGCTATTCTAGACAATTCTAAATACGCAGCTCTGAATACTCAGAACGCGTTGCCTCTCAGCACTACCTCCCTCCCCTTCAAGTATCAGAGCGCTTTTTGCAATAAAACTGCATAGGACAGCCCTTAGATACAAGAGATTCAAACTAATGTGTGCAATATTCCCCTGAGTATCAAATTCCAATCTATATTCAAACAAACACTTTGAGCAGTCAGACTGTTATTCCATAAAGTTAGTTGGTTAATTACATTGTAATTATATAAGTCGTAAAGCTGTTGCAATAGCTCTAAAAGCTGATACAGACGAATCTATGGAATAAAGATCAAATCAAAACCAAAAGTATGAGAATACTAAAACCAGGCCAAAGGAGGCTGCCCTTCGATTCGTTCCTGGTCAAGATTCAAAGACCTTTTGTTCACCGTGCCATGAGAAAATGTAGCGTTAAACATGTCACCGTTTATCATAGTGATGTTCCTGACAGTGTTGGAATTTGTCTGGTTGCATTACTTGCATATCAAGAAGTTACAGTGTACATTATATTGAAGGCTGGTACCCCTTACCCTATGGCCCACTTACCCCAAAACAGCCCCTAACTGTACACCCCCTATAATGCTATCACTAGTACTTCTGAATAAAGTTTTATTAATATGATACTAAAAACCACTAAACACAAAAAAATATAGAAAAATAAGTGATAAAACTAAAGAAAGTATAATATAGTATATATGATTCAAACAGCCTACCAGAGCGAGACTTGAGTCACAAGGAACCCCCAAAGTTTTGGCACACTCGTTTCTTATAGACAATGAATATTTTTATCTTTTTGTGTGTTTTATATCTGAGCGTTTTTTTCGGCATGCACTCTGAACCTATCCTTATGACTACGAATTGGAAAATGTGGATGGGGAGATTTCTGTTGTGGATGGGTTGGCATGAAAAGCATTTATAACGCCATTTGTGAATGATTAAATCTTTGTACAATCCAATACTTATTGGCATTCACAGCTGAGGTATCTGTGTTTCCACCCTATGTCGTGTTAAAAAGCTCCAGTAAAACAGAGACCCATGTAAGATTGGGTAAGAGATCTAAAAATTGCATTTTATGCAATCTTTTTTTGCATGAAAGTGTCTATAATTTTGTCATTTATTCCGATACCACATTAGATCAGGATTACTGTCACAATCACTAAGAATTTCCTCTGTTTTTGGAGGGGTTAATAGACTTTTTAAAATTGATTTATAATTTAGTAGCAATGACGGTGAGTCACCCCGAGCCCATGTAGTTAGACGGCTATTTACTGTACTTATTAAATGATCATATTTCATTCTAATAGGGTTCTTATAATCTACGCCCACGGTTTTTATATTATCCCCTTTCCTTGTCCAGCGACGGTCTGCCTAGGATTGGATATCATCCTAAAATGCTTAAGAAGGAATCTGAGCCAGTTGAGGAGGTTCGAACAGGTTTCTTTACTCAGTAAGGCTATTTATAAATGACCAGCAAAGATTGTGGTGTTAGTGAAACATTATCTTCCGCAGATCATATTGGAAGGGTGTGAGTTAAGATTTTTTTCAGTGCTATCTGTGAAGGGAAAACTAAACCTTTTCTCACCCCATGGATATATGCTGAAATATTTCATTTAGTGAAATGTTACCATAATGAAGGTTCTCCAACCACCTAGATCAACACTAGTTCTCCATAACTTGAATCTAGATGGACTTTAAGGGTGTGATAATGTAGCACTTTTAGCAGTCAGACTGTTATTCAATAAAGTTAGCTGGTTAATTACATTGTAATTACATAAGCCGTAAATATTTTGTAACAGATCTAAAAGCTGATGTAGATGAATCTTTGAAATAAAAGGAAACACCAAAACCACTTTTGATTTATCAGAATACTATGAATAGGCTGACCTTCAGTTAGTCCCCGATCAAGTCTCAAAGATGTTCAACGTACCATAAGAAAATGATGATTTTCTTTACATTGTCAGATGTGACTGCCAAGGCTTGTCTGAAACACAGTGACCCCACTAAGCCCAACTTTCCCCAAACTCCGCAGTAAAGAAACAAATACCAAATTAGGTTAAATGGCTTGGCCACAGCTTTATTTAAACAAAATACTTTAACTGCTGACTGTAGGTCTTCGGCCCATAGCCAGGTCTCATGTAACCCAGAGTTCGGTTCCTGTCAAATACCAACAGTAGGACTCCCCTCTCCCATTGGTCTAGCTTTTGCTTCCGTGTAATCCAGGTGATGTCCAGGACAAACTCCGCAGCTGTGACAATAACTGAAAAACAAAACACAAAACAGAGCAAAGGGAGCAGCTCAAGAAAAGAGGGTGGTTGGGGGACGTGGGGGGGGGGGGGGTGTAGGAGGGGTTTGACGTCTGAAATGCTGTTTGTGTTGTTTGTGTGTGTCCCCACAATCAAGAGGAAGTAGGAAGGTACGTGGCAACAATTTACACGTTTTATGCCCCAACATTGTATCCATCATTCCACCAATCCATAACCTCCGTGTCGGACTGTCCCAAAACAGGCAGTCATTGCCCATCTCACCTAAACTGTGCACTAGGCTTTTTTGCTTGGTTGCAAATCATGGACTAATACATTTACTACTAGTAATACTTATATTGTCTTTTTATTATTTTATGTAATTGTAATTTTTAACATAGTGATTTTAAATTATCTTCAATAAATATACCACCAATCTTCATCTGCATCCTGAATCTGACGCTAAGCCAACATACTTAGAGCCAGTTATTAAAAGGCTCTAGATAAGGTGAGCACTTATCTATTTCTGTATACAAAATTGCCTCAATTAGTCATCAAAAGTACTACACCTAGAGTCAGGGCCGGTGCTTGGATTTCTAGTTACACAGGTGAAGATGTATTTTGGCGCCCCTCACCCTCCTTTAAAAAAAAAATTAAAAAAAATGCATCTTCACCTGTGTGTATTTCCTCCCAAGCCACAGGCATCATTTTTCAGTCACACAGTCAAAGTCATACAGGTACACTGTCATACAAACACAGAAATAATCATACACAGACACAGACACATACAGTCAGAGACATAAAGACATACATGCATACAGACACATGAAGGCCTATAAAGACATGCATACATACAGAGGCATACCGTCATACAGACACATACATGCATACAGAGACATACAGGCATACAGAAAAATACATACAAAGACATACAGGCACATACATACATACATACATGCATACAGAAACATACAGGCATGCAGACACATACATACAGGCATACAAAGACATACACGCATACAGAGACATGCATGTATACAGAGACATACATGCATACAGAGACATACATACATACAGAAACATACATACAAAGACATACATACATACATACAGAGACATACATGCATACAGAAACATACAGGCATGCAGACACATACATACATACAGGCATACAAAGACATACACGCATACAGAGACATGCATGCATACAGAGACATACCGCCATACAAACACATACATATATACAGGCATACAGAGACATACAGGCATACAGAGACACACAGACACATACATACATATGTACATACAGAGACATAAAGGCATACAGTTACACACATGCATACAGAGACCTATATATAGACATTCAGAGACAAACATACATTTAGTTACATACATACATACATGCATGCATACAGATACATATATACATGGATACAGAGACATACATACATACATACAGAGACATACATACAGAGACATACATACATACATACATACATAACTACATACTTACATCTGTTAAATCTTGTCCCCTGGGTGCATGCTGTCTGGCTCTGTGGAGTCCTGTCCTGCAGCCCAGCCCCATCACTGGGCACCAGTCGCGCTGTGTGGTACACAGGGAGCAGGGATATTATGTCATTCATATCCCCGCCTGCGGCAGACACCAGGGTAGGAGGTGGGCGGGGAGAGGCTGGGCTCCGCGGGCGGGAATCTCTGGGCTGCGCTCGGCCACGCTACAAGTAGTAACCGGTGCGCTTCCCTCCTTCCGGTCAGCCTGATGTCGCGCCCCCAGGGCCGATGCCTTTCTCTCCTTTCACTTTTGTCTATTGAATATACCGTGCAGAGGAACAAACACACTAATCTGCAGAACAGAGGTTGTGCTGTCTACCTTAAAGACACAGAAACTTGGAAGTTTAGAGCCTTAAATCTGGAAAAGGCTCAAAGAAATGTGAGTTTATTTCCACTCACAATTATTTTCTGCTAACAATATACAATATTATTATTGTATTAATACTATTATATGTATCTTTCTTTTGTCTTTTTTATATACCCCCTAAACAAACTTGCAAAGAGGGGTAAGTGTTTTATGCACTTATCTGAGGAAAAATCTACCTCACACACTGATATAGCGCTGCACTTAAACTGGTAGTTTGGAAGGTGGAAACAGGTTTATTGTTTTTTGGTGATTACAATTTACATTATGTTGAAGACAGGTACCCCATACCCTATGGTTCACATAACCAAAAACATGTGTACCCTAACTGTATACCCCCCACTAATGCTATCGCAATCCTGTGCATTCTGAACCTTAGAACTCCTCCTTATCCCTAAACCCCCCCAATCCTGAACTGACATTGGTGATCTATCCCCCCGCGTTCATTATTTGCAAGAATTTCCATTTGAAAAGAATTGTGGCTTGTCTGTTCTTTGTATAAACAGGAAGCTTTCAGGCACCAGCCCCACTGCTTACTTTGTCATCCAGCACATAGTCACATGCGTCGTTGGCATGAGCTCAGGAAAACGTTTCATTACTATGTACACAAAGCTTCCATCGAGTGTCTGCTTCCATAAACAGCGCTAACATGTATTTATCCAATACCTAGGCATGTAATCCCCTTCTTGTCATCAAATGTAAACTCGAGAGCTTATATTAATAAAGATACATTTATGCCACTTCCCGGCATATTATTAGTTTTGTTGCTGACGAAGAATGGGTATTATTCCCCTGAATCACTTTTCGTAAAATGGAGACCATCACTTCCATGGAAATTACATCTTTAAACAAAACATTGAAAATTCGCTATAACTTACAGAGCCCCAGAGGGGACGTGTAATAGGGTGCGCTGGAACTGCTGTCCAGGATAAAGTTATCTTGTGCGCACAATTTAGTAGATCATGCCCACACATTAGTTAAATCGTAAGCATGCATTATGCATCTCATTGGTATGATCTACTAGTTGACCACGTGACCATGATTTAAATATTTTTAAATTAACATGCCAACTCTGCAATAACGGGCTCTGCAATAACGTGTGTTAATATTTTTTCCATGTTATACTATGTTTTCTTTTTTTTTTAAAAAGTGAAAATATTAAAAGATTTAGCAACTGTACCAGTTTTGCTCTGGCATAATTAGGGCACACCATGCATTGGAGGAGGAGGTACCTGTTTGACTGTTATAGTAGTTATGGTGCTACCATTATCTTCTTTAGTGCGGAGCAGACCCTACTCTGCAGGAGTTGGTGGAATATTTAGCTTGGCACTCACGAGTAGTTTAATTCATGAAAAGTAGACTGGTAGCTCGTTTGAGCAGGGTCCTCTTCAACCTATCGTTCCTGTAAGTTTTCTTGTAATTGTCCTATTTATAGTTAAATCCCCCCTCTCGTAATATTGTAAAGCGCTACGGAATCTGTTGGCGCTATATAAATGGCAATAATAATAATAATAATAATAATAATAGAGGCTAGAAATATATAGTCATCAAAATGCAAAAACTAAAAAGCACTCTGCATTGCAAACTATGTAGCAAAGTGCTAATGGCAGTGTATTGTCCCTATAAAGGGAAACTTCATTAGAGGTGATTTTCAATATTTTATTCAATGGTGGATATGCCAGACACATGGGCAGTTTTCCTTTACACTGCAAAATCTATTTAATGTTACATGAAGATTGACATATGTACAGGTTAGTAGGCAAATTACCTATTAGCATGTATTTTTGTACAAATCACTTTGGGGGAGAGGGGGCCTTGCTTTTTCATGATGCATGTGTGTCAGTGACTGGTTGCTAATAATGGCTTTTGCAGATTGAGATTAAAGGAACTGTCAGCAGGTTTCCAACAATATGCACTTGAACGCTCAATGCAGCAGAAATTGGAAACGAGGCAGTCAGCATCAAGCCCCCCCCCCCCCCCCCCCCCCCCCCCCCCCCCCCCCCCCCCCAGTTTATTCATGGCCAGCATAGCACAGCTAGTGCAAGGACTCTGGACGTATTTATAGAACGGCCGCTGGCTGGAATGCCGGGCAAACTACATACATCGGCTTCCAGTTACTGGAACACAGCAATTTTCCACCATGAGCCCTTGCCTCAAACAGAAAATCCACATTTCATCAGCACATTTATCTGGAAAGAGCCATAGTCATGTATAATGATTCACATAGATCTCAGTGTCAGCAAATAGGTGGCTTTTTACTATGATCCCCCAAATAACCTTGAGATATCTCACAATTTTCCCGAAAAACCCACGGATTCTCCTGTTTTATATGACCTTGAGGTGGGTTATCGCTTTACCATCAAATTGTGGTGAATTGAAACCTAAAGGGGAAAGTTTGTAGGTTTGCAGTTTTGTTTTCTATGCCCCTATAACGCCATCAGACCACGGGGCAGTAGAGTGGTGAGGATTAATGATTGAAACATAGAGGCAGTCACGTCTGTCGTCCACTCATTCACACAACCTATAAGATTAGCATTAAATGCAACAGATTGGGTGTCACAGTACCTGATTCATCTCCACCTCCCCTGCGTCGTTTTCCCACCACGTCCTGACCTTGGATCATTCCTGATGCTTGACATTGCACCCCCTACGTTTTTATACGGTGCTTCCAACAAATTTGCAACAATCTACTCACACATTCAGGCACTGCAATTATCAAGCCTGTAAGGTGTATGCACGACCTATACATACCCACTCCACAGACACTACCTTGTCCAATCATTTGGTATCTGTCATTCCTATAGCACATTCTTCTTTTGATTGTTTCTCCTGTTCTTTAATCTTGACCTGTTTACTGGTGGCATATACCTCTGTTATGCCAGATTTTGACTTTATGCACTTCTGTAATCCTGACTTTTTGGTATTGGCTATTCAGGCTACTCTTTGTCTGCCTAATTAGACTGCTTATTTGACTTTGCAATGTTAAGCCCGGCTAAATCTAAAGACCAGTAATATGCTTTAAATAAAACCATAAATAGCACGACCTAAAAGTACAAAGGGAGACCAATAGTGCAGACAAAAAAGCGCTAAAAAACATAAAAAAGGGGGAACTATAAAACACTCACAAACATAGAAGTTAAAAGGCAGGGTATACTCAGTCTTCTTCAAGTGCTTCTTTTCTTCTTGTATGTTAAGATAAGTACTTAAAACAAAGCACAGAAAAAAGACATAGTGTGTAACTGTATAATATTCCAAGAAATGCTTTATTGTGTACACTTACAAAATCAAGAAGTTAAAAAGGTCCATCAATATATACATCCACTGTCAGCTACCAGGTACAGATGAAACCGCCAGGATTAAAAGACAAAATTGGATGAAAAAGGGTCCACAATAAAATAATTTAAAAGTGAAATAAAGCTTGCCACCCTACGCGTTTCGTCTGGAAGACTTCGTCAGGGGATTGTGGCAACAATACACAGTATACAAACACATACATTTAAATACCCTGCCAAACAAATTCTAAACCAATCAAAAAACAAAGCTTCCAAGTAAGTCCACCTGAAAGTAATTTCATCCATCCGTGTTTCTTCCTCTTTCTTCGTTTTTCGCGCTTCTTGAAAGCAGTAATATGCTTTGTATCTTATCTTTCGCCTTTGAAGGCATGACCCAAGTTCTACATGACAGGGTAAAGTTTTTCTATGCTTGAGAGGAACCTTCTCAGTTGCCCCCCTTGGCCTTTGCCACACCAGCAGACGAGGGCTTAAAATTTATTGTAGCTACAGGAAAAGACATTTTTCTTTACCCATATCTAGAAGGTCAAGGTAAAATAATTATGGGATACAGGAAGTCACTCCCAAATTTGGTGAGGGAACATTTTGAACCATTGATGACATCCCCTTTTCCTCAGCCATGTTGTGGTCCAAAATACTGAATTATTAATCTCACAGACCAGGGGATGGAGAGATAAGAGGGTGGATAGTTGTGACTGCCCTTGTGCCCAGATTATTAACTGCACCCCAACTGCACATGGCTGAGAGGTTTTTTTTGGGGGGGGGGGGGCATTGTACAGGCCTTCCTTGGTCATAACGGGTTCATTATACACCTGCTTTATATTTATTCACACCCATCCCCTGGTATAGAGCTGGTGACAAATGTAACTGTTAATAAAAGAACACACCAGAACCGTAAAGACAGCCAGGGTACATGTGTTTTGAGCACGTCTTCAAAGCAGATGTGATACGTCTCAGAGAGAAGCATATAATTTATATGAGAAGCATTACTAGAGCAAAGCATGTCTATAACTCGCAATTGGTGGCCAGTGAAAGGCTGAGAGTATTTGTATGTTTTATATGGACCCCTAGATTACATCTAGGTAGACAAACAAACAAGTGCATCATCCTGGAACTCGGGACTCTTGCATAAATCAGAGAACCCTGAAGTCCATCAACTCTGTACAGTCTATCAGTTGTCCATTTACCAGGAATGACCTGGACAGTGGACTTGCTGGCAGCACAGCCTCCACATCTCTGGAATCCTTACTGGTCTCAGAAAGAGACCTCTCGGCTGGATGTGTGGGTGCTTTTTACCTGAAAGCAGTCAGGGCCGGTGCAAGGAGATTTGCTGCCCCCCTCCACCTCCCCCCATCTGACATCACAATGCCCCACCCATATGATCTGCCATATGAACTAATGCCAGTGCTGCTCACAGTGTGTGTTTACATTAAAAAGCCTGCAGGGACAGGCTATAGACACCGGAAACACTTCATTAAGCTGCAGTGGTTCTGGGGACTATAGTGTCCCTTTAATGTGAAATTAGAGATTAGTGTCACAAATAATATACTAGATCGCCTACTTACAACCAAATGAGGATGGTGATGGGCTCTAGCTGCAGTTTGGCTCCAATGATCTGGTGTAGAACAGGATCTCTGGAGGCTGTTTGTAGCTGTGGTCACAAAATTCAATGTTCTGGGAGAACAGGAAGCAGCTCCATTTTTTGGGGCCCCTTACACAGCTCAAGGTCTGGGCCCCAGGGCCAGACGGTGAGTATGCCCAAAAAGGCCACCCATAAGTCCACCTACATGTTCCACCCATGAGTTCACTCACAGTGGAGTGTGTAGGGGATGTATTATGTGCTATTGTAGAGAATCTAATGTGTGTGCTTATGGAATGTAGTGTATAGGGATACCAGTTTGTGTAGGGGATGCAGTGTGTTTGAGTGTAGTGGAAGCAGTGTGTTTTTGTGTAAGGGATAGAAAGCAGTGTGTGTTTGTGTATAAGGGATGTATTGTGTGTTTCCGGTTGTGTGTACGGGATGCATTGTGTGAATCTGTGTTTGTATGCATAAGGGATGCAAGGCGTGTTTCTGTTTATGTAAGGGATGCAAGGTGTGTGTCTGCAAGGGGTGCATTGAGTGTGTGTAAGAGATGCATTGTGTTTCTGTGTGTGTGTAAGAGAAGCAGTTTGTGTTTGCAGTTGTGTGTAAGGGATGCATTGTGTGTTTCTGGGTATGTGTGCAAAGGATGCATTGTCTTCATGTGTAAGGGTTGCATTGTGTGTGTGTGTAATGGATGCATTGTGTGTTTCTCTGTGTGTAAAGGAAGCATGTTGTGTTCCTGTGTGTGTAGGGATGCATTGTGTGTTTCTGTGTATGTATAGGGATGCATTGTGTGTGTGTCCGCGTAGTGTGAAAGAGTTCCCTGTCTTGCCCCCTGTCCTATAGAGCTCTCCCTTCCGTCTCTTAGAGCTCTATCCTGCCCCTTAGTGGTCTCTCCCCCCACCCTCCGCTAGCGGTCTTTTCTTACCCCCCCCTCCCTGTGTTCTCCTCACCCCTCTCCCTGTGTTCTCTTCACCTCCCCCCTCCCTATGTTCTTCTCACCTCCCCCTCCCTGTGTGCTCCTCACTTCCCCCTCCCTGTGTTCTTCTCATCTCCCCCTCCCTGTGTGCTCCTCACCTCCCCATCCCTGTGTTCTTCTCCTCACCCCCTCCCCGTGTTCTTCTCATCTCCCCCTCCCTGTGTGCTCCTCATCTCCCCATCCCTGTGTTCTTCTCCTCACCCCCTCCCCGTGTTCTTCTCACTCCCCCCTCACTGTGTTCTTCTCACCCCCACCCTCCTCACTCCCCCTCCCTGTGTTCTTCTCACTCCCCCGTGTTTTTCTCACCCTGTGTTCTTCTCCCCCTTCCTGTGTTCCTCTCCCCCGTGTTCTTCTCCCCCTGTGTTTTTCACCCCCCACCCTCCCTGTGTTCTTCTCCCTCCCTCCCCCTGTGTTTTTCACCACCCCCCGTTTTGTCCTCACCCCCCGTGTTTTTCTCATCTCCCCATCTCCTCACCCCCCTCCCCGTGTTCTTCTCCTCACCCCCCTCCCTGTGTTCTTCTCATCTCCCCCTCCCTGTGTGCTCCTCATCTCCCCCTCCCTGTGTTCTTCTCCTCACCCCCCTCCCCGTGTTCCTTCTCACTCCCCCCTCCCTGTGTTCTTCTCATCTTCCCCTCCCTGTGTGCTCCTCACTTCCCCCTACCTGTGTTCTTCTCATCTCCCCCTACCTGTGTGCTCCTCACCTCCCCCTCCCTGTGTTCTCCTCACCTCCCCCTCCCTGTGTTCTTCTCCTCACCCCCCTCCCCGTGTTCTTCTCATCTCCCCCTCCCTGTGTGCTCCTCATCTCCCCCTCCCTGTGTTCTTCTCCTCACCCCCTCCCCGTGTTCTTCTCACTCCCCCACCCTGTTTTCTTCTCACCCCCACCCTCCTCACTCCCCCCCTCCCTGTGTTCTTCTCACTCCCCCCCGTGTTTTTCTGCCCCCGTGTTCTTCTCCCCCTACATGTGTTCCTCTCCCCCGTGTTCTTCTCCCCCCCTGTGTTTTTCACCCCCCCACCCTCCCTGTGTTCTTCTCTCTCCCTCCCCCTGTGTTTTTCACCCCCCCGTTTTGTCCTCACCCCCTCTCTATAGAGTGCTCAGGCGGCTGCAGCATCAAAAGGGCCGGCGATGGAGGCGCAGGGCACCCCCTCCTATATGGCGCCCTAGGCGGCTGCCTAGTTCGCCTTATAGGAAGCGCAGTCCCTGAAAGCAGTTGTCTTATGGGGACAATCTATACCTGGACTACCGACTAGTACCTCCAGTTGTAAGGAGACATAGGTGAACAGGGCCGCCATCAGGGGGTGACAACCGTGACAGTTGTCACGGGCCCGGCGGCCCTGGGGGGCCCGGACTGCTCTGGCAGTCCTGGGCCCCACTTTCCCTCCCTGCACACATAGATAGCGAATATCGCTATCTATGTGTGCAGCCCCGGGCCCCCGGCTTCCCTGTTACCGCAGAGGGGGCCCAGGCAGCACACAGCTTCTCTTCTTCTCGTTTCTGCCAATAACTCTCGCGAGACCCGGTTGCCATGGCAACGCTCCGCGGGTCTCGCGAGAGTTATTGGAGGAGAGAAGAGAAGAGGATGTGTGCTGCCTGGGCCCCCTCTGCGGTGGGAAGCCGGGGGGCCCCACCATGCCACCGGACCACCAGGGATGGAATCTCCCCCCTCCCTAGACACAGGTAAGCAGGGAGGGGGGAGAAACAATTTTTTTTTTTTTTTAATTATGTTAAAATGCACCCCCCCTCCCCCACACCCCAGCACATTTACACACACACACTGCATACACTGACACAGCACACACACACACACACACACACACTGCATACACTGACACAACACACACACACACACACTGCATACACTGCCACAACACACACACACACTGCATACACTGACACAACACACACACACACACACTGCATACACTGACACAACACACACACACACACACACACACACACTGCCACAACACACACACACACACACACACACTGCATACACTGACACAACACACACACACACACACTGCATACACTGACACAACACACACACACACACACTGCATACACTGACACAACACACACACATACTGCATACACTGACACAACACACACACACTGCATACACTGACACAACACACACACACGCACACACACACACACACACACTGCATACACTGACACAACACACACACACACTGCATACACTGACACAACACACACATGCATACACACTGCATACACTGACACAACACACACACTGCATACACTGACACAACACACACACACACTATATACAATAACACAACACACACACACTACATACACTAACACAACACACACACTCTGCATACACTGACACAACACATTCTGCATACACTAACACAACACACACTGCATACACTAACACAACACACACTGCATACACTAACACAACACACACTCTGCATACACTGACACAAAACACTATGCATACACTGACACAAAACACTATGCATACACCAACACAACACTATGCATACACCAACACAACACACTCTGCATACACCAACACACTCTGCATACACCAACACAACACACTCTGCATACACTGACACAACACACTCTGCATACACTGACACAACACACACTGCATACACTAATACAACACACACTGCATACACTAACACACACACTGCATACACTAACACAACATACATACTGCATACACTAACACAACATACATACTGCATACACTAACACAACAAACACACTGCATACACTAATACAATACACACACTGCATTCACTAATACAACATGCACTCTGCATACACTACACACTAACACACTCACTGCATCCACTATACTGACACACACTCTGCATTCGCTACACATTAACACACTCTACATTCACTACACTAACACACACTCTGCATCCGCTACACACTAACACACTCTCTGCATTCACTACACATTAACACTCTGCATTCACTACACTAACACACACTCTGCATCCGCTACACACTAACACACTCTCTGCATTCACTACACTAACACACACTCTGCATCCGCTACACACTAACACACTCTCTGCATCCGCTACACACTAACACACTTTCTGCATTCACTACACTAACACACTCTCTGCATTCACTACACATTAACACACTCTCTGCATTCACTACACATTAACACACACTCTGCATTCCCTACACATTAACACACACTCTGCATTCACTACACATTAACACACTCTCTGCATTCACTACACTAACACACACTCTGCATCCGCTACACACTAACACACTCTCTGCATCCGCTACACACTAACACACTTTCTGCATTCACTACACTAACACACTCTCTGCATTCACTACACATTAACACACTCTCTGCATTCACTACACATTAACACACACTCTGCATTCCCTACACATTAACACACACTCTGCATTCACTACACATTAACACACACTCTGCATTCACTACACATTAACACACTCTGCATTCACTACACATTTACACACACTCTGCATTCACTGCACTAACACACACACTACATTCATTACACTGACACACTGCATTCACTACACACTAACACACACTCTGCATTCATTACACACTAACACACACTCTGCATTCACTAAACTATGCACACACTCTGGATTCACTATACTGACACACACTCTGCATTAACTGTACACACAGCATCCACTACACAAACATCCTGTATTCACAGTACACACACTACATCCACCACAAATTGAAACACTCTGCATTCACTATACACAGACACTGCGTCTAATACACACACTACATCCACTACAGACACTGCATCCACTAAACACATTTCATCTAGTACATACAAACACTACATCCACTACACAAACACACACTACATCACTGTACACACACTACATCCACTACTCAAACACACTCTGCGTTCACTATACACACTGCATCCGCTACACAAACACACACTCTGCATTCACTGCACAAACAGTATATAATACACACAAACACTACATCCATTACACACATTCTAATTCACTTCCACTATACACACCACATTCAGTCCCGCATCATTGTCAGCGGACTAGGTAGGGCGTGGGCGGGCCCAGGAGGGAGGGGGCGGGGAAGGGGGGGCCCAGACCTTGTGCTTTGTCAGGGGCCCCAAAATTTCTGATGGCAGCCCTGTAGGTGAAAGTACTGCTTGAGTGTTGCAGATGTGAACACTGAAACAAATTTACATGCCACAAGTACACATCACTCACTGGACCATAAACTATTTATTAATTGTGATTAAAAAAAATATATTTCATGCAATGCAAAAGCTTTTAATATAATAAAAACACATTTATGTTACTTTATACATTTGCAGCAAGGAAATGTTGGTGTCTACTGAAGTGTTTTAGAATACCGACAAGAAATGTTCTGAATATTTAGCAAAAATAGCCAAACCCTTTTTTGTTTACCCTACATTTTGAGTTTCCCTTGTCAATTGGCCACACATTCTAGTTTAGTGAATACATGTTATTGCTGTTAATACAAAAACAGCTTATGCCAAAATTCTTCAATTGGCTACAATTCAGTGTTTAGTTAATAAGCCCCATGATGTTCAAAAAGTGACTGTGAGCATGTTGAAATAGAGAGCAACTAATGGGTGTATATTGAAACAAAAAAATAAAGTATATACACTAAGAGAAAACACGTATACTGAGGTAGTTCCAGGTGAACTTCACAACCACCTGTGGAAATATGTTACAAAGAGACAAAAGTGGAGACCACCCAGAGTACGTATAATGAATAAAATACAAAGGGACAACCTGATAAGGATCCAATTCCCTAGAATGGGATCTGTGTGAAAATGAGAAACACTTTCATAGCGTAAAAAAGTTTTTTATTTTTTGCCAAAAATTCACAAGAACATTCAAAAACCACCAGGACGTCCCATTATCAGTGGAATCAATTCCCTGTCATGCAAATTATCAGAATATGTGGATTTATTTTTGCAGCCGTATGTTCCATTACATCATACTTTCATTAAAGACACCAGACATATTTTGCAAGATTTACAATCCATAGAGTGGAAATCTTCGTATATTCTAGCAACAGCAGATATAACAGCCCTTTATTCTAACATACCCCATACGAAAGGTATTGCTTGTATCCAAGATACCCTTAGATCACCACAAGTTTTAGAGGATGCCCAGATCGAGTTTCTGGTAAGTTGCATCCAATTTGTACTCGCCAAAAACTTCTTCTGGTTCAATGGCCAGTTTTTTCTCCAGCGGTGCGGCGTCGCCATGGGAACCAAATTCGCCCCCAGTTTTGCCAACTTGTATGTGTCCCATTGGGAGCGGCGGCACATTGAGTTGGCGGAGCAAGGTGGGGGTGGTTTGGTCCTGTGGCGGCGCTTCATTGATGATGTCTTAATCATCTGGGATGGTTCTATAGAAGACCTTGATGTATTTTTGGGTCAAGTCAACGAGAATGATTATAATTTAAAATTTACTTCCACATCTAGTGATTCCACTATTAATTTCTTGGATCTAACTATATATGTAGAACAAAATAAACTAAAAACTAAGACGTATTTTAAGCCCACAGACTGCAATACAGCTATCGAGTACTCCAGTACTCATTATCCTCCCTGGCTCTCAAACATTCCTAAGAGCCAATTTACCCGGCTCAGAAGGAACTGTACAGACAACCATATGTTCCTAGAACAGTCTAAGATTGTACAACAAAGATATACTGATAAAGGATACAATGTGAAAAAAATGGAGATTTCTAAATCCGAAGTATTAAATTCTGACAGATCAATACTATTGACTAACAAAAATGAAGAGGGTCTGGAACTACTAACAGCTGAGCAAAAAATAAAAAATAGGTTCAAATGGAAAAACAGAAATAAGGAGATGAGTGACAGTACAGATATAAGAAAAAGTAAAAGTAACAAAAATGATACTATAAGCAAATTCGAATTTGCGTTCATCACTCAATACAATTCTCAAGCTAGACAGGTAGAAAAAATCCTTAAGAAGCATTGGTACATCTTAAAGAGAGATGAGATCCTAAAAGATATATTACCAAACTTACCCACAGTAATCTATAAAAAATCTAGCAATCTAAAGAACAAATTGGCACCCAGTCTATTACCCACCACTCCTCCCTGTAATCCTTTTTTTAAGACCCAAGTACAAGGGTTTTACAGCTGTGGCCACTGTTCTACCTGTACACACCTCAAAAGAAAAATTCAAGATTTCACTGGCACATACACTAAAAAAACATACAAAATAAAAAACTATATTCATTGTTCCTCTATTTTTGTAATCTATTTACTGCAATGCAGTTGTGGTGCTCAATATGTCGGACGTACCTCCAGAAAGTTACACATCAGAATATTGGAACACTATAACAACATTCGCAAAAATAAAACTGACCACAGTGTGCCAAGACACTGCAATTCCTGCCCCTTATTCTCTTGGAATACTCTGCAAGTCTATGGAATAGACTCGGTTCAATCAGGATGGAGAGGGGGAGATAAATTACAGGAACTAATCAGGAAGGAAGCTTGGTGGATTTTTAATTTAAAAACCTTGAATATGGGACTTAACCAAGAAATAGATTTACAGGGTCTCATCTAATCATTTTCTCAAGGGTTCTCTTTGTTGTCTAAATATCTATAACCAGATGTCATCAATTTTCTCTAATTTCGTTGTTGATACGTCTATATATATATATTAGCCTATATGTAAATATATAGAATATACTTTTATATTCTTTAAGTATATTTATTTCCCACCATGAATATAATAACACTACATTCTTTAATCCACGTATTAAGTAGCTCTTAGACCAATTCAAGCTTCAATCAATTTAATCTATACCTTTTCCCTGTATATCAACAATATATGATGGGTATACATGGCCCTTTAATTGAGTTTTACTTTTTACTTTTTATTTTTCACATAATAATTCTATAATAACAATCACATCTAGTATGGTGTATACTAATTAATTCATTATGGGGTTATATGTCCCCCCTAGTAAATTTATATCAACTGGATTTAAATCCATTTTCATGTACCAATTTATATTAATTTATATTTACATATGGCTGCATGCATATATATGTACTATCTATACTATACATTTTACTCTGTGCCTACATGTACATATGTGTACATATACTTTGTTAGGAGAGACATATTAAATATGTATAATTAATTTGTATGATGTAACATTTTCGGTAAACTCCTTTACTTCATTAGAATCTGTAATTATAGGGGTTCGGTTTGTTTCTCAGGCGTTTTTCGCCTTTCTTTGCTTTTTGTCCCACACAGGCAGTGGTCTTTTCAATAGACGCATGCGCGGACATTACGCGCATGCGCACTACTACCCGGAACTGTTAGAGAAACCTCCGGTATTCGCGCCGGATTTCTGCGTTCCACAGTGAATCGCATGCCCGAAAACAGCTGTACCGGATGAAGAACATGATGTTGAAGGGTACAAAAACCCTCAGAAGTGGATCTACCTCTATCCCTGAAGAAGTCCGTCATCTAATAGGACGAAACGCGTTGGACATCACTACACTTCTCATCTACTTATGTACTATTGTTTTTATTTTATTTTATTTGTATGCTGTATCTTCTTCCTGACTCTGGACTGTGGACACTCGATTACCACCACCAGGAGTTCCATATGTTTATGGAGAGATGCCTTTTTTATGCTGAAAATTTGTAAGTGCAATGAATAAATGTGAATTTATATATTTCCAAACATTCTTCACTATTATTGCATTTTTATATCCACATATATCGTGCTGGAGGACCTCTGTGCTCATCTTATTACCCCTGAGAGGGTGAAAGGCCTGAATAATCGTTTGTTTGTGAGTGCATTTCTAATCTCACTTTAAACACCATTTATATTTATTTTTTTACGCTATGAAAGTGTTTCTCATTTTCACACAGATCCCATTCTAGGGAATTGGATCCTTATCAGGTTGTCCCTTTGTATTTTATTCATAATGGGTGTATATTGCTTTAAATACAGATAATACTTTTCCAAGTATGCACAAAGAACCAACCATTTATCTAGAATGTTATTTCAAGTTGCTGAGATCCTTGCCAAGTGGCCGGGAAAGTTTCCTACATGCAAAGTACTTGTTCTCTAATGGAAATAGCTGCCTCACTGGATTTTTCTGCAGTAAAGATCACATCTGTTCCTTTTCTATGACATGCCCGATGCTATGTGCGAGTAGGAAGGCTGTGTTAAATGGACATTCCAGACAATGTTTATCCTCTATTACAGGTAATGCATTAAAGGGACACTGTAGTCACCAGAACCACTACAGCACAATGTACTGGTTTTGGTGTCTACAGCCTGTTCCTGCAGGCTTTTCGCAGTCACTCAGACCTAAACATGTATATATAGTGTCGGTGCCTGCAATCTCCTTTTAATACGAGTTCCGTGGAGCTGGGAAAGGAGAGAAAAGGCCATGACACAAAGGCTGATGTGTACTATAGTCACTGTTTGCATATATGATACAATTACCTTAAATAATCTGTATGGGCACCATAGCAATTTAATTGAAAATAAGTTGTTATGGTGCCCAGAGGTCCCTAGTGCTTTCTTACCTGAAGGGGTTAAACTGTTCAAGAATGATTTAACCCCGATGGTTGCTCTCCAGGGCTGGATCACCCAGGAAAAGGTGTATAAAAGTAACACTGCAACAACTAGTGCTAATGTGACGCCACTTGTGATAATGTGTCCTAATTCCTTTGCAGAGCTAAATAAATAAATACCTGTAGTTTAGTCATTCAGTCCTACTGTAAAGGTAACATTATTATAAGTGAGATGTTCAACAAGACGTTCTAACTATGCACGAATAAACAAACAAACTGATTAGCTGCAAATCCTGAAATTAAAATGAAAATTATAACATACTCTGATTTATACTTTTTTTTTATGAATGGGGAGCTACTAACTGGCTTAGAGCTTCAGCTGACCGCACTAGCCAATCAGCGCGGTCCTCGAACGGCGGTACACCATGCTTCCTGAAACAGTATTTAGTTAACCGTATGCCGATGGGGTCAGGGAGAACCAGCACTGGAGAGCGACCGCTATGTTAAACCGCTCAAGAACGGTTTAACCCCTTCATGTAACAAAGCATCAGGAACCTCTGGGCACCATAACAACTTTTAAATAGACTAAATAAAACTGAAAGGTAAAGTGTTTTCTATTAAAAATAAAATGAGCACAATTTCATTTGGAAGGTTAAAAATGAAGGGATATGATCATTTACAGAAAGAGTACTAGATGCCTGGTACAGCCTGCCAGCAGAGGTAGTCAAGTGTAATGAAGTTAAAGAATTGAAGAATGCTTGGAATGTGCATGAAACCACCCTGTATAACGAATAAACAAAACAATCGAGTAGTTGGTTTTGGTTTCATAGCCCATAATAATATAAAATAATTATTTGCCATCTTCAAGCCCCAGGAGAGAAAGTATAAATCGGAGTTTAGTTTGTCAGAATTTGTTGCTCTTAGTTTAGTAGTTAATTAATTTGTTTGTTTGTTTATTCATGCATACATAGATAGGATTCATTTATTTTTAACACTTGAACGTCTCAGCACCTTTACAGTAGAACTGAATAACTAAACTGCAGGTAATTATTTATTTAGCTGAGCAAAGAAATGAGGACAAATTATCACAAGTAGTGTATTATGTTGCAGTTTTATTTTGTTACTTATTGTTTCCATCTATTTCCATCCTGTTTTTTTTTTTTTTTAACCATTTGTGTACCAGAGGTCTTACCAGCACATTGCAAAGCAACATGAGTGGCACACCTCTGGTCCTGAATGGGTTAAATGTCCATTTACCCATAAAAATAAAACGGGATAGCCAACGTATAGTTTACTTGCTTGCATTGCAGTTTATGTCACATTTGACCATTTTTATTCCCTACCCTTTTTATTGCTTTAACTTTTCTATTAACTATTTTGGGGGAGGGGGTTACGGGGGGGGTGTTCAATTGGTAGTGCCGCCCACACCCCACCAGTCCTTGGCCAAAAACTAACCTAATTCTTAGCCAGTCTTCCTTTGACTACAACTTCCATCAATCTCTCTTAGCTTTTAAATGGCAGATAATTCTGGGAGTTGTAGTTCAGCACAGGCTGCCAGGGAATCATGGGAGTTGTAGTTTAAGAACAGCTGAAAAGGTCACAGTTGAGCACTCGACAAAATGTTATGAAACCATTTAGCTAGACAGGAAGGAAAAAGGAGATGAAATTATAATGTTCTTGTAACGATCACAAACACTAGTAAAGACTGATAAAACCTAATTATAGGGACCCAATAGAGAAACGTCTAGCTTACTAGTAAGCTGTCTGCAGTGACCTTTGCATACAGTGGAATTCAAATATGGTCATGAGCAGGGATATATGCCATCATCTCTTTCTATATTAGCGGCACTAGGGAGCTGGAAAGTCTCTCCCTCACTGCTATTGGCTCAGAGACTGAAGACTCACTTTTTACATCTGTTGCTATCAATCATCGTAGCTAGAACTTGTCTAGTAATATTCAAGCACTTCTATTCTTCACTTTTGTCTTTCTGTGTTGACGTCTTGATCGCTCTCTCACCTCCAAAATCTTCTTTACTGGATTGTTTTATCGGCAATGCTGACGGGTTTTTCACACTCAGGGTTGTCCTGACTTAACCTGCTACAATATTTCTTCACCTTGTTGTGATCTTTGAAGGCGCATTGAATTAAAGGAGACTCAAGTACTGTTGGCGAAAGGAGTCTAACTGCACTTTTAATCCAAAATGGCCTCACAGAAAGTGTGGCTGTTTTGCCTGCTGATCACATTTATTTGCTCTTTCCAAGTTAATCTCATTCCTAAAGTTCAAGCGGAGGCACATGGAGCAGCCGATGATGATGATGATGATGATGACAATGATGTAAAGCACCCTACACAAGATGATGATGATGATGATGACGATGATGATGACGACGAGGATGATAAAGGTGATGATGATGACGATGATGATGATGATGATGATGATGATGACAAGGATGATGATGATGATGATGATGATGATAATGACAAGGATGATGATGATGACGACGATGATAAAGATGATGATGACGACGATGATGATGACGATGACGACGACGACGACGATGATGACGACGACGATGATGATGATGACGATGACGACGACGATGATGATGATGATAAGGATGATGACGACGATGATGATGATGACAACGATGATAAGGATGATGATGATGACGACGACGATAAGGATAACGATGATGATGATGATGATGACGACGACGATGACGATGATGACGACGATGACGATGATGACGACGATGATAATAAAATTGTGAAAAAGCATGAAGATGATGATGACGACGATGACGATGATGATGACGACGACGACGACGATGATGACAAAGATGGAAAGAAAGATGACGATGATGATGATGATGACGATGATGATAATGATGATGAAGGTAACTAACCCTAAAGTGTTTCATACTTTTTAAAAGAACTAGGGATCAGCTCTTTCAATTATATTTATTCACACTAGTGGAAATATAGCATCAATTCTTTTCTGAAACAAACAAACAAACAAACAAACAAACAAACAGTGTGTCAGTGAACTGCTTAATGTAACATAGCACGAGTGTGCAGTATCTCACCAGGCTTGATTTAACATGTGGCTGGCAGCATGAACAAGATCCAAAAAAAAAGATTTGCATTGATCATTTGCGCCTGTGTCGTCTCTGCTTTATTAATCAATAATCAAAATCAGAGGGACATTCATATGACCTGGACTGGACTCTACTGGAATGAACTGGTTTTTCATTGGCTCAAACTCTGGGAAATTACAAATGAAGGTTTTAATATTTTATAAATGGGTTACATTATATGTTGCAATCCTTTAAGGGAAGTAAACACAAGGAACACTTTGTTTCAAAGGATGATGCTGTTCTTTCAAACTCTAAATGGAGTTTGCCAGATTAAACCAACCATTTCACCAGTAGACCAGTTAGTAGAATGCATTAGACCCAAATCAATTTGCTTCTTATTTTATTTTTCGTGAAATTGGTACATATGTTGCTGTAAAACAACTGCTCATTCTTCATGGCGTAATATTGAGTCTTCTTGCATAGAATTATTTCCATTCATATGCAAAATTAGCTGAGTTGCAAATAAACCTGGTCCGACTCAACTGACTAGGCTGGTGGTGTCGGACCAGATTTAGAGATTTTAAAAAAAATATATTTTTAGACTTTTTTTTTTTTAGTTGAGATTTTCTTTTTTTTTCTTTTTTTTTTTTTGAGATATTTTTGGTGTAAATCTTCCAACTCAGCTGTCAACTGTTAATAAGGCACTCGAAAAAACTGCCATTAAATTGTACGGCTCTCGGATGTGTTTAGAAAATCCTCTGCATTTGATTATTTTATTGCATTATAAATGTTTGTAAATGATACTGTTCTAAGGAATGACAATGAGATAATTAAGTATAACTGGAATTGCTTTAAATGATTAAACTTCCTACGAAGGGGGCTTTAGAAAAAAAAAATTGTGTTGCATAAGATGATATACAGTACTTGAGTAGTATATTTAAAGCAATATAGCCCCCTTAAGAGTTCCTCCAAGATGGTTGATATTTTAAGTGAAGTGATTGTGACAAAATTTACCCAATCAGAGATCACCGTGTTTTATTCAGCAGTTGATTGACATTGCTATGACATCATCTGTCACTGCAAGATGCCCACGTTCATTTGCTCATTAGAAGAAACGTCCGTTAACACTTAAATGCCTGGGTACTAAGAAGCGAAATGTTCACGAGGCTCCTGGCAGTGATAGCTGGAGAGACAGTTCCCCTTTAATGCTGTATGCTAGCCAAAATGTTACTCTGAACCCTTACGTTTTCTGGCATTTAAATGGTCAAACCTTTGAACTGTCACGGGTATCCTGTTTAATTGTAATGCATTTTGCCGGGTTGAAACGTGTGGATTTAAATATAAATTGCTGTAAAAATGATTAAGCACTAGCCTAGATTTTAAAGAAATCTATGCTACAGGAAAACTGGTTAAAAAGTAGCCCCGTACTTAGAAATTATCCTTAAATAATGTTAAGCAACCCTTTGATGTCATTTTCTTATTTATATATTATTTTGAGGGCGACTACTAAATTCTAGCTTGTTGTCATATGACGTAATCAAAAAATATAGTTAGGTTAAATGATGTTGATTTCATGTGATAAAAAAATGGAATGCAATTGACGGCTCTCCTTAGGGTTTTTATTTAACATGCTGGTTTTGCTGTTAAGTGTAGATTGTTAAGTGTACAATCTACACTTAACACGCAACACACAACTGTCTGCTCTTGTAGAAGTTCCCTTCAATAATCGTACCTGCATTATTTTTCAACCTAGATTGTAGTGGCTTAAAAAAAAAAAAAAAGCTGGAAAATGTAGCCAAGCTCTAACTATAGCGATTAGGAATTTTGGCCTATATTTTGCATTTCAGTTTTCAATTCACTCCATATAATGTGTTGAATAAATGCACCCTCTGCGTGTTTT
Source organism: Pelobates fuscus (assembly GCF_036172605.1). Lineage (NCBI taxonomy): Eukaryota > Metazoa > Chordata > Amphibia > Anura > Pelobatidae > Pelobates > Pelobates fuscus. The sequence goes on from NC_086327.1 coordinate 28,794,111, forward strand.
AAGATGAGAGAATAATTGAGAATTGCCCAATTAATTCTTGTGGCCCATCATTTTTTTTAATCATGTTCTGGAATAAAATGACAGCCACCTGTGCACTAGTGAACACCTTGATTATATACATATTTACTAGCAATACAGCTTAGGCCAGGGTTACCCAAAGGGTAGATTGCCAAGATCTTTTAACATGACATCTTCCATTATAAAGGAATTACAAAGGCATGCAAAGTATCATGGGAGTTGTAGTTCTACCACATCAAGAGGAGCTGCCTTTTGGGCACCCACTGGGTTTAATACAAATTAAAAGCTACTAAACTTTCAAATTCAAGAAAGAAGCCGAATTAGGTGAATCGTTTTAAAAAGAAAAAAATAAGTTACAGTGACCCAGACATTAAAGAGAATTGACAAAGAAATTATAAAATGTAGGGCTTAATAGCGAACCTGAGAACGAGTTGGGTACATTTTCTAATATAGCTAATCTGGCTCAAGGTTTGCAATTTCCATGACAATTTCCCACAATTTACGGTTCAGTGAATACATGGCAAATTATTTTTTATTAAATACAAAAATGGTGACAATTATAAAATGAATTGGTATAAAACAAGGTTATTCACCAACAGGGTTATTTAATTTGCGAATTCAAAGTGAATTTTCAAATTTAAGGCAAAAATTGCTGCAAGCATTGCCCACTATGATTTTTTTTTTTTTTTTTTTTTGCAATTCAGCTGTTTTTATCTTAAATTTAAAATTCACTCCAAATTCACTTTTAGGTCTCACTTTAGTGAATAATTCAATCACGGTTATTTGCTAAACTGAGAAGCTGTTGAACATTCAAAGTGAATTCAAAGTGAGTTTTAAATCTGAGCCCAAAGTAGCAGAACTGGAAAAATTCTCCACATCAACAATGCTTCCAGTTCAACTACTTTGGGCTTAAAATTGAAATTCACATTGAATTTACTTTGATTTCCAGACAATTATCTCCTTAGTAAAGGTATAGCTGTGAATTATTTGTCATTAACAGGGCTAATAATTCAAGGTTAAATCAAAGTGAATTTTAAAATTTAAGGCCAGAGTATGGGAGTTGTAGTTCAGCAACATCTGGAGGGCCGGAGTTTGGGTAAGCCTGCTATAAATCATGTCTGTCCGATGGCTTTCACTACTGACAACCAAATGTGTTCTGTTTGCTGCTAAATAGTGGCGTTCATTCACCAAACTCGCAATTGTACAGAATTTGCAAAGAAACTGTAAATCTGATTTTTAGGCTAAAATTATCATGCAGGTAAATCCAATGCAGCTATGTTCTAGCTCAGATATATTTACTTAAAATGTGTCACTTCTGTGTCAGGTTACCACAGTTCCAAAATTAGTGCATTAACTGTGGTAAATTGACAGCAGTGGTTGCACAATTTGGGGCAAATATGTCATGTTGCAAGGGATTGTGGCCTATCGTTTGCACCCCACGACTGACCATTTAGTGAACACACCTCAGGGGTCATTGTAGTAGTGATTGTCAGGCCTCAATGCTAGAAACGACGCTGTGGGTGGGGTGGGATGCGTCTCTGGCATACCCAGAGTTAACCCTGGTGTAATGTGTGTGGTTTTTTTTTTCTCTGTGCTTGTTTTACTGTGGTGATGTGTCTGCGGCTCTGTGCAGCTGCTCCAGCAGATCTCACTGACCATTTTAATAAATGCTTCACTGAGTAACACATTGTCCAGAATCATTCATTGCTGCGTCTTTGCATGATCTTCCCGAGTGTGCAGTGTGAAAGCACAAATGTAAGTCATCATTATCACCACCATCAAATATAACGTAATTAACTCTTTCAAGCATCACAGAGATGCACAGTGTATCATTATTATTTTATTATTATTTTATTATTTATATAGCGCCACCAGATTCCGTAGCGCTGTACAATGGGTATTGTGCAGCAGTCAGGAGGTGCACAGTTTGCAAATAATTTTTTACACTCAGTAGCAGCATGTCTTGTAAAGTGAACACAAGCAAAACCACCAATGACAGGACCTCCTAATAGTCCCGGATCCACTGGAGCAGTCCTGATTAATATTTTGTTTACCTTGTGTACCACTTCTAAAGACACTAGGGCAGGCATAGGCAACCTTCAGTACTGCAGATGTTTTGGACTACACCTCCCATAATGCTTTGCCAGCATTATGGGTGTAAGAGAATTGTAGTCCACAACATCTGGAGTGCCAAAGGTTGCCTAGCCCCTGCACTAGGGAATGTCTCCGTAACACACAGAGCAAGCTGCCATTTAAATGAACACTTTAAGCATCATACTCTATACAGCCCCTGTCAGAAAATGATAGAACAATTTGATAAAACTTTGTTATGCCAGTACCTATTATCTGGCCTCCACTGCTGCAACCACATTATTTTGGGGGGGAGGAGAGGGGGCTACTGCCATATTATTTGAGGGGTGGGCTTTGAGTTGAAATTATAAAACTTGAAATTACAAATATTTTAAATATATATATATATATTTATATTTTTCAACTTAAGTGTCTACTTGGCAACAATTCAACACTAAATGTGTCTTTGTTAAGCATGGGTATTAATTGAATACACACACAATTTATTTACTGTAGTAAGAATTCAAAGTGAATTTCACATTTAAGACCAGAGTAGATGAACTGAAAGCTTAGCCGACTTAGGGATTTATTCCAGTTTGATTAGTTAGACCTTAAATTTGACTCTATTCTAGAGGAGCAAATATATTAATCCTAACTTAAAGGAACACTATAGCGTCAGGAACACAAGCATGTATTTCTGACTCTATAGCAGTGATGGCTAACCTTAACACCATAAATTGTTTCTGGACTACATTAGACTCTAAAAGCTAGCTGAGCATCATGGGAAATGTAGTCCAGAAACAATTTATGGTGTTAAGGTTAGCCATCACTGCTCTATAGTGTTAATAACCCCATATTCCCCTTTGTCCACCTTAAATAGTGTTAAAAATCACCTTTATTCCAGCGCCACGCAGCTATGTCGGTGCTGGCCCAGCCCCCAATATGCCTTCTTGGCTGACATCAGAATTCATGATCTCAGCCAATCCAATGCTTTCCTGGAGGTGTCCCTAGGCAGCAATGTAAATACTGCCTTTTCCCTGAAATGACAGTGTTTACTGCAAAAAGCCTGCAGGGACAGGATTTAGTAGTTGTTCTGGTGACTAGTGTCCCTTTAAGACTTATTGTAAAATGCTAATGCAATTTTCATAAAAGCAACCAACTGTGTAATATCAAAGGATGCAATAGCCATAGTAAATGGGCAAAAAACTTTCATGTCAAGTTACAATAAAAAAGGAAAAAAAATAAGGGGAATTACCACTTAAACCATAAACAGAAGAGAAATATTAAACAATGTTCCTTTCATCCTTCTCATTTGCATTGTGTGCCCTGGTTATCCCTGGGGTAAACTGGTTGGCAAAATCATTTGCTAAATCTTTAATTCAAATCTGTAGGGAAATGGAGCATCTCATGAAAAATAAAGGTTGGCTGAATACCCCACTGCTTTATGTGTGAAGAGTGTGTCTTCTTTTTTAAAATTTCATAAAAGTGCCTACTTCAATAGAAATTTGCACTTTTATAAATTAACTGTGTTATGCCTCCCCAGCTGTCAATCAGACAGTCGGTCCTTTTACTTCCTGCTTTGGTTAGTTAAGTAGAGCTAATCTGAAGAGGCAGGAATTGCCCATATAACCCCAAAAGAAACATGCAAATCAAATCACTTGCATATTTTTAGGATTATGTCCATTAAATTGTTATCCAGTTATTTTCTTATTTAACTTCCTGTTCCTTTAACCCCTTAAGGACCAAACTTCTGGAATAAAAGGGAATCATGACATGTCTCACATGTCATGTGTCCTTAAGGGGTTAAAGAACCACTAAACACACCCAGACCACATCATCTCAATGAAGTCCTTCAGTCTAAAACACTGTACTACTTTAGTAGATATGGCAACGTTTTGATTGAAGGGTTAACAATCCTCTAGTGGCTGTCTTTTAGACAGCCACTAGAGGTGCTTTCTCTGATGCTTCAGGTGCATCCTGTGATGTTCGACATCCATGAGCACATTGAACATGGTCATCTGCAGCTCATAGTGAAACATCTGATTCAATGCCTCCCCTATGAGAAGAATTTGATCGTATGCATCTCATCCACATAGAGGAGCATTGGGTTGGGCAAAAAGTCAAGAAGCGACACATCCCGGAGGAGAGAGCGGTGAGTAAAGCCCTTATTTCACTAGGTTTTACTCTAATTTAGTGGGAGACCTGCATCGAACTAGTGAGGAGGACACTGTATAGTTCGGAATACATGCTTGTATTCCTAACGCCATAGTGTTCCTTTAACATAAAAGAAATTGCAACCAGTCTGGAAAGGTTTCCATATAATTTGTCCTACATTTTCAATTTTCAATTCAGTTGTAAATATACTGCATTTTTTCCATTTTAATTATGCAGTTACTTAATGCACAATGCTAATGTGACATTCAGATGTAATAATTATATACATACACAACCCAAAACACGTATGTGGGAATGCATGCACATTCCTGATACATCAAGTCACCAAGCAGAGATTTTAAAACCAAGCAAAATGTATATTTCACTTCACATTTCTTTACAATATATGTCTATATATGCCTATACATAGATAGACAGACAGATACAAATAGGCCAGGACTATCCATTGGGTACACCGGGCAAATGCCGATGGCCCTGGGACGAGGTCGACATGAAGATCTGAAGATCAGCCATGCCAGCCAATTCAGGGCCGGCGCTATCCAAGCGCCAGCCTTGATGTGTGCTATCACGGACTTGTGGGGAGATCAAACATCTCCCTCACTGGCCCACAGGCACTTCATATCTGAGGAAACGAGTTAGCAGCTGCTCACCTTGACTTGTTGAACTCTACCAATTTAACCTAATTTACGTAACCCCTTACCTATTGAGACTTTATGTCCTGTTCAAAACCATAAACACATCAATACTTATATTTGGGGAAAAAACACCACTTTAAAAAGGCCCAACTCAACCTACTGATACTGTTACCCAATGACTGCTATTCAGTGACACTGACAGCCCTAGGAGACAGGACAATACCTGTCTCGTAGGGCATCCAGGTTCTGTCATCCCAATACAAAGGCAAAGGCTGATGTCAGAAATACTGTCTGTGTAGCCTAAGCATGTCTCAGGTTTCCATACGTGATAAAGGGCGTTGTTTCAAAAACGACCCAAAATAATTTTCTCCAGCCATCAATAAAGGGGACAGAAGATGTTTCTTTCCAGCATACACTTATCAATAGCCCTTATCGCGCCAAAAGATTTGGCTTTTTTTAATTTGTTGGGGGAGGGGGTACTACCTCATTGGCTCCTGTGGACCAGCCTCCACTGCATGTAATACATGGACCGGATCAGAACTACTATGGATTAAGTAAAAATCTGGCACTCAAATGGTGATATGATTTGAATATTGGGTTCTGTCAGTTGAGTGTACATTTGCTGAATAAACAATGAAATGCAACAATTTAGTAACTGAATTCTGGAAACTGAACAAGTTGTTCGATGCCATAAAACTAGTTGTTTATTGACAATGCTCCCATCTTCTGTATCTGGTCAATGTGATCATCACCCAGCTAGTAGATGCATGGAATATACGCCCAGCAGAGGTGGTACAGATGAATATGGCAGGAGAAGAACATTGGGCAGGCATGGCGGTTATTTCACAGCAAATAGTGGTTAGCTGAACAATGAATTATAAAATTTAGCTCTAATTGGCCATTTTCGCATTTCTATAGCAATTTGTTTTTTCGTTTACTACAATTCGCACTTTATTAAGTAGGCCCCTTGTTGTCTTTAGCAGGAGTATAGCCTGTGCTTTTAGAAAGGGAATGGTCGGATTAAATGCAAAATTGTGCTTTTATCTGCTGTGGGAGAGTGTTTCTTTTTTCCGTCAGCGAGCTATGCTGGCGGAATGTTTGAGATAGTGAGAAGCAGCTGTATTAGTTCCCTGTGCTCTTGATACAAGTGAGCCCGTCATCAGAAAGAAGATAGCTCAGCTATGCTATCCGTGTCACACCACTGGAGACACTTTCAGATGGGAGGTGGTCACGGACACCCAGATATAGATAAAGGAATGCTTATACTTTGGGGCACTTGGCAATTCAGCAACTTTGTATCATTGAATGGAGCTAGCAAAATACTGCTGGGGTAACAGTTTTGTGGGTGTCAGAATATACCCAGTACATACTTGAAAACAAGAGAAATCTCAAGGTATCCCTCCTGGTAAAATATTTTATAAATAATTAATAATATAAGAGGAGTTCTATAAAGTTCTATAGAGTATTTTTAACCTACTTACAAAACTGCGAATTCATTCAGAGTAAATGGAGAAAAAAAAAATCTTCTAGTGAAATTCCCTTTGGTATGTGGATAGTTTTTTTTTTTTTTTTTTTAAATGCCCTCCAACCCCAACTGCGATATTTAAAACTGTGACATTAGGAATGGTACTCCAATGAATGCGGATATTTTACAGTCCCGCAGCTCAAATGACGCGCTACATTATGAATGTGCTATTTCAACGGTGCTATTCTTAACAGATACCGATATATCACTATTACCCAAATCAGTGAATCTGCTGTTATTACCCTGGGAAGTCGTAAAAAGCACCAGTTGATTATTTCATAGATAACACAGTTTGTGCATTACCCAACTGAGCTATCTGTTTATGTTTCTAATATTAAAAGGTTGCTTAAAAACAAAACAAAAAAAAACACTGTTTTTTTCAGAGTAACCCTTCCAATCTTGGTACACCTCCCCCCTCCTCCCCCCCATATAAATACATTAAATAGTCACCTCAATCTGGCATCTAGGCCAAGTTCTCAGTGCAGCCCGATCCTCCTCCAGCTCATTGAAGTGGTCTGGGTGCAGTGCCCCTTTCCCCCCTAACCCTTCAATGTAAATCATGGAGAAAAACTGTAATGTTTACATTGACTTCCTATTAACCCCATGAAACAACACTGAACGTACTTGTACTTTGCATGTGGGTGTCCAACATCCTCATTGGAAAACATTGGGTGAATACTTTCCTATGGGGAAGGCATAATGTGAACATTAGATTCCCCCCAACTCTGACATCGGAGGAGGTAGAGACCGCAACGCTTGAATCAGGTAAGTGAATAAAGTTTATTTGAATCATTTATTTACTTGAGGGTGGGGGAAGCTTTGTATTCCTAACACTATAGAGTTCCTTTGCCCTCCCCCTTTCCCCCAACTCTCATTGCAAACTCCTCTACACATACGTATCTATATACCTAGGGTATGGGGCACAAGATTAAAAAAGCTGACACTGTTGTTTTTTTCGAGGGAAGTAGGAATATTAAATTATTCTGGGGTAATGTATGAAGCGTAATAGATTCATTTTACATACCTCCCAACTTTGCAAATAGACAAAGAGGGTAACTTTAATCTTAGGGGTGTGGCAGGGGCAGGGCTGTTCTGAGAAAGTTTAGGTGACTTACTAATAACAATTTATGCAAATACAATGTAATTTAGAATAAGAACAATGCATCTTATTTATTTTGATTTCTAAACACATTCATTGTAATTTAAAGACACATTACTGTAACAATCATTGCTGTGGGGCTCTTTTATACGCTCAGACACACCAACAATATGGAGCTCCTAGAAAAGAGGAGCCGAGTCATTTAGCTCCTAAATAGGGAAAGATGAGAAATTTGCAAAACCCTTGTTTCCCACAGCTGGCACAGAATAGGGTTAGCAAGACGACGAGCAGTTCTAAGGTCTGGCCATCAGCCAAGCAGAAGACGACTGATTTGCCTTATTTTACGGAAAATAGAGAGTGCAAACGCTACCAAAAAAATGGCAGGACAGAGAGAAATATCATCTAAATCTAAAGGTAATTCATGCTGGTCTGTTATTGAGATTCTGCTACAATTAATATAATTTATTGTGTCAATGCAAGAATTTAAAGAGTCGTGTACACCATAACTGGCCAAACGGTAGATAGAGGTGTATCTCGTGCGACTACACCAGACAGCCTGAAGGACAGCAAAGCATCGTGGGAGATAAATAAAAACAATTGGGGCCTACCTTCTGGCCACTCCTGTTTTAGACTGTAATATGTCACCTAATGGATTCTTAGTTGTCCTGACAAGGCCCGGACTGGCCATCGGGCATACCAGGCAAATGCCTGGTGGTCCGCGATGGCCATGGGCCGAGGGTGGCAAGAAAGATCAAGACATCTCTCCTGCCGGCCCATGCAGGGCAGCACTGGCCCCAAATGGAGTTTTGTCCCATCATGGGCCATAGGAGAGATCGGGCAGTGAGCCGGACACCCTCCATGCATGCCGAGCAGCTTCCTGCTCTCCCTCTCGCAAGTTCCGAGATTATCAGAGCATTGCCACTGGTTACCATGGCAACGCTCTGATAATCTCTGTGCTCGCTAGAGGGAGAGAGACGTGGTCTGTACCCTGCGGAGTACAGACTAAATTATCTGCCGGCTGGACCACCAGGTATCTGCATGCTCCCTCTCCCCTGTGCAAAGTTATAAAAGGGAGTAAATGGTATTTTTTTTTGTTTTACTTTTTTATTTTTTTTATTATTAAATTATCCATTTAAGCCCACATCCAACCACTATATACACCTATATCACATACACACACAAACACACTACACACACTGCACCCCTGTACTCACACACAAACTGCTCCCCTGCACTAACATGCAAACACACAACAAACACTGCACCCTCTGTACTAACATGCAAACACACTGCACCCCCTGCACTAACACACTACACACACTACACCCCTTGCACTAACACACAAACACACTACACACACTGCACCCCTGTACTAACACAGAAAACATACTGCTCCCCTGCACTAACACACAAACACACTACACACACTCTATACCCCTATATACACACACTACACCTCCTGCACTTACACACAAGCACACTGCACAAACGCTATTCCCCTCTATAAATACTACACACACTCTGTATCCCTGTATGCACATTACACCCCCTGCACTCACACAAACACACACTCTATACCCCTTATAGAAACACTATACCCCCGGCACTCACATACACACTCTATACCCCCTAAACATACACTACACTGCCTGCACTCACATACTTTATACCCCTATAAACACACACATTACACCCCCTGCATGCACACACACTGATTTATATCCCCTGTACATACACATTCTACACCCACTGTACACACTACACCACCTATGCATACATTACTGCACCTATACACATGTGCTCTACAGCCCCTATATGTATACACACACTAGTGCCCCTAGATACACTCACAAACACACAGTACAGCCCTTACATGCACACACTACATGCCCTAGGCCCACACACTCCAGTGGCCCTATAAACACTCACACACACTAACACATACTTTACAACCCAGAAACACACACATACAGCCTCCAGCCACACGTAGTATGCCACAAACAGACCCCTTTACAAACACAATACAACACAAACAGTCATTTGGTGGGGGATGAGAGGAGGGGGGGGTGCGTGTCAATGCTGGTGACCTTAAAAGTTCCCCTTTCTGGCCCTGCCCCTCCTAATGGGCTGCTCTGCCTTTAATTGCCCGTACGGATTTTTTTTCCCATTCCGGCCCTGGTCCTGACTGTCATATCTTTAATCTTAAAACCATCCTAAAATAGGGATTTCAGTAAATTAAACAATAATAAAATAAATATCACGTACGCAGCCTCAAAAGACAAACACTGCTCCCATGATTCAGGTAGGGGCCGTAGGGCTATTAACTGAAGTCAAGGTTATTTACTAAAGTTTGTCGCGAATTCAAAGGGAATTTCAAATGTAAGGCCAAAGTAGCCAAACCAGAAGCACCGCTCACTGGGAGAACTTTCCCACTTTGACTATTTTGGCCTTACGTTATAAATTCACTTTGAATTCCCAACAATGCTGTGCCTGATGTGAGTATTGGCAGGAATTCAGCGTGGATTTCAAATTATAGGCCGAAATAGCCAAACAAAAAAACACAGCAGATTTGGCGAATTTCTCCAAATTAGGCTATTTTGGCCTAACATTTGAAACTCACTTTGCGTTTACTTTCATTTCCTGGCAATTCACACGTTAGTGAATAACAATTTAAATTCACTACGGACTGAGAATAATGGGAAGTTATTATATACGAGTTGTGATGCCTAAGACTCACGAGTTGTGATGCCTAATTTGATCATGTCTTGCCTCACATAAATCTATGCTGCCATGTTTAGCCACCCCTCCCTTCTAGCTAGCCAGCCAACAATATGCACACTTGGAATTTACTGCACATTAAATGAACAGAATCATGATCCTTTTTGTTGTTTTAGATGACGATGATGAATACGCAGGAGGATCGATCTGCCAATACTGTGCTTTCTGCAAGGTAAAGTAGTGTTTTCAATTACACCTTGATTTTTACACAGGTAGGGTAAAAGGACACCTCTTATTGTTCCATAAAATATACTGTGAAATGGAAGGCATGGCACAATCACAATAAAAGACAGATAAACAGAGAACTACAAATATTACATGCCTTTTCATAGGACAAATATAATGCGTTGACGTTTGCCAGGATTTCTGGATTAGCGTGACTTTTATTAAAAAAAAAAAAAAAAATACCTTTGCCATATTACCTCTGGGGCTCTGTACCAACACTATCAAAAGATTTAAAAATAAAAAGATATCAAAATAGAAAAAAAGAACGCTGCTTTGTCTCATGCAACATGTGAGTTTATTGAAAAATGTTGCAAAAAGCCAAGCTATTGCTATATTTTTACAACAGCCATTGCTTGTGTTTTAGGGGTTCTCTCTGACACCTCTAAGTAGTGTCAATATGTTTGTGAACATTTGGAGAGGCCCCCCAGGGGTTCTGCTGAATGCCTGCAGTCACATTCTCTCCTGCTTGAAACCCATGCAGCTCCAAAAGCCAGCAGTGCAGGTAGGCGCTTATTGGCTGAGAGTACTGAGCACTCGGCACTCTCATCCAATGAGCTGGTCCTACACAGCAAGGCTTCTGGGAAATGTACAACTGTCCGGTTTATTCACTAAGCTCTAAAGTGTACTGAATTGAAAACTGAATTAAAGACGTCAGTCTAAAATAATTGAGCTGTGTTGGGAAGTCTTTTAAGATCGCCTATTTTAGTCTCAATTTTGCCGTTCAGATTTTAATTGAATAATGTTTGAAACTTTGTGCATTTTTTCCTAAAAGGGGTCAACCGTTTCGAACTGAGAGCAGTTGAGAGAAGCATGGCAGTATGGGGATTTTTTTATATTTATAACTTTTTACATTTGTTCTGGCGTTCTAACGCAGTCGTTACGAAACCTGCTAGATTTAATATACATCAATGATGGCCAAATATCTGAAGCGTTCCTTTTAAAAATGCCACTATCATTTACGTAATGCTTTTCCTAACAAGATTATGTTGTATTCCGACAGCACTGCGGGGACTGTGACAAGTGTCCTTGTGACGAGAAAGACAAGAGAGAGTTCTGTGAAGATTGCAAAGTAAGTAGCGTACCTATAGGTGGCTTTGTCGTACTTTTTCAGATCCCTTTTCGGTTGATGTGTAGATATGAGTGTAATCAATATTATCTCACACACACCTGTATACATTATAATAATGTCAAATTGAATCATTTCTGCGGAGCTAAACTATCTCACAGATGGGATCTTTAATTCCTTTTCGCGTAAATCATTTACATGAACTCTAAGATTTTAGTCATTTGTCCTGTCTTCTGCAAATCCTTTAGGGGTTTATTCTCTAAGCAGTGAATTGTTTCGAATTATAAACCCAGATTACAATGAGTTGAGCGGAGCTGTTTTTCAATGAATGCCAGACAATTCGCTTTAACTCTATTTAATTTTTCCTTCTAACTATCTCATGGCCTAAACTAGAAGTAGCAATTTGTAATAACAGTTACATTCATACCCTCCGGAATTACAAAGAATAAAATGTTTGTTTGTTTTTTTACTTTATTCACCAAATACTGAATTGTTGACAATTGAAAAACTAAATGCTAAATGTAGTCAAAAGTAGCTGACTGGGAACAATTCTCCAACTCAAGTGTAATCACAGTTTGACTACTTTAGCCTATTTTTTGCAAATCCATTTTTAATGCACTTAAATTCAGTATTTAGTGACTCGGTAGTGATTAAACCCCCTTAGTATAGTAATTTGTTAAAGTGTATGAATATACCTTGTTAAACGAACACTCCAAGTTTGCCCCCATCATAAGGAGTCAAACAGTTTCGCCACTTCCTGCCTCCAGAGTGAGCTGTAGTGGTTATGGTGCTTGGAGAGTTATTTTAATACTGGTGAGAGCCCTTTAACCCCTTAAGGACACATGACGTGTGTGACATGTCATGATTCCCTTTTATTCCAGAAGTTTGGTCCTTAAGGGGTTAAAATATTACAGATTTGCATTCCTCCTGCAATGGATCATTAGCCAATGTCACCAGAAATGGTGCACGGTCTAGCACTGACTGTCTCTATCTGTCTCTCTGCAGTACTGCCAGTTCTGTTATGTGTGTCCAGTGATATGTGAGACAGCTTGCAAGCCTGGTAAGTAGCCCAAATCTGCCAGTATTGCTTTGTGTTTGGACTACATTTTGTGACTTCCTGCACCAGGGATTTTCTTCTCAATTGATTACACGATATCTGTAAATAGATATATCTGTATACCCGTATATATACATTCTGAATGTACAAGCGGGGAGAGGGGGAGTTTAAAAGTAGACTCTCCAGTCATGGGCTAACTGGCAACGTTTGGCCCAGGGCGCAAGTACAACCCAGAGTCCCATATTGCAGTAACTTGGCCCACCACTTAAATAAAAAAAATCACTACCACTGACACAGAGCACTGCATTAACTCCTTTAATACAAGTATTGGTTCATTTTATTATAAAGGTAAATATTCCCTCACAATAAAAATACATTAACAAAATTCAGTACATCACTGGGCTGTAAGTATCAATATATAAGTTCTCTCTCTATGACGTGTATATACAGAGAAGAGGGACACAATAAAAAAAAATGTGAATGGTATTGATTACATATTACAGTATAATATGACATTTCCTAAAATACAGATACCTCGCTGTGTTAGCAGTGCATTGTTTGTGGTATCTCACCATCTTCCAGCCAGTTTTGAGCATGTTACGCGGTTTATTCAGAGCAGTTACAGGTGTAACAATATTAAATGCAACTAAAAATACTCTAGATTTATTTTAACTTTATTGTTTTACTTTAGTTGTATACTGTCAAACTCTACATGTACTTCTGAGGTGTTTTAATGGATATCAGCGAAATGCGTAGGATAGGCCATTATTAAGCCAGGCCTGGTGTACAGGTGCCTATATTCAATGGACAAAGGACGGTTAAATGCCTCTTTTAATACAGCTTAAATTAACATTTGATTGTGACAAGTAGCACACTTTATGAGTGTTCTAAATAAAGTGTGTTATCTCTTATTACTGTACTCCCACCTTATCCACCTGGATTCTTTGAAGTGCCATTTGAATTTACCATGACCTGGACTCGTATTAAATGTGGCTCTAACTCAAATATACTTAAAACAATCCCTAATGTGCAGATAAAATGACTCAGACTTTCTCACTTAATTTTCCTAATGTAAAACCTGTTCGTTATACACTTCCATAAAACATATTGACGCTAAGGCTAATGCTTGTCTTCAGTAATTAATAATACATCAGTAGCAATAATTTTGGTCTAATTGATAAATCGGAGGATTAGCATTGCAATGGTTACATTTTGTAATAGTTATCACATTACTGAGGATAAAAAGAAAGTTGAGGTGCCAAACATTTCCTCGATACTACAATTCCAACTTTAGCTGGACTCCATTTTTCCGACCGTGGGCAAGGCAGTCCGGGGCATGTGTACTAACATGAGTCTGCATGACTGGGCCCCTGATTACACATGCCCACCAGGTAGCCCAAAGTGCTTGAGTCAGCCAATAGCCTGCACTGGCATTTGCAGACATTTTATACAGGCATTAGAGTGGCCTGCAGGGCATTCCCCCCCCCCCCCCTCCACTCCCCGCCTCCACTCCACTCCATCCCTGCTCCCAATTGTTTTAGTTCCACAAATCCCATTATGCTTTGCCAGCTTTAAACACCATAACTACTACAGCGTATTGTCTACGTGCAGAACCTTAAGTAATTTTTTTTTTTTTTTTTTTTTTTTAAAGACACATGGTCTGGCATTCAAACAAAAATAGAGTTCCAATTAATTTAATTAAAAAAATAAAAAATAACCAGGATCCAAACACCTACAGCCCACTCTCTGCAGTTCTACTGGTAATGAACAAACTACACATCTTCATCATCATCATCAAGTGAGAATCTGCCCAACCTTGGACAGCAATGACAGGCCGAGAGTGGGGGGAACACGCTGGTTCCGAATTGGTTTAAAAGAAATTAGAGGATAAGGTCCATACATTTGTTGTGTCACAATTGCTACAATGAGCTGGAGTTTAGAGTTTGCAATAAGATTTATAATTTAGTGTGCCCCATTAAACTATTGCATGCAGGGACGGACTGACAGTGGCCTGGGCCCCCGGGCAAAATTAGCAACTGGGCCCCAAGCAGACCGATATATATGCTGGTGTAGGTGTACCGTGTATTTGATTATATGTACGTGTAAAGTGAATGTATGTTGTGTATATTAACTGTAAGCGCTAGTGTGAGTGAATATATGTATGTCTTTGTGTGTAGTGTCAGGATATGTGAATTCATAGTATATTTGAATACATGTTTTGAGTTTTATAAATAGGGTAGTATTTTTTTTTATGTGTTTGTGTAGCATGGCAGTTTGTATAAAGGGGTATTTCTGAATTTTGCCAATGTGTTTGTATGAGGTCCAAATTTTGCGTCTTAAATTACAGATCATCAAGTGTTAAATGTTACAACCTACCTTAAAGGATCACTATAATGTCAGGAAAACAAACTTGTTTTCCTAACACTATATAACCCTTAGGTCCACCCCACCCCCCACCCTCAGGGTCCCCTTCCCGCTGGGCTG
Source organism: Pelobates fuscus (assembly GCF_036172605.1). Classification (NCBI taxonomy): domain Eukaryota; kingdom Metazoa; phylum Chordata; class Amphibia; order Anura; family Pelobatidae; genus Pelobates; species Pelobates fuscus. The sequence continues at coordinate 28,809,243 of NC_086327.1, forward strand.
AAGGGGTTAAAACTCCTTCAGCCACTTACCTCTATCCAGCGCTGGGCTCCCTCGGTGCTGGTGACCTACCCTCCCCCGCCGACGTCGTCAGCTTCCAAGTGCAGCGGAATGCGCATGCGCGGCAAGAAACGTGCGTGGATTCAAACAGTCCATAGAAAAGAATTTCTCAAAGATTTCGTATGGACGTTCTGCATGATGAATGTGATTTTCGCATGCAGCGCCGCAGAAACGCCTCTAGTGGCTGTCAGGAAGACAGCCACTAGAGGCTGGATTAACCCTGCAATGTAAACATAGCAGTTTCTCTGAAACTGCTATGTTTACATCTGAAGGGTTAAAACCTGGGGGACCTGGCACCCAGACCACTTCATTGAGCTGAAGTGGTCTGGGTGACTATAGTGTCCCTTTAACGGAACACTATAGTGTCAGGAATACAAAAGTGTATTCCTGACGCTATCGGTTTCTGGCCCCCCTTAAAAACGGGATTTACTCACCTTTTTTCCCCATCACCGACCAAACTCCTTGGCACAGTTCAACAATTTTAGATGATCTCAGCCAGCCCAATGCTCTACCATAGGAAAGCACTGGAAAGCTATTGTGCATGTGCGGCAAAACACTACGCTGTGGCAATCACCATCTCCTCATAGAGATGCATTGAATCAGTGCTTCTCTATGACAAGTGTTCAGCGTCTCCATAAGGAGCATGGAGATGCGGAATGTCAGTGCTGCACATTTTGCAACACTGACACAGGAAGCACCTAGATCAGGGCTGTCCAACTCTCATGATTCTTTCGATTAAAAAGACAGACAGGAAATCGTGGGAGTTGTAGTTCAGCAACATTTGGGGGGCCGCAGGTTGGACAGCCCTGACCTAGATGTTCCTAGGCAGCAAGGTAACATTGTTTTTTCACTGAAAAGGCAGCCTTTACAGCAAAAACCCTGCAGGGGCAGACTATACTCACCAGAATAACTACATTAAGCTGTAGTTGTTCTGGTAACTATAGCGTTCCTTTATGGTTGTGCGTGCAAAGGGGTAGGGACTGCAGAGGGTGCTGGGAGGAAGAGGCTGCAGAGGGTACAGGGGGAAGGGACTGCAGATGGCACGGGGGGGGAAGAGAGGCTGTAGTGGGTGCAGAGGGTGCTGTTGAGATTGCAAAGGGAAATATAAGCTGTAGTAAGTGCAGGGAGTGTAGGGGCTGCAGTTGGTGCATAGGATATAGGAGTTGTAGTGGGTGCCTGGGGGTAGGGGCTAAAGTGAATGCAGGGGGTGAGGGGCAGCAGAGGGTGCAGGGGCAGCAGAGGGTGCAGGGGTAGGATCTCTGCAGGGGGTAGGTGCTGCAGAGGGAGCAGGGGGTAGGAGCTGCAGAGAGGGAGCAGGGGGGTAGGGGATGCAGAGAGGGAGCAGGGGGGTAGGGGATGCAGAGAGGGAGCAGGGGGGTAGGGGATGCAGAGAGGGAGCAGGGGGGTAGGGGATGCAGAGAGGGAGCAGGGGGGTAGGGGATGCAGAGGGAGCAGGGGGGTAGGGGATGCAGAGGGAGCAGGGGGGTAGGGGATGCAGAGGGAGCAGGGGGGTAGGGGATGCAGAGGGAGCAGGGGGGTAGGGTAATAGGTGCTGTTGTGATTGCAACGGGAAAAATAAGCTGTAGTAAGTGCAGGGAGTGTAGGGGCTGCAGTTGGTGCATAGAGTATAGAGGCTGTAGTGGGTGCATAGGATATAGAGGCTGTCGTGGGTGCATAGGATATAGGAATTGTAGTGGGTGCCTGGGGGTTAGGGGCAGCCGAGGGTGCAGGGGTAGCAGTGGGGTAGGATCTCTGCAGTGGGTAGGGGCTACAGAGGGAGTGGGGGGGTGTAAGGACTGCAGAGGGAGTGGGGTGTAGGGGCTGCAGAGGGAGCATGGGTTAGGGGCTGCAGAAGGTTTAGTGGGGTAGGGGCTGCAGAGGGAGTAGGGATGATAGGAGTTGTAAGTGTAAAGTGCCTTAGCATGATAGGAGTTGTAAGTGTAAAGGAAGGAGTTACAGAGGAAGCAGGGGCTGCAGAGGGAGCAGGGGGTAGGGGCTGCAAAGGGAGCATGGGGTAGGGGCAGCAGAAGGTGCAGTGGGGTAGGGTGTGCAGAGGGAGCTGGGGGTATGGATGATAGGAGTTGTATGTTTAAAGTGCCTTGGCACGATAGGAGTTGTAAGTGTAAAGGAAGGAGTTACAGTGGGGGTAGGGGCTGCAGAGGGAACAGTGGGGATAGGGGCTGCAGAGGGAGCAGGGGGGGATAGGGGCTGCAGAGGGAGCAGGGGGGATAGGGGCTGCAGAGGGAGCAGGGGGGATAGGGGCTGCAGAGGGAGCAGGGGGGATAGGGGCTGCAGAGGGAGCAGGGGGGGATAGGGGCTGCAGAGGGAGCAGGGGGGGATAGGGGCTGCAGAGGGAGCAGGGGGGGATAGGGGCTGCAGAGGGAGCAGGGGGGATAGGGGCTGCAGAGGGAGCAGGGGGGGATAGGGGCTGCAGAGGGAGCAGGGGGGGATAGGGGCTGCAGAGGGAGCAGGGGGGGATAGGGGCTGCAGAGGGAGCAGGGGGGATAGGGGCTGCAGAGGGAGCAGGGGGGATAGGGGCTGCAGAGGGAGCAGGGGGGATAGGGGCTGCAGAGGGAGCAGGGGGGATAGGGGCTGCAGAGGGAGCAGGGGGGATAGGGGCTGCAGAGGGAGCAGGGGGGATAGGGGCTGCAGAGGGAGCAGGGGGGGTAGGGGCTTCAGAGGAAGCAGGGGGGGTAGGGGCTTCAGAGGGAGCAGGGGGGGTAGGGGCTTCAGAGGGAGCAGGGGGGTAGGGGCTTCAGAGGGAGCAGGGGGGATAGGGGCTGCAGAGGGAGCAGGGGGGGTAGGGGCTTCAGAGGAAGCAGGGGGGGTAGGGGCTTCAGAGGGAGCAGGGGGGGGTAGGGGCTTCAGAGGGAGCAGGGGGGGTAGGGGCTTCAGAGGGAGCAGGGGGGATGGGGCTTCAGAGGGAGCAGGGGGGATAGGGGCTTCAGAGGGAGCAGGGGGGGATAGGGGCTTCAGAGGGAGCAGGGGGGATAGGGGCTTCAGAGGGAGCAGGGGGGATAGGGGCTTCAGAGGGAGCAGGGGGGATAGGGGCTTCAGAGGGAGCAGGGGGGATAGGGGCTTCAGAGGGAGCAGGGGGGATAGGGGCTTCAGAGGGAGCAGGGGGGATAGGGGCTTCAGAGGGAGCAGGGGGGATAGGGGCTTCAGAGGGAGCAGGGGGGATAGGGGCTTCAGAGGGAGCAGGGGGGATAGAGGCTTCAGAGGGAGCAGGGGGGATAGGGGCTTCAGAGGGAGCAGGGGGGATAGGGGCTTCAGAGGGAGCAGGGGGGATAGGGGCTTCAGAGGGAGCAGGGGGGATAGGGGCTTCAGAGGGAGCAGGGGGGATAGGGGCTTCAGAGGGAGCAGGGGGGATAGGGGCTTCAGAGGGAGCAGGGGGGATAGGGGCTTCAGAGGGAGCAGGGGGGATAGGGGCTTCAGAGGGAGCAGGGGGATAGGGGCTTCAGAGGGAGCAGGGGGGATAGGGGCTTCAGAGGGAGCAGGGGGATAGGGGCTTCAGAGGGAGCAGGGGGGATAGGGGCTTCAGAGGGAGCAGGGGGGGTAGGGGCTTCAGAGGGAGCAGGGGGGGTAGGGTTTCAGAGGGAGCAGGGGGGGTAGGGCTTCAGAGGGAGCAGGGGGGTAGGGGCTTCAGAGGGAGCAGGGGGGGTAGGGGCTTCAGAGGGGGTAGGGGCTTCAGAGGGAGCAGGGGGGGTAGGGGCTTCAGAGGGGGTAGAGGCTTCAGAGGGAGCAGGGGGGGTAGGGGCTTCAGAGGGAGCAGGGGGGGGTAGGGGCTTCAGAGGGAGCAGGGGGGGGTAGGGGCTTCAGAGGGAGCAGGGGGTGGTAGGGGCTTCAGAGGGAGTGGGGTGTAGGGGCTGCAGAGGGAGCAGGGGGGGTAGGGGCTTCAGAGGGAGCAGGGGCTTCAGAGAGAGCAGGGGGGGTAGGGGCTTCAGAGGGAGCAGGTGGGTTGTGGTGGCAGAGGGTGCAGGGGGTAGGGGCAGTAGTGGGGGGAATATCATTAACATATTTGTAATAAAAAAAAAATTGAAAAAAAATTAAAGCCCCCCTTACAAGTCTTACCTCTCTGGTGGTCCAGACATCCTCTCCTGGAAAGTCCCTCACAGCTCCAGCACAGGATCTTCTTGACACGCTGTCTGTAACACTGCTCAGGGCAGCTCCGCACAGCTCACTGTGACTGGTGATGTCACTTCCTGCAGAACAAGCCGCACGGAGCTGCCCTGAGCAGTTGCAGGCAGCTCAGTGAGGCTGTGTTTGGAGACAGGCACACTGAGGGGCAGCCTAGTGGGGTCTTTGGAAGGCCCCTTAGCTGTCTATCAGTGTGCCCTGCACGGAGGAGATAATTAGTAGCAGCAGGGGCCCGCGGACGGCTGTGCGGGCCCCTTGCTGAGCGCAGGCTGGCTGGGGAGATTAACTCCCCACCTCAGCCGTTACTGCACTGCAGCAGGGGCGGGCCGCCCAGAGCCTCGGGCCCTCGGTCCATGACCGATTTGCCCGAGTGCTCAGTCCGCCCCTGATTGCATGACAAGCGCCTTCTCAGTAAGGCACATACTGTGGACTTTAGGCAAAACTGTTTAAACTCACTCCCCTTACTTAACCACAATCCCTCAATGCATTGTAACAGTGTCAAGGTCGGCAGTGGGTCTTCCAGCATAGAATCCTTACTGATTTCAATAACGAGTCAGTGCAGGAACGTCTGTAATCATGGATTCAAACTGATTTTTCTGTAGATAATAATTATAATTATAACAAAGTATTTAACCAGGAAAGGTACATTCAGATTACTCTGGTTTCCAAGTATGTACTATGGATGCTACTTTTGCCCAACATCCAGGGGATGATCGTATTCATATTTTTTGACACACTCCTGGAAGCATCTACGCAATAAGCGGAGTACAAACAGTTAATTAAAAGTAAAAATAGGATCTCTGGCTTTTAAAGGTGTAATAAACTAAAAGGGAGCGAATTAACTGCCAATATATGAGTCGAATACGCCCTCTACTGGCTTTAAAATTGAAGACCTAACAGGAATGAATCCCGGAGATCTAAAGTGTACCTGCAATTAATATTATTATTATTATTTTATTATTCATATAGCGCCAGAAAATTCCGTAGCGTTGTGCAATAATTGCTAGCAAATGTACCGTATATAGTTTTTTTTAAAAATAAGGTTTACAATCTAGATGAATTATTCTCATAAACCTTGCAATGATTATTTTATTAATCCAATAATTATGTGATACATAAATTAGAAATATTACATATACCTCATGTTGACTTATATGTTGTGGTGTATTTAGGTAAAGTTTTTTGTTGTTGTTGTAATTTAAGGCATTGATTTAATATATTACTAAACTACTTTTTTTTTGTTTTTACAATATTAAATTATTAAAAATATGTGTAAAAAAAAAAATATTATTATTATTATTGTTGTTATTATTGCCATTTATATAGCGCCAACAGATTCTGTAGCGCTTTACAATATTATGAGAGGGGGGATTTAACTATAAATAGGACAATTACAAGAAAACTTACAGGAACGATAGGTTGAAGAGGACCCTGCTCAAATGAGCTTACAGTCTATAGGAGGCATTGGCGGATCCGGGGGGGGGGAGCAACGGGGCAATTGCCCCCCCCCCCGAGATTCCCGCCTGCCGGCTAATGCAGGGCTGGCATTGCCCAAGCGCTAGCCCTGCAATGTGCCTGCGGACCGGGGAGGGTGATCAGTGATCTCCCTCCCGGTCCGCAGACACTGTGCTGACAGCCGGCAGGGGAGGGAGAGGGAGGAGAGAGGACCCGGGAGCTCAGCGCGCAGCTCCTCCGGGTCCTCCTCTCGCGAGATTTTGAGCGTTGCCGGGGTTACCACGGCAACGCTCCAAATCTCGCGAGAGTGAACTCTAGCCCTGGAGCGCGGGCTAGAGTTCACTGTAACTACTGGACCACCGGGGATTCCCACTGGGACCACCAGGGACTAGGAAATGTTCCCCCTCCTCCTCCTCAATAAAGGTAAGAAGGGAGGGGGGACATAAATGTATTTATTTTATTAAATATTTTTTTATTTATTTATTAAAAAGCCTCCCTTCCCTCCTCCCCCCCACCCCCCATACACACACTATCCCACATACACACACTACACACACTGACCCCATACACACACTACACACACTGACCCCATACACACACTGACCCCATATACACACTGACCCCATACACACACTGACCCCTTACACACATTACACACACTGACCCCTTACACACACTACACACACTGACCCCATACACACACTGACCCCTTACACACACTGACCCCATACACACACTGACCACATACACACACTGACAACATACACACACTGACCACATACACACACTGTCCCCATACACGCACTGCCCCACAAACACTGCCCCCATACACACACTGTCCCACAAACACTGCCTCATACACACAGTGTCCCACAAACACTGCCCCCATACACACAGTGTCCCACAAACACTGTCCCAATACACACACTGCCCCACAAACACTGCCCCCATACACACACTGCCCCCATACACACACACTGCCCCATACACACACACTGCCCCATACACACACTGCCCCACAAACACTGTCCCCATACACACACTGCCCCACAAACACTGTCCCCATACACACACTGCCCCACAAACACTGCCCCCATACACACACTACACACACTGCCCCATACACATACTGCCCTGCACACACTGCACACCCATACACACACAGACACATACAGTGCCCTACACACACTGCTGCCCCCCCATACATACATTGCCCCACACACACAACACCCCCTATACACACACTGCCCCATGGTGCCCCCCATACACACACTGCTCCACACAGACATACAGTGCCCCCATACACACACTGCCACCCTCACACACACACTGCCCCCTCACACACACACTGCCCCCTAACACACACACTGCCGCCCTTACGCACTCACACTCACTTCACCGCTCACACACACACTGCACCTTTCACACACACTTCACCCCTAACACACACCACTTCTCCTATGCCCTATATCCCAGCAGACCCCAGGTAAGTTGTCAAACTGTTCTTAAACGGTATGACTACTTACTCTGGGGTGGGATCCTGGCACTACTGGCACCATAACTACTACACTGAGCTGTAGTGGTTATTGTGCCAGGATTATTATTTTTTTAAATAATCTATAAGTGCCCCTCCCGAGATCAGGCTCTGGATCCGCCACTGATAGGAGGTGGGGTATAAAACACATTAGGAGAGGAAATAGCACTCAAATAAGGAGTGAAGCAGAGCTGGAGGAGAGAGTAAAGTGCTGCTCTTTAGGAGAGACAGGTGTGTGAGGTAGAGGTTACTCTGGGAGGCCATAAGCTTTCCTAAAGAGATGGGTCTCAAGGCACTTCTTAAAAGATGCAAGACTAGGGGGGAGTCTGATGGTGGTAGGCAGGCTATTCCATAGGAAGGGAGCAGCCCGCGAGAAGTCCTGCAAGCGCGAGTTGGCCGTACGGGTGCGAACACCTGACAGGAGATGGTCACGGGCAGAGCGGAGAGACCGAGAAGGGACATACCCATGGATCTGCGAGGAGATATAAGAGGGGCTAGAGTTGTTCAGTGCTTTATAGGTGTGGATTAGTACCTTGAATTGACTCCTATAGGATACAGGAAGCCAATGTAAGGACTGACAGAGGGGTGAGGTGTGAGAAGACCGACTAGAGAGGGAAACCAGTATGGCGGCATCGTTCAATGCATCAAAAAATAGCAAAATATGAATTTAAAAGTTTATCCAGAAATATGAAATCATTTGAAAAGTTTATTCAAAAATATTAAATTGTGGTCTGAACTGGCAAACCCTTATAAAAAGCTGCATTTCTGGCTGTTAATCCATTGACCCAATAAGAAGCAAAGTATAGTTTGACAGTATGGAGACCTGTCACACACAATGTGTGTTTATTCGCTAGACAGTGATACACAGAGAATAGAAAATAGAACTTGGAAACATTCAGTAACAGTAGTTATGGTATCGTATAGCTAAGATACAAGTTTATTGATCAATCTAGGAAATGGTAAGAAAAGCAGAAATGGTAAAAAAAAAATAATAGTAATATATATATATATAGAGAGAGAGAATTTTCTATTCAATACTTTGGCTAATTTGACCTTACATTTTCTTGCTATTCCCCAAAATCTACCAGTTAAGTGAAAGTAAAACCTTTAGAGAAAGTTCCAACATTTTTTTGTTCTACTCTGCTCTAAAACTTTACAACAGCAGCGCCACCTAGTGCTTGTGAATGCAAATACTGGATTGAATTCTGTGGACAGAATATGACCGGATACATATGGAATAACCAGTGTTAGTGGCAAAGATACTACCGGCAGCCCTACATTCCATACTATCATATAGTACATGAATGCAATCGGCTGAGCATATCAGGCAACATCCTCAACCAGTCCGTCACATCCAAATTTGGTTCCAAAAGTGGAACTTCTGCATTAGCAATTCTAGTGACCGGGAGCTCAGTAGTGGATGCCTCGGGAACCCACAATTTTGGACAAACAGCTTGGAGACAGGTTTAAAAGGAACTGTGAGCTGGCACCTTCTGCCTAATAGCGCCATAACCATAGGCCTCCCAACCGTCCTGATTTCGGTGGGACAGTTCCTATTTTAGAGTCCTTTCACACTGTCTAGACAATGTTCCCCGGATCATGCTTAAGGGGACAGCAATGAACTGAAAGCATAAAGAGAAGCACAACACTATGATCTGGGCGCTAGAATCCTGCACAGAGCTGAAACCGTGCTCTCTGCATAGCCCTCCCTTGGTGGCCTAATCACTACATCGGCACGTGGTGGCCATGGTAGGCAGACAAGTTCTTTCATAAAGCCAGTGCCAGTCAGTGGTCTGTAGTATGTATGGTCAGTAGGCAGATTACTGTATAAGGACCGGTACAGGTTTAGTATGAGAAGGAGGTATGATTTCATGTTAGGATATGGGGGACAGTTGCCTCTTGTTCAGCAATGATTCCTGACATTTTTATATACTATTCAAATGTCTGATTTTGTTTGTTTTTTTACAGGGAGTTACATAGATGAACTTTCTGGATCTCTGTATCAGTAAGTAATTTCATTCTTTGTTAAATAATATGAAAAGATCAGATAAACAGTGTTTCGGGACATATGTTTAAAAATGTAATAAAACCCGGTGTGACAAGTTTGTACACTTTAAAATCTACATGGAAGGGTTTATCATTCTAGACTTGTTCTTTAATGAAAAGATAGTGTGTTATTCTACATCAGGCTTCCCCAAACTCCGGGCCCCCAGATGCTGCTGAACTACAACTCCCATGATTCTTTGAATGAGATAGATAGGCTGAGAATCATGGGAGTTGTAGTTCAGCAACATCTGGAGGGCCGGAGTTTGGGGAAGCCTGTTCTACATGACTTCAGTTATTTACATAAAAACCACTTGTTGGTGTCACGAATGGGACTGCACCAAAAATCGCTTCTTTATTTCCTCATCTAGAGCTGGATTCTGTGACATGAGATAAACTTAGTTCCCGTGACAATTCTTCACAAAGTACAGTTTAAAAAAATACATTTATTTGAGTTCGATTGTTGTTATTTACAGTATTTGCTTTTTCAGGCATAACATTTATTTTACCTCTCAATCTGTTTTGATTTGAGGAGAAATTGCGGAAGCCGTGAGAGGCAGCCACAGAGCACAAGAACGTATTTCCCAATAGTCCTGAATTCAGTGGGTTCAGTACTGCTTTGGGACATCTGTCCCGCCATCGTCGTTTTCTTCTCTGGTGTCCCACCTCTGGGGACATCAGCAGATTGTCCTCAATAAGGACACATACAGTGAAAACAATTGCCTGATTAAAACCAGGAATTTATTTTAAAGTGCTTTATAAGTTGCTACTGTCAAAGTTCTACAGCCAGGGCTGGATGGTAAGAGTTGGGAGTATACTCCTTTAGTACGCAATACTGTAGCAGTAGCAATTTGCTGGGTTATGGATTGGGAATAAAACAGAATATAGTGTGCTCCGTATTTATACAATAAAAAAGAATAATAAAAGGAGGGATACTCACAAGAGAAGAGCAAAAAAAAAGTTTTTGCTTAATCGCAAACAGCGTAGGTGTTTTATTCTTCACCAAGGAAGTAAAATTGCAAATCCTCTGGATAAAATCTTCAGGGATAAAAACAGGAAGGTCCAAATCGAATAAAAACAAATAATAATACTGATATATAGCATAAAACACTGATAGAACATTAACGCATTTCGCCAGAATCTTGGCTTTTTCAAAGTGGGCACTACTCACGGCCAGAAAGAAAAGGGAAGTTGAAGCAGCCATACTGGAATAAGACAAGCGCTAGCAATCCTACTCTCTTATTTATCAGGACAACTACATCGTTTGTATTATTTAAAACATGTTGACATTCCCTGTTTTTCTATTCGTAGGACTGTCGCCAAGTTATTCGAAGAAAATCAGAACTAATAGCTGCCGCACCAACTTGAAACAGAGTTTTATATGGGTATTGTTTAAACTGGCATTTCTCACATTTCAAGACGGAAGTCACCCATCAAATGATCACGGAGCAGATGGACCTACAACTTCACCATCTTCCCTGACAGCCATGCCAAGTATTTTTGGTGGACATGCAGGTGATAGCAGATGCTGGCATTCGTGATGGTCCTAGCTAACTGAACTCATGCCTAGTATCTAACCCACCTGTTATACAGGACATTTCTGAATACCAGTCTAGTAACCACCCAACGGCACCTTATCCACTATTAGTTTTTTCTACCTCCTAAGAAATGTATCCAAACTAAGACCTTCAATTGTTGCTCTTCTAACATTGTTACATTGTTACAGGCCACCGAGACAGTCACTTGTACCATAATATGTCACCTGATCCGACTGTATAAATTGGGTTGCTAGGATTAATTGACAGGCATTCTCTAGTGGAGATAACTGTATTTTCCGAACAACCATTAAGATGATCGTGTTCATTCGTAGGTCAAGGTAAAAGTCTCTAATAGTCTACTTGTCCCTTGCCAAGAGTTTTACGACACAATGCCTTTACTCAGGCTGTGTGTTAGGAACCAATCAGTAACAAATACAAAACTATAGCTAGCCGGAAATTCAGGGAATCTCAGTTCAACAAATGTATCCACCTTGTGTCAGATATTTTTCATCCTTTGTTATGGGGGGGGGGGGGGGGGGGGGAACTGGAAGATGCAATAATATTATTTATTTATTTCATGTAATATGTTCAGAGTCTCTACAAGTGATTAATAAATGTAATTGTGGTCTCGTAGTTCCACTTCATTTTTTTTTTTCCTATCGTACTTTAAAGATGCTAGCGGGTTTGCATGAAATCTTAAAGGGTTATTCCTGGAGTTTGTATGTGCAGCAATTCACAGAGATTAACCCTTCTGCTACCGGAGGTTTCATTCCACCTCTGGCGCCGTCATAGTGGCGTCATCATTCAGCCCATCCAACTTTCTTTGCACTTAATGACAGTCATTGGCTGAGAGCGGTCAGCTGACTCTCTCAGCCAATGATTGTTGACCACCGGGACTTCCAGCTTCTGCAACTCTGAATGCAGATGCATTCACTAGATCACCAGGGAGCATCGGAGTCCAGCGTGGACCCAGGTAAGAGAGTAGACCATTGCTAAACAGTTTGCCCATTACCGGGAGAACCAGGCCAGGATGCTCCTGGCATCATAACCACAGTTGCCTAACCCCAGTTGCAAATTTTGCCGACAAGGTTGGGTGACATCTATAACATATGGTGGTTCATAGAAAGTAAACTCTCAACATTCTAAGACAGCCAAACCAGATAACGATTAAAGATGTTATTAAAGAGAGACCCACTTGGGTGAAGAAAAGTTTCTTATCATTAACTCAATAACTAAAAAGGCCTTAATTGCAGTAAATGTCAAGCATTCATAATGTTGGAGATTTATGAAAAAGTGTTAAATTCTAAAAAGTGGTGCAGAAATATAAAAGGGGAGGAGTCACTAATGGAATGCACCTGCTGGTTCCACTGGTTTCCATGGTGATTACGCCATTTTTAGCACTGTATTTTTGTCACATCCCTAATGTTTGTTCAGTTAAGTAAAAGCCATAAAAGGTTGCTTGCCTGGTAAATCCAATCTGATTGACTTCATTTCGACAACCCCGTTCAGGTAAATATTTTAAGATTTATTCACTAAAGAGTAAACTGTTTTCATTTGAAGACAAATTAACCAAACGGGAAAAATTCTACACTTCGGGTAGGTTTCCGGCTTGGCTATATTGGCCTTTAATGTTACATTTGCATTTAATTCACTCTGAATTCCTGGCATTTCACAGTTTAGTAAATAACTGATTAAAATACTATGCATATTTGGAAATTCTGAGTTAACACACTTTTGTCTTCCGTAACTCTCTGTAGTTTGTATTTGTTGGAGAAAATTCTAGTTAAAAATACAAATCCCATTAAATTGTCGTCGGCAGAATAAATTGTATAATACGCCTAGCATATTAACTGATCATTCAATCGCACATTTTACAAAGTACTTTTTATTCAGCTAGAAGACCCCAGGTGTCCACAAGTCTCACAGAATAATATTATAATGTTTTTTTTTTTAAAAAACAGAACAAACACAAGTTCTGCTGAGCGTCGAAACAGATTGGGTAGGAGGGGAAAATGGTAGAAGCAAGATGCAAAAAGACAGCAATGGGCAGAAGACAAAGTATTCGGTCCACAGTTCTCTATTGTTCAGAAGAAAAGTTTGCATGCAACCTCCCAGTCATTACTTTCAGTCATTACTTCAGGCCACTGAACTTGGCACTCATGATCGCAGAGGGGAACGTCGAAAAAGCAAAGACAATGAGGCGTACTATCCCAGTCCCATACGGTTCCAAAAACAGATCTTTGTTTTCAATTCTTCCAGCTCTTGCCTGTCTGAAGACAGGTCTTGTGCCGACGTGCCCTGTACCCCTCCGACAGCATGTCAGGCAAACAGTTTAAGCAGCTGCTGGAGGGTGAGACCTATTCACTCGTCGAGAGGGCAAGCGTGTGTCTGGTTAATGGGCAAGTTTTAACTATGAGGTACAGAAGCCATGAAATCTTACGTGCGTTCTTAGTGTTCTGAACAATAACCGCGCATATCAAACATGAGAGCATTTCGAGAAAACATTTCACTCCCTAACACAAAACAAAGCTCTGTACGATGCACAGACACAACATGGACATCACTGGCAGTAGTACCGGTTATGGATACAGCAAAAAAAAAAAAAAACAATACACTAAGAATTTATACATTTTCTTTGCTGGTTTCTAATTTTATGACATGGGTGACTAAATCATTAAAATAGATCCAAGTGTCGAGTTAATTATTTGGCCACCAGTGACAAAGACAACTTTACAGGAAAATGTGACAAGTCCAGGAAAAGTACTGAAACTTTGTAATGACGAATCCCCTTGCTAAAATAATATTGGCGGGGGACGCCAAGCGCTGTTTGGCTTATTTCCCGCTCGCCATAATATGTTTCTACAAAGGTCAGATGTCTGTATCCTTGGTCTACAGATATATAGGTGGAGTTAAGGTTTTTATTTTGTAGTTACATGTAATACAGTTTTATCAAATATACATAAATCCAATGTCGTGTTGGAATTGCCACATAGCAAGTTCACAATGTGTTATTCTCCCGGAATATCATTCTTATAGAATATTGTAGAAATACAGCAATTTGTTTTCTTGGATACAAAACAGTGTTATGGAAGTGTCACGGCTCCCAGCGATTCTGCCGGTGTGGCCGCACTGAAACATAGCAGCTACGCCGACTGAAAAATATTATACTTACCTTGGTCGCGGCAATCCGCTGCCCGACCTCCTTCTATTCTGGTCCCCAGCGAGTGCGGCATTCCTAGAGATCCCGGCAACTGCGGTTCCGGTTTTAATAGGAGACTTACCTCCACCCACATCAAAGATGGCGCCAATGTGCATGCGACATCACGTCATAGACGCGCACGCACGTTTTGGGGTCAGAGGTCAGAGACAGCCAATTACAGCCTTAGGAGGGTTATTTAAACCCGAATTATCTTTATGTCAGTGCCCTTTCATGGTTTCCACTAGCTGGTTATCTGAGAGTGTGTTCCTGATTGGGTTTTTCTGGTATTTGACTTTGGCTTCGTTTGGACTTCCCTGATTTCTGGTATCCTTGACTTTTGGCTTTCCTCATCGTTGTGTCCCATTCTGTGTCCCTGACCTCGACAAGTATTCTGACTATTCTCCGGAACGTTAAGTCCGGCCATTCTAAGGTCCGGTTTGACGTTATCCTTAGTCCTAGGTGTGATACTATTTTGTGTGCTGGATCAACAGTAATCCGGACAGGAAGTTAGACACGTTATTGTCTTGTTTGACATGCTAAAATTACTTTTTCTTTTGAAACTGTCAGGGTTTTTCACTAAAATGAGAATTCAGGGTGAATTAAAAAATTTTTAAATTTCAGATGAAAACAAGTTAAACTCGAAAAATTCTCTGTCAGAATTTTGGTTTCAATTTGGATATTTTAGCTTTAAATGGTACCTGTCATGCCCCAAACAAATGATGCTCATTAGATTTGTAATATGATTTTATCTATACATTGTGCTAGTAGTTTGCTAGCTAATGTGTGGATTACAAGAAAAAACTATTTAAAGATGTTTTTTTTCTACTAGCTGTCAGTTAATGCCAACTTTCTCTGCATCATTAAAGGGACAGTCCAGACCCCTAAAGCACTTTAGCTTGCTGATGTGCTTTATGTGTACAGAGTGTGTCTTTTTCTTTTCATTTTATATAAAGTGAAGAATTGAAAAGAAAATGAAACTTTTACAAAGTAACATTTTTACACCCCGTGGCGTGTCAATCAGATAACAGGTTGGGGGAAGATTACTTCCTGGTTGGGTTAACTCAGTTGAGCTAAACTCAAGGAGCAGGCAATTACGCAGAGCACCTGCCTTGCATAGACCTCTCATTGAGCTGCATTGGGAAGTCTGTGATTGGACAGCCACAGAAAGTCTGGGCGGGGTTAGAAGGGGAGGGCTTGCAAAGGCAGCAGACAAGAGATCTGCATTTTTTTAAGCTCTTTTTAGATAAACCCTCAATTAAAAAATAAATAATTAAGTTACAAATTTTGTGTGTGTGTGTATATATATATATAAACTGTTAAATGAGCAGGCAGGGTTGAAGGACAATTTATTATCATGTAACTATATTTTTTTATTCATGAAAACTGGTCATAAAATATAAAAAGCTGCTGAGTAAAACATCTGCATTATTTGTCTGAAATTGGACAATGTAGTCTGCAAAAGCTTGGATATCTGACACCATCGACTTCCGCCATGTTTTTCTGGACACACGTCACAGGAAGGGTGCTGCCCTGAGAATGTAGATTTCCGACTGATTCATGGCTACTACAGAAAAGCAACTTTCTCATGCTGCCCATCACTACATGTATGGATGGATGTTGGATGTGACATCCCTAGCTGAGAGGTAGAAGTCTGACCAAGAGAAGTGACAATGCAAAGATAATCCTTTGATGGCATTTATAGCAGTAACGGGGCAAAGTCAAATTCCAGCAGTGGAGTCCATCGACCTGCCATCTTAAATCGTCACCAAATGAAAATAATGTAGGTCACCTGTTACCTCTGCTATAGTGAATGTTCTTAAATCACTTTAAAGGACATGTCCTACTCCTACTACACATCTCTAATCTAGATTATTTTAGTAGCAGTCAGGAATTGCTTATAGTTGTAATAACAATGTATATTATACCTATAGTGTGATATGGTTATACCATGGGATTCATTCATTAAAATCTGAACTGGAGAGGGAGTGGTTTGATCTCGCTGGAAGCAGTCGCATGTCTGCGGTGCACCAGAGCTATAGCAGCTGTAACAGCAAATTACCCGATACAAACATCGTCAATCCAACTAAAGTCAGACCCCTGTACCCAGCGACAAAACATGGGGAAACAAAGCAAGAAATTAAAAACTCACCCAGATGAAGGATCCAGGAGAATAGGCAATTTTTTTCTTGTGCGGACTAAAACTAAAATGGCGGCGATCCCTTTAAGCTCATCCTCGGAGGAGGACACACTTGATGCCCCAGACCCTATGCCTGAGGCTACTGACCCTCTATCAGACCTGCCTCTTGGAGACCTGGGAGCTCCAGCAACTAAAGGAGACATCCTGAATATCCTGAAAAATGTGCGCACTCTGTTCCGCACAGATATCGCAATTCTGCAGGAAGAGATAACACTTGCCACTGACAGGGTGAGGACTACTGAAAATGACGTCACCTCCATGGCTCAACACCAACAAGGTACTGAGAAGAAGCTACAACGCCTCCAGTCCTCACACCAAGCCCTACAGGCCCGGATGGATTGCCTGGACGACGCACATTGCTGTACTAATATCCAAATTAGAGGCATAGCTGACTTTGCTGATGACAGTGAATTGCCTACTGTCATCCGACGCCTACTTTCAACATTACTCCACCCCAAGCAGGCGAAGGCCGCATCAGTGGAAGGTATCCACAGGCTTCCCAAATCCCCCTGACCTCCGGTGGACCCTTCCAATTCAAGGGTATGCATCTTACGTTTTTGCAAGACCTGTGCAGGGCCACTCTGAACTGGAGACGTTCCATTCGTTAGGTCACCGTGACCCTCAGAGAAGCAGATATTAAGTATCGATGGGGACCCTCTATGCTGATAGCCACACAGGGAGCATCTACCTACCGACTGACGTCGACGACTCCAACTCCTTCCTCAGTAGACTGGGCCTGGATAAACCAGTCTGCAACAAAACATCTCCTGCCTGCGCCTGGGACGTACCCAACATAGTCCTCTTTGTGACGCGCTCCGCTGCTGACACAGGCTGAAGTCAAGGTGCTGTACCGAGTCAGAATAGAGCACCGCCTGACTTTAATACACCACCTACCACAAGTTTACTTTTAGCTTTCTCCTATTATTATTTTACTGTTTTCTTTATTTGATTTAATTGAAATACTTATAATGCTAAAACATTACAATAGCCACAAAGCAACACAGCTTCTGCAAATGTTAACGAATTAACCTGCCCATCTCCCTCCTGGCGCTCAGCGATTAATGAGCACCAGACATAATTTCTTATTTTATCCATCAACATGGCAGTGTATCATATATTCTTAGCCTTTCCAAGGATATTACTATCCTCATACACTATCGCCCATTAATAGCATTACTAATACTCATACCATGGCCGACTAATACTCAACACGGCATAACTAACAAACAACCCGGCACATTCAGATGCCCTGACAGATGGGACTCGACAACCCACTTCTACATAAAGGGCATATGATTCACGGCTTGCTTCTAACAAGGCCATGGCCATTCAGACTCTATGATATCATGTACTTATTGGCTCGTCGCATGTCGGTGTAAGATATAAATAAAGAATTTTAAAAATCTGAACTAGAACAACATTAAAGCTAAAATAGTCAAGCTGTGGTTATGGCTGGTCTGATAATCTCTAAATCGCCTATTTTAGACAGAATTCGGAGTTTAGTGAATAAACCCTTAAGTCTCAACTAATGATACTTATAACAATGTTTTTGTGTGACATATATAGAGGTAAACTGATTCTACTGGTAACATCCATGCAGGAACACAGTTTGATGTAGGGTCTATTGGAGCTGAAACTCCAGGTTTACACATTACAGCAGGTCTAAACAGGACCAGGTTTACACAGGGGCTTATGAGGCCATAGGCTTCTGGCACACATTACAGCAGGTCTAAACAGGACCAGGTTTACATAGGGGCTTATGGGGCCATAGGCTTTGGGCACACATTACAGCAGGTCTAAACAGGACCAGGTTTACATAGGGGCTTATTGGGCCATAGGCTTCAGGCACACATTACAGCAGGATCAGATTTACATCGTTGCTTTTGGGGGAGACTCTAGGCCACAATATGCAATAAACCCAGACTGCCTGATGTTTTGTTGTGATCTGCTTCTCCCATGGAATTCTGGGAGCAATCCTCACAGCTTATGACCATGATGGTGATGTAGATTAATTTAGAAATAAACAAATATGTTTAAATGTCTATCTGTTCCTGTCCAAATCTGAGATGATTAAATTGCGTATACGCAGAAGTAAGTTCACACTGACACATGCAGTTCAGGTTAAAAATAACTTCAGAAAATTTAATGGCATCTGGTTAGAAAACGAGTATGCAGACCCTTTTAAAGGCAAAATGACATCATCATTGAATATCAGATAATAACAAATAAACATCATTAATTGGATTAAATGTTAAGTGGCTATGTCAATGTCCACCCATCAATATTATTAATTGGCTCAGGGATTTGAGTGACTAGCTAGGTGTCCTCCCACCGGGAGGTGGTATTGTTCTGGACACGGGTGTGGACAGATGGCTCAAGCGCCATCTCTCCCAGCATGAGGCTTACTCGGTGGGAAGGGGGGCTTGAGCGTCATTTTGGGCAGTTAGTGATGTCAGACTCGTGGTCAGGTGCAAGGTTCTTTTATGAATAGAACATTTCATTAGGCCGGCGTTCTCATGGCCTTCAGATTATACTATGTTGCAAATTACAGGAGATTCAGCAATTCCGGGGTTAGTCATGTCTTTATAGAAAATACAGTCTCTATTCATTACACTAAATGCTGTTAGGAAATTCTGTCATGTAATGTGGACAAAATGGAGGGTCTGTCATAATGTGAGGTTATGTGAGATTAAAATGGAGTTAGTACAATAATTCAATACAGGTTTAATAAAGATTTTTAATAATTCTACATCAATGGCATCACCAGTTTCAATCAGCAAGCATTGTATATCTTCATGTTTTTTAATATTATCACCCTTAGGGGGCGGTATCCTAACATGGAGTACACACAGATACAGTACAGGAGATGAGACATGGGTAACATGCATAAAGTTGACCTAGTATATATATATTATGTGGTGACTTACAGACTTTATTAATCTACTATTGGTTTTACTTATTAAGTTTAAAGATCCTCTAGGATGTACAATGGACATTATGGCTCAATCGTACCGTATTCTGTCTGCAAGGTCTTATCAGTCCCTCTGTACAGAATTAAGAACAACATATATTATATTCAGAATTTCTCTTAATGGTTATTCCCATGGGACCTTGTTAGCAAACACTGTCGTTTGTGCTGGTTCTCTATTGTAAAATCTTGTCCCAGTTCTTGCTGAATTCAGAATTATTTAGTTAGATCACAGTGACATGAAAAATTGTATGTGCAGGTGCTACTAAATAAAGTAAAATTCCTCTTGGGCTCTGTGCTGTCTGTGCTATATGTGCTGTCTGTGCTATATGTGCTGTCTGTGCTGTATGTGCTGTCTGTGCTGTATGTGCTGTCTGTGCTGTATGTGCTGTCTGTTCTGTCTGTGTTACATAAAATCCTTAGGAACTCTCTACTTTGTAGGAATTCAGCACTTGTTTAGCAATGACCACCCTTCACACCCTAATCTATACTTTTTTCTATAGAGCATTCTCTTAAAGGAATACTCCAAGCACCATAACCACTATAGCAAGTTGTACTGGTTATGGTGCTAGGAGTGCCTTGGCATCCACAAGTGCATGAGCTATACACCCAGACCACTTAATTAAAGAAACATTCCAAGTGCCATAACCACTAGAGCTTGTTGTAGTGGTTATGGTGCCATTTTAGTACGGTTTGACAATTTACCTAGCTCCTGCCAGGAGCTCACAACTGCATCCCCTGTTTCCAGTCTTCTCCTGCTGAGGAATCAGGTTATCTCAACACAACTAAGAAGGGCCATGAGGAATAATACACATTGGCACAAGTGTTTGAAAGGGGAGCATGTGCAGAAGGACACATCGGGGGGAACAAGGGCATGCATGGAGGGACACAAGTGGAGAAAACAGGGACAAGGGCAAAGGCACATAAATTGGGGGAGGGGGGGGAGGCATTAGGGGCAAGAAACGTGAGAGGAAGCGGGGCATGGACAGAGGGGCCAAAATAGGGTTAAGGAATATGGGCAAGGGACATGAGTCTGGGAAAAAGGGAGCATTTGTGGAGACACACAAGGAGGAAGAGGCATGGCAGAGGGGCACTAGTGAGGGAAAGGGGTATAGGCAGGAGAACACACGAATCCACAAGTACAGCCCCTTTCCCACACCCCGTCAAGCATTCTTACATCGCAATGTTGGGAGGTATTAGGCAGCAAAATATTAGATATCATAATACTCAAATAACTGTAACCTAACCTACACAGTGCTCCTAATATGTGTGGGTACAATACATCAAGTATCCCCTAATAAAACAGTCTGCTCTTCCAGATCCTCTTGACTTGTAAGAGGAGATCATGCCAAAACTCACAGAGTTGAATTCAAGTCTTAGCGCATACTTTCAGTCACAATAAAAATAAAAGGTTGTTGAGGCTTTGAGTGCAAGAATGAAACACTAACTAGAATCCCCTCTGACCTTTTCTCCCTATCCATCCTCAGACACACACACGGTCACATGCATCACACGCCCCACCGACCCAGAACAGCAGCTCCGTGTTGTAAAAGGGGTTGTAATGAGGGATAAACAATATTGGCACCTGCTGTTATTTGGAACAAACCCATAATGTGTTGCAGTAGGAGAGGTGACGGGGTCAGTAGGAGAATGCAGCTGCCTGTCATCCACAGAGAAACAACAATTAGTTCACAAGTATAAAGTTTGCGGGCTGCACGCTCTAAACAAAACAATGACAAAAAGACGATAACTTTTTTTTTTACAAGCAGTGATGGGAAATAAGTGGGCGTCTTTTGGTGAAAAAAAAATGAATGCAATCATTGCGTTTGCAACTTTGCAACCCACAGATGGGGTTTCATTTCCAACACAGTGGCTGAATGTTTGAGAAACCACTTTTAGAACTTTGCGCTACATAAAAAAAAGAGGCCAGACCTACAAAAAGTAGATCAATCGCCTTGGAACCTAATGGGATCACAAACAAACAAAACAAAACACTGGATCCTATTTTTGAATGAGGGCATGTGGGCACTTCTAGTACCATAACCACTACATATGGATGCAGTGGTTATGGTCCTTGAAACAAAAAGTAAAGTGAAAGTGCAAGGGGCATAATTTAAAGAAATAACCTGCAAATCTGATTGTGATGAGAACAAATACTACCTTCGGTAAGGATAGGGGATTACTGGAAATGTCTGCCAGAAAAGGTGGTAAATTCTAGCATGGTTAAAGGGAAATGTCAGTTTCATTTTCTGTCATTCCAGTAAACGTTATTGCAGCATTTACTGACTAGCGTGAATACAGGAGACAAGGGAATAAACTTGCAGTATTTCTGCATTATTCAGGTAAGTTATCACATGGTGCATTAAATGGCATCTACAGAGAAATTCCATGCGAGTGCATGCGCAGTCAGCATTATCTCAGCATGCGCGTTTGCGAACATGTTCCACGCCTACGACACTGCAAAGTTTGCCCATCTTTTTAGCACGGCATGAAAATGAACATAAGAAAGATTAGCACTTTAACTTAAAGTCAGCAAAACTTGGAAGTGGCATAGTGTCTCTTTAATAAATTGAAGAATACTTAAAAAAGTGCTTGAGGCTACCCATAGGGATAAATGAGCAAAACTAACATTATTATGGACATGTGAGGTGGGTTTGATTTGATCTGAGTTCAGTCATTTCTATGCATCTTATCATTTCCTAGTATGACAATTACAAAGGGAAGCTAGAATACGTACGTGTATACAACGTCACAATCAGACATTTAGAGGTACTGGGCAAAAGGAAGAACCTGGTTCTCCCTTCCCCAAACCAGACATCATTTCAGACAAGCAGCGACAAAGAACCACTCAACTACTGAGATACATAAACACGTCCACTCTCAGCTACACAGAGGCGACTCTAGACTTTATGAGGCCTTAGGCGAAACGCAAACATGAGGCCCCACTAACAAAAAAGTGTCACATATACACATTGATGCACTGTCTACCTGTGTATGTGCCTGAGAGTGTGTCTGACAGAGAGTATCCTTGTGTGTGTGAATGTATGTCTCTGAGCATGTTTACGTTTTTGTCTGAGACCCTATGTGTATGGGGTAGCTGCTTGAAGTGTGTTGTGTGTATGGGGGGGGGGGTGATGGTGAGAGGGAGAGGCGGTTGATGGTGAGAGGGGGGTGATGGTGTGGGGGTGATAGGGAGAGGGGGGTGATGGTGAGAGGGGGGGTGATTGCGAGAGGGAGAGGGGGGGTGATGGTGAGAGGGAGCGGGGGGTTGATGGTGAAAGGGAGCGGGGGGTTGATGGTGAAAGGGAGCGGGGGGTTTATGAGAGGAAGCGGGGGGTTGATGAGAGGGAGCGGGGGGTAATGGTAAAGTGAGAGGGGGGTAATGTGAGAGTGAGGGGGGTAATGTGAGAGTGAGAGGGGGTGAGGCTGAGGGTGGTGACGGAGGGTTATGCTGAGGGTGGTGGGGGGGTGATGCTGAGGGTGGTTGGGGAGGGGAGGCTGAGGGTGGTGAGGTGGGTGATGCTGAGGGTGGTGGGTGGTGGGGGGCAATGCTGAGGGTGGTGGGTGGTGAGGGGTTATGCTGAGGGTGGTGGGGGGGTTATGCTGAGGGTGGTGGGGGGGTGATGCTGAAGGTGGTAGGGGGAGGGGAGGCTGAGGTTTGTGAAGGGGGTGATGCTGAGGGTGGTGGGTGGTGGGGGTGATGCTGAGGGTGGTGAGGGGGGTGATGCTGATGGTGGTGAGGGGAGTGATGCTGAAGGTGGTGGGGGGTGATGCTGAGGGTGGTGGGGGTAAGACTGAGGGTGGTGGGGGTGATGGTGAGGGTGGTGGGGGGTGGTGAGGCTGAGGGTGGTGGGGGTGATGGTGAGGGTGGTGGGGGGTGAGGTTGAGGGTGGTGGGGGGAGGTGAGGCTGAGGGTGGTGAGAGGGGTGAAGCTGAGGGTGGTGAGGGGTGATGCTGAGGGTGGCGGGGGTTGGCGGTGAAGCTGAGGGTGGTGGGTGGTGATGGGTGATGCTGAGGGTGGTGAGGGGGGTGATGCTGAGGGTGGTGAGGGTGGTGATGCAGAAGGTGGTGGGGGTGAGGCTGAGGGTGGTGGGGGTGATGGTGAGGGTGGTGGGGGGGTGAGGCTGAGGGGGGTGATGCTGAGGGTGGTGGGGGTGGTGATGAGGGTGGTGGGGGCTGGGGGTGGTGAGGCTGAGGGTGGTAGGTGGTGAGGGTAAGGGTGGTGGGAGGTGATGGGGGTGGTGAGGCTCAGGGTGGTGGGAGGTGAGGCTGAGGGTGGTGATGGTGACTGGGAGGGTGAAGGGGGGGTGAGGCTGAGTGTGGTGGGGGGGTGATGGTGAGCCTACCTTGATTTCCCTGGTGGTCCAGTGGGCTCCCTGGTGGTCCGGTGGCCACTGCTCCCGGTCTGCAGCTCCTCAGAGCTGCAGACCGTGTAATCTCACAAGATTTCAGAGCGTTGCCGTGGTAACCCGCGGCGACGCTTTGAGTCACATGAGACTCTCGCGAGTCACATGGTCTGCAGCTCTGCACACTGCAGAGCTGCAGACCAGTGTCTGCGATGGTGGCCGGGCAGCCAGGAGGGGCCTCGCACCCGGCGGCATACCGGGCAAGCCGCCGGGCCCCCTCCTGGTGTCAGGTCCTCGGTCACTGCCCGAGGACCTGACACACTCTGCCCACAGGCGGTTTAGGCGGCCGCGAGGCCCCAGCCAGCACGAGGCCGTAGGCGAACGCCTAAACCGCCTAATTAATGAGGCACCTCTACAGCTACATACCTCTAAGTTATCCCTCTCCGAGATACAATGTACCCTTTGGTCAAATGACGGATAGTTATATGAGATGACAAAGCAAAATCAACCTCAGATTGACCAGACCTATCTCAATAGCTCTATATTGGTGGACACTTTTGGAAAGAACATTGTGTTGTCATTATTTAGTCATTTAAATGGTTATTAGAAGCACCATGACCACCTCAGTGATTGAATCTGTATGGACAGAGTTTTGCTGCAAAATACTGGACATTCCAATCTAACCCCTTGGCTGCCAGATGTCTAGCTCCACCTCCGGCAGTGTCATGGGGTATAATCAGCCTGCCCAGAACTAGAGTTCCGGCCTGGCTGATGGCAACTCTGTGCAAATTTGTTGTCAGTTGTGGCTCTCAGCCATGAATTTTTTTTTTGTAATTCTTTATTTTTGTCGTGCAAATATTTGTCACAAGAAGGTAGAAGGTGCCCCAAAAGCAGTCCTCCAACTTTTCCCACGCTCAACATGCGGGGCACAGAATAATCAGGCACATTTTTTTAAAAATAATAACAAGTAATAACAAGTAATAACAGTCGCTTGTGTAGGTAGCTAGGTTACTGTAGGCTAGGTCTATGCGTTGGCTATGTTTTCTATACCTGGATAGTGTGGGCTTACGAGATACATTATGAGAACAATCCAGAATATATGGAGATATTGACAACATAAACTATACTAGGCTAGCAAACCTAGAGCAGGTAAATAAGGATAAACTAGAGCCTATGCATCAAGGTTATGTTAGGCTAAGTGGGTATGGTCAGTGGTTAGACAGTAGGTTACATGCTTTGCCCCGATCTATGCATTTTAGGTAAATTATGCAAACACGTGTGAAACATTTAAAGAAAATTAAAAATTAAAAACAAGAAGGAAAAAAAATACTTAAACTGCACGAATTTTTAAATAGTATTGCGAGTAATTGCAGACAGTTCAGGACCCCAGGGTTGACGATGGATCTCCTCGTTGAGCCGCAGGTATGAACGGGCAAATTCTCGTGGGTTCCCAGTGGGTGGATGTTGAAGGTGTCGGCTGAGATGGTACTGCGGCTACAGTCCAAGGGTCTGCTCAGCCTATTCCTACCAGCGGCAGGAATAGGGCAGGTGTGTGGGCGATATTGCTCAGAACGTCCAGGCGGTGATGATGGGAGTAGCAGTCCCGGGTATCTGTGGGTCCGACCAAGTGCCTTCTTTCCGCCCCTGTCTGCCGTGATGAGCGGGTCTGCAAGTACTGACCTTTCCGTTTCTTGCCATGCTGTACAATTGTATGTCAGGTCGTATCTGCTATCTGGCATAGAGTCTGCAGGTCGGTCTCCGCTCACGTGGCCCCCGCCATCTTGGTCCTGGGCCTGCATGTTGGTCCGGCAATGCCTCTGAGCTTAGTTTTGGGGCATGGACCGGGATCTCCCCCCCGGTCCAGAGGGGGGGGGTTCAGGGCCGGATCCGCCGTTGGGCTGCATGCATGACAGTCTCCGATGGGCAGGATAGTGGAGTGGCGGCCGTCCACTCCACTCACCGCCAGGCTGGATCCCGCTGGATGCTGCAGGAAACCTCCTCCGGGGGACTAGAACTCCGGGAGCAAGCCTCTCCCCGGCTCCGGTAGCCCGTCTGTGTTGCAGGTCCCGGTTGTTGGTCGTCTGGGTCCGTGAAAATCACGGTCTATAACGTGGATGGGCCATGTTATGCAGGAGCTGCTCTTCCCTGCGACCGCTCGGCTCGGCGGTCCGGCCCCGCCCCCTCAGCCATGAATTTTGACTTCATGGGCCTCTAATTTCTTCAGTTCTGCAGAAACTGGAGCTTGTCAACAGCAAGGAGAGACAACCTGGAGATGGAGGAGGAGGGCGAGGGATAGTGATGTACCGAACTGTTCGCTGGCGAATAGTTCCCGGCGAACATAGCGTGTTCGCGTTCGCCACCACGGGCGAACACATGCGCGGTTCGATCCGCCCTCTATTCGTCATCATTGAGTATACTTTGACCCTGTGCCTCACAGTCAGCAGACATATTCTAGCCAATCAGCAGCAGACCCTCCCTTCCAGACCCTCCCACCTCCTGTACAGCATCCATTTTAGATTCATTCTGAAGCTGCATTCTTGGATAGAGGAGGGAAAGTGTAGCTGCTGCTCATTTGATAGGGAAATGGATAGTTAGGCTAGTGTATTCAGTGTCCACTACAGTCCTGAAGGAGTCATCTGATCTCTGCTGTAAGGACAGCACCCCAAAAAGCCCTTTTTAGGGCTAGAACATCAGTCTGCTTTTTTCCCTGTGTAATCTAATTGCAGTTGCCTGCCTGCCAACTTCTGTGTCAGGCTCACAGTGGATACTGTGCCCACTTGCCCAGTGCCACCACTCATATCTGGTGTCACAATAGCGTGCATTTAAAAACCAAAAAAATGTTTTTTCACTGTTATAGATTGAATAGCAGTTAGTTGTCTGCAAGCGTCTGTGTGTCAGGCCAACAGCGTGTGCTCTGCCAACCTCTGCCAGTGCACAGTGCCACTCATATCTGGTGTCACAATAGCGTGCATTTAAAAACCCAAAACCTTTTTTTTCACTGTAATAGATTGAATAGCAGTTAGTTGTCTGCAAGCGTCTGTGTGTCAGGCCAACAGCGTGTACTCTGCCAACCTCTGCCAGTGCACAGTGCCACTCATATCTGGTGTCACAATAGCGTGCATTTAAAAACCAAAAAAATGTTTTTTCACTGTAATGGATTAAATAGCAGTTAGTTGTCTGCAAGCGCCTGTGTGTCAGGCCAACAGCGTGTACTCTGCCAACATCTGCCAGTGCACAGTGCCACTCATATCTGGTGTCACAATAGTGTGCATTTAAAAACCCCAAAACTTTTTTCACTGTTATAGATTGAATAGCAGTTAGTTGTCTTCAAGCGGGTGTGTCAGGCCTACAACGTGTACTCTGCCAACCACTGCCAGTGCACATTTCCACTCATATCTGCTGTCACAATAGCGTGCATTTAAAACCCCAAAACTTTTTTTTACTGTTATAGATTGAATAGCAGTTAGTTGTCTTCAAGCGGGTGTGTCAGGCCTACAGCGTGTACTCTGCCAACCTCTGCCAGTGCACATTGCCACTCATATCTGGTGTCACAATAGCGTGCATTTAAAAACCAAAATTTTTTTTTCGCTGTTATAGATTGAATAGCAGTTAGTTGTCTGCAAGCGTCTGTGTGTCAGGCCAACAGCGTGTACTCTGCCAACCTCTGCCAGTGCACAGTGCCACTCATATCTGGTGTCACAATAGTGTGCATTTAAAAACCCCAAAACTTTTTTCACTGTTATAGATTGCATAGCAGTTAGTTGTCTTCAAGCAGGTGTGTCAGGCCTACAGCGTGTACTCTGCCAACCACTGCCAGTGCACAGTGCCACTCTTATCTGGTGTCGCAATAGATTGCATTTAAAAACCCAAAAACTTTTTTCACTGTTATAGATTGAATAGCAGTTAGTTGTCTGCAAGCGTCTGTGTGTCAGGCCAACAGTGTGTACTCTGCCAACCTCTGCCAGTGCACATTGCCACTCATATCTGGTGTCACAATAGCGTGCATTTAAAAAACAAAAAATGTTTTCGCTGTTATAGATTGAATAGCAGTTAGTTGTCTGCAAGCGTCTGTGTGTCAGGCCAACAGCGTGTATTCTGCCAACCTCTGCCAGTGCACAGTGCCACTCATATCTGGTGTCACAATAGTGTGCATTTAAAAACCCCAAAACTTTTTTCACTGTTATAGATTGAATAGCAGTTAGTTGTCTTCAAGCGGGTGTCAGGCCTACAGCGTGTACTCTGCCAACCTCTGCCAGTGCACATTTCCACTCATATCTGCTGTCACAATAGCGTGCATTTAAAACCCAAAAACGTTTTTCACTGTTATAGATTGAATAGCAGTTAGTTGTCTTCAAGCGGGTGTCAGGGCTACAGCGTGTACTCTGCCAACCTCTGCCAGTGCACATTTCCACTCATATCTGCTGTCACAATAGCGTGCATTTAAAACCCAAAAAAGTTTTTCACTGTAATAGATTGAATAGCAGTTAGTTGTCTGCAAGCATGTGTGTGTGGCCAACAGCGTGTACTCTGCCAACCTCTGCCAGTGCACAGTGCCACTCATATCTGGTGTCACAATAGCGTGCATTTAAAAACCCAAGAACTTTTTTCACTGTTATAGATTGAATAGCAGTTGTCTTCAAGCGGGTGTCAGGCCTACAGCGTGTACTCTGCCAACCTCTGCCAGTGCACATTGCCACTCATATCTGGTGTCACAATATCGTGCATTTAAAACCAAAAAACTTTTTTCACTGTTATAGATTGAATAGCAGTTAGTTGTCTTCAAGCGGGTGTGTCAGGCCTACAGCGTGTACTCTGCCAACCTCTGCCAGTGCACAGTGCCACTCATATCTGGTGTCACAATAGCGTGCATTTAAAAACAAAAACGTTTTCACTGTAATAGATTGAATAGCAGTTAGTTGTCTGCAAGCGCCTGTGTGTCAGGCCAACAGCGTGTATTCTGCCAACCTCTGCCAGTGCACAGTGCCACTCATATCTGGTGTCACAATAGTGTGCATTTAAAAACCCCAAAACTTTTTTCACTGTTATAGATTGAATAGCAGTTAGTTGTCTTCAAGCGGGTGTCAGGCCTACAGCGTGTACTCTGCCAACCTCTGCCAGTGCACATTTCCACTCATATCTGCTGTCACAATAGCGTGCATTTAAAACCCAAAAACGTTTTTCACTGTTATAGATTGAATAGCAGTTAGTTGTCTTCAAGCGGGTGTGTCAGGCCTACAGCGTGTACTCTGCCAGCCTCTGCCAGTGCACAGTGCCACTCATATCTGGTGTCACAATAGCGTGCATTTAAAAACAAAACTTTTTTTTCACTGTAATAGATTGAATAGCAGTTAGTTGTCTGCAAGCATGTGTGTGTGGCCAACAGTGTGTACTCTGCCAACCTCTGCCAGTGCACAGTGCCACTCATATCTGGTGTCACAATAGCGTGCATTTAAAAACCCAAAAACTTTTTTCACTGTTATAGATTGAATAACAGTTAGTTGTCTTCAAGCGGGTGTCAGGCCTACAGCGTGTACTCTGCCAACCTCTGCCAGTGCACAGTGCCACTCATATCTGGTGTCACAATAGCGTGCATTTAAAAACAAAAACTTTTTTCACTGTAATAGATTGAATAGCAGTTAGTTGTCTGCAAGCGTCTGTGTGTCAGGCCAACAGCGTGTACTCTGCCAACCTCTGCCAGTGCACAGTGACACTCATATCTGGTATCACAATAGCGTGCATTTAAAAAACCCAAAACTTTTTTTTCACTGTAATAGATTGTATAGCAGTTAGTTGTCTGCAAGCGTCTGTGTGTCAGGCCAACAGCCTGTACTCTGCCAACCTCTGCCAGTGCACAGTGCCACTCATATCTGGTGTCACAATAGCGTGCATTTAAAACCAAAAAACTTTTTTCACTGTTATAGATTGAATAGCAGTTTGTTGTCTTCAAGCGGGTGTCAGGCCTACAGCGTGTACTCTGCCAACCTCTGCCAGTGCACAGTGCCACTCATATCTGCTGTCACAATAGCGTGCATTTAAAACCAAAACATTTTTCCACTGTTATAGATTGAATAGCAGTTAGTTGTCTTCAAGCGGGTGTCAGGCCTACAGCGTGTACTCTGCCAACCTCTGCCAGTGCACATTGCCACTCATATCTGGTGTCACAATAGCGTGCATTTAAAACCCAAAAACTTTTTTCACTGTTATAGATTGAATAGCAGTTAGTTGTCTTCAAGTGGGTGTCAGGCCTACAGCGTGTACTCTGCCAACCTCTGCCAGTGCACATTGCCACTCATATCTGGTGTCACAATAGCGTGCATTTAAAACCAAAACACTTTTTTCACTGTTATAGATTGAATAGCAGTTAGTTGTCTTCAAGCGTGTGTGTCAGGCCTACAGTGTGTACTCTGCAAACCTCTGCCAGTGCACAGTGCCACTCATATCTGGTGTCACAATAGCGTGCATTTAAAACCCCAAAACGTTTTTTTACTGTTATAGATTGAATAGCAGTTAGTTGTCTTCAAGCGTGTGTGTCAGGCCTACAGCGTGTACTCTGCCAACCTCGGCCAGTGCACAGTGCCACTCATATCTGGTGTCACAATAGCGTGCATTTAAAACTCCAAAACTTTTTTTTACTGTTATAGATTGAATAGCAGTTAGTTGTCTTCAAGCGTCTGTGTGTCAGGCCAACAGCGTGTACTCTGCCAACCTCTGCCAGTGCACAGTGCCACTCATATCTGGTCTCACAGTAGCTTGCACGCATAGTACCACTAATCCCCCCAAAAATGACAGGCAGAGGCAGGCCACCCCGCAGGGGCCATCGTGGTCGTGGTGCTGTGATTCCCTTTTGCCCTAGAATAATGCCCAGTTCTCTGTGGCCACGTACCCTGAACTTGAAAAGTTCTGAGGACATAGTTGACTGGCTAACACAGGACACCCAATCTTCTACAGCTTCCGCTTGGAACCTTGATGCACCATCCTCCTCCAGCTTAGCTTCGGGCACCTCTCAAGATACCACTCACCCGCCTGCCGCCACAACCTACACTAGCACCACAGCTGCTTCACTTTATCAGTCAGAGGAGTTATTTACACATCCGTTTGAAGAAATGAGTGATGCGCAACCATTATTGCCAGAGGATGTAGATAACAGGGACATGTCTCAGTCAGGCAGCCTTACACACTTGGACGTACGGTGTGATGATGATGATGTTGTACCCGCTGCTGATTCCTTTGCTGAGTTGTCACATACAAATGAAGCGGTTGATGATGACGATGCGTCCATGGATGTTACGTGAGTGCCCGCTAGGCAAGAAGAAGAACAGGGCGAAAGTTCAGATGGGGAGACAGAGAGGAGGAGGAGACGAGTTGGAAGCAGGGGGAGGTTGTCACAAGGAGCTAGTGGCACAGTCAGACAGCATGCATCGGCACCCGGGGTCAGCCCAACAGCATGCCAATGAACGCATGCTGTGTCCACCACCAGAATGCCGTCATTGCAGAGCTCAGCAGTGTGGAATTTTTTTGTGTGTCTGCCTCTGACAACAGCGATGCCATTTGCAACCTGTGCCAAAAGAAACTGAGTCGTGGGAAGTCCAACACCTACCTAGGTACAACTGCTTTGCGTAGGCACATGATCGCACATCACAAACGCCTATGGGATCAACACATGAGTACAAGCAGCACACAAACTCAAAGCCGCCATCCTCCTCCTGGTCCAGCATCTTCAGCCACATCAAACACTGCTCTCCTCCTTGCCCCCTTTCAACCATCCGCCACTCCGTCTCTCGCCTTGAGCAGTTCCCGCTCATCTGCCCACAGTCAGGTGTCTGTCAAGGACATGTTTGAGCGTAAGAAGTCAATGTCAGAAAGTCACCCCCTTGCCCAGCGTCTGACAGCTGGCTGGTCTGAACTATTAGCCCGCCAGCTTTTACCAAGCTGGTAGAGTCTGAGGCGTTCAAAAAATTTGTAGCTATTGGGACACCGCAGTGGAAGGTACCCGGCCGAAATGTATTTTCACAAAAGGCAATCCCCCAACCTGTACTCGATTGTGCAAAAGGAAGTAATGGCATGTCTGGCACACAGTGTTGGGGCAAGGGTCCATCTGACCACTGATACCTGGTCTGCAAAGCATGGTCAGGGCAGGTATATCACCTACACTGCGCATTTGGTAAACCTGCTGACGGCTGCCAAGCATGGAATGCGTGGCTCTGCAGAGGAGTTGGTGACACCGCCACGACTTGCAGGCAGGCCTGCTGCCACCTCCTCTACTCCTCCTACTCCATCCTCTTCCATAACCTCCTCGGCTGAGTCCTCTTCTGCTGCTGCGTCTTGCTCCACATCAACTGCACCCCCCCAGCTCCCCAGGTACTATTCCACATCCCAGATACGGCAGTGTCACGCGGTCTTGGGTTTGACTTGCTTGAAAGCAGAGAGTCACACCGGACAAGCACTCCTGTCCGCCCTGAACGCACAGGTGGAAAAGTGGCTGACTCCGCAGCAACTGGATATCGGCAAAGTGGTTTGTGACAACGGAACAAATTTGTTGGCGGCATTGAAGTTGGGCAAGTTGACACATGTGTCGTGCATGGCAGATGTGTGTAATCTGATCATACAACGCTTTGTGCATAAGTACACAGGCTTACAGGACGTCCTGAAGCAGGCCAGGAAGGTGTGTGGCCATTTCAGGCGTTCCTACACGGCCATGGCGCACTTTGCAGATATCCAGCGGCGAAACAACATGCCAGTGAGGCGCTTGATTTGCGACAGCCCGACACGTTGGAATTGAACACTCCTAATGTTCGACCGCCTGCTCCAACAAGAAAAAGCCGTTAATGAATATTTGTATGACCGGGGTGCTAGGACAGCCTCTGGGGAGCTGGGAATTTTTTGCCACGTTACTGGACGCTCATGCGCAATGCCTGTAGGCTCATGCTTCCTTTTGAGGAGGTGACAAACCTAGTCAGTCGCACCGAAGGCACCATGAGCGACATCATACCATTTGTTTTCTTCCTGGAGCGTGCCTTGCGAAGAGTGCTGGATCAGGCCATAGATGAGCGTGAAGAGGAAGAGGAAGAGTTGTGGTCACCATCACCACCAGAAACAGCCTTATCAGCATCGCTTGCTGGACCTGTGGCAACGCTGGAAGACGATTGTGAGGAAGAGGAGTCAGAGGAGGAATGTGGCTTTGAGGAGGAGGAGGAAGACCAACCACAACAGGCATCCCAGGGTGCTCGTTGTCACCTATCTGGTACCCGGGGTGTTGTACGTGGCTGGGGGAAGAACATACCTTCATTGAGATCAGTGAGGAGGAGGAACGGGAAATTAGTAGCTCGGCATCCAACCTTGTGCAAATGGGGTCTTTCATGCTGTCGTGCCTGTTGAGGGACCCTCGTATAAAAAGGCTGAAGGAGAACGACCTGTACTGGGTGTCCATGCTACTAGACCCCCGGTATAAGCAGAAAGTGGCTGAAATGTTACCAAATTACAACAAGTCGAAAAGGATGCAGCATTGGCAAAATAAATTAAAAGGTATGCTTTACAAAGCGTAGGGGTGGGGGCCGGGGGGGTGGACAGTAGGTCCCCCCCCCCCCTTATCCTTATTTAATGAATATTCCCCTGTATAACAATGTTTGGCATGTAGTGAATATTCCCTATTCTGCTCTGTGTCAGTGTGTATCAGGGTCTCTGAGGACAGGTGTCAATCCATATCTGCCAAGTGACCCTATGTAGGAGGAACAGTCCCTATTCTGCTCTGTGTCAGTGTGTATCAGGGTCCCTGAGGACAGGTGTCAATCCATATCTGCCAAGTGACCCTATGTAGGGGGAACAGTCCCTATTCTGCTCTGTGTCAGTGTGTATCAGGGTCTCTGAGGACAGGTGTCAATACATATCTGCCAAGTGACCCTATGTAGGGGGAACAGTCCCTATTCTGCTCTGTGTCAGTGTGTATCAGGGTCTCTGAGGACAGGTGTCAATCCATATCTGCCAAGTGACCCTATGTAGGAGGAACAGTCCCTATTCTGCTCTGTGTCAGTGTGTATCAGGGTCTCTGAGGACAGGTGTCAATCCATATCTGCCAAGTGACCCTATGTAGGAGGAACAGTCCCTATTCTGCTCTGTGTCAGTGTGTATCAGGGTCCCTGAGGACAGGTGTCAATCCATATCTGCCAAGTGACCCTATGTAGGGGGAACAGTCCCTATTCTGCTCTGTGTCAGTGTGTATCAGGGATCCTTAGGATAGGTGTCAATCCATATCTGCCAAGTGACCCTATGTAGGGGGAACAGTCCCTGCTCTGTGTCAGTGTGTATCAGGGTCCCTGAGGACAGGTGTCAATCCATATCTGCCAAGTGACCCTATGTAGGGGGAACAGTCCCTATTCTGCTCTGTGTCAGTGTGTATCAGGGTCCCTGAGGACAGGTGTCAATCCATATCTGCCAAGTAACCCTATGTAGGGGGAACAGTCCCTATTCTGCTCTGTGTCAGTGTGTATCAGGGTCTCTGAGGACAGGTGTCAATCCATATGTCAAGGTGTCAATATGTCATATGTCAGGTGTCAATCCATATCCATTGTGATTTAGGAATGTTAGGTGATTTATGCCCTTTATGGATTAAAACCAGACTCTGCATCAACTGTGTAATTTTCCATGGGAGTTTTGCCATGGATCCCCCTCCGGCATGCCACAGTCCAGGTGTTAGTCCCCTTGAAACAACTTTTCCATCACTAACTATTGTGGCCAGAATGAGTCCCTGTGGGTTTAAAAATCGCCTGCCCATTGAAGTCTATGGCGGTTCGCCGGTTCGCGAACATTTGCGGAAGTTTGCGTTCGCCGTTCGCGAACCGAAAATTTTATGTTCGCGACATCACTAGCGAGGGCGGGGAGGAAACAGGTATGGGAGCAAACTGTTACTGTTACTGTACCAGAGTAATATTGAGTATCCCTTTACTATATTTTTTTTCTCTTTTGATTCATGCTTCCCAGTCTGCTTGGTCTCAACATGATGGTCATATTTTGCAATCGATACACTGCATTTATGGGTTATTTCTCTAGTGTTTTAAATATCTGACACCCAGAGCTTGGTGATCCCCAGTTTTCCAATTACAGCTGCCTTTCTTGTGACCCCTATTGTTAGGTTATTGATCAGAGTAATATAAGAGTTAGCAGTAAGTGTGCAACTAATGATTAACTATTTATATCTTTTTTATTCTTACCATTGTTTTTGTTTTTTGTTAGTTATTCACATATGGCCTTATCCCTTATAAAACCAAGGAACAACTTTGCCATACGCTATATAAATGTAAGATTTATTAATTGTCCTTGACTAAGTACAAAGCAGACACCTGCATAATGCAGACCATTAAGCACATATGCATGACATAATAGAAAGACTCAATAATACAATGGTGAGAGGCCTTTTTAAAGGGACACTCTGGGGACCAATACAACAGTTATCCAAGTTGTAGGTTTAAGGCTAAATAGTTATCGATATGTTTTGTAGCATTCTGTATCCTCATCCTGAATCCACTGTCCCAACTCCCAATTCTAAAATAATTCCCTTCTTGCTATCCCTCTATAATGACCTGCAGTCAGGAAGCACAGCCACGCTTTAGGTAGCAATTCACCTACAATTAGTTGAAAGCTTAAAGAGCCATTATAGTCACCAGAACAACTACAGCTTAATGTATAATCAGTCCCTGAAGGCTTTTTGCAGTAAACACGGTCTTTTCAGAGAAAATGCAGTGTTTACATTACAGCCTGGGGATACCTCCACTGGCCACTCCTCAGATGGCTACTAGAGGTGCTTCCTGGGTCAGTGCTGCACAGTGTGACTGACATTCAGTGTCTCCACCCTCTGTGTGGAGACACTGAACTTTACCCATTGCATCCCTATGAGGAGATATTGATTGGTCATAGTGGTGTTTAGCTCCGATCTCTGGCCTGCCTCTTTGGCTGAGATGATCAGAATTGACAATCTCAGCCAATCCAATGCTTTCCTATGGGAAAACATTGGATTAGCTGAGATTGTCAATTCTGATGATGTCAGCAAACGAGGCGGATCTGGGACGGAGCCAGACACAAAACCCAACACCTTTCTAACCCACCTAAACGGTGGTTTTAGAACCATAGTGTCAGGAATACACGTTTGTGTTCCTGACACTATAGGGCCCTTTAAAACACAACGTCAAGACTCAGAAACTGTAAAACTCAGAACTGATTCTGTGTCCAGCGACCTTTGAAATATGCTAATATATATATTTGCGGTTATTTGCATTTTATATATAGATAGATATATATAGAATGTCATTCTAAGTGTATTTTGTTACCAATATATATATTAATAACAAAATACAGTTAGAATGAAATTACATATGTATATATAATTTATATTAAATTTTGTTTCAATATTTTATTTATTAATTTTATTATTTTATTTATTATTGTAATTATATGTATATATAATATATATATGTAGATTATATATATAATATATATACATATTATATATATGTAACGTCATTCTAAGTGTATTTTAATACTAATATATGTACTTATATTAGTATTAAAATACACTATGTATGACGTTA
This sequence comes from Pelobates fuscus, assembly GCF_036172605.1. NCBI lineage: Eukaryota > Metazoa > Chordata > Amphibia > Anura > Pelobatidae > Pelobates > Pelobates fuscus. The sequence continues at coordinate 28,845,295 of NC_086327.1, forward strand.
AATATATATAATATAATTTATTTATTTTATTTTATAACCTGTCTAATATTTTTTTTTTTTACACTACCTACCAGCAGGGGGACTGTCTAATATTTCAAACAGTCCCCCTGCTGGCAGATCCACAGCCAGCTATAGGGGGCCATGTGATCGCTCTTTGAGAGCGATCACATGGCCCCCGGGGGCCTGATTTGCCGTGGGGGGGCTGCCTGGGCTGTCAGGCAGTCCTCCCGAAGCGGAGGTGAGTAGGTGAGTATACCGGGCGCTCCAGGGCTCAAAGCCGTTACGGCGTTCCATGCCGCCGCAACGGCTTTAAAGCCCACTAAATGCGGGACGGCATGGAACGCCGTAACGGCGTTAACGGGTTAAACACACCTCCAGTGATTGTCATACAGCCACTGGAGGCACTTCCTGCTGCAGCAACCAAGTAAAACAACAGTTCCATAGGAAACAGGGGTGAATTTCCCATGAGGCAGAGTAGGCACCTGTCCTGTAGGGAGCGCCTATTTGTAGCACTTATAATATGACAGCCACTAGAGCCCGCTTCCGTGATTCTCAGTGTGAAAATCACAGTGAGAAGACGCTGGACGTCCATAGGAAAGCATTGAGTAATGCTTTAGTATGGGCGGTTTGAATGCGCATCTGGCGCTGACGTCGGCAGGAGGAGGAGAGGTCACCGGCACCGAGGGAGCCTGGCGCTGGAGAAAGGTAAGTGGCTGAAGGGGTTTTAACCCATTCAGCCCAGCGGGAGTGGGGCCATGATGGTGGGGGGGACCTAAGGACCACATAGTGCCAGGAAACCGAGTTTGTTTTCCTGGCACTATAGTGGTCCTTTAAGTAGCCTTGCATTCCCCTTTTTTTAAGGTGCTTTTAAAACCCCTTTTCTGCTGAATAGAAAGGTGGATCAATAATCTTAGGGACAGGAACACTACACCTTACAGGTTTGTAAGGGGTTCAAGAAAAAGAAACAAAAATATCCACCATATATGAGGTTTTTTTTTCTAATTAAATTTTTTTTAATAGATTATTATCTTTTCATGTACAGAAAATTCACTGGGCCCATTCACGCATAGTTTGTTATGATCAAAATATGATTACTTATCAGATAGCGAGAAGAATGCTTTCACATGCATGTGAAAAACATTAAATGGAGCGAGGGATAAAAGAACGTATGATGCAAATAAAAATAATTCTGAGAACCTTTTCAAACAGAAAAAAGCAGCTCGTTATGGTGATTAATTAACCATTCTGTAAATTCAAGGCCAAGATAGTTAAATGGGAAAACAAAAAGTAAGGATTTAGTCAATGAACTTTGAATTGTAGTGAACAAAAAATCAAATTGGAAAAATCAGGCAGAAGTAGCCGAGTCTTGACTATGGCTAAATTGGAGAATTCTTCTAACACAGCTACTTTTACCTGAATTTTGCAATTGGAATTTTACGTCACTGCAATCCACTGTTGATGAATAAACTCCTTAATTTTAACCCCTTAAGGACACATGACATGTGTGACGTGTTATGATTCCCTTTTATTCCAGAAGTTTTGTGAATTTCAATTTTAATCACTGAGACGTTTGGGGATTATCTATTTGTATATTAGTTTTGGTGCAATTTTTATGCCACATTATACATTTTTTGAATGGCCTTGAATACAGTCAGTCTTCCCCGACATACCAAACTGCTACATTTTTAGACTTCTTTTATATCATCCTGCTAACTGGAACGCAACCTAATATGACTCACCTATGCAGCTACATATTTTTTCATTACATTTTAGTTACTTCAAAACAAAACTTTTTTTTTCATGTGGTTACTTTAAAATTTAAAACCACCTTCTGTGTATGTAAAATACAAATTTTAAACGCTACACAAAAAAAGTTAAAAGAAGTTAGCTAGACTCAGAATATTGACACTCTATGGGAAACTGATTAAATTCTGGGTGGATGGATGAACTGGGCTGAAAGTAGTCAAATCTGCCAAATATTTATGACCAGTTCCTGCAATATGGTGCTTAGCACCACCACCCTGGGAATACTCAGGATAACCAGCTTTTAAGTGGAAAGTGAAGTGTTCCTTTTTTTTTTAAACAAATTATAGAATCTTGAGGCTACGACTGGTCGTGAAAGAATTGGGCTAAAAACTTGACAATGAAAAATGATGATTGTCCAGAGACAAACAATAATACCACCTGCCGCATTGTCCCTTCCTATGTTTTCCCCTAGTCCTTTCCAGAGACCCCCTTCCCTACAAAATTCATCTAATGCATGTACTGTGTCTTACTGTTTGAGGCAGCTGCCAACACCACAGTCATCAAAGCCTTTAAATGCTAATTATTCATAGGGCCTACTGACTGGCCCGCTTTTCCTTTCTGCGTACGCCGTCTCTACAAGCACGGCCAAGCGTGTGGGGTCCCCCCTTGTTACCAAATAAATGTTGCTCATTTATTTATTTCGAATCAGACACGGATGAACACACGGGACTTTAGTTACAACCCTCCGGGGTTCAACTTACTTCAAGTTCACTAGTCTGAAATAATGCGTGAATGGGAATGGGCAGGGCGTGATCGCAGCAAGACCGAACTGCTCAGTATTCATGGCCGAAGGATTCTCCACCCTCCCTCTGTGGCCTTAACCCACTTTCCCTCCTCTACACTTCGCACAATGGGAGTTAAAGCAAAAGAGCCTTTTACTAAACTCTGTTTCAATATGAGAAACCAGCCAGGCTGGGCCGAACAATGGATGCAGTGAGCTGTATCGGTCTATGGTAGGTTGGTTAGGTAATTCGTCTCCTGAGTTTGACTGCTTGTGGACATATGTTGAGAGTTGAAACTAGTAAGGTCAGCCATATGCTCTACAGGTTGAAAGTATTTAACTGTTTTATAATGACAACTGTTTATGTTCCAATTTGTTCAGATCTTATCTATCAAATAGCTTCAAAAGAACATAGATAAATGTTACGATAAGCCTACTGATCTACTGACCAATGGTCAAGTACATTTATGGAAGGAGTATATAAAAGGCAGCAAATTATAACCATAACTTATACAACTGATAATGTTTAACTATGTGTGTTGTATATGTATAAATTAAACACTCTGAGAGAGTTGTCGAAGGGTCTCACTACACACTCGAAAATGAGAGAAATGATCGCGTATGTTTCCTGGTAAAATGCTTTCTAATACACAAATACACAAGTTGCACCTGATATGGATACAATACTTTTAACTTGAATATAAAAACACAGAAATAAACCCTGCACTCAAACTCACGTTACTTGTGTGTGGCCGCAATGGCTATAGTATTTGTCAGCCTGTATACATAAAACAAAGCCCCCCAAAAAGTAACCGATACAATATCCTAATTCTTTATGTGCATTCAAATAATAGAGGGTTTAAGGACCATTGCAAGGGCCAATATGAGTGCATGCTCACCTGCCAACAACAATGGTGGCTCAAATCGTGCACAGGTAATCGTGCACAGTTTTTCATCTACGTAATTTAACAGAAAATGTATGGCTAGCGAAATTAGTTTCAAGCTTTTTTGAGCAGGTAGTTTATATACTGGCGGACATCTACATATGAGTTCAGTGGAACACACTATTGTTTAACCGCCTAACATAAGTATAATTATTAGTCCACAAACTACCAGTCTAAAGTCTTAAGTCACAGAGAAATAAGAACTCAGCTCAAACTCCCACTACTCTTGGGCGGCAGCAATGACTATTGTATTAATTGTTCACATAGATAAACAAAACAAAAAAAGTTACCTGCTCACTATCCCAAATCCCTATGAACATTTAAATAACAGAGGATTTTATAACCACTGCAATGGACATTGGAATGTAAGCTCACAGGTCAAATTAAGGCAAACCTCTTAAAGGGATACTGTAGTGCCAGGAATACAAAGCTGTATTCCTGGCACTACCGATCTCTCTGCCTCCCACCTCCCTCGCAACCCCCTCCCCCGGTAAATAAAGGGATAAAAACCCTTTATTTACTTACCTTATCACAGCACCGATGTCTCTCGGCGCTGGGTCGAAGCTCTGCCCCTCCTCCATCCCGTGATGACCGGGGTCTAATGCGCATGCGCTGCAAATGCCGCACGCGCATTAGACCTCCCCATAGGAAAGCATTGAATCAATGCTTTTCTATGGGGAAAAATCTGACGCTGGAGGTCCTCATGCAGAGCAGAGCATGAGCACCTCCAGCGCCAGATAACGGACCAAAAGTCCGTTACAATTCCGGAAGCCACTGAGACAGCCACTGAGGGCAGACTGCTGCAATGTAAACATTGGAGTTTCTCTGGAACTACACTGTTATACATTGCAGCACTAGGGGCAAAACGGACACAGCACCCAGACCACTGGAGTGAGTTGAAGTGGCCTGGGTGCCTACAGTGTCCCTTTCAGTGAGTCCTACACTAACAGTTCACCTTACTGTATCTTGTAGAACTTTGCTGGAAATTTAAGTGCCAAAGGGGTGAACAACACATTGGGGGCTAAACTAGGTGTTTATTGGACAATCAAGACATACATATAGGTTGGATACAAAATGGCGGTTACAGGAGAGTTACTTATATTGGATCGTTCTGTTCTTTAGCTTGTTTGTTTGTTTGTCGGTTTTAAACAGTAATTCCATTTGATGAAAAAAAATGAAAGCTCAATTTAAGCTAAGATAGCCGAGCTGTGACTTTAGCAGAGTAGGAGAACTTTTCCTAAGCAGCTATTTTGGTCTGAAGTTTTTTTCACTGCAATTCTGTGTTTATTTAATAACAATGTACATTGTGTGAATTAACTAATAAACATCAGCATGAGACAAATCCAAAGAATACTTCCATTTCGTGAAAAAAGCAACGATTGATCGATTATTACAGTAAAAACAAAAAAGCATTGGACACTAATTGTTTGATTATGTAGGTAATAGGAGATGTCATATAAAAGCATCCCAGGCACAGTGCTGAAACATACAAATAAATCAACTATTTATTGCTCTAATCATGAGACTTGAAGTTCTAGTTTGTTGTCATCTGCATGTATTGGTAGTAGATATATGGAATCGCCTTCGAGTAGAGATGGTAAACGTTTACATAGTAAAGGAATTACATTTTCCTTTGGATGTTCTGAAAGTATGGCTTGCATCCTTATCCACAGGGACGCAAACACAGCACATGTCACTAATTAGTCAAATAAAGTATGTGAGACACTTTCATTAGACTCTTCCCAATATCAGTGTGGTTTCCAAGGCAACTGAAAAGTTACAAACGTAGAATCTTTCCATTTAGAAAAATGTCCTTAAAATCTGCATTTCATTTATTAATTACCCACAATTCCTAGTTTAGTGAACAACATAGATGGCACTTTGTTTTTTAAAGGGACACTATATTCACCTGAACAACGTTAGCTTAATGAAGCAGTTTTGGTGTATAGAACATGCCCCTGCAGCCTCACTGCTCAATCATCTGCCATTTAGGAGTTAAATCCCTTTGTTTTTGAACCCTAGTCACACCTCTCTGCATGTGACTTGCACATCCTTCCATAAATACTTCCTGTAAAGAGAGCCCTATTTAGGCTTTCTTTATTGCAAGTTCTGTTTAATTAAGATTTTCTTATCCCCTGCTATGTTAATAGCTTGCTAGACCCTGCAAGAGCCTCCTGTATGTGATTAAAGTTGAATTTAGAGATTGAGATACAATTATTTAAGGTAAATTACATCTGTTTGAAAGTGAAACCTGTTTGTTTTTTTTCATGCAGGTCAATCATAGCCAGGGGAGGTGTGGCTAGGGCTGCATAAACAGAAACAAAGTGATTTAACTCCTAAATGACAGTGAATTGAGCAGTGAAATTGCAGGGGAATGATATACACTAAAACTGCTTTATTTAGCGAAAGTAATTTAGGTGACTATAGTGTTCCTTTAAGATGTTTTTTTGTGCATGTTCTTATAATCACATATTAACACCACTGAACGCCATTTAAATTTCACTTCTTTTTAACAAGAGATTCATTTTTTAGACTTATTTTTTGGTTTTGATTTGGGCAAAAAACATTGTGAATAAAACAATCCTAAAATTTATAGTAGGTAAATGTTATATAAGTGGCAGGAGTTTCTAATTTGGAAAGACACCGACATTCCAACAGACCGAATTTGTGAGAAACGTTAAAGGGACACTATAGTCACCAGAACAACTACAGCTTAATGTAGTAGTGGTGAGTATAATCATTGCCTTCAGGCATTTTCATGTAAACAGACAGTGTTTACATTGCCCCTAGGGACACCTCCAAGTGTCCACTCCTCAGATGTCCACTAGAGGGGCTTCCTGGCTCAGGGCTGTACAGTAAGCAGCCCTGCCATTCAGCGTCTCCACGCTCTGCATAGAGACGCTGAATTTTCCTCATAGAGATGCATTGATTCAATGAATCTCTATGAGGAGGTCCTGATTGCCAAAACAGCATTTGGCCCCGCCCTCGTGCCGATTTTAGCCAATCCAATGCTTTCACTATGGGAAAGAATTGGATTGGCTAAAAATCGGCCATTTTGATGATGTCACAAAAGGGGCAGAGCCAGCACCGGTGGACCCGTGTGGCGCTGGAAATAAGATGAGATTTAAACTTTTATTGAGTTTAGCACTATTGAAGCCCATGGAGCAGCGCAGCTAAGGGGAATGGGCCTTGACATTGCCAGGAGGCAGGCAGCTAGTTGTCAGTAGTTGGGGGCTGGTCTAAGGACATGGAGTGGGGAGGAGTTACTAAAGGGGGTATAAGTAGCGGCCATTTTAGGTCTAACGGCACTTTTAATCCAAAGTTACACTTACCTGTTCGTTGTAGCAGGATTTGTGTGGCTTTGTTTTCTTTTGTCTCCTCTGCAGGTTTTCAGGACGATGGAAGATTGGCTGGAAGGAGTCAGGGCTGCTGTGCAGGAGAGGGGTCTCGAGTGGCTGAGGGACCGTCTTGGTGATGCTCTGCCGTCCGGATCTGGTAGCTCCCAGGGTCAGAGGCCGGTGAGGAGAACGAGGCCTCCGCAGAGGCTGAGCCCCAGCGTGGTTCCAGCTTCCCGGCGTCCGAGGAGCCCCTCCAGAGGTCGTCGGGGCGGCAGTGAGGCGGTTGGCGGGCAGGCCGCAGGTGGAACCGGCCGCGGGCGTCGTCGCGGTGTGGTAGCACGAAACGGCCGTCAGGCGAGGCCGGAGTCGCAGGCCGCGGGTTCAGGAACCGAGTCGGAAACTGCCGAACGTTCAGGGAGCGAACATGGAGGTGGGCGGATCGCTGTTCGGACGGAAACTGCCGAACGTTCGGGAGATGAACGTGGAGGTAGGAGATCTGGCGAATGGGCCGAAACTGCCGAACGTTCGGGAGACGAAGGTGGAGGTGCTAATACTGCCGAACAGTCGTTTCCCGAACGGGGAGGCAAGTCCACTGCCGAACGTTCGGGGGTTGAGCGTGGAGGTAGCTCTACTGCCGGCCGTTCGGCTGCCGAACGTGGAGGCAGCAAAACTGCCGAACGTTCGGTTTTTGTGTCCTCTTTTACAGGAAGGGACGGAGAAGTTTCTGATGTTGCCAGGAGTTCGAGGAAGCGGCCATTGCAGGCGCAGGCCAGCGGACGGAAGAGGAGCGGTACGGCAGGCTTGGCAGCTGGTTCCGGGAGTGCTGGAAGTGCTGCTGGAGGAGCAGGAGCCACGGTTGCAAATCGCCCGGGTGAGTCGCCCTCCAACGCTACTGCCCCCTCAGTTGCTAGCCCACGGGCTACCCCGGGGGTGGGTCCCGGTACTGGCATGGTTGGTGACGGTAGGGTGGCAGGTGGTAAGCAGGGGACTGCTAGGGCCCGGAGGGAACAGGACAGATTCAGCGCTGCGAGACGCCATGGGGGGTCCCCAGTCAGAGGGCAGGAGCGCAGCGCTTCGCCAGGGTCTCCCGTGCGACTAGGCCGGGGGCGTAGTCAGGCTGGTCGGGAAAGCGGAGACTTGACGGACGGTAGCGCCAGCGAGGGACAGCGCTGGAGATCTGCGCCCGCTAAAGGGCAGGCCCGCAGGGCCGGAGCGCAAGCAGCTAGGAGACACAGGTCGCGGAGTGACCACCGGAGGAGATCAGAGTCGGACGGCAGGGGCCCCTGCGGGGAGGTCCACACCCGGGGGCGGCGTGGGTTGCCCCCCGCCAGGCGTAGGGGGCGGACGCTGCGGGACGATAGTTCCAGGAGTGGGAGTTCCTCGGAGGGAGTGCGGACTGCGGCGCAGGCTCTTACCCCTCGAAGGCGGACGAATAGAAGGGAGTTGGGTGACTGGTCCCAGGAGGAGGGAGGACGGGGCAGGGTTCCTACGACCAGCCTACCCAAGATGTCGTCTTCTCCTTGCAGGTCTCGCAGACGGTCTCCCGCCAAGGGGGCGCGACCCTACGCAGCGAGGACTTCCAGACGGTCGCCGGCGGGCGAGGCGGACCGGGCAGCAGGACAGGAGTCGTCAAGGTCGCCCATGGACCGGGTGAGACCCAGCCCCACAGGCCCACGGCCCGGAGCAGCTGAACGCTTGGGGCAGGTCGCACAGAGCCGGATGACAACTCCACGGCCTTCGGCGGCAAGGGGTTCGGAAGGTGAGACACTGTCATTTCAGCAGTCGGGGGAGCTTTTAGCGGGCATTAGACAGTTGATTGATTCCTGGGGTGAGGGGAATAGGAAGGAAGGGGATTTTAGTCAGGTTTGGGCTCCACAAGGGAAGGTCCTCGGGTCTAGTCCAGCCGGGATTTCCGGGGCCGGGGGCGGTGTAGACGGAGGCGGGGGCGCGACCCCCGCGGCGGAGGCTTCCAGTGTAGGGACCGAGGGTGAGAATCTGTTTGGGGGGGTCCCGGAGGCGGCGAGACAGAACGTCCACGTTTCGTTTGCGGGTCCTTTAGGCTGTCACCTCAAGCCCGAGGTGAAGGAGAGGATCTGGAAAGGTGAATTTGTGGAGCTCTTTTCGCTTCTCCCCCTTGAGGAATACATTGACCTCAAGGAGGAGGATAAAAAAGACGCAAAAAAGGAGGAGGAAGAAAAGAAACGGAGGTACAGGAAGATTCCCAAAACGTTTGGGAACTGGCTCAGAGCCTTTTGCATCTTGGCCAGCGTGATGGGCGAGAAGGCGGCGGAGCGCTGTTCGCAGCTCTTCTGTTACCTGGACGGGGTTTGGGAAGCGTATAGGACGTACGGGGGCCTAGCATGGTGGCGGTACGACGAGCAATTTCGTCAGCGCCTGGCCGCTAATCCGGGGATGCGGTGGGACCAGATGGACCTACCGCTCTGGATAAAATTGATGATGGCGCAAAAGGCGTCCCCCTTTCAGTCCGGGGCCGGCACGGGCGCTTCTACCGCCGTGTCGGCCAACCAAAAACGGGGCTACTGTTGGTCATTCAACGAGGGGCAGTGCAAGTGGGGGGCCACCTGTCGCTTTAAGCACGAGTGCTCAGGGTGCGGAGGGACTCACGGCCTCCACAGATGCTTTAAGAAGGGGAAGTCCGCTCCCGCAGCGGGCGGAGGTTCGGCCGCGTCCCCTGCCACTGGGAGCAACGCCAGTGAAAGTCGGCGCGATGCTGCCCTGGCTAAAGCAATACGCTAACAGGGCGGATGCTGGGTTGTTGGAAGAGGTCTTCTCTAAGGGGTTTGTAATCCCGTTTCGGGATCGGGACGGGGTGCCACGGCTTCGCAATCTGAAGTCGGCCGGGGAATTTCCCGGGGTGGTTAGGGAAAAGTTGCTTAAGGAGGTGCAGTTGGGAAGGGTAGCGGGGCCGTTCAGCGAGCCCCCCTTACCTAATTTGAGGGTTTCACCGTTGGGGGTGGTTCCTAAGAAGGAGCCCGGCAAGTACCACTTGATACATCACCTGTCCTACCCCAAGGGGTCGTCGGTCAACGACGACATCGACAAGGCCCTCTGTTCGGTTTCGTACGCTTCGTTCGATCAGGCGGTGAGTCTGGTGCAGCGAGCGGGACGGGGGGCGTTGTTGGCTAAGGCGGACATTGAGGCGGCTTTCCGCCTTTTACCAATCCATCCGCAGTGCCATCACCTGCTGGGTTGTCATTTTGAGGGGGCTTACTATGTGGACTTGTGTTTACCCATGGGGTGCTCGATATCGTGCGCATACTTTGAGAAGTTTAGCACGTTCCTGGAATGGGTGGTGAAATTGGAAGCGGGCACTAGGATGGTGGTCCATTACCTGGATGACTTCCTGTGCGTCGGGCCTCCCGGTTCGGAGGAGTGCAGGAGGGGATTGAGGACTCTGGAATGGGTGGCGCATGTTATTGGAGTCCCCCTGGCGGGTGACAAAACGGTGAGTCCCACGACGTGCTTGAGCTTCTTGGGCTTGGAGATCGACTCGATCAAAGGGGAGTGTAGGCTGCCGCAGGATAAGTTGGTGGCGCTGCGGCAGGCAGTGGCGGAGGTGCGAGGAGCAAAGAAGGTCACGCTCCGGGCGCTTCAGTCGCTGCTAGGCCGGCTTAACTTCGCCTGTCGGGTGATCCCAGTCGGCAGGGTATTTAACAAGTTCCTGGCCCGGGCGACAGCGGGGGTGGCGTTCCCGCACCACCTTATCCGGGTCTCGGCGGCCATGAAGGCCGACCTGGAGGTCTGGGGTGAATTCTTGCGGGAGTTTAATGGGAAGGTGTTTTTTCGGGAGCCGGTGGCTTCGTCTCAGGAACTGGAGCTGTTCACGGACGCTTCAGGTAGCGTTGGGTTTGGGGCCTACTTCTCCGGGCAATGGTGCGCGGGGACTTGGCCAATGGAGTGGAGGGTCAGCCCGCTGATCTGCAACTTGGCGTTCCTCGAGTTATTCCCGCTGGTCGTAGCACTGTCACTATGGGGTCCGCAGTTGAGGGACAAGAAGGTCGTTTTCTTTTCGGACAATATGGCAGTGGTGGACGCAGTGAATGGGCTGTCAGCGTCCTCTATCCCGGTGGTTCGGCTTCTCCGCCGTTTTGTATTGTTGTGTATGCGTTTCAATATTGTTTTTAGGGCCCGGCATGTGCCCGGTCTGTTGAATGTGATTGCCGATGCGTTATCTTGTTCGCAGTGGGAGAGGTTTCGGCAGGCGGCGCCGGGCGCACAGGAGGAGGGGATGTCTTGCCCGGAAGAGATGTGGCGGCTCGGGACATCATGCTTGGTGGACTGATACGGGACTCCCTGGCCCCCGCTACATGGACGGCTTACAGTAAGGTGTGGGGGGAATGGGAGGACTTGGTGCAACAGTCGGGGGGCCAGCCCTCGCGGGAGGGCCGGTTGGACACGCTGTTGTGGCTTGTGTGTAGATCGGTTACCAAAGGATCTTCAGCAGCGGTGATAGGGCGAAAGCTGGCGGCGTTAGCTTTCTTGTTTAAATTCAATGGTTGGGAGGACGCCACGAAACACTTTCTGGTGAGGCAGGCACTGAAAGGGCTAAGGAGGGGGAAAGTGTCGGTGGACTCCAGGAGGCCGGTGTCGTTTGCGCTGCTGCAACGGATTGTGGGGGCCTTGCCCGGTGTGTGTTTTTCGAGTTACGAAGTTCTGTTGTTCTCTGTGGTTTTTAGTTTCGCCTTTTTCGGGGCGTTTCGGATCAGCGAGCTGGTCAGCAGCAACCGCCAAGGGGCGGGGGGGCTTCAGGCAGCGGATGTGGAGGTGTGGAGTGACAAGGTGGTGATCAATTTGAGGCGGTCCAAAACGGACATGATGGGTAAGGGGACCTTGGTTACGCTGCGGGAGCTCCCGGGTGGGGGCACGTGCCCGGTCAAGTGCGCCACGGCCTTCCACGGAGTCCGGGCGGCGGCCGGAGGTTCGTATTTTCGACACGAGGATGGTTCTTCACTGTCGAAGTTCCAGTTCCTCAAGGTGATGCGGAAGGTTTTGGACAAGTTGGGAGTGGACCCAAGGCAGTTTGGGACCCATTCCTTCAGGATTGGTGCGGCTACGGAAGCGGCGAGGCTGGGGTTGGGTGATGATAGGGTGAAAAGGATCGGCAGGTGGGAGTCCCTGCGGTTCAGGTCGTATGTTAGGCCAGACAAGTTAGTGTGAGGCCTATGGGTGGTTCAGAGGGTTTGTTATGTTAATGTTGTGTCACGGTCGGAATTGTGTTTTATGTTTTACAGGTTGGACGGCATGGGTGGTTGGCCACTCATATATTTACTGGGCACATCGGAGAGCTGCAGTTCGACATCGGGGTCTACAGCTGGGCTTTCCAAGATCCGTGGTGCAACTCCGGTGGTTTGGATACCGGGGTTGGGGTTGGAATGCTATTTGTGGGGAGGTATTTCGAAAAATTTTGTTGGGCCAGGTCCCGGACATTGTGGTACTGCATGCAGGAGGCAATGATGTGGGGTCATTGCCGCAGAAAGTTTTGATCGAAAGTATGAAGAGGGATGTAGACAAGTTGCAGGAGTTAGTGCCAGGGGTTATAGTGGTGTGGTCGGAAATGGTTCCGAGGTTTTATTGGCGGCACGCGCGGAACCCCTCCGCGGTGGCGAAAATTAAGGGTAAGGTCAACAAAATCATGGCGGCATATGTGAGGCGAGTGGGGGGGGGGTTGTAATTAGGCACAGAGAGTTGGAGGATATGCTGCCAGGCTATTTCAGGCGGGACGGGGTTCACCTCTCAGACGTGGGCTTAGATTTTCTCCTGCTAGGTTTCCAGGAGGGCCTCCAGCGGGCAATCTTTTCCCTGGGGGGGGGGGTGTCGCTCAGGAACTCGAGGAGTCGAGCTCTGAGCTGTGGCGGGGGATGGAGAGTAAAGTTGGGGGGAGAAAAGAGTGAGAGGGGGGACAGTTTGGAGTTCAGGGCTAATAGGTAGGCCTTTGGACTGGTTTGGTAGGTTCGAGCTCGTAGGTAGCTCCGAACCAGGGTGTGTAGGGGTGTCTCGGTATGCCCCTACACTGGTGGTGCCCTTTGGTGGCAATGGATGGTGCCCTTGGTGGCAATGGTTGATGCCCTTCGGTGGCAATGGTCATGTTTCAGGTTAAGCTAATGTGTTACAATGTTGGTGTATTATGTTATGATGTTACGTTGGGGTGGGTCATTGTCAAGGGGTTAAATTGTAAAATAATGTGGTAAACTGTGCAGGCCAACGTGGGCCTGTTGTGTGACAATGACCTTTATAATTCTATGTTAATTAATAAATAAAAGCTGTGATATAATTTTGCCAAAACCCAGGTGTCAGTGTCATTATTATAACTAAGTATGTGGTGGGGGGTTTTGTGCATATGCCGACAAGGACGACTGTGCACATGTCATGAAGCCCATGGAGCAGCGCAGCTAAGGGGAATGGGCCTTGACATTGCCAGGAGGCAGGCAGCTAGTTGTCAGTAGTTGGGGGCTGGTCTAAGGACATGGAGTGGGGAGGAGTTACTAAAGGGGGTATAAGTAGCGGCCATTTTAGGTCTAACGGCACTTTTAATCCAAAGTTACACTTACCTGTTCGTTGTCCCACCCACCCTCCCTTTGCTTTCAGGTGTTTCCCGTTTGGTCACGGCGGCGGGGGATGGAGAGTAAAGTTGGGGGGAGAAAAGAGTGAGAGGGGGGACAGTTTGGAGTTCAGGGCTAATAGGTAGGCCTTTGGACTGGTTTGGTAGGTTCGAGCTCGTAGGTAGCTCCGAACCAGGGTGTGTAGGGGTGTCTCGGTATGCCCCTACACTGGTGGTGCCCTTTGGTGGCAATGGATGGTGCCCTTGGTGGCAATGGTTGATGCCCTTCGGTGGCAATGGTCATGTTTCAGGTTAAGCTAATGTGTTACAATGTTGGTGTATTATGTTATGATGTTACGTTGGGGTGGGTCATTGTCAAGGGGTTAAATTGTAAAATAATGTGGTAAACTGTGCAGGCCAACGTGGGCCTGTTGTGTGACAATGACCTTTATAATTCTATGTTAATTAATAAATAAAGCTGTGATATAATTTTGCCAAAACCCAGGTGTCAGTGTCATTATTATAACTAAGTATGTGGTGGGGGGTTTTGTGCATATGCCGACAAGGACGACTGTGCACATGTCAAGGGTTAGGAATACATGTTTGTGTTCCTGACGCTATAGTGATCCTTTAAAGGAACACTATAGTCACCTAAATTGCTTTAGCTAAATAAAGCAGTTTTAGTGTATAGATCATTCCCCTGCAATTTCACTGCTCAATTCACTGTCATGTAGGAGTTAAATCACTTTGTTTCTGTTTATGCAGCCCTAGCCACACCTCCCCTGGCTATGATTGACAGAGCCTGCATGAGAAAAAAAAACTGGTTTCACTTTCAAACAGATGTAATTTACCTTAAATAATTGTATCTCAATCTCTAAATTGAACTTTAATCACATACAGGGGGCTCTTGCAGGGTCTAGCAAGCTGTTAACATAGCAGGGGATAAGAAAATCTTAATTAAACAGAACTTGCAATAAAGAAAGCCTAAATAGGGCTCTCTTTACAGGAAGTGTTTATGGAAGGCTGTGCAAGTCACATGCAGGGAGGTGTGACTAGGGTTCATAAACAAAGGGATTTAACTCCTAAACGGCAGAGGATTGAGCAGTGAGGCTGCAGGGGCATGTTCTATACACCAAAACTGCTTCATTAAGCTAAAGTTGTTCAGGTGACTATAGTGTCCCTTTAAATAGTCACAGTATCAAGTTCCTTTATCAGATTATCTGAATACTAGGCAGGCCCGGACTGGCCATCGGGCACACCGGGCAAATGCCCGGTGGGCCACGGTGGCCACGGGCCGAGGCCGGCAGGGGAAGGTCCCAGGATCTCCCCTGCCGGTCTATGCAGGGCCGGCACTATCCGAGCGCCGGCCCCCCTGTTTGCCATGGAGGGCCGGTGGGGAGATCAAAGATCTCCCTCACCGGCCCCCTTGGACAGACCTGCTGCACATGCGGCTGGGGAGGGAGAGGACCCGGCGGAGCTCTAACTTGCAGCTCCGCCGGGTTCCTCTCGCGAGCTCCGGCGCGTTGCTATGGCAAAGACCGCAGGCTAGAGTTCACTCACCACTGGACCACCAGGGATAGTGCCGGAACCCCCCTCCCAGGTACCACCATGCCGGTCCCCCCCTCCCAGGCTAAAAGGTAAGAAGGGAGGGGGGACATAATGCCTGTTTAGTTATTTTTATTTTTTACCCCCCAAACACACACACAATCCATTCTAACATTCACACCCATCACACACAGCACTCTCACACACAGCACTCTCACACCCATAACACACAGCACTCTCACACACAGCACACACAGCACTCTCACACACAGCACTCTCACACCCATCACACACAGCACTCACACACAGCACACACAGCACTCTCACACACAGCACTCTCACACCCATCACACACAGCACTCTCACACCCATCACACACAGCACTCTCACACACAGCACTCACACCCATCACACACAGCACTCTCACACACAGCACTCTTACACCCATCACACACAGCACTCTCACACCCATCACACACAGCACTCTTACACCCATCACACACAGCACTCTCACACCCATCACACACAGCACTCTCACACACAGCACTCTTACACCCATCACACACAGCACTCACACCCATCACACACATCACTCTCACACCTCACATCCATCACACACAGCACTCTCACACCCATCACACACAGCACCCTCACACATCATAAACAGCACCCTCACACACAGCACCCACACACACACATACTGCACCCTTCACATACACACTACATCCCTCACAGACACCCACTGCACCAAACACAAACACACACACAATACTTCTGAACATATTTACATTATATATAGATATATATGTGTATATATATATATATATATATATATATATATATAATATAAATATGTTTGTGTGTGTGTGTGTATATATATATATATATATATATATATATATATATATACACACACACACACACACTACAGCACCCCTTACACACTTACTGCACTCCTAAACACATTACGTTACCAAACTCTGGATCATATACGCACACTAGATCCCTTTATACACTCTGAATCCGTTATATACACACACTCACTAGATCTCCTACACATTCTGCGTCCTTCAAACACACACTAGACTCCTGTATACACACACACTGCACCATCTAAACACACACACACATACACACACAACATTCCTAAAATACACACTCTGGATCCCTTATAAACACACTAGATTCATTGTAAACAAACACATACTACACCTCTAAACACACACTCTCTACAACCCCTACAAACACTACATCACCTATATATACACTACACACACTACATCACACAAACACTACATCACCTATATATACACACTTACTACATCCCCTATACACACATTCTCTACAGCCCCTAGCCACATATGGATTACATTACACCAAAAACACAACACGACTAAAACCGACCTTATTACACAATACCACACCACAATCAGCTCACTCTACACACACAATCCTACAAGCAGGCTCCAAACACATGCACAATGCTCTTTCCTGGCCCTTTTGTCTCCTGGTATCCATTAATAGAGACACCAGAGACAAGTTGCAAGGAAACACAGTGCAAGCATGTTATTATTATTATTATTATTATTGCAATTTATATAGCGCCAACAGATTCCGTAGCGCTTTACAATATTAAGAAGGGGATTTAACTATAAATAGGACAATCACAAATAAACTTACAGGAACAATAGGTTGAAGAGGACCCTGCTCGATCGAGCTTACATTCTATAGGAGGTGGGGTGTAAAACATTAGGACAGGAATTTGCAATCAAATAAGGTGGACTGCCCTTTAGGAGAGGGCAAGAGACAGGTATGTGAGGTATTGGTTAGTCTTGGAGGCCATAAGCTTTCCTAAAGAGATGGGTTTTAAGGCACTTCTTAAAAGATGCAAGACTAGGGGAGAGTCTGATGACGGTAGGCAGGCTATTCCATAGGAAGGGAGCCGCCCGCGAGAAGTCCTGCAAGCGCGAGTTGGCCGTACGAGTGCGGACAACGGACAGGAGGTGGTCACGGGCAGAGCGGAGAGACCGAGAAGGGACATACCTATGGATCTGTGAGGAGATATAAGAGGGGCTAGAGTTGTTCAGTGCTTTATAGGTGTGAGTAAGTACCTTGAATTGACTCCTATAGCATACAGGAAGCCAATGTAAGGACTGGCAGAGGGGTGAGGTGTGAGAGAAACGACTAGAGAGGAAAATCAGTCTAGCAGCAGCGTTCATTACGGACTGTAGGGGTGCAGTACGGCTTTTGGGAAGACCAATTAGGAGAGTGTTACAGTAATCCATGCGGGAAATTACTAGAGCATGGACAAGCTCCTTGGTAGTATCTGGTGCAAGAAAGGGGCGGATGCGGGCTATGTTTTTAAGATGAAATCTACAGGATTTGGCAACATGCTGGATGTGAGGCTCAAAGGTGAGACCAGAGTCAAGTATGACGCCAAGACAGCGCGCTTGCAAGGATGGACTGATGTTGGTACCACAAACTTGAAGGGAGAGCGAAAGAGGAGGATCAGTATTAGGAGGAGGAAAGACAAGGAGCTCAGTTTTTGAGAGATTGAGTTTCAGAAAGCGGGAGGACATCCAGTCAGAGATGGAAGAAAGGCAAGCAGTGACACGTTGCAGGACGGCAGGGGAGAGGTCCTGGGAGGAGAGATATAGCTGGGTGTCATCAGCGTACAGGTGGTAGTGGAATCCAAAAGAGGTAGTAAGTTTGCCAAGAGAGGCAGTATAAAGAGAAAATAGAAGGGGACCAAGGACGGAGCCTTGGGGGACACCAACCGAGACAGGGCGAGGGGAGGAGGTATCATTAGAGAAGGAGACACTGAATGAGCGTTGGCAGAGATAAGAGGAAAACCACGAGAGGACAGAGTCACAGAGACCAAGCGATTGAAGAGTTTGAAGAAGGAGAGCATGATCAACGGTGTCAAAGGCTGCTGAGAGGTCAAGAAGAATTAGTATGGAGTAGTGGCCTTTGGATTTAGCTGCGATTAGGTCGTTAGTGACTTTGATAAGGGCAGTCTCTGTAGAGTGGAGAGGGCGGAAGCCAGATTGAAGGGGGTCAAGGAGAGAGTTGGAATTGAGGAAATGAGACACACGGGTAAAGACAAGTCTTTCCAGAAGCTTTGAGGAAAAAGGGAGCAGGGATATGGGACGGTAGTTAGAGAGGGTGGATGGGTCGAGGGATGTTTTTTTTAGTATAGGCACTACAGTGGCATGTTTAAGGTCAGCAGGGACGATGCCAGAAGAGAGCGAGCAGTTGAAGATGTGTGTTAGAGAAGGCACGAGACAAGTGGAGAAAGATCTGATAAGGTGAGATGGGACAGGATCGAGCGGGCAAGTGGTGGGGCGAGAGGAGCAAAGAAGAGCAGCCACCTCTTGGTCAGTAGCTGGGGAGAATGTCTGAAGGGTAGGAAAGGCATGATCTATGTGTGATTGAGAAACAGAAAGGCAAGGAGGGGAGAATTCTTTCCTTAGCTGTTCAATCTTGTCAGTGAAGTAACATGCAAAGTTATTAGAAGTAAGGTTAGTTTTGGGGGTGGCCACAGCAGGGTGAAGAAGAGAATTAAAGGTGTCAAAGAGACGCCTGGGGTTGCGGGAACATGAACTAATGAGAGAGGAAAAATAGGACTGTTTGGCAAGGGCAAGGGCTGCACTGTATGAACACAATATGAATCTATAATGGAGAAAGTCTGATTGGGTACGAGACTTCCTCCAGGAGCGTTCAGCACAACGGGAGCATCTTTGCAGGTAGCGCGTTAATTTAGTATGCCATGGTTGGGGGTGGGTCCTCCTCGAGGTGCTTGTTTGTAGTGGCGCTGCAGTGTTCAAGGCAGATGTAAGAGTAGAGTTATATATGGAGATGGCCAGTGAAGGACAGGAGAGGGAAGGGATGGACAGCAGTTGTGAATCAATGTCAGCTGACAACTGTTGGAGATCAAGAGAATTAAGGTCCCTCCTGAGTTGAGGGGGGTTAGGCTGAGGTTGTTGGGTGAGGGGGTACGCAAGAGCAAATGATAAGAGGTGGTGATCAGAGAGTGGATATGGAGTGTTGCAGATATTAGTTACTGTACATGCATAAGTGAAGATTAGGTCAAGGGTATTGCCAGCTACATGGGTGGGAGAATTTGCCCACTGCGATAGCCCGAGGGAGGAAGTCATTGAAAGTAGTTTAGTGGCTGCAGAGGTCAAAGGTGGGTTTATAGGAATATTGAAGTCCCCGAGAATTAGGGATGGAATGTTAGAAGAGAGGAAATAGGGTAGCCAGGCAGCAAAGTGGACAAGGAAGAGAAGAGGGGAACCAGGGGGACGGTAAATAACAGCAATGTTAGCAGAGAAGGGTTTGAAAAGGCGAATTGAATGTATTTCAAATGACGGGAAAGAGAGGGAAGGGGGGGTGGGAAGAGGTTTAAAAGAGCAGTGAGGGGAGAGGAGAAACCCAACACCACCACCTTTACATTCAGAGTTTCTTGGGTTGTGGGTAAGTTGGAGACCACCGAAGGACAAAGATGCAGGGGTGGCAGTGTCAGAGGGGGAGAGACAGGTTTCTGTTAAGGCTAGTAAATCTATTGAATCTATTGAATGAGAGATGAAGAAGTCATGGACAGCAGTGGATTTAGTTATATTGCAAACAGAGCGTGCGTTCCAGAGGGCAGTATTGAAGGAGTATTGAAGGAGGATCTAGAGGAAATTTGCTTGCACTGTGCAGAACAAATACAGGGCTTTTTTTCTCATGCTAGAGCTCTTTAGCAGAGCTCTGCGCATGGTCTGCCCTGGAAGAGCATTTAACCAACACTTTGAGAGGGGGCGTGTTTGTCATTGGTGATGACGAAACACACCCTCTCTGGCCCCGCCCCCTTCTTAGTGGGCCGCTGTGATAAAAAAATGCCCGGGCCGAATTTTTCTCCCAGTCCGGCCCTGATAGTAGGTGTATTGAAGGTTGGACTTCCCCACCAAGAAGGAGAAAAGGACATAACTGACACGTTTCAGCTTCTGCAACAACTCATAAGAAAGAAAAGTTTATTTTTTCCTGGGATTTGATTTCAGGGGATTCTAGTGTTTGAAGTACAGAACATGGAGTTTCACACTTCAAATGATGCAATCTTGATAAAATCCCAGTTGGAAAAATGAGTTGGAATATTTTATTTGACCAATCGTTTTTTATCAAATCTTTCAAATAATCAAGATGCAATTTGCTTCGCTATTGCGCATTCACACATTGTGCATTCTTATTAACGGGAAAAAAACCACTTACAAATTGTAAGAATCTTGACGTACAAATTGTAAGAATCCTGACGTACAAATTGTAAGAATCTTGACGTACAAATTGTAAGAATCCTGACGTGCAAATTGTACGAATTCTGATGTACAAATTGTAAGAATCTTGACGTACAAATTGTAAGAATCTTGACGTACAAATTGTAAGAATCCTGACGTACAAATTGTAAGAATCTTGATGTACAAATTGTAAGAATCCTGACGTACAAATTGCTGAATTCTGCCGTACACTTCCTGTTGTAAGAGGAAGACCAGGGGTGGAGCTAAGATACAGAAGGTGTTTTCATTTCTTTACAAGAAATACTAAAAGATAAATCCGCTAGAGATGCATTTTTGCAGTTTTTATGTCTAACGTGTTTTGTTAACAAAACATATATCAACCCTACTTTAATGCCAAACGTACTTTTTTACAAGCGTTTACTTTCCAATACAAATAGTATAATTGCTCAGTGATGTTTAACTCATTTTCTTCAAGGAGGAAGGTTTAATGGTTCAAGGGAAGGACAAAAGCAGAGGGCACATCACTGTCATGCTTCTTAAAAATAAAAGATAGGATTGTCTGTGCAATGTGTTGCCACATGCTAACTATCTGCTTTATGACTGGTTTTGTGTTATTGTCTAAATGAGAAATCAAGCAGCAATTCATGATCCTGACCCCCTTTTCAAGGCTTCCTTCCTACAATAATTAATTCTCTGAGGAGAGGCAGGGAGGAAGGCGGAGAATGTAAAGGGTTTTGTTAGCAGAAAATTCTCACTATGCTGTCCTTACGAGGTTTTCAAAAAGAACAATGGAGTCTAAAGGGGGCCAAAGTGGCATAATATACACAAAGGCAAGTCGGGACAATAAGCCAGTCAGAGGATATATTGTGTCACTTAGTGTCCCTTCTTGTAGCTGTCACCAGGATCATGGCAAACACACTCTTCTAATTTTTTCCCGTCATTTTTGCAATTCCATCCTGCACTAAAACAAAGCACAACGTCTGCTGCAAAATATAAAGACAGTTTTTGGTGACAGAAAGTTTTTATGATCCATCTGGTATCTTATTTGTCAGGACAAGGGACCTCACAGAAGTCCTGGATTCCCAAAATTTCGGGTACAGAAGGAGCACCCTGCATGAGTTGTAAAGGAATTTGATGGTGTCTGCTCAACAGATGTCATATGTAGATGATTGATTGGAGGGCTCTTTTTTTTACTTTCCGAGGTCCCAAATATGTTAAATCTGGGAACTGAAATATCATATAGACCAAATATTTTTTTTATTGTCTCAATTTTTATTTTTTTATTTTATGGTTTGGTTTGCTAAACTAGGAATTATGAAATACATTTATAAACCAATAAAAAAAAAAAGGGTTTTGCAGGGACGAAATTTAGACAAGCCAAACTGCTGTCATGGACAAAGTTCAGCCAACCGAACAAACATTTTTTTTTCCCAGTTGAACCAAAGTTTTTCACTGTCCACTAAATAATAATCAACAAGGACGTGAGTACACCAGTAGGCTGATTGACAGCCCAGAGAGGCGGCCATACACACACAAAAGTAGTTACCAATATCTGGAATTAAACCATTTTTTTTTTTTAAAGTTGCAGAGTCAGTGAGTTTCAACCATAACCACTGTAGTAAGATGAAGTGATTTTGGCATTTTTAGAGTGATATTTTTTTAATTATTATTATTAGACAGGGTACAACCAGATCCCACTCCTATATATATTTTTTTTTTAAATTAATGGGACTGCAAAGACCCCCTTTGTCTAACAGTAGTGTGTATGCTATGATAAGGATGAGGATTCAAAAAAATTGAATATGTGGGGGTCTAGAGGATTCCCTGTTAGACATGTGCACAACAAAAATATTGGGTTTGTCCAATTTGGCTTGACAGAACTTTATGATTGATTCGAATGTACCAGGTTCAGCCAAATTGACCAATTGAAATGCGATGCAATGCAAAACTTAAAGCAGAGACAATGCATTTCACCAACATGCACAAAGTGGTTTAAACACTAAATAATAAATAGTTGTCTGATAAAATATTGTATGACTTTTTGTACTTTATTACATTCACCACAACACTATAATTTATTATTTAGTGAATAATGATTCCTTGTGCATGTTGATGTTTTATTTAGTACCTGCATAGTGCCTACCTACATACCTGCATGTACAATAACTACAATCTACCTACCTATGCCCACCTACCATGTCCATTTAGTTTTTTCGTTATTTGGAAGGATCAATAAATCACTGAAAATCGGGAATTCATCTAAAAATAAATTCCTTGGACCCAATGAGGTGCCTGAAGAAGCCAGCACAAATCTTTAGAACATGAGTTATTGAACCAATATAATTATAATAAATGTAATAGAATATTCGTATTTAACCATCGGTGATTGGTTTATTTCTCCGGACGCTAACCTGGAACCTTTGTCAAGGCCCTCAGGGACAGAAACTAAGTTTCCCTTCAATGAATACCAAAGGATGCTCAGTGTTACGTATTTAAAAAACCCTTGAGTAATGTCCCATGACTTATACCCCGGAATGTCGATTAAATCCTCTGAACACACCCGAGGACAATTAGATATGTGAATGTGCTGTCTCCATTTTTGGTGCAAAGAGACGGTCCCAGAGTGTCTTATTTGTGACAGAAAATGCTGTGTTTACATTTGTCTCTAAGGACACGTAGACAGCCACTCGATGAGCTTCCCATTACGGTCCTGCAATCTTTGAGCAGAAACTGATGGGCACAGTCCAGGGATAGGGTATTTAATCGGCATAGATGGTATCCTAAGCTGTCTGGCCTGTGCCAATATTACAAACATAGAAGAAACACAAAAACTAGTATTTTTCTCTGACCAGACTCTGGGAGAGTGGTGTGATCAATGGAGGCAAAATATCCACCTCTGATATACATGAACTGTCTGTACTCACATTGCTATACATACACAGCGACATCCCCACATACACTCAGACACAGTATGCATACAATGACACACATAGGTATGCCCACACTCACAATATACACACATTGAAACAGTATGTACACACTGCTATACACTCCCTTAAACAACATATGCACACAAGGACACACCACTATACACACACTCAAAGTATACACACACTACTACACACACACACACACACACACACTCATTAAAACAGTTTACACAATGACACACATTGTTATACATAATATGCACAATCCACAATAATGCACACACAATCAAACACAGTACACACACACGGATACGCTGACACAAAAACATACAGTATACACACAGACACACACCGCTGTACACACACAGACTCAGAAACACTATACACACAATGCTATACGTACAGTCAGACATAGTACGCACATTGTATGTAGTTTATTCGTGATTTGGGGAATATTCCTTGAAATGTTTTTTGTTTTTTTTTTCTCTTATGTCCTTGCCTGTAGTGTTCCATAACGTCCCGTGATGTCACACGTTTACAATTCATTCTGTATAATAGAATGCCTATTGTTTACTGTGCATACATTGGATTGTCTGAGATAATCAGTAATGATAGTCTAAGCCGGGGAGGAGAAGCACATTCTGCTCTTGAGATTTAAAAAAATGCGTTTTTTAGAGAACAGTGCAGCCCTCTGGCACACGAGGGGTTACACGCGACTCCATGAATTAAGAACATTGGGAGAGGTGACACATAAGCCCTTACCTTTGAGGTCAGGCCTAACCAAGGAGCAAGGCTCAGCAAACAGCATAACATGAATAAACAAGGCACTTACTGGAGGTCTAGACAACATGTCAGCTAATTACCTGATGCTGAAAAGTCTTTTATGGACATTACTGAAGAAACTGAAGGACATATAACTTGTGCAAATAATCTAAAGTATTTCCCTATAGCTTCCCTCTGAGCTCAGTTTAGGGTTGTGCCATACCGGGGCAGTGCTCACAATGATTGGATCAGTGTCCTGGAGCTAGGTTTAATATAATATACCGTATTTTTAGGCGTATAACACGCACCTCATTTTAAGAAGGAAATTTCCCCCCCTCCCATAGTATTCTCCCCCCCCTCCCATAGTGTTCCCCACCCTCATCCCATAGTGTTCCCCCCCTTTCCATAGTACTCTCCCCCCCTCCCATAGTATTTTCCACCCCCTCCCATAGTGTTACCCCCATCATCCCATAGTGTTCTCCCCCCCTCCCATAGCGTCCCCCCCTCCCCTTGTCCCATAGTGCACTTTCCCTCCCCTTGTCCCATAATTACTTACCTGTCTTGAAGCGTGGGCCGGCTTCACAGCGCGCACCGCGGTACAGGAACTTCAATTTCAGGTTCCGGTTTCCGGCGGGACTGAAAGGTAGTGTGCACACTGAGTGCGCACTTCCTTTCAGTCCCGCCGGAAACCGGAACCTGAAATTGAAGTTCCAGTACCGCGGTGCGCGCTGAACACCGGCCCATGCTTCAAAACAGGTAAGTAAACCTTCACATTCGCTCCATAAGACGCACAGACATTTCCCCTCACTTTTGAGGGGAAAAAAAGTGCGTCTTATGGAGCGAAAAATATGTATATCGGCGTATAACACGCACACATCATTTGCCCCCTATTTTCAGGGAGAAAAAGTGCGTGTTATACGCCAATAAATACGGTAATCGTCATTTTTACATTGCTCATCACAATAGCGATTTCTATGTGATCGCACTCCCACCCCAACAGTATCGGGTCTGGTGTCACCGACTGTGGACGCCATGATTTGCCATGTTTTACTGGGCACGTAACACATCTTCATTAGAATGGGAAGGAATCGAAAAGTGCTGGTCTGTGGTATGTGGAATTTATGAGCTGCAAGAATGCTTTTTGACAATCCACTTAGCTGCAGCATTTTAACTTAATCTACAAAGAGCAAGATAATCCCTTAATTATACATAAACAGTGTTCATATATAATAAGCATCCATGGAAACAAACTGTAGCCCCGGAAGGCCGGTTATGGTATATTTGGCTATAGTGTAGGAGGAATGGCTGAAGTTACTGAATGTTACTGAGAGTTTATTATAGGATGGAGACCCGCTATCTGTGTCTCAGTATCGGGTGAGAGAGAGAGTGGGTGGAGACAGAGGTGAGCGTGTCCGTGGCACATGCGCACTCCGGTGACAGTCTGCTGAGTAGGACAGCCAATCAGGGCTGCCTATACACAGAGTGCTGCTGCAGGACTCTTGCATGGGTTTAACAATGCCCTGAATTTAACTCTGAGCAATGCACTGTCAGGTGATCAGGAGGACAGAGGAAAAAATGTGTGTCACAAAGAGACCATGTAACATGGCAGCTCTGGTGTGAATGGAAAATGACAGACCTGGAGGCTGAGAAAACCAGAGAGATTTAATGATATACTGGCGGGTACATGAAGATAAGATAAAAATAGAGGAGATGAGTCTACGCTTAGTAACAGAGATGGGAATCCCTCAAGACCCTTAGTAAAATAGGAAAAAGAAAGGAGTTAAGGGCTGCGCTATTTGTAAAGGAATAGTTACCATAAAACTTTAACCTATTGGTTGAAGTATATAAACAGCAAGTGGTAAAACCTGGGTATAATAGTCTCTATGCAATAATATAAAAAATTATAAAAATATAAAAAACAGAGTCCATCCAAATGTTCAGTAAAGACCAAATTAGTAAAAAAATTTAAATGAAATCTGTAAAAACAGTCTCACTAATATATGGATAGGGTATGTGTACAATCCTCAGGAGTTGATCCGTCCGGGTTGTAGATGATCCGTATATGTGATGATAAAAAAGCACAGAAAACTGCCAATAGGGGAATATTGTAGCTCCAAGATAAAAATAGATAAAAAGGAGGATTTTTCACTCACATTTGATGGAGCTAGGGCCAGCTCTGGGATGAAGGGCACTTAGTGGTATAATCCCCACTATGGGATATACTGGAGGGGTAGGTCCGTCCGTCCGGCTTGGGTAATAAAATAAATAAAATAAAAATAAAATATACTCACAAGAGTAGAGCAGAAATTACTGCTCTATTTTCACAGCGCTGGTGGAATTATCCCCACCTATGGATTTCTTGAAGCAGGATACAGGGAAATAGAATAAAAAAATGCCAGGAATAATTGTAGTGTACATGGGATACAATAAAAAATAAGTAAAAGATTGGTCCTATAAAAAAGGTAACCAAAAATAACTTTTATTGTTTTTAAAATACACAATTTAAAACCATTAACGCGTTTCACCTTTAAGGCTTTATCAAAATTTTCTATTACCATTTTGATAAAGCCTTAAAGGTGAAACGCGTTAATGGTTTTAAACAATAAAAGTTATTTTTGGTTACCTTTTTTATAGGACCAATCTTTTACTTATTTTTAAGTTTATAGCTAATCCGTCTATTCAGTGCTGCACATTGAATCCATTCGTCTCTATGAGGAGATGCTGATTGGTCGCAGTGCTACGATTGCCGAGCAGGCGCCCAAGCCTCCCAATGCTTGTAATGTATAGGCTGAGATCACAGGTGGTGTGACCCCAGTGAGATTGCACGCCAAGCCATACAAGGTAAGTACATCTATTTATTTACTTCGGGGGGCCCAAAAATGTAAATAGTTGTAATAAGACTCTACATGTTTGTATTCCTAAGTGGTTTTATCAGAGCCCATACAGATGTTCAAAAAGCTACTAGATGCATACTTGCAAAAACAGAATATTCAAGGATATAATCTTTCAATGTAGGGTAATAACTGCTTGATCCAAGAATAAATCTGACTGCCATTCTGGGATCAAGAAGGAATTTTTTCCCCTAGTTTGGAAGTGCTTCAAACAAGTCTTCTTTTTTTTGCCTCCTTTTGGATCAACAGCAAAAACAAATGTGAGGAGGGCTGAACTTGATGGACGCAAGTCTCTTTTCAGCTATGTAACTATGTAACTATGATCGTGTTCCTAACTAGTGTTTGTGGTGCACTGATTTATTGTCCCCTTTTTAGCTGACAATAAAAAAATCATTTTTGTATACAATGTTTTAAAAATGTAATAAAAAATAATAACAATTTAAAAAAAAAAAAGTATTTTTGTGCACACTTTGCAAGGCTGTTTACTAAACTCTGACTTTTCGTGAATTAAATCCGAATGGCAAAACTGAGGCAAAAATAGTGATTTTGTTTCTATTGCTTTTCAAAATCAGCTATTTATGCCTCTGTTTTCCCTTAACGGATTTAATTAGTGAAAATTCAGTGTTTAGTGAATAATCCACCAGCAAATTGGATTTTGAAATTTTTGGGATCAATAGCAAAGTTGGATATGTGGGAAATTTGATGGGCCTGTGCACCATCTATATAACTATGTAATCTTTTATCATTGAGTGGTGTTTAATTATGTGAGTTCAGTTGTGCCTTTTCTTTCCTCCCCCGCACATAATTAATTCTGAACAGGCTTTTACAAACACGCTCATTTGATGGCAAGATACATAAAACTGATAACCTCTGATTCGAGTCCTACAATGCTATAAGCAATGCCTGTTTTTCTGTGGACTGAGCAATAATACGGGAATTATTACAATTTGTTCTTGTGGAGCAGGAAGAGATACCAACAGCAAAATAAAGCTGGGAATTATTCATCATATTCCGAATTGTGGGAATTAAAATAGGAAAGGCGAAGGTGTTTTATACACTATTAGGGTTATACACTGACTAAACAATGAATTTGGAATAATTCAAAACTAAATGGCAAATTCTGGGAAAATTAGCTAAATATGAAAAAGGAACTGAAATGGAAAGTTACTCCAATTCAGCTAAGTTGACCTACCTTTCATTTTTTTTTTTTCACTAAACAGTGAATCATGTTGTAGTCCCAACGAAACCGAAATTAAAATGTTGGTCAAGGCAGTCATGTTAGAAAAAGTGAATTCAAACCACAATATGCAGGAAATTAACTAAATGTTGTAACTGTCTTTTCACTGCTATTCACAGTTTAGATTTTAAGATTTACGCCCGGCTAACAGCTCCTACTTGCGGTTGCTGTCATTAAAGGGTTACTCCAAGCACTATGACAGCTATAGTGACTTGAAGTGGTGATGGTGCATGTAGTCTGTATGTGCAGAGTCTCTAAAACGGAGATTATCCCTTAGCTGCCAGAGGTGTTACTCCACTTCAGGCAGACTCATCAGCCTGTTGCCAGGTAATAGAGTCAGCAGTGTATTTACCGCAAGGCTGGCAAGGCATTTGCTGGGGGGGGGGGCACTACACATTAACACATACACTACACTATCATTAACCCCTACCTCACCTTAACACTTTAAACCACCATTAAACGAGGGAATTAATGGCGGTCTATTGCGTATTTAATTAGGTACAATGCAAATTATAATAAAGTTTGTAGGTATCGCATAATACACAGAATAAGAATCCTAACAGTTATTTCACTGAATTAAATTTCATGCCGAAATATCTGTACTGGAAGAAATAGCTGCCATTTCTAACTATCGCAGGGCCAGAATTTTAAATTCACTGTGAATTCTTGACAAATCACCCTTTAGTGACACATACCATGCAGCGTTATTTGTTATAAGGATACTGAGTAACAGTATCCCATGAAAAAGAGAAATCCCAGATATATGTGGCTATATATTTATCATAGATATTAAATTCAGCCCTACCCAAACAAGTGACATATTTCCCTGCTAACAGCCCTTGCTTTTGAAGGCCAGTCCCTTCTTTCTTCCCTCTACCGAGTTTGGGGATTTTTTTACCACAGGTTTAACGTACACTTTTGCTGCAACAGTGGAGGAGGAGGGGGGGTTTACAAATAAAATACAATTCTTAATAAGTAACTAAGTAAGTAAAACGCAAAAATATCATATATTAACCCCCTGAGTGCCAGGGTGGTGTCCAATAGTGGCATGACAGGTAATAGGGATTTGTATGTATAATTATTGCATGTCTCATGGGATTTGAAACATAGAATGTGACGGCAGATCAGAACCATTCGGCCCATCTGGTCTGCCCAATTTTCTAAATACTTTCATTAGTCCCTGGCCTTATCTTATAGTTAGGATAGCCTTATGCCTATCACACGCATGCTTAAACTCCTTTACTGTGTTAACCTCTACCACTTCAGCTGGAAGGCTATTCCATGCATCCACTACCCTCTCAGTAAAGTAATACTTCCTGATATTATTTTTAAACCTATGTCCTCTCGTTGTGGTAGTTTTTATTATTTTATTTGGGATTTAAATATGCATTATTTTAAGATGTTTGTGTTTTAAGCCAGTTTTTATTTTTGATATTTCTGGGGGCACTCCCATTTTTGTACCAGGGTCAACAAAACATCAGAAGTATGTTGTGTGTTTTCAAAAGATTATGCTGTGTCTAAATGATTTGCTGCCTTTTTCAGGGTTAATATGTTTTTAAACTGAATAGGCAAACATCATAACATATACAATTGGAAGATAATAAGTGTGCTATAGATCCACAGTGATTGTAGGCCCTGTTTAAACAGTGATTTGTGTGTTTGTTATAATGTCAGTAGGTGACTTATTTTCCAAGCACTGTAAGTGTGCCTTGTCTTTCAGAGTCCCCTTAATTTGCACAGGCCTCTTGTGATTGGCTGAACAAATCCAAAGGATGGAGTAAAGGAGGGGGAGAGGGGTGGGTGAGTGTACTCCCTAAGACTATATGAGGCAGGATTTAAAGGGACACATTGTGAATGTTTAAAGGGACAGAACCAGATTCCAGCTGAGGAGCTTCACATTTTGGAGACAGTTATGGAAAACAGTCTGATGTGCTGGGAAACAGAGACAGAACTCAGGGCCCAGCCTGACCCAGTTCTGCTGCAGGACCAAGTGCTAATCAACCTTCTGCAGGCAGAGCACAGATACACCCCATCAGCTACTTACTTCCAATGTGTGCAGAAGGAAATCCGACCTTACATGAGGAGAATGCTCACAAGCTGGATGCTAGAGGTAAATACACGTATGCAACTTTATATTTAAATATCTATCTATCACTTTGGCTGAGAGTAATGAGAGTTGGAATCCAGCGGCTGCTGAGAGATCTCTAAGCCTAAGGTCACCCAGTCCTGCCTCACACATTACACTTGCTCAGATACACAGCTGTGTGAGCACACCTTGACATTAACCCTTTGAAGGTTAGGCAGCATTGGGCAGTGACATTCTGGATCTGAATGAGGTCACACAATCTCTTAATTAACGTGGCCATATCTTATAGATAAATGTATTTCAATCTTTTAATTTTTGACTGATTACATGTGGGTTTTTTTTTCCCCCCACAGGAACGATTTGAATACATGATATATGTATATCTTTGATATTCTGTATTTTAAACATCTATATTAAACCTAGTGAGTTGGTTGAAAACCTAGATATATTAGAGGACATGCCATTTTGATATATACCAATATCGAATTAAATCGGCCTTTTCTGGACAAATATCCTTTCACCTTCTTGATTATGACCTATAATAAACTGTTATGCAATGCATAATCCGTGTGTTTTGACGGATGTGTAAAACCCCTATTAATTTATTGCATTTATTATGCCTTTTTTTGTTTTCTAAACATAATATATATTAGAATGCATTTTAGCTAGGGGCAGCAATGGAGGGGTGGGTTGCAACTTGTGTTACTTTGTAAAAATGTGATATGCAACCTTTGGCTGCCTGCCCTTCCTTTTGCTAATGAAGGCATTAAATAGACCTATTCTTTATTGTGCAGAATTAAAAAAACAAAACAAAATTAAAATAGTAATAATAAAAAAATGTGCATGAGACAGAAGTACCTTTTACTATTGTATGTCTTAACCCCTTAAGGACCAAATTTCTGGAATAAAAGGGAATCATGACATGTCACACATGTCATGTGTCCTTAAGGGGTTAACCTGGCTCCTTGATCATACCGGTATGTGTCTTGGCTTTCCTCATTCCTATTCTATTTATTACAATATATATATATTTATATACATACATATAGTTTATTTGATAGTTTTTGTATAGTGATTTTCTTCGGAGCGCTTTACAAATTTAGAAAAATTATCCAACATTTCTCTTTCCGCTATTTTGACCTTAAATTCATTCTGCATGCACTTTGAATTCCCCCAAATACTAACTTAAGGAAATAACTCTGACTGACACAAAAGTATCTGGAGATATTTCCCAACATGGCTGTAGCCACACGTTTTGTATTCAGGCCTGAATGTTATCGGTGGGATTATAATATTCTACATATTGCTAACCCTGCAATTATTGGGGGACACCTCTAGATATTTATGGGAATTGATCGAAAATATTACAAGTTCAACATTTTCATATCTTCTGAAACAAAAAGCCCAAACGAATCCTTCAGTGTTTTGTATTTTCAATTACACAAATTCCTGTCCCGAACGTTAACAATGCAAGATGTGTCATTGTTTTGATGCAGATACCTGTCAGTAGCTTTTGAATTTTTGGGACAGTCGATTTTCTTAGACCATAATCCACAAGTTTAAATTGGCATTTTAGTCCCGTAGTCTGTGACCGTCTTCCTGGTCCACTATCAGAATCAGAATTAACAGATACATTTTGTCCAAATCGGATCATAATTTTGCTATTAGGGTTTATTTACTAAACAGCAAACTGTTGTATCTTAAGAACTAGAATGTCGTAGTTCTATGTGTTACTTTTATTTGATATCATGCAATAATTACATACCCCAAAGACTGCCACGCATATTGATTTGGTATTTGGTTCCACATCTCCCCACCCTGCTGTGCCACTTTGCAAGAAACCCAAAAATATATATTTTCCTTATAGGGATTATTTAGTTGCACAGATCTGAATGTGTGTAACTAGCTGGAACACCCACAAAAGAGGCCACCCCTTGCCCGTCACACCTTAGCCATTCTGTATATTGGCAGGTAGTTCATAAAATGAACTAAAAAGTATAGTGGCTGATAAAAATTATAAAACTTTGTAAACTAAGCAAAGACCTAAAGATATCTGATTGTCTGGCACTCAAGGGGTTAATGAGCCTTCCACTTTTCCAGGCATATATCATTATGTATGTATAGAGCTGTTCTGAATAGCAAAGTACATCTTCATTATGTCCGAGACCTTGGGTTAAGAAAACGCACAATGACAAAGGTTACTGCCTCATTAGGCCTTAATGGATGTGTTGGCAGTGAGAATCTCTAACCAAACAAGACTCAAAAGACTTTGGTTGAGCAGCTTAACTCAGCTTAACTCAGGGTCCTTCCCCAACTAGGGGTCTTATAGACAGACCATATCACTTATTGCACAA
This sequence comes from Pelobates fuscus, assembly GCF_036172605.1. Taxonomy (NCBI): domain Eukaryota; kingdom Metazoa; phylum Chordata; class Amphibia; order Anura; family Pelobatidae; genus Pelobates; species Pelobates fuscus. Next base: position 28,877,741 of record NC_086327.1, read on the forward strand.
AAGTTTCCTTCCCCGAAATCTGACCTTTCACCTTTATCCAACTTTCATTCGTTCAACAGAGCTGATACAATTATTAATTTCGGCAATCTTTAGAATAATTTTATTAGAAAAATCAAACAATACACGTCCTTTTCCAATTCTAATAAAAACCGATATCGCTGACTGTCAGACAATATATCTTTTACTTGACGTTTAATCATTTTAATATCATAGGTTAGATAGTGAGTTATGGTGAGCTAGGTTATATATAACTTGGCCAAAAGGGACGCTTTTTGTTTTTATGACACTTGGTATATGGATACAATATCTCATCTTGAATATTGATGTATTTGACAAATGGAGGGTATTTTAAAATACTGTGATATAATACCAAACTACACTGAACAGAAAAAAAAATTGCCCACTTTTCACTAACATAACCATTCTTTGAATCTAGTTGAGTTGGAGAAATTTTCGAAATCAGTTTTAAGATTTCATTTCACTACAACCTGGTGAATTAACCCCTCAGTGATAACAATGTTGGCAGCACAAAAGACTTTTGGGTTTATTAACGAACACAGGAATTGTGAGGAATTGTGAGGAATTGACAAAAGAATTTAAAATTCTTGGTGAAAATATCCGATCTGGAAAAACAACTGCATTAGAGAATACGTCCAATTTGGATATTCTGGTTTAACAATTATGACTCCTATGTCAATTGTATCACAATTCTCATTTCTATCCCCTCCTTGTAAAATGTCTGGAAGATATTTCTATACGGTGAACGATGTTTATAAGGACACAATTCTGCTTAACAATGGAGAGTCGTTTTGATCTTTCTAACTGCATTTTTGTTTAAATGATGTATCAAATAACATGTATTCTCCGTTTTGACAGGTTTGTGAAGATCAGAGATGTGGGGAGCAAGTGTTTCCGTTGGCGGTAAACTGCTTGGATCGAGTGCTGTCACTTGTATCAGTAGAAAAGAGGCAACTTCAACTTGTAGGCGCTGTGTGCCTCCTAGTGGCTTCAAAGCTTCGGGGATCCAAACCAATGACGACAGAGACAATGTGCATGTACGCAGACTATTGCTTCACCGACAAGGAGCTGCGGGTAAGTACAGAGCTCTGCTGCTCATTGCTATGGCTTTAACATGTTCGTGTGTTTCTAGCACACATGTATGATCGCTTTGAGTTGAGTTTGGTATGTTCTGTTGCAGATGATGGAGTTGTTGGTATTGAATAAACTGAAATGGGATATGGAGGCAGTTATACCCCACGATTTTCTTGCACATTTCCTCGATATCCTAAAGATTCCCCGGGACAAAGTGCATCAAGTCAGGAAGCACACTGAGACCTTCATTGCACTCTGCACGACAGGTAAGTGTCTGTGATAGCGCGTGACTCTTGTTGGTAGAGGTTTGCTCTTTAAACAGCGACTTATAATGAATTGGAAACTGAATTGCAGCATTCATACGGAAAAAGGAGAGATGTTGTATAGCTAAATTGGGTAATGTTTCCAAATTGGCTGCTATTGTCTGAATTTTGTAATTTGGTTTAAATTTCACTTCGATTCTGTGTTTAGTCGATAAACCCCGTTAAGTAATTTTCACTTACCAGTTAACTGTGTCGAGTTAACTGCTAACATAGAAAAGATATTTTTAAACATATAAGAAGAAGAAAAAAGTGTTGTAGATGTTTTACAAAACGTGGATATTTTGAGCTACTCTGTACAGTTTTACCTGTGGCTGCAGTATTGGTGTCAAATTTGACAAAAACACTGTAGCAATCTTTAAAATAAAATCTATGTAACGTAATTATAATATTTTTATTCTGATATGTTATTGTGTATTATTTAACTATAAAAGAACACTCTAGTGTTGTTTTTCATATTGTTAAATTATTTTAAAGGGACACTCCAGGCACCCAGACCACTTTTGCCTATTGGAGTAGTCTGGGTGCCAACTCCCATAACCCCTAACCCTGCAAGTGTAATTATTGCAGTTTTTATCATTACCTTGCAGGGTTAAGTCCTCCTCTAGTGGCTGTTTGATGTTAGAGGGACTTCCTTGTTCTTAGAACACGAAAAGTGTTTTTAAATGACGCTGGACGTCCTCACGCTATGCATGAGGACCTCCAGTGTCGCCGGAATCCCCATAGGAAAGCATTGAATAATGCTTTCCTATGGGGAGGTCTAATGTGTGCGTGCGCGCGCGGCCATTGCCGCGCATGCGCATTAGGTCTCCCCCGCCGGCTGACGTCAGCGGGGGAGGAGCATGGGTAGAGCCTGACCCAGCGCCGACCCAACGCCTTCAGCAACATGGGATGGCGGTCGGAGGGAGAGGGGCACTGCAGGGTTTGTTTTCCTGGCACTGGAGAGTCCCTGTAAAGTTTATCCAGTAATATGAAAGCATTCAGGATACAAGACTGTATGCCTAAAACCACAGTGTCCCTCTGCTCTCTGCCCACCTCCCGTGATCTCACGGTAATATAGGAACCTAATATGCATGCGCGGCACATTAGGGTTATCCATAGGAAAGTATTGAATCACCTTTCAGGATTAATGTCTCACATCTATATTCTATTTATTCTTCAGATTATAACTTTATTGCACTTCCACCTTCATTGGTGGCTGCTGCCAGCGTGGCTGCTTCGGTGACCGGGCTGCGGCCAGAGAATTTGGGAATGAGGTTCTCCAACATATCAACTACATCCTACCTTGCACATGCCATACATTGTGATCCGGTAAGACAGGACATTTCAAAATCTATTGGTACTCATCACTTCGTTTAATATAAGCAGATAATGCACAGAATCAGAGAGGATTTGAAGTGTGCAATTTGATTCTGAGCATTTTTTTTTTTTAAACTTATCGTTGTAAATGCAGGAATTATGTGACATTGTGGGCTTTACTTCCTGGTAGCACAATAAAAATGGCATCAGCCTAAGCTCGGACAACATTTGACTTACATTTTGATAAGTGAGAAAAAGTGGGATTGTTTACGTGACGGACGTTAATTAACATTCTGACTGTGCTTTATTGTAAATGTGAACTTTTCAAAAAATTTTGTTATGCCTTTTCTTTATATATTACCTGATAAATAAAGAATACAAGAATTCAGGAAAAAAAAACAAAAAAAACTGATTTTAGATGCATATGTTTGGAGATTGATATACTGTACTACATGGTTGTGTTTTATTGAACGGCACACTAAAATTCATGTGGAATATAAAGGGTAGAAATCAGTTGCAGAGAATGTATAGTATAGGCAGAAAAGGCATCCCCCCTCCATTAAAATAGTAAATAAAAAACTAAAAAACTACTGTGCTTTCACTACACCTAAATAATTTCCCAGCTTTGGCCTCGATTTAAAATTTTTGATAAGCTTTCCAAATTATTTAATATTTTTGGCTACATTTTTTAAATGATCAAAACATATATCATACGTAAAAAAAAATATCAGTATATCAAAAACTATCTAAAACAAATATAATACGGTAATTTAACAATATGAAAAACATTTTTATTTAAAGTTTATCCAGTAATATGAAAGCATTTGGAAATCTTGTGCAACAATATTAAATCAAGGCCTATGTTACATATCCTGGTAATACCTGGCGTATATCTAATATCATGTCTGCTCTAAACCATTTCAGAATGTTCTGAGAATGTGCCAGGAGCAGATTGAAGTCTCCCTTAAATCCAGCCTTCGAGAAGCTAAAACAAGCAGGATGGACAACTCAAAGTCTGTAGAGGAGATCGAGCGATCTAGCACCCCGACGGATGTTCTGGATTTTGATCTGTAGTCATCGATTGCAATCATTCTTGATTATAATCATTTATCTTGTTGGATAACAACTCAAGATCAAGTATGAGATAGACTCTAACTCTCCGAGAAAGCCACTATATTTTTGTACGAAGTCTAAGCAACTGTAGCCATTTTGGGTGGTTGTCACCTGAAAAACATCTCCACTTTTCAAGGTCTTAAAATACAAAGCACTTTTAATTGGTCCTCTAAGTGATGGCTTCAGAGATGGTGCTCCGACCGAATGATGAACTTTGTTATGTGACGCAAAAAATCTGTTCCATTGGATTTATCTACGAGAACCAGCAGATACAAAACATGTGTTTTTTTTTTATCGTTAATTTATTCCTTTGTTTATTATTATTTATTTATGTTATTGTTATTTTTTTTGTTAATTTAATAAGAACAGTTATTATTTGGTTTTAATATAATTATCTGTTGCTGTAACTATTTATGGAAACTGCACTAAAGGTGTTGTTGATTGCTAAGGGAAATATTGTATCATTAAATAATATTTATTAGGCGATATGTTCTAATCTAAGATGATCGAGAGAATTCACTCCAGTCATGGAATCCTCACCAGTTTATGTAAATCTAGAACCTTGAGAATAGCTTTTTGTATCTCCAATGACGGCAGTCATTAATGAAATGTGTGGTTCTTTTCTGTAGAGGTCAAAGCAATGACCTTGTAGTGCCATCTATTTCCACTAGAGGTCTTTTGATTATAACACATGCCAATGGTTAGATAATTAGCTTATTAGGGTATAGACAAAGTCAAAACATCGTGAGACTGCCAAGATGTGCGTTACAAATTATCTTTTAGAGAACTGTTTCCAGGCAATTAAATTAAATTGTCCTGCACATTGAAATCTGTCAGTCTGTTTTTTTAATATGAATATTCAAGGATACTTATAAGATGAGCCATGTTGGCATACAAATTAGTATACACTGATCCTTAAGAATTACTAAGATGCTAATTAATCCTCTTGAGAGATGATTCTTAAAAACCAGCAATGATGGTGAGGGTTGACAACAAATATTAATACTACTGTATTTATTAATTTAGTCCCTTGATTTTGGTATGTATAGAATTTACTACCAAGAAGGTAACTTTCCCATTACCCTCGGGCTGATCGATGCTTTGGCAAACTAGTGCCAAAGGTTTAATATGCATATGTTATTTTGTGTTTGCTGCACAGTGTTTACTATAATTTTTCTTTGTATTTGATCGGTTGGGTAGTTCTAAAGTACTGCATTCCATTGTCATTTTAATGAATATCTTGATTATATTGCACTTTATATGATGAATCGTTATTTAGTCTATTTTCTTCAGATTGGTGTGAAAACAATTTTATAAATAAAATTTTGGAAGAAAATGTTTAATGGGTTATAAAGTTTCTCAAAGAAGAACGGTCATGCCACTGTGACAAATATGTATTTGTGAGGTGTAATAAAAAAAATTAAAATCAAATGAATACACATATTTATCTTGTAGCTGGGTGCCTCCATATTGGCTTCCTGTCAGCCATTGCTGTAAGATCTGTCCTTTGCATCTGGTAATATTTCTTCCCTCATTTGCATTATGTGCCCTGACTGTGCCTTTCTTCAACTGGACTTTGTTAAAAACTGCATCTCGTTAAAACAGGGTTAACATAAGTCATAGATGAGTTTTTTTTATGTTTTATTCAATTATGTAAATTCCAGAGACAGTTCCACTTTTGAAATACAGATTATGTTTAAGGGACATTAGAGGGTGGATTTACCTTCAATCTTATATAATTATATAGATTTGTTGTTGATTACTCACTCACTAAATACCAACTTCAAAGCTTGTGTTGGTAATAGTTTTTTTTTCTTTTCTTTTTAAAACAACTCATCTAGGTAAAAATAATGGGGGTTTATATGATCATACATTGCATAAGCCTGCCACACCGTCAATGTACCCCATTCTTGGCAGGTCCTACTCTAGCAACCTAATGCCTGCCCTTATGAAATCAATCCACTTACTTGGGAAATCCTTTCTCCTGGGGCTCTCTGCTGGGGAAGGTTAAACTAAATAAATTTCCTTATAAAGCAAAGAGGGCTGCACTCATCTGAACATGCATACAGTATAAAAGTGTTTCTGGGGCCAAATCCTACAACATACAAGATCCAGTTTTTTAAACACCGTACTAGTGCAAAAATAATGAAGTTACAGTAACATTAAATGATCAGACATTGCATATACCTGCCACAATCCTAATGTGCCCTATTTTTGGCAGGTCTAATTCGAGCAACCGAATGCCTGTGAACCTTGTAATAAAGAAAGACAAACTGTGTGTGTGTGTGTGGCTGTAAGGACAGTATGTGCTTGGTTTAGTGTGTAAATTTGAGTCTGCTTGTGTGTATGTATATGAGTGAATGTTTGTATGAGTATGTGTTTATGTATATCAACTTGTGTCTGTGAAGGTGCCTGTTTGTGTAAATAAATGTAAGCAAATATGAATGCATATGTGTATGTCAGTATGTGGGGTGGGGGGGGGGGGGGGGGCAAAAGACGTTTCTGACCCACATACCTTGCTCTACCTGGGTTATCAGCTTTGGTCTTTCAAATGTTCCTGTAGTCCTGCCAGAGACAACCAGTGTGAAGTGCCCCAATAAATGTATGTGCAATTTCTTGATGATAAATCAGAATATAAAACATACTCCTTGACCCCGATTACACAGGAATCTCCAAACACTATAAAGCAGGAAGAAGACTGAAGCTTGTGAATACAAGAACAATTCAGGGACAGCGTTGTATAAAAAGCAGAGGAAATTAGACTAGATGTGACTTCAAGACAAGTTAACAGACTATCCTTGAGAAAAAGATTTCTTGCTCCTAACCTGCCAAACGTTGGAGTACAGATAGAGGAACCATACATACATACTACAAGCAGCAAAGTAACGTCTGGAGTGACCATTGTACAACGGTCAATCTCTTTTTCTATAGCAATGGAAACTGATATAAAATATGTAATTAATTGTTCCAGGGTCTGGTTTCTAGAGTTTGTGTGAGGAACACTACACAGATCTTGACCCAATCGTTACCTTAAAATAAGGACAAACTATACCATACAGAATCATTCTACAATATAAAGTGGGGAATTAAATACAACTTCTAGAAACCCTTAAAGGACCTATAAAACAGCTTACAGGATATAGTCAGCATAGCCATGGAAAGCTAACCCCCTTCCTCCCAGCTATTTATAAACACATTTTAATTTTTTTCATAACATTGTAATATATTATAGAATGTAGCACTTAAAGTCCAACCTACCGTACTCTTTGCTTGAGCCAGTTTTTTTTTATTTTGAGGAAGACTAAACATGGTACTGAAAATGTACTTCTCCTCCACTCTAAAGCAAGTTTTGCAAGCCAACGTTTAGCCTGCTTTTTGTAATAGCTGTCTTCAATGTGTTGCATTGTACAGATGCTTGGTGTAACTGTTCTAACTGTACATTCCAAACAAATATTGGGTATTTAAATCTGTTTGCTAAACCTGTTTTATGTAATAATGATATTTCTGTTTCAATACAAACATTGCTGACCCTGTCTGATAAGGGGTACAATATAGTGACCTAAGAGCAGTGCAGGGCTTCACTCATTGGCTGACATTCAGGGAAGATGACAGATGCTCTTGGCAGGATCTTCCGTTCCCAGTACCAGAAGGGAAGAAGCAGAGACCAGCACCCAGCATGACCCAGTAAGAATTTAAACCATTAACAAACAGTCTGAGTACTTTAACTGGGAGAATGCACCATAAGCATTACAGCACTCTGTAGTTGTTTTAGTGTTTGAGTGTTTAATATTTCAAATAAATGCTTTTTACTTTTTTTGTTTAATTAAGTGTTCTTGCATAGCAAGACCACTTAATGTTATCTCACATATATATTATTATTCTTATTATAGCCAAATTTACCACCCTAACTCCTCCCACAGTTTTTACACTACATAGACAGTAATATAACGAAACATGCAGATTGTTCCCGATTGGTGTGCTATTACTTTGTAGAACATTTCGCCGAATGGTTCACGGAATATCGTCGTTCCTAGGGCGAAATTGGTCCCATAGAAATTAATGGCAAAATGTTCAAAGCTAGAGTGGGAGCTGGCAAAAGCTGAAAAATCAGGACATGATTTCTAAACTGCCACCACTCCCTCATTTTCAGGCCCACCTACACAAATCTTATATCAAAATGTTCAGCTATCCCTGCTGCCACTAAACATGTCCACGGCTAAGCCATAGTCCTGATAGTTTTCACAATATGACCATTTGTTTGCAACTCACGCCGTCCATTGACATTCATTGAAACTCCACTCTAGTCAGCTCAAATTTGAAGGGCAATTTCTAAACTGTGCCTTCACTTTTAACACTTCAGAGACATACTATGCATCAAAATGTAGGTCTGGGTCTTGTGATTCTCACAATATAAAGCTCTTCGCTGTAGGATTTATAGTTTTTAAAATACGACCGTTTGAACATGGCAACCGCCAAAATACTCTGACCTGTGCCAGGCTGCAGCAGCAAGTGATGTCATAGACAGGGCCTTTTGTACACCTGCTAATGTTTTTATAACTGTATGTTTTAATGTAACTGTGAAGCACTTTGGGCAACAACGTTGCAATTAAATGTGCTATATAAATAATAACAGTTACTCCGCCCACTCCAGTTGTAGACTACTGGTGGAGGCAAGAACACCTCACACAATTTCCCCTGAATTTGTAGCTTTTCTATTTTTTTCCTGCTAGTGTATGTATTAAGAGGGCATTATTACTGGCTGGGCCACATTGTGATTCATTTGCAGATCACGGTCGCAGCTGGAATCTGGTGCGCTTCAAACAAGAGTATCTTTTTTATTGATTTCTACCTTTAATTAATGCTTGCAAAATTTGAATGAATTATTTATATAATACATTAAAAAGGGTAAATTTAACTATAGAATATTCCTTTAAACAGACATTAATAAAAATAAAAATAATAATAATAAGAGTGTCCCATTTGTACAGTCCTGAAGGATACGTATGTGCTTTGAAAGGAATCATTCTTAACAATGGCATCAGGTAAGTAATTACATTATTTGGGTAGTTAATAAAGCTACAGAATTAATCAATGTGGGCTATGTGGACAATTAGCAAAAAAAGTTAATTTTCTGAGTAACAGTGACACCTACAGGGAACATAATGTACTGCACACCTTATACAAGTGTGCAGAAAATAATATATAGACAAAATAAATAAATAAATGAACCATATTAGACAATTATTATACAGCCCAACAACTGAGGAACAATAAATGTCACCCTCATATTTGATATTTTCCACTTTAGGCACTGGATCTTTTCGGTATTCTTGTTAAATGCTTGTTGTCGCTTGTACAACAAGCATTACATTTTTGGGCATATTAATTTCCTGTTTACTATTTTGGGACTGTATGTATATTATAATAAATATATATTTTTTTACAATACAGTATATTATAAATAAAACATACAAAGCATCTTACTAATTTATAATATATTAGTAAGGTATATATTTATTATAAATTGGTAAGGTGTTGTTTATGTTTTATTTTATCATATATATATATATATATATATATATATATATTACCAGCTGGATATGAATAAACTTTTCAAAATGGAAGCAAACGTTTTAATAAATCTTATTCCACTGAGAATGCTTTATTGCAACTGAACGGAAAATGACTTGAGAATTAAAAAAAAAAAAAAAAAAAATAAGTCGGACAATAATAAATTTGTCACTTTTTTTTTTAAAACATTTTTCAGTACATCATTCATACAGATTTGAATAAATTCTTGTTGCAAGACAAAAAAAAATACAAAAAATAAATTATAAAATAAATAATTAAAATAAAAATGGCCACCTCTTCACATGGAAAAATAAATATAACATTTGTCACAATCTCACCTTGCAACAGCTATTCACTTTTTTTTTTTTAAAGAAATATTTTTTAACCATGCACAAAAAAATGCTAAAAAAATAAACCCCCCCCCAAAACATTCCAAAGTTCATTTAAACAGATCAACACGACATTAGATATACATATAAATACAGAGTTTTATCATACAATTGGCGGCACCCCAGCCCAGCAGTGAGGGGCAACATTCCACAAAAAAAAAAAAAAAAACTAAATGGATTGCAAATATAGTTTCATTCCCACCATGTTTTTTTTATGCCGTAACGTATGAATAAGATGAATTTACAGGCACTCCACATCTTCTTGTCATACCACACGGCCTGAATATGACCACTTTGGGGACAGGCACAAAATCAGGGAAGGTGTGTAGGAAGCCATCATCTGTACGAGTGCATTTCAGTGTGGTAATACAAATAGCGGGTTATTGCGAATTATATGTGCAAAATCAACAGTGATTACTGAAAAGAGAAGAGATTTTGATGTTAAATACGATAAGGGTATGTATTAATTTGTGTTGTATGCATCATAATAGACCCCACTATTAATTTAAAAACTGGACAAGAAAAAGCAGTCTTGTGAACGGTCTTGATTCTGAACCCAAAAAGTAAAGTCTTTATAGTGCTTTTGAGCTACCGTAGGTTAGAATGAACAAAGGTATTCTGTGTGTTACATCATCCATTAAATACACATGAAACTATGCAAATTGTAATCACCAAATGAGACAGAATTTACACAACAATATTCACTATTGATAACCAGTCTTCAGGGGACCCTTAAACCCTTAATGATCACGGCTATTTTTCACCCTACGACCCGACAAATTTGGGCATTTTTGCTATGCGTTTGTTCAGTCTTAACGTTACACTAGCTTGTTTAGTGTACTCACACATTTAGCATGGAATGGACATCTGTAATTAATTATATAGTATAAAGAAAATACCGGTATTCAAACATTGGGAAACAAAACAAAATACCTTTTTTGCCGTTATGTCTATTATTCATAAAAAACAAAAAACTAGAACAGGTAAAGACTTGTATAGTTGTTTTTGAAGTTAGCTAAACTTAACTCAAGTTGCCGTGAGTGACAGACATATAGTGTAGTGATGATGGGGCAACTTTTTCAAAGCGAGAAAACTGGAGGTATATGTGGAAAGAATTGAGCAGTGTCCAAGCTTACACCAATGTCCCTCTGAAAGCCATAATCATTGAACTATATCGCTAATTTATTTTTTCCTGTAAAGACGATTTAGAGAAGGTGGGTAGGAGATTGAGATAGATATATGTCCAACCTTCCCTGTCACTCATGATCACTGTCATTTTGTAATTGTACAAGAAAGAAAACAAGGCTCACTCTCGCTCCAGATCATGGTGAGTAGGCTAGATGCTCGGAAACGGGAGAGGAGGTTTAAGAACCCACAGAGCACTATACAGGTTAACTGTCTATGGCCCTCTCCTAATTCTTAACATAGGCATGGTGAAAGGGGACAAGCAAATTCCTTGTACTGGGCCACCTGTCTAACCCCTGGGCGACTGCCTATGGTCACCTTACGGTTAATTCTGTACTAAAAACAGTATTCGTAAATAATTCTCTACCTGCAAACCCTTCAATGAATGGGGATTAGTTTGGTAATCTACTGTATTCAGAACAATACTAGGGAGCAGGGGCATACTCCGTGGGAACTAGTAGGTAGACATCTTGTTCTACAATTAAAGAGGGAAGCAATTTTCTGTTACACTTCATCTCTTTAGCACTGTTTATACAAGCGAAGCACCAGGTAAAGTCTGTTTGGATTTGCATGGTTTCCGCTTTTTTATTCTCCTCTATTTTGTTTTAAAAATTTACATTTACATGATATGCCTGGCTGTCCTTAGAACATCATACGCGTGAATTTAAGTGGAAGGAATATCTGTGCACATATTAGCTCACAAGCATTTCTCTGCAGACGCCTGAGCTTACACGAGCTCACCTGACCTCCTTTCAGTACTATTTACTGGGGTAAGGGAATTAAATAAGTTCACTTACAATTTCCGTGGCAGTGCCTATACTCTGGTCCCACAATACAAGGTAGAGTTAAAAATACACAAAATAAAAGTTCTGTCATTAGTTTCAGGGATGGATATTGAGATTTTGCAGCCCTGATGTGGAATAGTGAACGATACTGGGTATTATTCATAAGGAGGAATTCTGGCACAATGATGCAAAATTGGAATAATCACTAGGAACTGTCTTTATAGTGATTGTTCCACCTTTTGATTCTTGCGCCAGAATTGTTGCTCTTTATGCTATTACAATCGTACAATCGCAAGCTGATTTAAAACCACCTACAGAAACAAATAATACATAATTCATGGTTGCATTTCAACCAATACATCAATGCAGGAAATGTATGTTTGATATTTCATATGTAAAAAAAGCACAGTTATTTTCAGCTTGATAGCAATACTATTCTTATACAGTTACCCTGTACAAATCTATTTTGGAATTGCGAGATGTAATATTGAGTTCTCAATTCTGTATCATTTTTCAACACAAAGCTCTGAGAATTATGAATTATACGACTTGACTGAGTTTACTTTCGGAGAACCAAAACAAAAATTCCAGTATGTGCTTTTTCGACTAAATTCCAGAAAATACCCAATTTAGCAAATAGCCTTGTTATGAGTCTAGTTGGGTAACAGTGTTCGAAAGAAAGTAACAGTATTAACTGCTCTCAATGATAAAAAAGGCAAATACACACCATAATACAATCTGCAATTTAACACACTAATTGTGTTTCTGTATTGTGCCATCATGTTCCCTATCTGTAATAAGTACTTGGAGGTCTACTCGCACAAGTTCTATCAAATAATGACTAAGCAATTGCCAGTGTCTTCTCCAGTTGCACAAGTGACTGAGCTAGACTTCACATCATATCTGTAAAAAGTTAATGTGGTAGATCTAAGGAAGGGTCCGCGCAGGGTGCTTAGCTGAGCCAGGGCCAAGCACGTTCCTTACACATACTGTATCCAAAAAGGCTTCGGGCACTCACTGGGCTCAATGTAAATCAGATTTATTAGAACATCACGTGTGCAGCAACGTTTCCACCTATACAGAGGTCTTTGTCAAACTTGGTCGAAACGTTGCGTATACATAATGTTCCAATAAATCTGTTTTTTTTCCATTCAGCCTAGTGAGTATATGACACCCGTTTTGGATATATTAGTTAAAGCTGTTGAATGTTAAACTGCATCTAACTCTGTAGTTATGCTGTCCGTATCTCCAGCTGATGGTTTTAATGTTAGGCATGTATTCCACAGAACAGAGACGGGATGAATCGCTTCGGATGGAATATTGAACAGATTTTCATGGTGCAACCTCCCTCCAGGAGCAAAAAATAGAGGGGTGGGAAATTGTGTTGGTGAATAGGAGTTGTGCCAACACCTATTATGTTACTGGGGCAGTGAAATCTACTTTATCAAACAGTTATTTATTTTCACATTCAAATTATTCTTCTGAACGTTTTTTATGTCTCCAGCTTTCTTGTTATTGTTGTATAAATGCAGTGATTGCTTGAAATAAAGAGATTATCTTCCTGGTGGCACAGGATTGATAGGTCCATAAGGTTAAAGAGTTACTTAGCCAAAAACAGTGTTTTATTAAACATCTCTTTTTGGTTGTTGGAAGCTTTACTGGCTAACGAGGGATTGCAGGTAAATTTAATCTTCAAGGCCAAGTTCTCCCTCTCACTGCAGAGGGAGGGATATCCAGGAGGATGGGCAGAGGGGAAGACTCGGGCAGCAGGAATGGGGAAGGCCATGTCGCCATTGTTCATTAACCACCTGCTCGATCTCAGCTGGCTAAAGACAGAGCCAGACATACAGTTACATCTCCAGCATCAAGGTTCTTTAACTCCGTATAGGTAAAGTTTCTCAGTACAAATTCCAAGCACCATAGCCACTTCAAGTCATTGAAGTTGTTGTGGTGTTTGGAGTAACTCTCTAAATAGTTCCTACACTTAAACACCAACTTGAAATAGGGACAATAGTAATACAGAATAAAAAATCAATATGCCAAAACTTTAAACAATGGCTGACCAAATAGATTTTTTACCAAGCCAAACAGACACATAAACACACATCATGGGTAGAAAATTATCGATTGACTATGAATCTCAGCCATTATTTATTTTAATCTAATTTCCTTTAAACGTACCAGGTATATTAATATTTAATGCCCTTGTAATATATACTGCTACAACGATCTCAGCTGTAAGACAATTCCATGTCTGCCCCAATCTCCCTAAAACCATGGCATCTCTAATTTGTTAGTAGGACTTATATCCCCCTGTTCCAGTGTTTATCAGTTATTGATTACATGTATCTACAAACCATGCTCCACATTAATAACACTTGTCAAATGTCTTAGATATATGAACACCCTTCATGGCGGAACTAGTTGTTTTATATCGGGATGGTCCTCACCTGTACATCAAGGCTGAAATTCTGGAATTAATTGACTTTCACTTTTCTTTTGTTAAATTGTATTTATTGATTTTTCAAAATATACAGATAACATCATTTCTGTAGTCAATAAAAGTACTACAATTTGCTCCTCTGCCATGTACAAGAACTGAGCTATTTCAATCGACCTACAAGCATTCACGCACTAAACACCCTGACAACGAACCTTGGGTGCCAAGATTTTTGTTTAGTAAGAGAAGCCCCAACACTGAGACATATGTCAAAGTAAAATGTGATTCTCTCCAGCTGTTTCAATTGAAGCTTGTGGAAATTGCTCGTGTGCAGTGCCTGTGCCAAACAAAAAACAGCCATACACAGGGGACCTAGTTGCAGGGAGCGTTATGCGAAAGGGGTATTGTGAAACTACATCAGAGCATCTTGGTTCCCTTTTAATGGTGATTTCAGAAGACTATGGCAGCCATAGTAGGCTTACCTGGCAAGGCCAACCAGTGATGCAGACTGTGCTACAAAGGGAATGCTCAAAAGATAAATCTTGATGCTACAGAACTTAAAGTCCCATAATGCATTGCCAACCTTTTAAATGCATACTACTTAGTTTAAAAAAACAAAACAGTTTTTCCCTGGTCAATAAATTACAATGATTTCTATACTTCCTATAACACCTTCTCTTGGGATTTTAAAGGTTGTTTAAGACATTGTTGACTGGTCTCTATGTCTGCACGCATATCCCAGTAAACCAACTTTAAATTTGAATTCATCTAAACATTAGTTGAGCTTAATCAGAAATCTGTCTTAAAACCAACATCACTAGTAGCCAAGAGATAGGCTCTCGGCATGGTTAGCTCCCTCCATGGCTCGCCAGTCTATGGCAATGATACCTGTTTGAAATATTTACTCACTGGGGTAGATCTCATAGTTCCAAAAAGACGGCGACTTAATTTGTCTCTGATAAAAGTACTCATAATTACACTAGAGTAACATAGCAGCCTCTATTAACGTTTTCTGTATCGTATGATAAAGTTTGCTTCATCACTAACTGTCCAAAGTTACACAGCAACGACAGGTTGCAAGAGCCGGGCTAAGCCACCCATAACGCACACATCATATCATTACATCACATTTTGGACAGTTAAGGAGGAAGATAGACGTATTTTCTTTGGTAGCAGAGAGGCAGGACTTTATTGGGGAAAAACCAGAGGCATGGTGCCCTAGGACCATAACCACTACAATAACCTGTAATAGTTATAGTGTTATAGTGCTTAGTGTATTCTTTTAATTACAAAAACAAGTTTAAAAAAAGTTATAAACAGCAGAATTTGAGTAATTATTTATTTTTTTGTCTAAAGTTGTCTATTTAACGTATTCACATATACCAGCTGTGGTTTAACACATGCCCCACATTCAATAATATATCAATTTATACAGCATCAAGCTGAAGACATCTGGTCAAAATCAATAGAGACTTTATTGTAGGACTCATTCACTTCACAAGTAAATAAAAAAAAGCACTTTCTACAGATCAGGTTGAGACACAAGCTCATAGTATGTAATAAGGTCGTGCCAAGATTAGGGATCACTGGAGGGCATGCAAATGTGATGTTCTGCTGATTACAGTCAGCAAGGTTTGATTATTGTTTTTGCATTGCACTTCACAAGGAAGCTTTTTATCATTCGATGGAATTTTACCCCACTTTTTGAAGTTACAAACGTAAGAACCCACACAATAAAAGTAATTAAATTTTTTTTAAAGATAACAAAAAATAAAATAAACATATACAATTTGTTATACCGACATTCAAATAAAATGTTTAAAACAAAATAAATATGATAACTCTGTATGGCTTTGCCTCTCTTTTTTGTTTTAAGTAAATTTACACTAGAATAATAATAATAATTAAAAAAAATAGCCCAAAAGTGACTATGCCATTTCAATGCGTAAATGAAGAGACAAATAAACTGTCCATGCTTTGGTAGTAGAACTGCAACTAAATGCATAGATCAAGCAACAAACATAGAGCAAGAAAAAAAAAGGGGATTGCTGTCTGTCGTTTATGGCTTGATCATCCGGCCTGTTATGCAAATTTATGCAAATCCACAATGCCCGATTCTAGCAGTTAATTTGCATATGGAGCCACACCGTCCATTATTAACATGGAGAAAGCCCGTAATTTTAAATTAAAATTTCCTGTTATTTATTTTATTTTTTTCCTTGCACTTGTCTTGACATAACACATACCATTTTTACATTATACTATTCTCGTTGTAAATACTCTTTATGTGTCAGTACTGCAAACAATCAAACAGTACAGCTTTCTTAGGTCCTGATTGAATATTGTTGGATACGTTTTCCAAATTATTTAACATTTTTGGATAAACTGTTAAAATGATTTCGTATAATGAAAAATATTTAAATGTTTTAATCGCCTAAAGTTTATTGATCTATTAATGTATTATTTTTAGTATATTATATATGTTTTGATATTTTAACAGGTTGGGGGGAAAAAAACATTTGAAAAGTTTATTCAAAAATATGAAATAATTTGGAAAGCTTATTAAAAAGTATTAACCCCTTAAGGACACATGACATGTGTGACATGTCATGATTCCCTTTTATTCCAGAAGTTCGGTCCTTAAGGGGTTAAACTTGAGGCCTTAGAAGGAAACGCAACGGACTTCAGATTACAAAATAGCTCTTTTATTAGTCAGGAGTTTAAAGTTACTAGCCACTGTAAACCTAGCTTGGTCCATTGCACACTCCCCAGCAGTGAATTTGAAATGGAAAAATACAGAATTGTTTTATGTGTTGCCTTAGCAGGATTAGATTAAATACATTTTTAAGATTCCACTCACATTCCACCTTTATAATATATTTTGGTTTAGATTGGGCATACTTTGACTTTGTTAATAGAACTTTGAACTTCGCGTTGAATTACTACCCAGCACATCGTCAACACCATGTACTAATGACTGTTACATGTGTCCAGAGTTTTCTTTTTCTTAATTAAATTAAATAACTTCTAAGGACTTTTTGTAAATGTAATGGGCCTGGAAGTGACGTTACATCATCAAGCAGTTTTTATATTACAAAAATTGTGGTGGTGTTATGGTGTTACGCAAGAAGGTCATTAACTCAACCGAGGAAATCCCAGGTTCTGATTGGCTGTGGACATCAAATTATTTTTAAAAAATCATTAACTGTTTCTACGAAGATCAATTTGAAGAATAACAGTTTGGAGAGGAACTAAAATTGTGATACAAATGTTGATGGCAGGTAGGAAAAAAAACAAAAAAAACAGTCCAATTAACCATTGTTTGTCTAGATTAATATAATATAAGTCTCTTGGGAAGATTGCTTAAAAAAAATTTCCATTTGCTGATGAAAGTGCCTAATTAATAATATGAACGCATTACTATTGCAAACCTAATCTGAACAACAATATTTAAAGGAACACTTTAGTGTTAGGAATACAAAGATGTTTTCCAAAATCAGCCAATTGGGGAAACTAATGTGAATACGTGCCGAGTGAGCATTAGGCCTTCTCCACAGGAACACATTGACTCAACGGGGGTTTTGCTTGACGCTGGATTTTACGCTAAAGTATATGGTATGTTTTTTGCAAGAAAAAAAATATTTACAACTAATGCGAGGACGTTGTGTGTGCGCATGTGTCTATGAGGACATCTGCTGAGGTAGTTTGGAGTGCACATGTTCCCCCAGGCAGGAAGTGACATCACAGACTGCATTCACTTCCGGTATGTCTGAACAAGGGTGCCAAATTCTCAGCCGTGAGAAAAATATTTCAATGTAAATACAATAACAACAAAATATATATATATTTTTTTCAGATGTATATTTGCATTTAAAAGAACAATGACGATGAAGATCTTGTTTTAGCCTATACAAACACAACACATTTTTAGCTTTTAAAATATGTTTACGTTTAGCAGCAGAGATCTTAAAAATGTCTCGTGAGATCACTTGAAACCCCAGGTTTCTTACAGCCTTGCCATGTTACACATGAGTTTCCCATCTATCAGAGAATTTACTGTACACAGAACGACAATCAACATTTCCCCAGCTACCGGTGGCCTACATTACCTCATCTTCAACCAATCGTAAGCTAGCATAGGATCATAGGACCTGCAGCTCACCAGCAGGTTACTCGACTCTGATACGGACAGAAGCAATTAGGTCCTACAGGAAAATGTATCATTCTCTACTGAAGCAATTTATTTGCATATCATATGGTACTGCATGTTTATTACACAAATGTAATACACTAATTTAAAATCCAATTGTTCTGTTGATCAATAAATCTGATTGGACTCTCAACAAGCCTGCAGCTGAGAGCGTGGTTAGGAGAAATCGAAATCTATACGTCTGTTTTGAACACATAAAAACTCGTTTTTTTTTTATCCTTTACAGTCAATGTGAACGTGTAACCAGTTTGCTGCCAGATAATTCTGCTGAATAAATACAAAATAATAATAATAATAATAATTAAAAAAACAATACCGCAGGTCCTTAACAGAGCAAAAAGTGATATCAAGATTCACCCAAAGATCTTTCTAATACATTTCATGGGTCAGCAAGGCACTTCCCAATAAAATATATTATCTTCTTCAGATATCTCACAGAGCTTTGTAAAGAAAACATGGCCATCGGCCTTCTTGTGATGACGATGTACAGGAGACTCTATGAAGCAGCACAAGTTGAGATAACCAACCATTTTATTTGTCTCCTATTAAGTAAGTAATCAGTAAACTACTACTGTGATTTCACTTTGAACTCCCAGAAAGTCACACTTGAGCTATATTATTTAGCTATAGCCTATATAACCACTTGACTGCTTGAAGGAGTGCGTGGACAGCCTTCCAATTAAAGGGTTAACATTCCAGAGTTCTTTCTTCCAAACAAGATAGTTGATTTAGATAGTTGTTTCTTATGAAATACTTTTAACCATCGTCTTCACGTTTTTACAGATTTGCACATTTAATTGTGTAATTTTCCCTTTTCTAAGCAATTTCGACTATGTTCCTGCCCCTGAGCTCTTCACCACCACTTCTTTAATTCAGACCGTATTCAACTCACGGTCGAAGTGCCTTTAAATACTCCTTCAGGCCAGCTGTTGAGTTGATAGGAGGATGCCTGGCCAGGTTTTGACATCATTATCTAAATCTATTTTTGGCACAGTCATGGCAATAAATAACAATCAGGGCCCACAAAAGCTACAAATTAAGCTGAGAAGGACCTTAACTTATCTGCACACAAAATATAATGCCACATTTAGAGAGGATAGAGTATTGTAATATGTTCAGTGCGCTAAAGGTTCAGAACCAATTTGAAAAATTGAGTGGAAATCGATGCTTTTAAACAACAGTGAGAGCTGTAATTATTCCTTAAAACAATATCTGTAAACAGAGACAGTGTTTAGAAGAGGATGAGAAAATGTGTTTAGTAGTCAGATTTTAAAGACCGTTTTCATGTTATCTGTTCAAACCTCCTTCAGGCCCCTCTGGCAAAAACTTAATGACTTAAGGCATTTATCCACTTGAAGAGTAACCCTGTAGAGGTGACCAATGTGGCACTCTTTTTGGGTAAATTTTTCTCAATCTGTGTCACACAACTCTAGGCCACCAGGGCAAGGATGGTTTGACGGTAAGGATTATGTTGGCCCCCTTTAAGAATGGCACAGAGAATCAGGGTGTGAGATACACACAAACTGAATGAGGTCTCACCTGTAATGTCGCAAATACATCGAGCACTTAAAAGACTCACAAAACAGCATACAAGACTAGAGAACACCCAACTGGCTCCTTTTTTTTCATCTGTAAACAAGAAACTTTAAACCCTACAAAACATTTTACATCCAGTCTGATTACCAATGTTTGGCTGATTCAAGGGACGCCAGTCCCTATATAATCCGTCCGGTCCCTTGATCAATCTAGTCCACGAGTACCAAATTAAGCTGCAAGTTCATCAGGACAGAAGTCGGTTGTGAGTGCATTGTTTTAACTTGTGCAGTGACACTTAGACTGGCAGTAAAACTAAAATAATGAATAAATAATAAATAAATTAGATCGTTTTAACAGGGGTGGGGGGCATTATTTTCCTGCCATGCCTTGAGGTCCTTGTAGCCATAATAAGCCAACGACGCTTGGTAAATGGAAAGAGGGAATGTAACCAGAAGATACGATAAGGATTTAAACAGGGGTCTTCGACATCAGGTTTCATCCATTTCTATGCAATGCTGACCGAGATTGTCCATTTTTTTCTCTCGAATCATAAAGTCCCTCTTCACATCCATTGGACTGGCTGAAACATGGCTTTGTATTGAAGTTCCAATCAAACTCCTTGGAGGGCTTAAGAGTGGTAGAGTAGGTTGCCATCTGCATAGCTCGATAGGAACTGAACAGAGAACGATACATATAGTCTACCTCTAATATAGAATATTCACCCTATTTCCCTACCCACATAGATTTGTTTTTTTCTTCTTGATCCTTAATATCCTTTGCTGCTGAATTGGTCTACACGGTGTGTCGCTTAGTACTGATGTTTGTGGAGAAGACAGATATGAGAAGGAGATGATTATCCATGCATGCGGAACTCATTTTTCACATAATACGCACACCACCCTGCATTCGTGTAGACAGCTTTGGGCAGCAGAGACAAATAATTTCCCACAGTTTTTACAAGATGTTTCTGGATTCCAGTGGCTCCGGGGACCTTACAACATGAACAACAGAGCACTGTCCAGAATCAGTCAGAACAAGCCGGTGTAGGGAAAAATCATATTGACCAAGCCCCTCTGGTGAAGTGATTGAATGATAGAAAAAGTGCGCTCAGTGACCTTATTGCCCCAATACCACTGCCTGTGGATGAGAGAGAGAGAGAAGAGCATTAAAAACAAACCGAATAACAAATTATTCTTCCATGTCACTTTCACAAGAATGCAGAGAAAAAAAATTAATGTCAAAATTCCTACATTGCGGTAATAGAAGGAGTAGTAATATGTTACTTTTTTGAATTTGCGAACTAGCATTCCATTTTCAAGACCTTTAGAATGGTCAGGGTTCCCGATATTCACTTGTTATGGTGTTTATAGTGACAGGCCCAAATCAATATTTAGATGTGCAATTCTAGGTTCACAATGTCCTTACCCCTTTTAATCCCATCAGGTTTGAAACCCCCGTCAAGATGTAGAGCATTCTATAATTTGGGATACATTTAAACTCCACAATACAAGAATACAAAACTATGCAAAATACACAATTAGTAAATCTGAATAGAAGACTGGAATACTGTTGTAAGAGATTTGTAATGTTGGCATTGTTGTATTTACTTGTTCTCTAACATCCACTTCATTTTGCACTCACCGTATCTGAACAGCATTAACAGGAATAGGTTCTGACTGAGACATTGTCTGCGCGTTGGCTGTTGGAAGTGCTTCCTAAAAACACAGACAGAATGGTTTTAGGTATGATGTGCATTAGTGTTTACCAGTTAAGAAAGTGGTAGCAAGGAGAAAGGAAGCACCCAAACATGGCACAAAGAGACCCCATTGCCAGCAGTATCTTTTAACTATTGGTTGCATACCTTTGGCAATGACCAAAGTATAGTCACTGCTGGTTTGGTAAGGGTCACAACTTTTTAGTTTGAACAACACAGATATCCTACAATCCCCTGTGTAACACTACTCTGGCAAATACTGTGTGAAATAGGGAAGGACATCATAGACTTGCACCCTACATCACCATTAGCATGTAACAAGGATTCGTCAGATCTGTACCACTGCAGACACAGATTCTGCTCCTTTTTACTTGAACCTAAAAAGGGATGCAGTGTGTATATAGGTACTAAGCAAGGCGGGCGCAGTTAGAGTCAGAGCTACAAGGGTCTCTAAGGTTGCGAAAACGACCGGATCCCTTGTGTTCCACATGTCAGGGGGGCCCATGAATCGGCTGGCTTAGGGTCAATGGAAGCGGACGGCTGTTTGTTAAGGTAGATGCCTACTTTGCCGAAATACAATGTGTCCGGGGAACAGCTGGACATGGGCAGATAGGGCTGGTGCTCACTGCTACCTCACGCGCACTCTGCTGGGACCCAGAATATGATGTTGCTCCGGCCTCGGCATCACTAAATGGCGCATGAGGGAGCAGCAAGAAAGAACAAGAAGCTTCATGCAGCCCCATAGTAGACTACAGGAAGAGGATTCACACCAGCTCTCCCAAAAGTAGAGAGGCTGGTTGGGTATTAAAGGACCACTATAGGCACCCAGACCACTTCAGCTAGATGAAGTGGTCTGGGTGCCAGGTCCAGCTAGGTTTAACCCTTTTTGCTGTAAACATAGCAGTTTCACTATAGGCACCCAGACCACTTCAGCTAGATGAAGTGGTCTGGGTGCCAGGTCCAGCTAGGTTTAACCCTTTTTGCTGTAAACATAGCAGTTTCAGAGAAACTGCTATGTTTACATTAGGGTTAATCCAGCCTCTAGTGGCTGTCTCATTGATTTTCACAGTGAGAAGACGCCAGCGTCCATAGGTAAGCATTGAGAATGCTTTCCTATGGACTGGCTGAATGCGCGCGCGGCTCTTGCCGCGCATGCGCATTCAGCAGGTGACGTCAGAAGAGGGAGGAGAGTCCCAGCGCTGAGGAGCCCGGCGGGGGAAAAGAGGTAAGGGATTAACCCCTTCCTCCCCCCTCAGCACCACAGGGGTGGGACCCTGAGGGTGAGGGCACCCTCAGGGCACTATAGTGCTAGAAAAACGAGTTTGTGGTCCTTTAAAAAAAAATAAAAAAGACTATAAATAAAATTAATTTGTGAATGTCTTTGAGAGAATGTGTATATGTGAGTGTGTCAAATCTGTAACTGTGTATGTGACAGTAAGTTTGTCAGTGAGTGTGTTTTTTTCATTGAAGGACCACTATAGGCACCCAGACCACTTCAGCTCAATGAAATGGTCTGGGTGCTAGGTTCCTCTAGTTTTAACCCTGCAGATGAAAACATAGCAGTTTCAGAGAAACTGCTATGCTTACACTGAGGGTTAATCCAGCCTCTAGTGGCCGCTTCTGAGATTCTCAGTGTGAAAAATCACAGTAAGAAGACGCTGACATCCATAGGAAAGCATTGAGTAATGCTTTCCTATGGGCGTTTTTAATGTGCGCACAGCTCTGGCCGCGCATGCGCATTCGGCTCCACTCGGGAGCCAACGTCGGAGTGGAAGGAGAGGTCACCAGGGAGCCCAGCGCTGGATAATGTTAAGTGGCTGAAGGGGTTTCTGTTCTGTATCTGAGAGTGTGTGTCTGTCACTGATTTTCTGTTAGTTTAACCAAAAGCCAATAACTGCATGTCTGATATACACTCACTGACAATGTGTGTGTATCAGCGAGAGCATGTGTCTGTAATTGAAAGTGTTTGAAACTATTTGATTTGTCTCCCACATTAAATTAGTGAAGGGCCCACTGATATACTCACAATGCACTTTAATTGCTTAGTTTAGACACAGATTATTTGAATGCACTTTAGTACATTTAGCATTAGCATTATTTTTTTAGTTTTTTTTGCAGTGCATAAAGATAATTACACTTTGGCTCGAGGTACCCCAACGGCAGTCCTCTAGCAACTTTTCAAACATAACATTTGAGGTGAATTAGTAACGTGCACATTTTTTATATAGTATCTTGGTTAGCAGGTAGCTTCGTAGGAAGTCTAAACATGGTAGATGATTTAGATTTCTTCATTGCTTAGATTTAAATTTTTGACCACCAAGGGGCAGCGAGTTTCTGAGTTAGCCGGATAAACAGGCAGGTATGCTTAATCATTTTTTGTTGGTTTACATGTGGGTCTGCAGGATAGGATCAACTGTACTAATTCTAGGCATGACACTATGAATAAATACTGAAATAGTATACTCCGTTATAAAAGACAGCCTCAGGTATAATAAAGGAGCTTGTGTCTCTTGTCTGTTGCTCCTCTGTGCTCATTCAGGGTTGTAGTCCCAAGTAAGTCCCCACAGATCTGCTGGTTACCATGTGAGGTGTTGCCTTCAATAATGCTGGCATGAGCTGTGTTTACATGCTGGTTGTGCCCTCCTTAGAGTCGCCTGGTGGGCGTCTGTCAGTGCGTTAGCGGTTGCTCAATGGCTGCCGCCTTTATTCTCCAGCTTGTGATGGACGCGGCGGCCATCTTGTTTTTCACCATGCGGTCTCTGGGTGCTCGGTTCGCTGCTCAAGCGTCATGGGTGGTCACTGCCTCCTCAGTGGGGTCTGGGATAACCCCCCACGGCCCACAGGGGGGGAGAACGGGCCCTCTGTAAGCGCGTGGGAGGTCCCACCGGACTAAGCACGGGAGACCGGCCGCATCTCCCGCCAGAGCCTCACGACAGGCCGCAGTCCCAGCCACCCAGCAGTCAGCATCGCCGGTAGGACGGAGGTCAGCAAGTACACAGAGAGTTGTGCACAGGTCCCCTTTGTCTTCTAGTTGCAGCTGTGTGTTTTTTCAGGGGAGAGAAAGTATTTTTGAGCTAGGAATTTGGATTTCATGGAGGAGCCAAGGTGCCCCACGTCCATCCAGCTCGGCGGTCAGGCCCACGCCCCCAGTACTTGCATTATTTAATTTGTCTCACACGTTAAAATTAGTGGAGCAGCCACCGATACTGGGGTACTGTGGCGTAGTGGTCGGCTTAACACGATATGGCCATATGGTGGAACCGAATCTTTATATTCATTTGCTGAGACAGGTGAGTTGGGCCTCTAAAGTCCATATTGCATTGAGGCATAAAATGACATTGGTTAGTATAGTGGTCTGAAAAATACAATTGTGGAAAATGTGGAAATGCACACGTTTCTATATTGGAACTGAGTGTCTCCACTTTGGATTCTTGCTAATGATCGCTCTAAGTTTTGCCTTTTTCTCATTCCTTTAAATTGTAAGCTCTTTTGGACAAAACCCTCTTCATCTATTGTTCCTGCATGTCAAATATGTTTTGTTAGAATTGCTTATCTTGTATATTACAGCACTGTAATTTCTGTCCTAACCCCCCACAAAAAAAAAAAAACCTTTTGCATCCAGCAATCATCATAAAGACCTCTTCACAACTTGCCTATAATCTTAATCACGTTGACAGAAACACACTACTCACTGTAAAATGAAAACAAAAAACTTAAAATAAATAAAAATAAACATCAACCCTATGATGTCACAGGGTTGTCCAACTTTGGCTTCCAAACAGGGCCGGACAGGGAAAAATATTTGGCCCAAGCCTTTTCTTATCAGAGATGCCTAGTGGTAGGGGGTGTTGTGTCATCACCAATGACAAACACTTCGCCCCAAAGTGAGCATGTTAGCTCAATGGTCTTCCAGGGCAGCCCATGCACAGAGCCCTTCTAAAGAGCTCTTGCATGGGAAAAAGGCCCTGTGCAATGTGCGGCGTTATGTTTGCTTGTGACTTGTGTCTGGTGTCTCCATAAGTGGGCCAGGAGAGAGTATCTTGTATGCATTGTGTGGCTGCTTGTGGTACTGTGTGTGTAGAGAGAGCGGTTTGAGATCTGGTGTTTTGTGTGAATAGGTTAAATTCAGTTGTGTTGTGTTTGTGGTGTGTGGCTAGTGTGTGTCTACGGGCTGTAGAGAGTGAGAGTGTGTATAGCTGCTGTAGTGTGAGTGCATAGGTGGATGTAGTGAGTGTGTGCATAGGGATGAAGTGAGTATGTAGGGGCTGTAGAGAGTGAGTGTGTGTATATAGGGAATCCAATATGTGCGCAGGATACATAGTGTGTATATGGAACACCCTGTGTATTCCAAACAATGATTATTTTCCTCACCTTCAGACTGCATCTTGCGGAGCTGAACAGCCGGTGAGGTAATGGAGGAGACAGCTGCGGTCCGAAAGTTTGCTGGCAGCATTTCGGCTGAATCTGGACTTACTCCTCGCAGGTCCTTCTCACGGAACATCTTTCTCCAGGAAGGAGAACGGCTGAAAGTCTTGGCACTATCCTTCAGGGAGACAAATGCAGACGACAATCAAAATGATACTCTGTGCCAGATTGTGATTTAAGTAAACCTGTCTGCTCTCCTTAAGAGTTTAATCCAATTAAAGTGAGCCTGTCGCTAAATCAGATGAAGTTTTCTTTTAGAGGACCCAAATCCTAGTGAAGTTCTAGAGATTTACCTGCGATCTTAAATCAATCCCTCAACTCATTCCTGCTTAGTAAGAGACAAATGAGCTATTCTACCGCTTTACAGGACTACTGCATAAACACCAGGATACAAATATTTCCCCATATGGGAATTCATTATTACAATCTGCCTATTTTTTTCTTCATATTGACAGTTTTTTAAAATCCTGTTTATGGATTTGTTTTTTATTGTATGTATTGGGGCTGATGTGTACTATAGTAATTTCTGCCACCCATGCATAGTGGGAGTTTTAGTTCATGACTTCATTTTGTGTGTGGTGGTTTAGATAAATACCCCTCTCTCCCTCATTAGAGATTTAATCTTATAGCTCAGACTTCCTCAAACTCCGGCCCTCCAGATGTTGCTGAACTACAACTCCCATGATTCTATAAATGAAACAGATAGACTGAGAATCATGGGAGTTGTAGTTCAGCAACATCTGGAGGGCCGGAGTTTGGGGAAGCCTATTATAGCTGATAGAAGCAAAGTAAAATGTTAGTGTAGGACTCATATGAGAGGTTTTGCCTTGATGTGGCAGCTGAGCTTACATGGACATTGGCGTGATACTAAAAAAAACCTCCAGGAATTTAATTGTACAGAGGGATTTAGGATAGTAATCAATGTAACTTTTTGTTTTGTTTTTATTGTATGTATTGGAACTGGTGTGTACTAGAGTCATTGCTGCTGCCCAGGAGTAGTGGGAGTTTGAGTGCAGAGCTTGATTTTGTATATTTGTATTTGCTTTTGTATTACACAGCCACGTTACAGTGCTGCCACCCACCCCACGAGGTTTAACAAGTGTGCAGGGGGTTAGAAAAATACCCCTCTCTTGTCTCATTAGTGATTTGATCTTTGAGCTCTAAGCTGAAAGGTGCATTCTTAGTGTAGAACTCATCTAAAATGTTTTGCCTTTTACGTGGCAGATGAGCTTGCACTTTAGAGGACATTGGCATGATACTAAAAAAAACCTCCAGTTATTTAAATGTGCATAGGGATTTGGAATAGTGTTCAATGAACCTTTTTTGGGGGTGGGGTTTATTGTATGTAATAGTTTTATTTAAAAACACCTCACCTAGGCAAAAAATAATGGGGGTTTAGTGATTATATATGATCATACATTGCATAAGCCTGCCACAACGTCAATGTATCCCATTCTTGGCTGGTCCTACTCTAGCAACCTGATGTCTGCTCTTATGAGATTAATCCACTTACTTGGGAAATACTTCCTTACTGGGACTCTCTGCAAGTCAGGGCAAAATAGGGTCCTGGAATGAGGTACCTGTGACAGGGAGGGGTGCAAAACCAAGCAGTTGGCCTGGACTCCTAAATATATAAATGAAACCAAGAGGGCTACACTCACCTGAAAATGCATACATTATAGGGTGCTACTTATGCAATATATGATCATATAATGTAACTAAATCCCCATTATTTTTTGCCTACAATCTGTGATTTTTAAAATGATTGTTTAGTGAATAAGTGAGTGTGCTGGACTGTGTATCTTGTATGTTGTATATATTGGCCCCAGCAGCACCCTATAATGTATGCATGTTCAGGTGAGTGCAGCCCTCTTGGTTTTGTTTATTGTATTTATTGGGGCTTATGTGTACTTTTGTCATTGCTGCCGCCCAGGAGTAGTGGGAGTTTATTTGGAACACTGTCTATGCACCAATTAAATTTCAGCTTCAGACAATTTCAGTAGAAACCCACCAACAGTACATATTAAGCAGGGAACAGAATAAAACATCTAATTGTATTCCTCCACCCCCCCATATAAAAGCCTATCGTTATTAGAGTCGATCCTTCCTTTATGTGGTGGTGCTGCTGTGCTGTGCCAGGCCTGTGATTTTAGGAGGAAGCTTTCTGGCAAGCACTTTCCCTGTGTACAATTGATCACATGCCAAAGGTCAATTGGCAAAATGTGTTCAGCCAGCTGTGAAAGTGACACATTATCTGCTCCTTGCGAGTACCTACCCAAAGGGCATTTGGCACAATGTCCCAGTAATATTAACTAGGTTTCAGGATTTTAAAACCACTCATTATTGATAGTTTTTAAATGGCAACCCCTACTAAATATACTTACAGTGCTAGCAATACAATATAATTAACTTACGTTTCGGTCAATAAAGGGACAATATTGAATATGCCCTTTTTAATACATTATTTTGATTATGCTTTATAAAAATAAAGAAAATCGGATTGCTAATATGTAATTTCACACGATGCTCACTCAGATTAAGGCTTGCCAGCTGCATGGAATGTCTCTTTAAGGATCAAGAAGACATTATACTTTCATATAAAATGAGTTCTATATGTAGTTGTAAGGGACATTTCAAACACTTTTTACTGAAACAAAACACTTAATTCTTACTTTTTATGCCATGCATCTGGTTCTTGGTTGTTTTATTAATGTATTTGCAATTTAATTTGCAGGCCGCACTTATCTATTACAGTGATAATGAGCATCATGGTAAATATAGTTGAGAAACAGACATATTTAGCCATTACCAGTGCTTGGTCCTCAAAGGAAGGGAGGACTTACATAAGTGTGACACAGATTTATAATGTTATTAAATACACATTTTATTTATTCTTTAGTTGTTTGCATTGTCTTCATCGGTTTGTGCATAACCCATTGCTTGTGTTAGACATTTTATAAATCTTTTTGCTTAAGGCGCCCAAAAAACGTTATATCCGCCCAGTTTCTGACCTCATCCAGTCGCCGCTCTGTCCCCATGGTAATGAGATTGCTAAATTCTTTTTCCAGTACTTGGCGAGCCTGACGTGAAGCAAAAGAAAAAAAAAAAATAAATGCCCAAATGAGAATGAACTAATGGCAGCCTCATAGCACGCTGTAGAAAACATATATGTTCAAAACTAAGAAAAAAACAGAAATACTTAAGCCCCACCAATTTTACATATATATTCAAATGTTGATAAAGATTGATCGCCTCATAATGAGCTATACATTGAAAACATCCACTTATTTTATATACTAGCATAATAGAACTTAGTTTAACCCCTTAAGGACACATGACATGTGTGGCATGTCATGATTCCCTTTTATTCCAGAAGTTTGGTCCTTAAGGGGTTAAACAGTCAGTTTGTGTGCATGCAACCTGTGAAAAAAAATCACATGATTAAGACAAAACAAATCTTGCCGCATCATCCTGTCTCACCTGGGTGTTCTGTGTTGGAATTTGTAGTAGAAGAGCCAAGTCATTACAGTCAAATGTGTCATCCAGTGCAACGAGAGCACCATGAACCCCGCTCTCTTGCAGGTTATTGGCATATTCCTTCAGCCCTAGGGACTGCACCCAACACATTACTCGCTCATTGGACCAAACCATGACATCTGCAGGGGGAGGAAGGACAAGCATAGCAATCTGTCATATTGAGGTCCATGTATAGCCATAACCATGGATGGAATTACATGAAAGCTTATCACTGTAGATGACATCACAGGTAAGGGAATGTATCAACAACAGTAGATTCTTGGTACAATGTTGCAATACTTGTTTAGGATGAAATAAGCAAATTCGAGGTAATCATTTATGGCTGGTAATAAACATAAAAAGCCTGTGAGTTACAGTAGTTATATTACTGTGTTTTTTTAACTTGTATGACTGTGGATGTGTGTCACTATTATAAATGGCTAGATTTGCTTGTTTAGTTACATTGGAACACATGGACAGATCTTTAAGGCTAGTCGTGTCGTACATTTCGATTTAAGCAGCATTTAAAGTGTCTCTGTCACCTCAAACTTACCTTTCTCTTATTGTTTCCTCCTCTCTACTTCTTTCAGAATCTGTTCTTCTTTTCTTCATTTCTGATCGAGTCCTCTTTAAAATGTAAGACAAAATAGGGACTACTTTGTCTTATGTATTTTTCCTACACTTGGCAATCTTGACAAAGGGTGGAGCTTAAGTCAACTTTGTTAGATTGAGAAAGGAAGTGGAGCTTGCCTAAATCTCCACTCTTTTGTCACATTAGTCAAAAGTAGAAAACAGTAGTCCCTACTTTGTCTTACGTTTTAAAAATAAATATAGAAGAAATGAAGAACAGATTGTGAAAGAGGAAGAGAAAACAATAGGAGAAAGGTAAGTTTGAGGTAACAGATCCACTTTAAACTATTTGGGTTTTCTTTTATTAACACGAAAGGATCTTCTACTCTACATATACCAGTTACAGCCCCAGTCTGGAATGCTGAATATAGACAAGACAAATAACTAGGTTTCATTTTGTTCACCTATAAACAACTATAGCCCAGGTTGGTAATGGAGAAGACTACTCACTATGTTTAATTGTGTCCACCTTTAAACAGCACTTACCTTTAAGTTGGTTCTGACTGTCTTCTCGCCTCCTTTCCAGCTCCTTTCTATCATAGTTTAGTCTCTTCAGGCACATAATACCATAATGGAGGCTCACTCTGAAATCACAATTAAGACATTTATTAAACAAAACTAAAATGGAACACAGCCTACTTCTGATGCCTTTGATGTGTGTGTATGCTGTTGAAAATCCAATAAAAACTAATTAAATAAATAAAAATGGAACGCACCCTATCACAATGCCATGTTTACAAAATTAAAACCGATTTGTCAAAAGAAATACGTTAGAACTGTGAGCAAACTGTGCGTTTTCAATGATTGTAGCTTCTAGACACAAATTCTCCCAGAGATCTGAGTCGTAAATAATTGTTCAAAAATGGAAAAGCTCCTCTAAAATAAAGGTAGTGGCTGCTGTGCTTTTAAAAAAAAAATAATAAAGCAGTTTCTGTTGTGAGTACCTGTGAAAACTGTCCACCATTTTAAGTTGTCCCCTTAGCTCCTTCTTATTTAAGTGATCTAACATTCGGGCATCCACCAATGACTCCATGAAGTAGCTGCGGTACTGAGGCAATCCTAGGCTTGGCAACCAGTCATTCCCCACCCACTCGTGGTTCATGTCGCCATATGCAAGGATCTGATGAATGAAAAGTAGGATCAAACACAGTCTGAACACATCATTATGAATCATCCCAAAATTCAAAGATAGATTTTCTCCACCACCCATTAAAAAAAGAAAAAGAAAAGCAACTTTCAAGTCATACATTTTTTTTGAGAGTTTGGAATACTTGTAGCTCTTGGTGTAATATGTGTAACAGGAGGTACAGTTAAAACCAGGGCTTAAGAGACTTTTTATGCACCAAAACCCGTATCTTAATATAACAGTTTTGGTGCAAAGATGCTGTCCCTTTTGTTTGACAAAGTAAAACATTGCCATTTCTGATAAAGATTTACATTTTAGAAAGAACACACCTTTAGTGGCTGTCAGTCAGCAATCCACTAGACCTGCTTCCTCCTTCACATCCTTTGATTTTCGAAGGATGTCACATTAAGAAGATAATAGCTAATGCTTTTTAGAGAAGCATTGGATTTGCAGTTTGTGGTCATACTGCTCATGTGCTTCTCTATGAGAAACCCCGGATTGAGCAAATGTCATCATGATTGATGATCTCACTGGAGGTGGATCGAGTTGCAGTAAAGAGACTGTTTCAGTGCCCGATTACTGCACACGTATGATCATGATCTTTATAAAAGTTTCAAGTTTTCACCTTCAAACCACATGTGCCTACATGTTACCAACAATGACCTCCCTCAAAAAAAATAAAATAAATTATAGACTCTTATTATTAAACTACAAAAATATAAGGAAAGTTAAAAAAAATTCTCATACAAAAATATATATATATTTTTTTTAAGAAAAACTTGCTGAGAATGAAGAGTGACAAGGCAATTAATCTGGTTAGAAAGCAGACTTCTCCAAACATGACCTACCTGTTCCCAGCTGATCTCCTTAGTTTCCTGGCAGAGGTTAAAGCGGTAAAAAAGGACAAAGAAGAAGAGAGTCAAGCGTTGTGCAATTAGTAAGAAGCAAGATTTAGTGTAGATTAGGAGCATGAGCAGAACCCAGGATTAGATACAGAAAGAGACAGTCCATGCACACATTACAAATCAGCACAGATACACAGCATGGTCAGATAGAGACAGAACGGAATTGTACAGATACAGTATGTGCAGACTGCAAAGAGAGATTCTGTGTCTGTGTGAATATTTAGGATTTCCTATATAGCCCCCATATCCAGTATGGACGGATACAGAGTTTTTGCGCTGATGTTGGTCTATATATCGAAGGACGTTTTGTTAATATATTATTGTTATATTGATATATTGATGTCTTGCATTGGGATATTCCTAAAGTATATTGCCCAGTTAATAGGGGTAAAGACTGAGAGGGTTAACAGAGCTGGGTGAAAATCCCCTCAAAATGATGTACGACCGTAATAGACCCATACTGCACTGAATGTACTGTACTTCTACATTTCTGGTTTACGGACTCATAAAGCATTTGAAGCTACTGGTGTAGCACAGAATAGGGGAAAGAGAAAATGAAACATATACTGATCAACGAGTGAATACTATAGGATGATCAGTTTATCAAATCAGTTATTCCACGGGGTTAATACTGTAGCAGTTCCTAGTCATATGAGCAACACGTTTGGAAGATGATCCTGTTGAGTTCACACAATCCTATTAGGTCATATGACCTCAACAGAATCATCTCAGCAGCAGGTTTCTTGCTGGACTCCTGCAGAGTTCACTTGAAAACAAGAGTCCACAATAAAGCCAGCAGACGTAGAGGCCAGTTCTGGTGCAACATGACTTTGCCTGACTTCTGCGACAGATTAACCAAGGTGCACATGTAACAGTCATTAATGGTTAGATTGAATGGCTTCAGTAAGGGATGGAAGTCAGCATAGACACCTACAGGTTTAGTAGTGGCTGTTAAGGTCTCCATTTCTTCATGAGTCATCCACACATTTCCCGTTGACTGCAGAGAGAAAGAGACACAAACTAAAGTTAGCAGCAAGGAGACTGAGACAGGTAATAATTGGCCTTTGATATCTAAACCTCATGATGGGTGTTTGCAGTCTGTACTCCCAGAATGGCGACTTGTTTATAATTTTACAAAAGACAAGATGTTGACTTTTATTTACTAAACAGAACATTGCAGCACATTAAAAGATATGAATGTTGGTTAAACTAGCCAAGCTGTGACTATAACAGAGTTGTTTAATTTTTTTCAAGTCGCCTCTTTGTGCTTAGATTTTGCAGTTTGTTTTACAAGACACTACGTGTATGCAGCAGATAAACCATGCTGTAATTCTGGCGCACTCCAAATGCAGTTAAACTATAACTCCAAACCCCTTAGCTGAAATGTACCAGCCATTTGGTGTTCTTATTAAACATCCGATGGCTTTCCACAACACCCTCTGAATCTGAGCTTGCTCCATCTTACCGTGCGCGACGTGGCCGGTGCAGAGGGGCTTGTGAGTGACACCATCTCCTGTATGGCAAGGCGTAGTTTCAGACGGTGAAGGGGGTTGCTGATCCCAATCTCGCGCTGGATTTCCGTATCGGAAAGATTAGCCATTATAGCGCCGCTTTTCACATTGGCACGACACGCAGCTACATACCAGGCTGGCATCCCTACCCACAGCTGGAAGACAAAGAAAGCCACATATTAACCAGAATTTGCAAGTGATGTTTATACCTCAATACAAATCTCCATTGTTCTGTCCCAGATAAAAAAAACATGGAGTCAAACTGTTGTATTTCTCTGTTAATGTAATACCCACTTAGCCCAATTATGCATGCTTAATGAGAAATAGACTCAATTGTGTCTTATGATTTGGAATAAGAGTGGTCTTGCTAATTACCTCTAGCCATGAAACAACAGTGGGCCCGTCCCAGGCGGCAAATGGTAGCCCCTGCCGGCAAGCTTCTTCCAGGAGTTCATGTCTAAAAGGGAAGCACAAAATATGTGACACATGACATGTCTGGTCCCCAAATTCCCATAGCGTGAAGTTTCTGTCTTCTCTCACACATTCGTCAGGTTTGTTATATCAAGCAGAAAATTGTCAGAAAGTCCTAGTAAACTCAAGCTGAATCTCAAATTTAAATCCAAAGTAACTAAGCTGGAAACTTTTTCCTAGTCTGCTTTGGTTCCAGTCTGACTATCTTGACCTTAAATTTCAAATTCACTTTGAATTCCAGGCAAGTCTCTCTTTAGTAAGTAACCCGAATTATGTTTAAAATGTATAAGTGTGTGCAAGTATGTAAGTGTTCCATGAAGTTTGTCTGTAGCTCTGTGAGTGTCCATAATACTGTAAGTGCAATGATGACCTTGGATTAGTGTATACCTACGAGTATGATTTTTTTTGACAGAGGACAGAGTGTCTTAAACCCGGAGAAGGTCAGATGACCGCTCTCAGCCAATCAGCAGCGAACTCTGCCTGATGACACTTCTCGTTGCCTGAAACGGAAATTTCAGAAGCCAGAAGCCGCGATGGGGGGGGGCTGTGATCTTTGCTGGAGGTAACTTCCTGGTTAAACGGTTCGAGAACAATTTAACCCGTGAAGGTAAGAGTGTGCCCGGGGGGCTCCTGGCACCATAACAACTTCATATAGATGTTGTATTGGTGCCTGGAGTGTTCCTTTAAGTGGTAACATCACGGTAACATATACTTGGAAACTGGTGACAGCTATTTGTTCCTACCATAGATAAATACACTGGCATGTAATGTTATGCTGAACACACTTTAAAACATGAATTATTTATGTTGTATAAACCAGTCATGTGTTTTGTTGTGAAAATATTAAATGTTTTGCTATGTAAAACCTTGACAGGACACTATAATTAAAGAATT
Source organism: Pelobates fuscus (assembly GCF_036172605.1). NCBI lineage: Eukaryota > Metazoa > Chordata > Amphibia > Anura > Pelobatidae > Pelobates > Pelobates fuscus. The sequence goes on from NC_086327.1 coordinate 28,912,873, forward strand.
AGTACAGAAAATAACAGCGCTGATGGTTAATTTGCTGGATTTCACAGACAGGTTTTTGTGCAAGTTTGAACTTTAGCGAAAGAAAATATTTAGATAATATATAAAAAGCACCGGAAGAAACTTGTGACTCACCGCGGTAATTAACACCTGCATTTGCGTGTGCATATATTATAAACCATGTGCTTTAGTGCCACATATAGAACTAGCAGCCAGTTTACCATTTCATTGCCCAAACAGCATAGCACCGAAGTCGCCATATTTAGGACAAAATCCCCGTGGCCTTATTTTTTTTCCTCATATTTTATTCTTGTGTCTTCTACGTGTTTAAGTTCTTAGGTATATAAGAGGGAATCAAAAAAGTGCAGCAATAAAACTCACATTGCTAGGTCTTGAAAGTAAATATATAAATGAGTTTGTGTAAATGAAAAAGTCAGCTAAAATGTCCCAGGATAAATAGCGCTCTCTACTCGTTACACCTTCAGTTGCGCCCTTTAAAGCAACTCTGCCCCTGTGGCCATTTGAAATGTACAGCAATATTAATATATCTTACAGTGTGAAAATGATTTTATATATTTCTCAGATATGTGTAGTAGTGACTATAGGAGGATATTTTAACAGAAGCACATAGGCACCATGTCACAAATACCCCTAGGGTGTAAGGCAGTGCCATGTGTTACCCCAAGGGTGTAAGGCAGTGCCGTGTGTTACCCCAAGGGTGTAAGGCAGTGCCGTGTGTTACCCCAAGGGTGTAAGACAGTGCCGTGTGTTACCCCAAGGGTGTAAGGAAGTGCAGTGTGTTACCCCAAGGGTGTAAGGCAGTGCCGTGTGTTACCCCAAGGGTGTAAGGCAGTGCCGTGTGTTACCCAAAGGTGTAAGACAGTGCCGTGTGTTACCCCAAGGGTGTAAGGCAGTGCCCAAGGGTGTAAGACAGTGCAGTGCGTTACCCCAAGGGTGTAAGGCAGTGCTGTCTGTTACCAAAAGGTGTAAGACAGTGCCGTGTGTTACCCCAAGGGTGTAAGGCAGTACCCAAGGGTGTAAGACAGTGCAGTGTGTTACCCCAAGGGTGTAAGGCAGTGCCGTGTGTTACCCCAAGGGTGTAAGGCAGTGCAGTGCGTTACTCGACGGGTGTAAGACAGTGCCGTGTGTTACCCCAAGGGTGTAAGGCAGTGCCCAAGGGTGTAAGACAGTGCAGTGTGTTACCCCAAGGGTGTAAGGCAGTGCAGTGTGTTACCCCAAGGGTGTAAGACAGTGCTGTGTGTTACCCCAAGGGTGTAAGGCAGTGCAGTGTGTTACCCCAAGGGTGTAAGACAGTGCAGTGTGTTACCCCAAGGGTGTAAGGCAGTGCAGTGTGTTACCCCAAGGGTGTAAGGCAGTGCAGTGTGTTACCCCAAGGGTGTAAGGCAGTGCAGTGTGTTACCCCAAGGGTGTAAGGCAGTGCAGTGTGTTACCCCAAGGGTGTAAGACAGTGCAGTGTGTTACCCCAAGGGTGTAAGGCAGTGCAGTGTGTTACCCCAAGGGTGTAAGGCAGTGCTGTGTGTTACCCCAAGGAAGGGTATAAGGCAGTGCTGTGTGTTACCCCAAGGGAGTAAGGCAGAGTCTAGTTAGACGTCCGTACATTCTTCTCTTTTGCTTTAGGCAGCAAGCGAAAAGGCCTATGTGAAATTAATACTTTGTTTTACTACACCTTATACACAGGCAAATAATAAAAATGATATATAGAAACTTTGCAGCACCCTATCCTAATGTGCAAATACTGTTTATGATAGGCTAACATTAATACAAGGAAACAGGAGCCTAATTACTAAATAGTGAGGTTTAGTGAAATGACAAGTTAAGGAAACAGAATTAGAAAACCATCAAACTCAGCCTCGCTAGAGATTCCAGTTGTTTTATTCAAAACTTTTGAACTCAGATGTTAACTTACTAAAATGCATTGGGTTCATAAATAAACACAATTTATTTCTCATACGGATGTTCGAAAAGCAATCAAATGTTTGGTCAAACGATTTGCTGTACTGAGAGGGAGTCAATCAACTATGGCAGTAAAGCAGAAACAGCTTCAGATTTTGCCTCCTGTCCCCTAAAGGCACAATTCTACAGTGGATCATTATTTTAAGCATTGCTATGAGGATTATTCACAGTTGGTTTGTAGCTGCGCTTCAAATGGGTAGATATGTAAAACAAAAGCAGAGATAATCCAGTGGTGGAGTATAACTAAATATATGGACAGGAATGGATGTTTAGAGCCACTTACGTTAGGTAGAGCTTCAAACCAGATAAAAATAAAATCTAAAAAGTAGTGTAGATGACAATAGATGACATTTTCAACATTAAATTTTAACCTTAATTTTAAGATGAGTGGAAATCGTGGAACAGGATAAACAAAATACCTTTATTTGTGACACGGTTTGTATTTTGTTTTATATGATACTGCCTACATCTGACGGAATACTATTCTAGAGTGAGGATTGTACCACTTCACGTAGTTCTTTTGGAGCCACTCAAGGCTCTGAATCATGTGAGTGCATATTCTATATACATATACTACTATCCAAGGTTGCATTTAGATACTACACTATGTAACTGTCTTGAAGCTCTATCGAATGTAAGTGGCTCTCCACATCCATTACTGTCCATATATTTAGATATCTATCCATTTGAACTACTAACCGACTGTGAATAATTACAATTACTCCAGCCAAGAAGAGAACCTTGGCAGGCTGTTGCTGACTGTCTTAGCACTTTTTGATTTGTAATATTTTCATTGCTATATGGATACTTGTCACTTACTTCTTCTTGTTCCTGCGGTCCTTGTCAACAGGTCCTGCCAGTTTGGACAGTCCCATGGGGTCAGATGGAGACATCTCTTCTGAAGGGGTTCCAGCTGAACAAAATCAAGAAAAAAAATAATTCAGAAATTAATGGTAAACAGTTAGGCAACAGTGACCACTTCAAATATCCAAGTTTGGAACCATTCCATTAGAACTAAAGGCACAAAGGGAGCAAGTGAAATCCAGCACTGGCAGTTTTAAAGGTGAAGGAGGCAGGGGTGCAATCGCCTCTTTATTTATTTTTTCTAAGATACAGGTACTTTATTTTCAAAGAATTAAGATGAATAATTTTGTTACATCAAGGCAAAGTACAGAAGAACAAAGAGATCATTTATAAGCTCTAACAGGTGACCTAATGTAACATGAAAACCTACAGGTATATCATCAGAACAATGTGCAGATCAAAAACTTTGGTCCAAAAGGTGGTGGTCTCTGTCATAGACCTTTCTGTCCTGACTCATCTGTTTTTTTTTTTTGTTTTTTTTTTAATGGCAACATGCATTAGCCCTCTAACAGTCTGTGCAATGAACAGTCTTGGAAACTCCCATAATTAATAAATAATTATAATTGGAAATTGGCAATTAACAAATCTTCACGTAGTGTCCTGTTCATTGGGACTCAGCATAATGGGGGGTAAAAAAAACAGTCTTCCGTCAAATTTATAGTTTAATCTATGCATTTGTTTGTGACTTCACCAATATAAAGTTTGTATCTATAACTAATTGAAGATAAACTTTTCATCCACATGACATAGGGACAACAAGTAAGCTTTAAAACTAAAACGGGGTTTGCCACTACATGTATATTGTTTTACACTGTAGACATCACCAACTTAGTCTGAATGTCATTATATGTTTTAATAGCTTTATAACATTGAGCGAGATTAATCTTAATATGCACGCATTTACCATGATTGTATTATAGCTTGTTATCTTCAAAAAAAAAAAAACTGCGCTGTTTAACCTGTCACAATTTGTAATGTATGAGAAACTGCTTGCAGCAGCTGTCGTGGCGCTGCACGCTTACTGTCATTTCATGCGCAAATAAAATAAAGAATTAAAAAAAAAAAAAAAACTAAAACGGGGTATTCCTTATTTTAACTATCTCTCATTAGACCACAGCTATTTAAATCTGGCCCTACAGAAGTTTGTGAAATACAAGACTAGCTTAGAATGTGACGTGCAGTTGGAAAACTGGCTCTGCAGCACAGGAAACGCAACTCACGAACATCAGCGCTGTCACTGTTGGTCAACACTAATTAAACGAATTAAACACGATTGGTTATACTGATATCAACTATCGCTCTGTGTTTTAATTAACATTGCAGGTCTTCTATAACAGTTACGTTTGCATAGGCTAACATCAGGAGCAGGTTTTATAATGTTTATGTATATTTCTTTATTAAATAGTATAGAGTGATTGCATGAATGTTACATGTATTGAAAAAGTCATTGTTATGATTCTTTTGTTGTGGCTAGCATTTTATTACTAGCTAGAGGTCCATCGCACATGCTGCTGATAGTGACATGAATGGGTCCTACCAGGCAGAATGCGTGATGCAAATGATCAGAGAAGGAAATCAATGAATAAATCAGAGGGGATTGTTAAAGAACTGCATTATTAACTTATCTCCAACTGTGAGTATATGGATTGTACATACTGCTGGGCAGCACTGTA